>NC_142543.1:12608125-13355000 GCF_056151865.1 Erythranthe guttata | reverse complement strand
TCCTATTAATGTACACTTAAATCTGAACTAGTTTTGCAAGTCCTCGTGGATGTAGGGTACATTTGTATCCGAACAACATTAAATTGTTGTGTTCTTTATTCTGCTTTTCGTAGATTTATTACTGTGACAACACAACAATTCTGTTACGTCACCTAATGTCGTAACATGTAGTCTGTCTCAACAGATGAGTGGACTTTGATAGGCATTCAAATTCAACAATTGGCATCAGAGCGGGTCACTAGATATACTTAGTGTCTGATTTTGGGTTTTGATTTGTTTGCTTTGCTTATTGGATGACATGTGTTCACAAGGAAGGTTGAGACGGAAGTCTGTCACGGCATTCACCCAATTTCGCTGCGTTGTAACGTGCCCCGTGATGGGACACTCTGATAGAAGACCAAGACGGGTGAAGAAAAGTGATATCTTTGTTGCAGGGGGAGTAAATCTCATCTCAGGGGGAGTTCTTGTTAAACATGGATTCTAACCAATCTATGCCAAAGGGGGAGATTGTTGGCACCAAATTTCCGTTTGTGAAGATTGAAGAAATCCGCCATACGTGGAAATTAAAGATTGGCAAAGATTTGTTTTCCATGTTTATTTTGGAATTAATTAGAGTCCTATTTTTGTAATATTGTTATTAGGACTTAGATTTATTTCCATGTATTGTATTCTAGTTAGGTATCTTTTGTATTTATCTAGAATAGAAGTAGAAATCGACTAGGATTCTATTACCTAGTTAATCGATTTCTTAGGGCTCAAGTTAGGTTTAGGGTGGTGGATTTCGTGCCTATATAAGGCCCTCAACCTCATATGAGTCCCATGGAGCTTTAATCGAAAATATCCCAGCATAAAGGCTTTGAAGGGTGCAGCCCGTGCTGCAGCCCTGTCTGCACGGCAGGTGTGGCAACAGAACAGGTTTGTTCTACCAGGCCATAAAGAAGATCGGCGTTTCGGGAGAAGTGCTTAAAAGATCTCGGGAGAGGTCGATCCGCCGTTTGAAGGGAGTTCAACATTGGAGGAAGTCCAAGAGTGCGGATGGATGAATTGCTTTGATTATCAACAAGTTCGAGTCGTGTGCAAGAACGGCGTATCACATAAAGAGGGAGTCTTTAGTGTTTTATTAAGTCCTATTAATGTACACTTAAATCTGAACTAGTTTTGCAAGTCCTCGTGGATGTAGGGTACATTTGTATCCGAACCACATTAAATTGTTGTGTTCTTTATTCTGCTTTTCGTAGATTTATTACTGTGACAACACAACAATTCTGTTACGTCACCTAATGTCGTAACATGTAGTCTGTCTCAACAGATGAGTGGACTTTGATAGGCATTCAAATTCAACACAAGCTATAAACAAAAACCAATATGTTGAATTTTTCTTTCCTTCTGCCAACGGTTGAATTATGTGTAGCCCCTTACTGTAGTGCAGTAAGCCGTGTTAGTGGGGAGTGCTATGGTAAAGTTAGTTGTAATTCAATTGATATAACGATGAAGGTAGCCATAGAAAATGGTTATGCTAGATTAACGTGGTCGGCTAGATTAATTAGGGACTGCATTAGTTTGTCATAATCAAGTTCTATGAGCATCTTTGATTGGTAGGCTAGACTTGACACACAACGATTTTGAATTCGAGAGAGTAACTTAGGTCATTATCAAGTGTGAGGAAAATTAATTTAGGGTCATATTGTGGATATAATTGATTGTCATCTACCTTTGGGCAAATATAATCGGGCTAGATTAACTACGGGTTATATTTGTCTATTGGACCTAAAGGCCCATTAAAGAACAATCGGTTTTCTCGTTTGTCTACTAGAGGGAAGTGGAACTCGATAAAATTAGTGGGAGAACAATTAAATAACATAAGTCCAAACATTTAATTGTAACAATCATTTAACGCGAATCTCTAATAATCCTCTTCTCTAAACCTCTCAGATAATCATGTCTAAGAATCCCATAATGTCAATCCTCGACAATAAACTCAATGGCCCTAATTACCTAGATTGGTTACGTAGTCTTAAGCTTGTGCTAACTGTTGAGGGGCGTCTCTATGTTCTTAACGAGAGACTTCCTGCCACTATACCAGCCACAACGACTGATGCTGAAAAGGAAACTTATGAAGCATGGAAGAAAGATGACAATCATGCTAGGTGTTATATGATAGCCGCCATGGAGTCCGCGCTTGCGAGGGAATATGAGTCTCACTTACATGCTTTCGATATAAAGGTACATCTCGATAGCATGTATAGTGAGAATATTAGGGCATCAAGGTACGCTGCTACAAAGGAGTTGATCACGGCGAGACTGCGCGAAGGGACTTCAGTCCACGAGCACTGTCTCAAAATGATCAATCTCCTTGAAAATCTAGTGAATCTCGATGTCACCCTCCCGGCCGAGCTCTCGTTGGATTTGATCATGCTGTCTCTTCCTAGTTCCTATGAATCGTTCATAGTGAACTTCAACATAAACAAACTGGATCCTCCCTTGGATGAGTTAATGAACATGTTGGTCAGTTTCGAGTCCACTATTAAGAAAGAGAAGTTTGTTCTCGTTGCTGCTACTACTGGAAAGAAGAGTTCTTCCCAAAAGAAGAGAAATGAAAGAGTTCCCTTTCCAAACAGCAAGTTCGAAGTGGGTGAAGGTAGTGGGGGCCCCAAGGCAAAGGTCAGCAAGCAAGTTGATGATGCTTGCCATCATTGTGGAATGAAAGGACATTGGCGCCGCAACTGCAAGGCTTACCTAAAGCAGAAAAGTTCTAAAAAGGGTACGTATTTCATTGACGTAAATTTGTCTGTCAATTCTTCTTCTTGGGTATTGGATACGGGCTGTGGCTCACACTTATGTAATGATTTGCAGCTCATGACAAGAAGTAAAAAGCTTAGAGCGGGTGAGACCTACCTAAGGATGGGGAATGGAGCAAGAGTTGCTGCTGAAGCCATTAGCACGATTTACTTAAATGTTTTGGATTCTGGTTTTCCTATTGTTTTGAACGATTGTTTATTTGTTTCGTCTCTCATTAGAAACCTTATTTCTATTCATGTATTAGATATTGAAGGTTTTACTTTTGTTTTTGGAAATTCGATTTGCATTATACAAAAGAATGAAAATTTGATTTTCAAGGGACGACCATTAAACAACTTGTATGAACTAAATCTAAATGAAATACCAATTAATGTTATATCAGCAAAACGTAAGGAGATAGATCAAAACCCCGCACAACTTTGGCACGCTAGATTAGGTCATGTCTCTTTAAGAAAGATGAACGATTTTGTTAGTGAAGGATTGTTCTCTTTGGAGGACGTGAAATCACTACAAACTTGTGAATCTTGCCTTAAAGGGGAAATGACCAAGTCACCCTACAAAGGGAAAATGGAACGAGCCGAGGGTCTTTTGGATTTGATCCACACAGACGTATGTGGTCCACTAAGTGTTGGTGCGAAGGGTGGATACAACTACTTCGCTACCTTTACTGACGATTATGCTAGGTATGGGTATGTGTACTTGATGAAGTACAAGTCCGAAACATTTGAAAAGTTCAAAGATTTTAGACACGAAATAGAGAAGCAGCTCGGGCGAAGTATTAAGAAGATGCGATCCGATCGTGGTGGAGAATACTTGAGCATCGAGTTCAATGACTATCTAAAAGAGAATGGAATACAATCTCAATGGACTCCACCTGGAACTCCTCAACTTAATGGAGTTTTCGAACGTCGGAATTGAACTTTATTAGATATGGTTCGATCAATGATGGGGTTCACGAACTTACCGGCATACTTGTGGGGTCATGCACTTCGCACTGCCGCGTATTTGCTGAATAGGGTTAACACCAAAGTAGTTAAATCCACACCTTATGAACTTTGGCATTCCCGGAAACCCAACTACAAACATATTAGGATATGGGGTTGTCTCGCTTATGTGAAGCGATTAGTGGGAGACAAGTTGGATAGTAATTCCGACTTGTGCTACTTTGTGGGGTATCCCGAAGACTCAATGGGATACGAATTCTATTATGTCAAGGAAGCAAAGACGTTTGTTTCGAGAAATGCTACCTTTTTGGAAATGGAGTTTCTATTCGATAGAAAATGCAGCATGATAGAACTTGAGGTAGTTCAAGAACCGCAAAGTGAAGTTCAAACGCAAGAACAAGTAATCGAACCAATACAAAAATCCACTAATATACCTCCTAAACCTACAGTGCGTAGATCCGAAAGAGTTCGGAAAATGCCGGATAGGTTATTCCTCCTCGAAAATGATGAAGATCATGTTGATCTTGGACAAGATCCAAGAACATACAATGAGACCGTATCGGATACGGACATGGGACATTGGCTAACTGCCATGAAATCCGAAATGGACTCTATGTACTCCAACAAGGTGTGGACCTTGGTAGATCCACCTAAGGGAATTGTTCCCATAGGCTGCAAGTGGATCTATAAGAAGAAAATTGGAGTGGATGGAAATGTATCGACCTATAAAGCTAGATTGGTAGCGAAATGATATACTCAAAGGCAAGGTGTTGACTATGAGGAAACTTTTTCGCCAGTCGCGATGTTGAAGTCCATTAGGATTGTGATGGCCATAGTTGCGTGGTGCGACTACGAGATATGGCAAATGGATGTGAAGACCGCCTTCCTTAATGGAGACATTGAGGAAGAAATTTACCTGGCGCAACCGGAAGGCTTCATATCTTCTGGAAGTGAGCAAAAGGTTGGCAAGCTCCAGTGATCCATTTATGGATTGAAACAAGCATCCCGTAGTTGGAACATTAGGTTCGACTCAACAATCAATGAGTTTGATTTTGAGAAGAATCCGGAGGAACCTTGTGTATACAAGAAGGTTAGTGGGAGGGCAGTGATATTTTTAGTGCTTTACGTTGATGACATTCTACTCATTGGGAATGACGTATGAATGTTGCAACAAACGAAAGCATGGTTGTCCACACGTTTCTCAATGAAGGATTTGGGAGAAGCATCTTCTGTATTAGGAATACGCATCTATAGAGATAGAGCAAGAAAGATGCTTGGCTTATCCCAAAGCTAGACACCGTTATGAAACGGTTTAGCATGGAAGAATCGAAGAAGGGATTCTTGCCAATGTCCTATGGGGTTCGTCTCTCGAAATCTATGTGTCCTCAAACACCTTGTGAAATCGAGGAGATGAAAAGGACGCCTTATGCTTCTGCCATAGGAAGCATAATGTATGACATGCTATGTATGAGACCCGATATTGCGTATGCTGTGAGTGTCACAAGCCGATATCAGTCTAACCTCGGCCCGGCTCACTGGAAGGCCGTGAAAGATATCCTCAAGTACTTACGAAGGACTAAGGATATATTTTTGGTTTATGGGGGTGCCGAGTTGAAATTAGAGGGTTCACGGACTCTAGTTTTCAATCGGATGTGAACGACTCAAAGTCGAACTCGGGATTTATATTCACGTTTAATGGTGGTGCCGTGTGTTGGAAGATTTCCAAGTAAAGCACGACGGCTGATTCCACTACTGAAGCGGAATACATTGCAGCGTCCGAAACTGCAAAAGAAGGGACTTGGATAAGGAAGTTCATCCAAGAGTTGGCTGTCATTCCTAATGCTAATGATCCAGTACCGTTGTACTGTGATAACACCGGAGCCGTGGCGCAAGCTAAGGAGCCGAGATCTCATCAGAAGTTGAAGCATATTCTGAGGAAGTATCAAGTGATCCGAGAGATCATTGATAGATGTGAAGTTAAAGTAGAACGAGTGACCTCGGAAGAAAACGTTGCAGACCCCTTCACGAAGCCTTTACCGAGATCGGTCCACAAGAAACATCGAGAGTTGATGGGATTGCGATTCATGGGTAGTTGGCTTTAGGTCAAGTGGGAGATTGTTAGAGTTGGTGACCAACAAGACAACTTGTGGTTGTGGTCTTTCATATTTATTATGGTAATAAACAAACCTTTTTCGTATTAATGATAAAACTCCTTGGCATTCTTTATCTTTGTCCATTTGTCACAAGCATAGATATAGTCCTTACAGTTATTACAAGTACTAGTAATTGATCGTTAGGATCGTCAGATATTTACTTAAGTATTATAACTGTCAAACATGTTCCTAGTCGAAGGGTTACGCCACCAATGAGGATATCGGCCATTCCCATTAAGAGACTAGCACTTAGTGTATGTGTATTGCATCTCATCAGTAAACGGTATTGTGATATCGGCATGCATAAGTGGGTGCTCGTAAGTTGAAGAGTTCACTGAACTCCCTCACCCAAGAAATCTCTAAGTGGTTCCCAATAATCGAGTAGAGATATATGTGGTATAGTTGTACACCATTAGTCCTTATGACCTAGACATCACCGTGACTTCACTAGAGGACCAGCTGTATCGTGACCTGTGCCTGAGTTCCACCGAGGACCATCCCAAGGGCCAGTGTTCGTGCAGTCCAAAATATAGTGGGAGGTCTGTGCATTGTAGTCGGGGATTTGATCGCTAGAAAAGTCTTGGATGTCCTTTGTGTTCTCATAGTTTGTAACCTCTCTAAGTCTTTGGCCAGAGCTGACTAAGTGATGATTAGGGAATTCGATTCTCTAAGTCATGCACGTAACGATTACAATACTTAGAACGATCGCAGCGTCATTGAACAAAGAAAGAGGTCTCGATGAACCAATGCCTCTAGCTCAATGGGGACATATGAATCGAAGGGATCGTACTGTATGCTAACTATATCTGAAGGTTCTTGCAGGCACTTCATTTGTATCTAGGGAATCATGACGCGTAGTTGCTAGACGCCAATCATGATTCGTTGGGTGATTAAGGTGAAATGAGCTTCATCTTAATCGTAACTCTAAGGGACGAGTTTTGACCACAATGGGTTGTGGGCCCACGGCTAGCTTACACCTAAACCATCGAGGCTCACACTGCTCGTGCACATGAGATCTTTGAATAAACTGTCAAAGGTAAAAATGGTTTATCTTGCATGATTGGAAGTCAATATGATTGGGTCCAACATTCGTAATTTGGAATTATGAATGAGAGTAAGAAAAGGAAAAGAATAGACGAACATCTTAGTGGACTTTCCAAATCGGGAAGTTTCCAAATTTAGAAAGTGCACTGAATTAGGGTTTCCACTTTTGGAAAGTTGGAAATCGAGAGTTGGCACTCGTAATGACGAGGACATTATAATGATTCTGAAAATTTAATTGTTACAATTCTCCGATCATCGAATTGAGAGAGACGAGCAAGTAAAAGAACTAACGAACTTAAGTTGTTGGGCCCGGTCCAACTTAAGCCCGTTAGGGTTTTATGCATGACACTATAAATACTTGATTTAGAGGTCTAGCACATACACAACACACGAACTAAACCCTAGACGCTCTCACCTCTCTCGGCCGATCTCAACCCGCGGCCACCACCGCCGCCGTCGCCGCCATCTCGCCGGAATCGGCCATCCGTTGGCCGATCCTTTTAGTAATTATTTCCTATTTTCTATTCTTTCGTTTTTCTAACTATTACGTGTCTAGTGCCACGTTCTAGTAGATCAAAGTATACGAGGTGAAATCCGAGAGGAAGAAGATCGAAGATCGAAGAATCGAGGAGCAGCACACGAGCCGACGCCGCACGCAATCCCACGCGCCGCCCGAAGACAGCGCGTGAGCCACACGCGTCGCCGTAGCTCGCCTAGCCGCTGCTGCCGTTTCGCCGCTGCTGCCCCAGATTGCACAGATTGGTTTACGTGGCAATCTAGCTTTGCTTAGTGCGCCTACCTCACGCTTCAAGAGGTAAACTTTCGAATCCAATGTCGTTAGATTCGATTCTATTTAAATTGAATATACATGTTCGTTCTAGTATGAAAGTTGTATGATTTTAGGTGACTACATGTAATTGTTTTATTATTGCGAGCATGTTATTTGATTTAAACACGAGCATGCTAATTGATTTAATTTCGATTAAGTTATTAAGCATGTATGTTGTTTTTAATTTCGCTGGAAGCGCAAAGGTACGCAATTAATTGTTTTCAATTATCGGGCATGTGTTTATGTGTTTTAAATTCGTTTAATTCGCATAAAATTTTTGTTTTCCGCTGCGTACACGTGTCCAATTCCCAACAATTAGAACACTTAGAACGATCGCACAATCATTGAACTACTAAGGAGGTCTCGATGAACCAATGCCTCTAGTTCAATTGGGACATATGAATCGAAGGGATCGTACTGTACGCTGACTATATCAAAAGGTTCTTGCAGGCACTTCATTTGTATTTATGGAATCATGACGCGTAGTTGCTAGACGCCAATCTTGATTCGTTGGGTGATTAAGATTAAACGAGCTTCATCTTAATCGTAACTCTAAGGGACGAGTTTTGACCACAAAGGGTTGTGGTCCCGTGGCTAGCTTACACCTGAACCATCGAGGGTCACACTGCTCGTGCAAATGAGATCTTTGAATGGACAGTCAGAGATAAAAATATTTTATCTTTGCATGATTGGAAGTCAATATGAGTGAGTCCAACATTCGTAATTTGGAATTATGAATGAGAATAAGAAAAGGAAAAGAGTAGGCGAACATCTTAGTGGAGTTTCTAAATCGGGAAGTTTCCAAATTTAGAAAGTGCACTGAATTAGGGTTTCCACTTTTACAAAGTTGGAAATCGAGAATAGGCACTCATAATGACAAGGGCATTATAATGATTCCGAAAATGTAATCGTTACAATTTTCCGATCATTGAATTGAGAGAAACGAGCGAGTGAAGAACTAACAAACTTAAGCTGTTGGGCCCGGTCCAACTTAAGACCGTTAGGGATTTTATGCAAGACACTATAAATACTTGATTTATAGGTCTTGCACAAACGACACAACTCAATCAAAACCCTAGCCGCTCATCTCTCTCTCTCGGCCAATCTCTCCTGCGGCCACCACCGCCACCGCCGCCGTGAAGTCGCCGGAATCGGCCTCCCCTTGGCCGATTGTCTTGGTAGTTATTTTCTCTTTTCGTTTCTTCCGTTTTATTCTAACTATTGCGTGTCTGGTGCCACATTTTTATAGATCGAAGTATACGAGGTGATATCCGAGAGGACGAAGATCGAAGAATCGAGGAGCAGCCCCCGAGCCAACGACGCACGCGCTCCCACGCGCCGCCCGAAGACAGCGCATGATCCTCACGCGTCGCCGTTGCTCACGCCGTCGCTATCGCCGCTCCCGGATTGCGCAGATTGGTTTCCGTGGAAATCTTGCTTCGTTTCGTGCGCCTACCTCACGCTTCAAGAGGTAAACTTTCGAACCTGGTATTTATTCGAAATTAATTAATTAGATTAAATTATGCATGATCGTTTTCATAGTATGTTTTATGAATTTGTAGGTTTTATGTGATTACATGAAATTCATAATTTACTGCGAGCATGTTAATTGATTTAATGCGAGCATGCTAATTTATTTACTGTCGATTAAATAATTTGCATGTATGTTGTTTTAAATTTCGCTGGAAGCGCAAAGGTACGCAATTTATTGTTTACAATTATCGGTCATGTGATTATGTGATTTAAATTTGTTTAAATTCGCATGTTTTCCGTTGCGTACACGTGTCCGATTCCGAACACCGACCTCTTCTGAGCTTGAGGAAATTTAACCACTTGATGCGGTTTTGTCACCGATCTTGCCCCCGGTGGATGATAAACCAGCAGCGTGACGATCTCAACAGCTTTTTTGGATCAAAGAGCTTTGGTTCTTCGTTGGAGATATTGAATTATTTAACAAGATAATATGTGCTTTGACGTAGGAAAATAGATGAGAGGCAAAGTTGTCCCACCGGGCGTGCCTGTTAACCTCAAATTTAAATGTGTGCAAAGTAAATTACAAGACAAGAAAAAAGTAGGAAGAAATAAATATTTAATCAATGGGAAATGGGTTACAATCTTTGTTGATTCCTCTGATTTTTCTCCTAAATTCAATCCAAGGGCCGAGGCTTAGTCTTGAATTGAAAGCTTGATTCCTTCCTTGATTTGCAGAAGTATATATGGATATCTAGAAACCGATTTGGGGATTTCTAGGTCTTGTGGATATGGTGCCTTGATGAAGATCTAGAACCTCCGCGGTTGTTGTTCTTCGTCGTGGCAAGAGCTCGAGACTTGAGAGCTTTTGAGTGATGTATGCCTTGCTTGATGCTTATGTCCTTGTATGTGTGTATATGTGTATGTATTGCACGAGTCCTCCTTCTATAGGCTCGGTTTAGGGTTTCTTGACTTGAAACATGGGCCTGTAAACTTGAACACTTGCAATTTCATGTGGACTAGATTTTACAAGCCCAGATAATTAACTCGATTGAATAAGAATTTAGTACTTATTTTGATTAACCCACATTACACATTCGCGGAGCCCAAATTTAATGTGACTTCGATACAAAGCCCAAATTCCTTACGGGCTTTCATTCGAGATCCAAATTGATAACCGATTTATTTGGGTTATTAATTTGTAATTTAATCTCTAAAAATTTGATATAAGCCCAAATTTATTATAGACTTACAATTGAGATCCGAATTAATAACCAATTTATTTAAGCCATTAATTCGTAATTTAATCTCAATTTGGATGTTAACAAATGCCCCCACTTCAAGACTTGGTGGAGAACATTCGCAAGTGAGAGATGAGAGTGAAGTATTTGCATTTTTTTTTAGTGTTGACATGATGAAGATATGATATCATCCAAATTGACATAGGCCATTCTTGAATAAATGTAAAGGGCCCACGAACTCACATGTTGCTCAGCCGAAAGAATTTAGTTGAAAATGGCCCACGAACTAAAATAAATTGGCAGCGGTAATTGGTTGTCCACATTAGGAAACAAACACACAAGCCAACGGAATGCTCGTTGTTCCCCTTTTTCATTATTTTTTTAAGGGAAAGGATGGGACCTATAACTTGTGGTGTTTCTAGACCAACCACATGAGATAATCTCCAAGTCATCTTCCAAATCGAAGTGGCGGACCAGTAGACTAGATTATTTACAAATCTTTTACATTAGGCAATTTCTTATTGGAGGGAAAATTAGCCAATGTTTTCTTTTCAATTTGGACAAGCAAAACTGGGAAATTCTTTCGAAGTCCAATCCTGAATATTGCCACATAAGGTATTCACCTTTATAATCCTCTTAGGCCTCGTCTTCTTAACACTACTAAAGCTCTATTAACTAAATATTGGGGGTTAGTAAGAAGTTTGGTTGATGAGATTCGTATATATTCTAGCACGCTACTACACTTAAAGTCCGTAATTAAGTGCTATTATTTGCTTAAATTAGTAGCACCCCCCCCCCCCTGCGATTAATTTAGTAGAGGGTTATTAAAAGAGGAAAATACAATTTTATCCTTAAAACAATATCTTAATTTTGTTAATTAAAAGACTTTTTTGACAATTCACAATTAATACCAGAATTTAACACATTTAATACAAGATTTAATCTAACGTATCAAAAATCTTAATGACTAAATAATTAATTACTCAGTGGGATATTAATTCAGTCTCACCTAATCCAATGTAATCTGATATAGGTAAACAAACGAGGCCTTACAAGTTTTCAATCGAGCAATGCAATATCCGCGGTTATTTCTATGCTACACCCGGTGAAGGTTACACCGGGTGATTTTTTACCGTTGATCTACACACACCAATGTGGGTGTGGGTGTTTGTGTGTATATGAATGGTAAAGATCTACCCGGTCAATTTCACCCGGTGTAGCATAGTATAAGCCCAATATCCGCCAAATCTATACTTTAATTAAAATTCTTTTCCCATGAGTATGGGTATGGGTAGGGATACGTTTATCAAAAAAGCTGACATAATTTTCACCATCCATATTAGGAAAATAGGAAGAGAATTGAAATCTCCCTAGCATCACTCCAATCTTATAAAAGAAGTAGAAACTAAAGCTCTTGTTTCATTCACGCACTAAACAAACAGCGGCAACAACAACTGTGCAGATTGTTCAATTATCTTCTTGTAGTGTTGTACCTGATCATAGGTAGGCACTCCAAATTATATTTCACGTGATCAACTATATGATCCTGCCCTTAACATGCTCGACAAATTGTCCCAACAGAGATTTTTTCTCTCTTTAAAATCGGATAATAATTTTAATCATTTTTCTTGCTCTTATTCATTGAACATTACATATATTTCTTGCAGACATCAACCGTCAAAGGATCTCTGCAAAAAATTTTCCACATTCTCATGTATTCGCAACCACACCATGGACGGTAGCAATGAAGAACGCGATGAGGCTTTGCCATAACATCTTAGAACTTGCCGGAAAGTGCAGCGTGGCACCTAGACGGCAACAAGCTTGTATTGCATCTTTGGTTAATTTTAAGCAAACCTGCACACCATGGCACAAACAAAGGCCAAATAGAGACACGAAGGCTCGACCTCGAGTTTTTTGCACGAAGAAGATGTAAATAAATTTGTAAAGTCGTAGCAGAACTTCCGCTTAAGAATGGGAGAAACAGGGATGAAGTCAGCACCTTGGGGTCTCCGGGACAATAAGCTTCTCCAGATATCATTCGACCCTTTGAACCATTTTCCCTGGCGCGGGCGACGATAGTTAGAGATACATTCAAACACGACGAGTAAAGGTATGTTACGGTGAAGAATAGAAGGTCCATCAATTCTTGTGCTTTTGGCCGGCAATATTGAGAGATGGTGGAAGCTTTCCTCGCCTATCAATTGGCAGCCGTCGATGACATATGGAAATGGAACAACGTGAGGCACGACGATGCGGAGAAGGGCAAAAATGGACCGTACATTGAGATTACAAACATAGACACTCCAAGCATCACTGAAATTGAGTCGTTAAGGATGGACTTCCAGTCTGTGCAACGTGGTGGTGTGGATGTTAGAGTAGGTGACCAAAGAGCCAACTAATTGTTGTGTTTTCTCACGCTACACGTAAATAATTTATTTCTTATTAATGATAAAACCCCCTTTGGCAGTTTATATTTTTGTCCCTTGCATTATTATAGATGTAGTCCTTACAGTTACTTAATTACTATAAATAGATCTAGTAGAATCGCGTGATTATTTATTTAAGTATAGTAACTGTTAAACATAGTTCCTAGTCAACAGGTTACGCCACTAATGAGGATATCGGCATTTCCCATTCGAGACTAGCACTTAATGTATGTGTACTGCATCTTATCAGTCAACGGTTTTGTGACATTGGCATACATAAGTGGGTGCTCATAAGTTGATGAGTTCACTGAACTCCCTCAATCTAGAGATCTCTAAGTGGTTCCCAATAATCGAGTAGAGATTTCTATGATATAGTTATACACCTTTAATCCTTAAGACCCAGACATCACCGTGACTTCACTAGAGGATCAACTGTATCGTGACCTGTCCCTGAGTTTCACCAAGGCCCACCCCAAGGGCCAGTGTTCGTGCAGTCCAAAATCTAGTGGGAGGTCTGTGCATTGTAATAGGGGATTCGATCGGTTGATCAGTCATGGATATCCTGTATGTTTTTGTGATTTATAATCCATGAAGTCTGTGGCCACAGCTGAAAGTGTCGTGATTAGAGAAATATGTTTCTCTAAGTCAAACACGAACGGATTATATAATAAAGAACGTCCACACATTTATTGAACTCATAAAGAGGTCTCGATGAACCAAAACCTCTTGTTCAATCGGGATATATGTATCGCAGGGATCGTACTGTGCGTTAACTATATCACACGGTTCTTGCAGGCACTTCATTTGTATCTAGGGAATCATGACGCGTAGTTGCTTGACGCCAATCTTGATTCTTTGGGTAGTGAAGTTGAAACGACGAGTTTAAACCACAATGGGTTGTGGGCCCACGGCTAGCTTACACCTGAAGCATCGAGGGTCCCAGTGCTCGTGTACTTGAGATCCTTAATGCAATGAGCTAAGATTAATTAGTTAATCTTAGTGTAATTGGAAGCCAATGTGATTGAGTCCAACATTCCTAATTGTTAATTACGAATGAGAATAAGTAGAGGAACATAATTCGACGGAAACTTAGTGAACTTTCTACATTGGGAAATTTCCCGATTTGGCAGGTCCTAAATTAGGGTTTCCAATTTCGGAAATTGGTAAATTGCAAAGTGGTACTCGTATGACGAGAATTTGTGCTCGTTGTAAAAATATAATTGTTATATTTTTGCGAGCATTTGTTTGTTAGAAACGAGCCGAGAAAGAGAGTGGACTTAAGTTGTTCGGCCTAGCCCAACTTAACGCCTCTTAGGGTTTTCACAAGGAGCATATAACTATGATTTATATGTCTTGTGAAAGGGAGACAAAACACAAAAACAATGAAACGTAAGAATGAAACCCTACCCTATCTCCCTCCATCAGCTGTCCACCTTGCAGCCGAAACCCTACCTCCACCGGCCGCCGCGCCACCGCCAGTCGCCGCCGCATCGGCATCTTCCTTTTCCTCTCGTTCTTCTTCGTTGTACTTAGCCTGTCATGTATTTAGTGCTGCGTGGATAGTGGATTGAATATACAAGGTCAAACCTAAGTGGAGGAAGATTCTTCTGCCGCCAACGCAGCCACTGAGGTAATCTCCACGCGCCGCCACAAGTCGGTGATGTGAGAAGGCTATTCTGAAAAAGTGCTCTCGGATTTTTTCAGCAGTCCAGCGAGAAAATTCACCATAAATCGAACAATGATCGGATGGACGAGAAATTTGGATAGATATTGAAGTCCGAGGAACTGTCGATCCAATCATTAACCATGGAGATACTGAAGTCGGAGGAGGACTATAGTTTCAGATCAGAAAACAAGTTGGATCTGTAGGAGTGGGAAGAGCAGCTAGCCATCTTGTCAAGTCTTTGTTCGATTCACGCTTCAAGGATAAATTATCGTTTTCCCTAATTAATATATATATAATAATTAATTTATATTAATTGAGATTAATGTATGTTAATTGATTATTGAATCACATGAATCTATATGTTCGATTATGTGTTTATGCGAATTGTTCGTTGAGCATGTTTAGTATTTGATTTAATTTTGCGAGCATGCTATGATGATTTAATTTATGTTATTTAAATTAATTTTATATGCGAGCATGTTTGTCGGTGATTGGAAGCGAAAAGGTACTCAATTAATTATAATTAATGTGCACGTGTTTGTTTATATAAATTAGTTTATATAAATAAATTCAAAATTTTTGTTTTACGCTGCGTACACGTTCCCGATCCCCAGCAGTGGACATGAATGGGATTTTCAGACTTGTAATAAAGTTGGGGCAACACTTTTGCAATTGAGAAGATGACATGGGATGGGAAAACCTATAGAGTAAAGGTGTGTTGCTGCTTGCATGATGTCACCTAATGAATTACTTCATGAGCTCCTGACTTGCACCCGCTCTTGCATCTCTGTGGAATCACCAATGGCTGCTGAAGAGGGACTTGACTTCAGGATTCGCTTCAGCTTGGTCAACGACGAGACTGTTGCTCCTCCTCCCATTTTTCATCTTTGATTTCAGGCTTCTTAAATAGGGACTAAGCTGAAAAATCTATTTTAACTGAATGACACAAACTTGGAAAGTTTCTTTATACTTCAAGTGTATATATTAAAACAATTTGAACTATGTCTCTTTCTCTAAACAAATCTTCTTCTTCCTCTTGCTTACTTTTCCCCCAAGTGGACCCACTTTTTTTGGTTGTTTTTTTTACTGAACTTTTCATAACGTGGTTCAAGCGAATCACTTAGAAATTTTTCTCTTTTTTTTTTTGGTTTGACTAAACTTAGAATATGGGTCTAAGCTGCCTACGTACCCTCCTCAAAGGGATCAAGTCATAACGTAATTCAAGCGAATGGTTCACTTTAATTTATCATGTTCTCTTCCCCGAAAGGAGATATTTCTTCAAGGATAACTGCGCTTGCATAACATGAACAAACATTGAGTTCCACTTCATCTTTACTTTAAGCATCCATAATGTTTGATGACGTGTTGCTTCAGCTTCAGTGCTCCATTTATGGCAATAAATAGGATTGATGAATCGTTTCTATTTGGTCGAAGTGATAGAGGACTTTGATTTTAACTTCTCGATTCCAATTTGTTTTCTTTCTCATCAGAGTCCCTTTTTTTTGTTGTTGCCCTCTACGGCCGCCAAGACGAGTGAAACCAGATGTACCACTTGTAGACAGCCTATTATGGACATAGGAGATATAATTAGAAGGTTCAAGCCTCTCAAAGACAGAAGCTCAAGCAATAGGGGCATGGTCGGTGCTTTTCTTTTGCTTTCCACCATCATTTACGGTGATATGTTGGACGTTGACGCACCCTTCTTTCCTTGACACACGTATTCTAACTGGCTCAATTGAAGTGAATCTCAAACCAACTCTAGCTTGATCAACATGAAATCCTTGTCTTCTCAATGCCCTTTGTGCTTCATTGAGTCCTTGGATCTTTTCTCCAGTTAAATCGGTTTTTAGTTCACTTAATCATGACGAGCTAGAGAAGTTGTATTCACACTTGGCTAGGAGACTATATGCTTTTGTATTGAAATCTCCTTGAACTCTTTGATGTTGAACGAGTACGGAAGGCGTTTTCTCGCGGGCTAACGGGCTCAAGCAAATTATGGGCACAATCAACTCCCTTTTGATGACTTCACAATGACTCCATTCCACTATATTTGGTTGTACATTAGATGGCAATTAAATCCAATCATTGAACAAAACTTGTCCCTCTTTTTGGCATGACGGAGGAACATATGTGAATACTGACGAATCAAATTTCTCTACGGGCTTGTTGATTTCGCACACCGGGGCATCAATTATAGTGGCTATCGTCTCAAACTTCATGCGACTATCATCCATAGGTGTGTCCTCTGACACCAAATTTTCTTGCGTGGAGTCTAAGTCCACATAAAGTTTAGCATCGGCAAAATGTGATTCCGCTTCTGTGAATGGTTTTGCATCAGCATCGACTTTCATTAACTCTCAATTCCTCAAGTATTTGAAGCATTGATGAAGGGTAGATAGAACTACTCCATTTTCGTAAAGCCATGGCCTTCCCAATAACAAGTGATAAGAGGTCCTTGCATCGATCACATGGAATAGTGTACTGGCGGTTAGTTTTCCCAATGGTAAAATCTAATCGAACCATTCCAATTGATCGTTGACCCTCTTGGTTAAAGCCCTGAATAGTCAAACGACTACGAGTCAAGTCTTCAACTGCCATCCGCACTTGTTTCAAGTCTTCAATTAAGAATCAGGGATTTTTTGAAAAAGTTTTATCTCATCAGAAGGTTTGGATTGGTCAACGTGATTCCTACATCTATGTTATCTAAAGGTATATGGAAACGCATATTGTCCTAAGAAGAACATACGACCTAACTATATAATTAATTACATTAATTAATTATCGGGTTTTCAAAATAATTATAGGACCTGAACTAGCATAAATCAATCAAATAATGTTGAGGCACTAGTAATTAAGATGAAATATAATCAATATTATATGTGCGTTCTATTAATTAAGATCAATTTAACAATTTATATTAATTAATTAATCTAACACCTATTACTAAAATAGATGATTGTTGAATCGATTATCTAATTGGGTTTAATTGAAAATAATTTTCCAAAAATTAAAATCAATTTGTTTTAAGTTTAATTTTAGAAATCTGAAATAATACATTAATTAATTATCGGGTTTTTCAAAATAATTATAGAACCTCAACTAGCATAAATCAATCAAATAACGTTGAGGTGCTATTAATTAAGTTCAAGTATAATCAATATTATATGTGTGTTCTATTAATTGAAATCAATTTAACAATTTAAATTAATTAATTAATCTAACACCTATTTACTAAAATAGATAATTGTTGACTCAATTATCTAATTGGGATTAATTGAAAATAATTTTCCGAAAATTAAAATCAATTTGTTTTAAGTTTAATTTTAGAAATCTGAAATAATTTTTTTTTTTTTCAGTGAACTGGTTCGGCCCGACCTGTCTGACCGGTTCGAACCGAAACAGTCCGGTTCTGACTGGTCCAGTTGACCCAAATCAGTGGGTCAGGTCAGTCAGACCGAGAAACGGTCTAACCGACCCGAATCCACGTGGATTCGGTCAACTGGATCGAACAGAACCATCGAACCGGCCGGTTGAACCGGTTCGATCCGAACAATTAAAAAAAAAACCGACAATTTTAATTATATTTCATATCCGATTTTCCAATTTTAAACAAATTTAAAGATGGAAAAAATTCTAAACAATATTTCAAAAATATTTTAATCTTTCGAAAACACCCAATTAAATAATACAACAATCACAATTTTAATAAATCCAACATGCATCAAAATAAGCATAGCATATTAAAAACGCAATTAATTGCGCAACGAGCTCTGATACCATTCTTGGGAATCAAGCACATGTACGCAGCGGAAAACAAAATTTTTACATGAAATAAACAATTTAATTCACATAATCACATGCTCGATTCGTATTAAACATTTAGCTTACCTTTGCGCTTCCAACGATAATTAAAAACAACAATCATGTGTATTAACTTATTCGATAATAAATCACATATCATGCTCGCAGTAAATCATGAATTTCATATAAAAAACATATAGCAATTCACGAAAGACATTCTGCAAGTATAAACATATAATTTAATCTAATTAAATTAATACCTGATTAATATCGGATCCGAAAATTACCTCTCAAAGCGTTAGGCAAGCACTCGGATCAAAGAAAACTACCACGGAAACCAATCCGTGCAGTTGGGAGCAGCGGCGGTGAAGCGACGGTGGCGGACGCGCTGGCAGCGGCGGCGTGTGTGAATCACGAGCTGTTTTCGGGCGGCGCGTGAGAGCGCGTGCGGTGTCTGCTCGGCGGATGCTTCTCGACGATTCGACTCCTTGATCTTCCTCCTCTCGGAATTCACCTCGTATACCGAAATCAACTAACTACGTGGCACTAGACACGTAAAAGTCAGAAAAACAGAAGAAAAAGACAAAAGGAAAAATACTACCGATAGTATTATGGCGTGTCAGGCCAACTCCAGCGACGGCGTCGATGGGGGAGAGCGGAGAACAGCCGAAGGTTGTGAGGAAGACAGGCTAGGGTTTTCTCTAGTGCGTTGTATATTTTGCAAGACCTATAAATTATGTATTTATAGTGTCTTGTATAAAAGCCCTAACGGGCTTAAGTAGGACCGGACCCAACAACTTAAGTTCGTTAGTTCTTTACTCGCTCGTTTCTCACAACTCAATGATCAGAAAATTGTAACGATTACATTTTCGGAATCATTGTAACTTCCTCGTCATTACGAGTGCCAATTCTCGATTCCCAATTTCTAAAAGTGGAAGCCCTAATTCAGTCGACTTTCTAAATTTTGAAACTTCCCAATTTAGAAAGTTCACTAAGATGTTCACCTATTCTTTTCCTTTTCTTATTCTCATTCATAATTCCAAATTACAAATGTTGGACTAAATCACATAGACTTCGAATGAGGCAAAGATTAAACATTTTTACCCTTGACCGTTTATTCAAAGATCTCGAGTGCACGAGCAGTGTGACTGTTGGGTGCTAAATACCAACACGCAAGTGCACGTATCGCAAACAAGTAATAAAGTGGACTCGTGAGAGTCGGATGTCGATCCCACAGGGAATACGCAAATTACCTAATCCTAAGTACCAAATTCTAACAATTATGATTTTTATCCAGCCTACGCAAGTTTGTCAAATTAAATCAATTAAACAACTAAACTAATTAAGAAGGCAAATAACACGGGAAAATATCAATATAAAACGGACCTAGGATTATATCTTCCCCCTATGCAAGAATTGCTCAACCAAATCCCTTCAATTATGAAATATATGATTCATGATTATTAACCCGAGACACTAATTTACTCATAACCCGCTGTCGCGTGTATTATGAGTCTATTATTCATAAACGATTCACTATATGTCTATGCAAACCAATTATAAATAAAGCATTAACTAACAAGTCTCGTAAATGGCTACCTAAGGTGATATCTGTATGTCTACGACACCACATGCAATTGACACACTCATCCGGTGAAAACTACTCGAAGGCTCTTCTACTTACCGTCTAATTATCAAAATAGCTCTGTCGAGTCAACCCCAATAATCACAGATAAAGCACATAAATTGATCAAGTTCATGCACTAACAATCATAACAAGTAGAAGAAATAATCATAAAATCATAATTGCATAATCTCAAGAAAAAGGGTTCGCAATCCCTACATAGGGTTCCAACAAAATCCTAGATTAAAAACTTAGCTACGCATGTTCGTTACGAAAAACATAATAAAAATACGAAAAATCATAAAACTATAAATAACAATAAAAGAGGAGAACTATGATGAAGATTCGTCAAGTCTTCGTCTTCGTTCTTGTGCTCCTTGATTGCGTGTAGAAAGATGAAAGATAAAAACTAAAAATAAAGATAAAAGGTAGAAAGATCCAAGATAATCCTAATTGTGTGCTTGTGGCCTTTAAATAGGGTGCAAAAATATAATAGGGCGGGTTTCCTTGTGTAATTAAAATTCCTTCACTGCGCCATCACGACCATCCGGACGGCCGTGTGAGATTTATGCCTAAAATCCGCACGGCCGCGCGGTCCTTGATACTCCAGAATTCTGCTTTTTCACTTTTGGCCCACTTTTTCTCCGAATTTGCAGTTTTCACCCCAAAAGTTGCCAATTCTTCAATTTGCACCTAAAATACAAATAATAACCAAATTAAGCACCAATTATCGTAAAAACACATCAAAAGCTCCAATTAAAAGGTACAATTAAATGTATAAATATACACTTAACACACCCCCAAACTTGAACTTTTGCTTGTCCTCAAGTAAAATCAATGTAAAGACACAAAACACGACTATACATCTCATTACATAGATCGATTGGTCAACTTCGCGTTTTCAGAACTTGCAATTGTGATGATAATTCCTAGGTATTCGCAAGCTTAACATTCAACGGCACTTAGTCACTCACTATTACCAAAAACCACAAATCATACAATTGCTTCAAATATCCAATATTTGCAAGTTAAAGATAGAAAGAATTTGTACTTACATGCATATATTTGACTCCAAATACTCACCAAATTATTTTACTCAACTAATATTGAACAATAAGCTATTGGGATCATTGGGACTTTGTGGCTTTCAATTGTTAGGCTCTTTGGTTCGAGGTAGGTAATATGGGAATGTGTGGCTAATTTTCTTGAATTGAGGTGATTACGCCAAAATTTGAAAGCTAGGCGTTTGAAACAATAAATTCACCTATAGGGACTTTAATAAACTCGACTCTCCAAAATTCACACGTCAACACTTTTGCCTTGAGGCAATGGATCGAGTTTTCAACACAATTCAACCACTAGTCCTTATTTCTCCCTTCTAATCTATTCTTCTTCTTCTTCTTCTTTTTCTTTTTTTTTTTTTTTTTTTTTTTTTCGAATCGAATTTAGATATATATATATATAAAGATGCACGTATATATATATCTATATATTTTTTTCTTTTCTTTTTTTTTTTTTTTCTTTTCTTTTTTTTTTTTTTTTCGAAGAAGAAGAAAGATCTAATAAAACATTTCGACCGAACTCCAAGGGATAATTATTCAAAAATCTCCACTTTTCCACCTTCTACAAATTGGCTAAAAGAAAGAACACCTTTTTTCTCCGAGGCTCAAATCAAGGTTCGAAGGATAAAAATTTAAAGGTAGGCTTGAAAGGCTCAAACGGTTCAAAGAAGGCCCAAATCATATCCCAAATCACTTATTATCAACACTTCGTATCATAAATGTCCTAAGGTTAGATTTAAAACCGAACAAAGCATGATTGAGCACAAATAAATTCCAAATTTAAAATGCAAAACATTCAACCAAAACAATGCACAAAGTGTGATTCCTAGCAATAATTCACTTCTACGTTCCGTTGAATCGAAAGCTAAACAAATATCTACTCCTTATCAACATAAAACAAGTAATCTCATCATCAAACATTGACCATCTCCCATCATAATAATTCATCGATGCGTCGAACCAAATTCTTTTTTTTTTTTTTTTATTTATTTTTTTTTATTTTTTCAAAGCAAATAAAAAAAAACGGGAATAATAAAACGAAAACTAAAGCAAAAAAAATAAAGCATGCAAACTAAAAAAAAAATTAAAACACAAAAAAAAAAAAACACAAATAAATCGCACATAACGAAAACAAGTAGTTAACCACCCCCAAACTTAAAATTCACATTGCCCTCAATGTGATTCGCCCGGAGTTTAAGGATAGAAAACACCTGTTTAAACGTCGGGACCACCGTTCGGGTTGCTCACCAACTCCACCATGTGCATGAGCATCATCCTCCTCGTCATCCTCCAATAGCTCGGGTACCGGCTCAAGAATCGGTGCGGGAAAATCGTCGAACACCTTGTGGGCGTTCTTGGTGGAATGGGTTTTTTTTCGAGAAAATTGCACCGTTCTTGAATCTCCCTGCGCAAATCAACAACAAACCACCTTGATTACGTAGTATATGTGTGTAGTAGGTAAATTTTCGGTGAAATTTGTCAAAGAAAAGGGAAAATTTCGAAAAAGGAAGGCGAGGGTTCGAATTGGGGGAGAGAGGGAATTTGGGAATTATGGAAATTGGTTTTTTTTTTTTTTTTTTTTTTTTTTTTTCCGCACGGCCGTGCGAAAGTATGGCCTAAAATCCGCACGGCCGTGCCATTTGGTGAATTTGGGCAGTAGCCCTTCTTAATTTAGGACGGCCGTGCGAAATTATGGCCTAAAATCCGCACGGCCGTGCCATTTGGTGAATTTGTGCAGTAGCTTCCCCGAAATCTCACACGGCCGTGTGAGATTTCTGCCTCTTTCTTGCACGGCCGTGTGAATAATTGCAATTGGTCCCTGAAAAATAAAAACTTCTAATTAGTGCCCAGAAACTTTTTTTTTTTTTTTTTTTTTTTTTTGAAAAATAAAATAAAATGAAAGCAAAACTAAAAATTTAAAATAACATAAAATAAGAAAAACGAAAGCTCGGGTTGCCTCCCGAGAAGCGCTAAGTTTACAGTCTTCAGCCAGACTTTGTTCTTGCTCTTCAATTCCTTAGCTTTTGAACCCATCTCCTTACTTCCTTTTGGAGAAAGTCTTGAATAAATGGGTTGATCCGATTCTTCTTTCGACTGGTTCGTTTAGGAATGCCCTTGAATTTATTCTTCTTGATGTCATGAGGCTTGCCAACATCGTCTTTTATCACGGTGTTTTGAGTAGGTGTTGTAACCAACTCAACCCTTTTCTTTTGTTCTCCTACATGCACATTAGTATCCACAAAAAAATTTAAATCATGTAATTTAACAGGAAAAAGTTTAGAATCACTTACCTCATCAAGAAGATAACATCCATTAGCCGTAATAGGCTTTTCATCCACCCGGTACACCTTGAAGATCACTGTTTCTTCCCCCACACTCATTCTTAGCTCTCTCTTTCCTACATCAATAATTGACCTACCGGTTGCTAAGAATGGGCGTCCTAAAATAAGGGGAATATTTTCATCTTCCTCTATGTCTAGTACTAGAAAATCGGCCGGGAGTATGAACTTATCTACCTTGACCAATACATCCTCCACTATACCTAAAGGGTGAGTAAAAGATCTATCGGCTAGCTGCAAGGTCACGGAAGTAGGCTTAATTTCTCCTAAATTCAATTTCTCATAAATTGATAAAGGCATTAAATTTACGCTCGCCCCTTGATCACACAACGCCCGCCCAAAATACCTAGTACCTATTGTGCATGGAATGGTACAACTGCCCGGGTCTCTAAGCTTCGGTGGAATTTTATTTGCAAGGATAGCACTACTTTGCTCATTGAGGTCTATGATTGCTGCACACTCCGGAAGCCTCATCTTTTTCGATACAAGTTCCTTTATAAACTTAACCCAATTCGGTATATGCTTAAGTGCCTCAACAAAAGGAATATTAACATGCAACTTTTTAAGATAATCCAAAAATAACTGAAATTGCATATCAAGCTTAGAGTTTTGAAAACGTTGAGGGAAAGGTACCTTGGGAGTAGGTTCACTTACTGTGATTTTTGTGTTGCTTGGCCCTACCTCGTTTTTTTCCTTGGGCTCCTCTTCAATAGGCGGTGGTGCTACGGACTTTTTAGGACCTTCCTCTAATTGCCTCCCATTTCGCAAACTTACTGCATTGCACTGCTCGATGTTGCTCTTTCGAGGATCTTCCGTATTCGACGGCAGTGCTTCCGACGGCCTCGCGTTTAGTTGGGTTGCAAGTTGACCCATTTGTGTCTCAAGGTTCCGAATGGATGCTTGAGTCGACGTCATGAATTTTGCTAAGATGTCAGCGAGGTCAACTTCTTGGGGTGGAGCTTGAGGTGGATTTTGGAATTCGGGCGCTGGCCTTTTTCCTTGCTGATTTCCTCCCCATCCAAAGTTGGGGTGATCTTTCCATCCCGGATTATAAGTGTTGGAGTACGGGTTCCTCTGTTGTCGGTTGGTGTCATTCCCGTAATTTAGAGACTCCGTTTCTACTAAGCACCGGTCGGGACCTTGGATTGCATGGACTTGCTGGGTCTGCAAAGCTGCAACTTGCTTTGATAGCTTTTCTAACTGGGCGGTGATTGCGGTGACCCCGTCTAACTCTAAAATTCCTCCCGTCTTATTGGCTCCGCTATTTGACCGGTCCGATGCCCGCATGTATTTATTCCTAGCGATTCGCTCCAAAAGTTCGTATGCTTCGTCATAGGTCAAGCTCATGAACATACCGCCAGCTGCTGAATCGAGCACCGTTCTCGAATTATCTTGCAATCCGTCATAAAATATTTGAAGTTGCCGCCACTCTTGAAGACCATGATTGGGGCATCTCCGAATTAATTGTTTGAATCGCTCCCACGTCTCGAACAACGCTTCACCGGCTTCTTGTAAGAAGTTTTGTATTTCTCTCCGGATTCTCTCAGTTTTGGTTGGGGAGTTGTACGTATTCATGAAGAGCTGTGCTAGCTGGGGCCAAGATGAGATGGAGTGCGGTGCACGAGTTTGTAACCATTCTCGGGCTGCTCCTTGCAAAGAGTGCTTGAAAAGGCGGAGTTGCAGTGCTTCAGGAGATACTCCGTTCATCTTGTGCGAATCACACGTTTCGAGAAAATTGACCAAGTGGAGATGCGGATCTTCATGAGCTAATCCGCTGAACAACCCATTGTTTTGGAGCATAGTAAGGAGTCCCGCTCGAATTTCGAAATTGTTGGCTTCAATGGGGGGCTGCTGGATGCTCGATTGGAACCCATTGAGTGTTGGAACGGTGTACTCATGCAATGCTCGTTGACGATGTGGTGGATTAATGAGCTGCTGTTGCTCTTGCTCGTTGACGATATTTCCTGCCGCATTCAGTAGGTGCCCTTGGTCATCTCCCCTACGATTATTCTCTTCTTCCATTCGCATAAAAAGTACCTAAAACAAAAATAATAAAAATAAAATAAGCAAAAACAATAATAAAATAAAATAAATAAAAACGGCTGAAGTAAGAAAAATTGCTCAAATTTAATATTAGGATAAATAGATAATTTAGCCGTATTCCCCGGCAACGGCGCCAAAAACTTGTTGGGTGCTAAATACCAACACGCAAGTGCACGTATCGCAAACAAGTAATAAAGTGGACTCGTGAGAGTCGGATGTCGATCCCACAGGGAATACGCAAATTACCTAATCCTAAGTACCAAATTCTAACAATTATGATTTTTATCCAGCCTACGCAAGTTTGTCAAATTAAATCAATTAAACAACTAAACTAATTAAGAAGGCAAATAACACGGGAAAATATCAATATAAAACGGACCTAGGATTATATCTTCCCCCTATGCAAGAATTGCTCAACCAAATCCCTTCAATTATGAAATATATGATTCATGATTATTAACCCGAGACACTAATTTACTCATAACCCGCTGTCGCGTGTATTATGAGTCTATTATTCATAAACGATTCACTATATGTCTATGCAAACCAATTATAAATAAAGCATTAACTAACAAGTCTCGTAAATGGCTACCTAAGGTGATATCTGTATGTCTACGACACCACATGCAATTGACACACTCATCCGGTGAAAACTACTCGAAGGCTCTTCTACTTACCGTCTAATTATCAAAATAGCTCTGTCGAGTCAACCCCAATAATCACAGATAAAGCACATAAATTGATCAAGTTCATGCACTAACAATCATAACAAGTAGAAGAAATAATCATAAAATCATAATTGCATAATCTCAAGAAAAAGGGTTCGCAATCCCTACATAGGGTTCCAACAAAATCCTAGATTAAAAACTTAGCTACGCATGTTCGTTACGAAAAACATAATAAAAATACGAAAAATCATAAAACTATAAATAACAATAAAAGAGGAGAACTATGATGAAGATTCGTCAAGTCTTCGTCTTCGTTCTTGTGCTCCTTGATTGCGTGTAGAAAGATGAAAGTAAAAACTAAAAATAAAGATAAAAGGTAGAAAGATCCAAGATAATCCTAATTGTGTGCTTGTGGCCTTTAAATAGGGTGCAAAAATATAATAGGGCGGGTTTCCTTGTGTAATTAAAATTCCTTCACTGCGCCATCACGACCATCCGGACGGCCGTGTGAGATTTATGCCTAAAATCCGCACGGCCGCGCGGTCCTTGATACTCCAGAATTCTGCTTTTTCACTTTTGGCCCACTTTTTCTCCGAATTTGCAGTTTTCACCCCAAAAGTTGCCAATTCTTCAATTTGCACCTAAAATACAAATAATAACCAAATTAAGCACCAATTATCGTAAAAACACATCAAAAGCTCCAATTAAAAGGTACAATTAAATGTATAAATATACACTTAACAGTGACCCTCGATGGTTCAGGTGTAAGCTAGCCGTGGGTCCACAACCCTTTGTGGTCTAAACTCGTCCCTTAGAGTTATAATAACTATGAAGCTCGTTTCAACTTAATCACCCAACGAATCAAGATTGGCGTCTAGCAACTACGCGTCATGATTCCCTAGATACAAATGAAGTGCCTGCAAGAACCTTTTGATATAGTTAACGTACAGTACGATCCCTTCAATTCATATGTCCCGATTGAACTAGAGGCATTGGTTCATCGAAACCTCCTTACTAGTTCAATAACTGTGCTATCGTTCTAAGTATTGTAATCGGTACGTGCATGACTTAGAGAATCGAATTCTCTAATCATTACTTAGTCAGCTCTAGCTAGAGATTTAGACATTACAAACAATGATAACACACATTACATCCAAGACTATTCTAGCGATCGAATCCCCGACTACAATGCACATACCTCCCACTAGATTTCGGACTGCACGATCATTGGCCCTTGGGGCGGTCCTCAGTGGAACTCAGGGACAGGTCACGATACAGCTGGTCCTCTAGTGAAGTCACGGGGATGTCTAGGTCATAAGGACTAATGGTGTACAACTATACCATAGATATCTCTACTCGATTATTGATAACCACTTAGAGATTTCTAGAGTGAGGGAGTTCATTGAACTCGTCAACTTACGAGCACCCACTTATGCATGCCGATATCACAATACTGTTTACTGATGAGATGCTGTACACATACACTAAGTGCTAGTCTCTTAATGGGAAAGGCCGATATCCTTATTAGTGGCGTAACCCTTCGACTAGGAACATGTTTAACAGTTAAAATACTAAAGTAAATATCTCACGATCCTAAAAGATCAATTACTAGTACTTGTAATAATTGTAAGGACTATATCTATGTTTGAAACAAGGGACAAAGATATAGAATGCCAAGGTGTTTTATCATTAATGCGTAAAATGATTATTTATTACAAGAATAAACGGAAAGACTACAGCCACAAGTTGGCTTGTTTATCACGTACTCTAACATATTTTTCGACAAAATTTCGATGTCAACAAACGCCCCCACTTCGAGGATCGGCGAAGCACATGCCAAATAGTTATGAGCGAAGACTTGGAGTATTCGGACATCTCCCTCTTCCTTGGTTGACAAGATCGAAGAAATGGGGAAAATTACATTTTATGTCCCTAAACTTTACCACTAAAACGATTTATGTCCTCAAATATTTCAATCCACGAAATATGTCCTCGAACTTGCCACTTTTGATCAATTTATGTTCTGCCGTTAACGCCGTCAGTCAACTTGGACAGAAATAGTACGTGTGGCTCACGATACGTCTATCTGGCCGTTAAATGTGATGTGGAATAACTACCTACGTCGATCTGGTGAAAGAATTAGACGTGATGTGACACGTAACTCTTTTCCTCTATTTCAATCTCACCAACACTCACATTTCATTACCCCAAATTTATTGATCCAAAACGCAGAAACCCTACCCCCAAATTACCTATACGAAGCTTAAAATTATGGTGAAATTCTGCAACAGCAAGATTGCCCAACCCTAATGCCGCAGGGTTTCAAACATTTGTTGATATGTGAAATCATAATCAAGCAACAATTTCTGATTTTGGGTAAGTTTTTTCAAAGTTAATATCTTTCAACTTTCATTTCGGGATTTCGGGAGGTTTGTGGTAGTTTTGATTTCACCCACTGCAACGCGGCATCTCATAAGGGAAGAATTCTTGCAATGTGAGAATGTCTGGATTTTTTTATGGGTTTATGACTTCGAGTTTGACATGGATTCGACCAAGAATGCATATTAGATTGGAAATTTGGGAGTGGGTTAAGGAGATTGAAAGATATTTTGGAATTCAAAATGGCTAGGGTTTATGGGATGAAGCATGAAGTGTGATTTGGGAAGAGTGAGGTAGGAATGTGAGGGAAATTAGTACATTCGTTTGCCATGTCAACATTTCAATGACATATGTTATTCCACACCACGTTTAATGGCCAGATAGATGTCTCGTGAGCCACATGTGCAATTTCCGTCGAAGTTGGCTGGCGACGTAATGGCAGAACATAAATTGATCAAATGTGGCATGTTCGAGGACATATTTCGTGGATTGAAATATTTGAGAACATAAATCGTCTTAGTGGTCTAATTAGGGACATAAATTTTAAATTTCCCGATGAAATGATCTCTTAATTTGTAGAGATCATTCTTGTACAAATATGAAAACTGAAATCCAACTAAAACCCATCTTAGTTTGAGAAGTAAATTAGGAATTAGCCAAAAAGGCCAAAACTCCCCATCATCGTGGCATTGCCACACGTCTGCCCCTTTTCTTCTATAATATCTTTTTTTTCTAAATTTGTCATGGACCCCACCACTATGGTCATTGTAGACCAAACTTTATGGAATATCCTCCACGCCATGATCCGAATTCACGAGGCGGCTAACGGTGGAGTGAATAAGAAACAATCCTCCACAAATATTTTCTTTTGGCAATTAACATCATCGTGATTGGGAAACATCAATTATAATATATTAATATTTCTTTCGACGAGTATTTCCAACTCGAGAGATATTAAATATTGCATGTTTGGGGTTCTTGATTTGGGGGTTTCACTGAAAACTTCCCTAATTCAAGGGTTCTAGCGTATAGGAGGCTTATTGAACAGAGAATTGGTTTTAATTCATCGGCTATTTTACCAATCCTCTCGCGAGTCCATTGACAAAAGAGGACTTCTTTCGTGCATTATGGATCACTCCATAGATGGCGATTTTTTCTTTCTTAGACTTACTCAATTCCATGCCATGAGCGCGTGTAGCCAACTCTTTGAAGTTTCGAGGCTCGATCCCTTGGAGAATGTAAAGGAGTCCCCAATTTCCCTTGAGTGATCTTACAAATTTTTTCACCAAGAGATAGCCGTTAGTCCCAACATTGTTGCAAGTTTCGATGAAATGAGCAATCCGTTGCTTGGGGTTCCCCTTCCGTCGAATTGTTGAAGCTTTAGGGGTTGGTATCCCGCTGGCATCCTCAGTGCATCGATCCGCTTAGTGTACGGATTTGAGTACATGGGTTAGACTTGAAACGGTTCGCCATATTGCGCTTTGATGGTATTGGCAATCATCTCTTGCAATTGTTGAACAGGTAGCGTGGCAACAGACATTGAAGAAGGAGCGGAGCCTTGCACAAAGTCCGGCTTGGGTTGTGCTTCTTCCACTTGCTTTGCTTTCTCGTTGCGAAGCGCGTAAGATTCGTGCTTCGGACTAAACTCCCCAACCTCTGAATGTTCCAACTTATCCATTAATTGAGCGATTTTCATGTCTTTGTCTTCGACTACTTTTTGAAGATTAGCCATTGTTTGGGCAAAATGCGCCAATTGCTCATCCATAGAAATCGCATCAACCACCATAACTGGCAATGTGGTGAAAGCTTGAGATTTGGAGTCGATCTTTTCCGAGCATGAGGAACTTGAGCCATTTCACGTAGTTGTGTCATAGATCTTGGCCCCGGTGGATGATAAACCAACAGCAGTGGCAATCTCGGCAGCCTTTGGGATCAAAGAGTTTTGGTTCTTCTTTGGAGCCCTTGAATTAGTTGAAGAAAAGAATATGCGCTTCGACGTAAGATAGGAGATGAGAGGCAAAGTGGTCCCACCGGGCGTGCCAATTTGTTAACCTCCAATTTAAATGTCTGCAAAATAAATTACAAGACAAGAAAGAATAGGAACAAATAAATGCATTTAGTCAAAACGAAATCGGTTACAATCTTTGTTGATTCCTCCGATTCTTCTCTAGATTTAATCCAAGGTTCGCAACTTATTCTTGAATTGAAAGCTTGACTCCTTCCTTGATTTGTGGAAGTAGATATGGATATCTAGAAATCGATTTGGGGATTTCTAGGTCTTGTGTATATGGTGCCTTGATGAGGATGTAGAACCTCCACAGTTGTTGTTCTTCATTGTGACAAGAGCTCGAGACTTGAGAGCTTTTAACTGCTTGATATACTCCTTGATGTTTGTGTCTTTGTATATTTGTATGTATGTATGTGTATTGTATGTCTTCTTTATAGGCTCGGTTAAGGTTTTCTTGACTTGAAACTTGGGCCGGTGGGCTTGAACACTGGCGACTTCATGTGGGCTAGATTTTATAAGCCCAAATAGTTAACCCAGATGAATAAGAATTTAGTACTTATTTTGAGTTAACCCACATAACATATTTGAAATCCAAATTAGTTATGGACATTCATATAAATCCCAAATTTATTATGAAATTTGATTCATCCAAACTAATAACCAATTTTTGTGGGCTATTAATTTGTAATTTAATCCCAATTTTTTGAAAAAATTCAATGTCAAAAATTTGAAGTGCTTTGTATATATTTGAAACCCACTAGAGAATCACTTCTTGGTTGAAGAATCTCCTTTTGGAGACGAAGAACTATACTAGTTAGGAATTAGTGAAAAAAACGAGAAGAGGAAGAAGGAAGGAGACTTTGATCTTGAACTTAAGGACCAAAGAATGTTTTTTTGGTTTAGAGAATTGTGAAGAAGAGGTGGGTATTTATAGAGTCTTGGATGCTTGCTATCTTAATGAGTAAGTAGCTAGAGGGGTCTTTTTGCAATTTGGAGAAACTTGAAATAATCTAGAGGGACTTCTTGGCGATTTCATTTAAGTTGTCTTAAAATAAATTGCTAAATGAAAAAACAAGTGGAAATTAACATGGAATAAGTGTATGTATGCAACACATACAATTATAGCCAATTTAAAGAGAGGATGATTTAAAGAGTTTCTTGAAAACTTACTATTTTAATTATTAATGCTTATAAAATAATTTATTTCAACACTCTTCACTTCGTGTAAAATCGGTTAACACATGTATGCATGTATCATCGAAATATGCATTTAGATACATAATCAAATAATTAGTGATTTAAATCGAAATTAACACATAGGGAATGAGTTACTATCAATTGAGCCTACAAATTTTCTAGTATGAGAAAATAAATTCTTATGTTACTAAAATCAAATCCATGTAGGTCACATAATTTCAAGGATTCAATTATATTAAACACACGAAATATATTTAAGTTTTACAAATTAAAAATAAAGCATAGAATTTCCATGTAGATATATAATTGACATAAATTCAAATAATTCACATAAGTACCAAATCAAGCAAGTTGATAAACAATTAATTAAATTCGCACGTACAACACATATTTATGCGAAGGAGATGACAGAGAAAATACGGAAATAGGGTATCGAAAATACGGAAATAGGGTATCGAAAACGCCAAATTGGTAGAAAATAAATAAACAAACAATTATCCTAAGGAGACTATATTTGCTAAAATTGCCAAATTGGCCCCAACCAAGGCTGATAGTGCAAATTCCAACGCTGCTAAATAGCTAAATCCACCCACTGGACCTGCTCTTCAATTTCTCCCTCATTTAAAACTGGAATCTCTACAAAACTAATGAATTCCGACCATGTCTAATAATAAGAGAGGTCTAATGTTATGAGAAAGATCGACAACATTTGTACTCTTTGTGTTCGCCTTAGCTAAACCATCTGCAACAATATTCTCATCTTGATACATATGAACCACTTGCCAACACCCCTTGAGATGGCTTTGAATAGCTCTGGTAATATATTGAAATTCTCATGCTAGTTCCGACTTATTATTAACCATGTCCACTATCCATTTAGGCCTGGTTTGGTTGCAAAAATAAGATTAGCCAAGATAAATTAAATAATCTAATAAAACTCAATTGTATTATTGGACCTCGAAAGATCCAATAAAAAGCATACCTAAAAAACAAGATAAGGCATGATAATATAATATTTGCGGGTCCACCCGGCAAGTTATTTGGGATACCAAACATCAAACAAAGTCCCACTATTTAGTTAATCATGGCTAATCTCCCCAACCAAACGAGGTCTTAGTATTTGATTCAACAGTGACCTGCTCAATTCCGAAAAGCTTATAAATTTGAATACCATCCAGCATGGCTTGAGCTTCTTCAAAGTTGTGGGATCCGTACCCGTAGTAGTGAGAAAAACCTCGAATGTAAGCACCATCGTGTGATGAAATGACTCCCCCACCAGAAAATTATTCGCCCTGCATTGAAATATCCCCGTTTAGTTTGAAATGCGATGGATTCAAAGGGTTCCATTTAATCCAACAGCCCCTTGACGCCTTCTTTCCGTAATGTGCAGATTTAAGCTTTGTATAATAACCCATCCCAACCTGTTCGTCGGCACTTTAGTCACCATGGATTCGTTACGAGCATGGCGATAAGGAAAAATGTTCTGGTTAATACGAAATGAATTATAGGAATTTCCTCGAAGATAGCCTAGCACCTATTTTTCCATATCTCCCAACAACCTATCATAAAATTCTCAGGGCCAAGAGACCTTCCTCTGTGTTGGTATTTATCGCATCCGTCCAAACTTTTATGAGATGATTCATGATAGCATAAATATAAGGTTTATACCATAGCCTGGGATAATAACTCCATACCCCCTGAGCTACATCGGATTTAGAAAACCAAAGGGTGAGTCTTTGTTGTTGAGGAACTGTGCAACACCGACATTTAGAAGGGGCCACGAAGCAACGTCTTATAAGCGCAAATCTTGGAAGGAATCTTAACGTGCCAAAGGTTTTTCGCGAAGGGAATTTTAGGGTTTTTGTGATGATTCAACTCCCTATAGGTCTCCCTATAATCGAAAACATGTTGCTGCTCCATAGAAAGGAATGTTTATATATTCAAGGTTGCATCTCGAAAAAGTGTACATTGAGTAACGTATATACTATCTTCATCGTGCCATATATCCTTCCAAAAGTCGATTTGTCCTTGTCCCACAATCCAACGACTATGATTGTCCAATATGTGAAACTGGGGGAATAATTCACGCCAAAGTAGCGATGCGTGGATGGGAAGATGACTACTGAAGTTGTCTCCATATTTGGCCCTTGAAAACCTTTCCCAGAGGGATTTGTACCTCCATTACCTTCCAAGCCACCCTCTTCCTTAGGTTGGCAAACCTTTGCCCTGCTAATCCAATTTATTCCCGATCCTTCGTGCTTTCCCCATCAAAACTTGTGGAAGAGCCTTCCATTCTATCCAAAGTTTGTCGAGGAACTAGAGCAGATAACAAGGTATGCATGGGAAAGCTAAGAAGAACCGACTTGATCAAGGTAATTCTACCTCAAAACTCAACATCTTCGATTGCTATCCTACCAAACGATTTTGAAAATTTTGGATCAAATAATCAAAATGTCTCACCAAACATCTACCTTTATACATGGGTACCCCAAGGTACTTTAAAGGCAGCATGTTATGACCACATCCACTCTTTTTAATAGTTGAGTTATGTTGCCTTGTATCCGCTTTAAAGTATAAAAAACAATTTTAGCCAGGTTAATCAACTGACCGGAAAAATCTTCATATTTCTTGAGCATACCTCTTAAATTTTTGACCAAAAATTTTCTTCCGTTGGTAAAGAGGAGCATGTCGTCAGCATAAAAAAGATGCGAGATATGAAAAGAGCTCCGTATAACCTTATATTTTTTGATGCTCTCTTTGTCCTATGGGCTTTTGATATTTATGTTTATGATCTCTTGGGAAATAATGAAAAGCAAACGAGAAAGGGGGTCACCTTGTCTGACCCCTCTTGAGGATTTGAAATGACCATATGACGCTCCATTAATAAAAAGAGAGTACACAGATATTGGAGAAGGACCAATACATTAAATCACATACTTAATGAGAAAACCCCAAGACATGCATGGCTTTAAGCAGAAACATCCTCTCCAATATGTCATATGCCTTTGACATATCAAACTTGAAGATTATATTCTCGCCTTCCACTTTTCTATCGATATCGGCAACCAACTCTTGAGCTATCGATTCATGAATGCTCCGTTCTTTGAGAAATCCCGTCAGTTCTTCCAAAATAATAATTGTAAAAATCTGACTCATTGTAGTGGCAATAATTTTGGAAATCAATTTGCTAAAAAAGTTACCCAAACTGATTGAGCGAAATTGGTTTAGGGTTTCTGGATTATCTACTTTTGGCACGAGAAACGAAAGAGTAGTAATCATGCTTTTAGAGAGGCAATCTCCTAGGAAATAGTTCGTAAAAACCTGCATAAGATCCTCCTTAATTTTATTCCAGTATCGACAATAAGAATACCTTGTGAAACCATCTTGCCCATAGCACTTTCAGGAGATAGATCGATATTGGCCTTGAATACTTCGGCTTCGCCCGGGATTTAACAAATCTTTAAATTCATTTCCGTAGTAACTTTAGCCTCCACATGCGAGAAAATATCATCATCCAGGTGGAATGGAGTCGCTTGAAACAGTCTTGTGAAATAAACCTGCACTTTCTCTCCAGTAATACGACTATCCCCTATGAAGGAACCATCTTCAAGCTTAGGAGATATATTATTCCGATTTATTTGCTCTTTAATCCTGGCATGAAAACACATGGTGTTTCGGTCCCCATCCTCCAGCCATTTAACTCTAGCTTCACCGGCCAATAAATCCTTCTTCCATTATGGTTGCTAATTAAGGTCACCTTTTGTTTTTTGGCAAAAGAGAGGCTGAGCTCCATATCGGAGATACTACATTGCATGTTATCAGTATTATCATCTACTTTTCCCAAAAATCTCTCAATTCCAGTGTTTAAGAGCTTTACAAAGATGTGATCGCTTACCCTCAAAATTAGGCCTTCCTCTAGGGACCGTCGCCTGCCAAGTGTGTGAAACAAATACCTCTATATCTCTGTGATCCACCCACATTTTTTGAAAATAAAAACGAGATTTTTTAGGAATCAAATGCCCAAAAGTCATAAGTAATGGTGCATGGTCGAATTCCAAACGTGCCAAGTGCGTGACTTTCAGTGAATAGGAAGACAAAGCCTCTGCATTCAATAAAATCCAATAAATTCTTTGCCAAATACGATTTCCACCTCATTGATTGTTACTCCACGTGAAGATACTACCCTCACAGCTTACAAAAGTAAAACTCGCTTTTACGAAAAACTTGTTACACTTTTACATCCAAAGCATATGCAAGTTCGATCCTCCATTCTTTTTATCCAGGGATTTAATAAAATTAAAATATCCACTTACAATCTAAGGCTCGTTGAAATTATTATTGAGATGCGTTTCACCAGAAAAGACTGGTTTTTCCGACAGAGATTCCATGGAAAAGGGTTGCTAAAAGTACGTGATTAGGGTTTCGGAGGAGAGAGAAGACATCATTAAAAAAAATTATACATATATATATATATATATATATATATATATATATATATATATATATATATATATATATATATATATATATATATATATATATATATATATATATATATATATATATATCGACATGTACTGGTTTGCGTCCCTTTTGAAAGCTTGTTGTTGCTCTTGCTTCACCTCTCCATCCGTGGCATTCGGTGGTGCGATGATGTAGGCAACATTGGTGATTGCGGCGGCTGCAGCAGCGGGAGCGCCCTCTTCTCTGATAAAAATGCCTGAAAAGGTACATAAATAAAATATAAAATTTTTAGGAGATAAATGAACTTCTTGTCTTTTAATCCTCTTTTAAACCGATCGTAATTTCAATTGGTTGTGTATATAATATATATGCAATACAATTAAGAAAAAACACAATATTTTTCAAATATATACAAGCAGGTTATTAAATTAATTAAAGTAAAACTTGGTCAAATAAACATGTATAAAATTGAGGGGCCAGTTTTTGTGTGCCGGCCATGTATTATATATGACCATCTTTAATTTTTGTAAGCGTATACAAAAAGCAGAGTATATATAATATTGGTATGAAGGTTGGATTTTGTTTTCCAATAGCTAACAATAAACAAATGATGTAAAAAGAACGCACGGAAATCTTACATTTATTGCACTAATCTTGTACACATTGTGATAGTATTCTATTACATTTCAAATTTTATCATGTTTTATTTTATTTAATACAACTCTATATATGAAATATTGATGATGTCATTATTATATACAAATGACATGTATCGATAAATAAAATAAAAGTATGATACTCAAAATGAAATATATATTCATCAAGTTGACTATATACTTATTGAAATTCTATCGAATTAATTATCCTCTTTTCATCACAATAAATTTCATCCACGTTAACTAGAACCTTTTTTGATTGATCCATATGGAATCCCAGTTTATTTTGAGATAAAATATAACATTACTCTTAATCGCTAAAAACATATTTATTGAGTATATGCAATACATTGGATTATAGTGAAAAAAGAAAAACAAATTAAGAGGAATCAATGGAAATTGAAATCTAGTTAGTACATGAACAAAATCAAAGTAATTTATACTAACGTGTGTTCTATGGTCGCAAAAAAGAACATACCATAAAAATTAAAAGACGTTGCTCGTGAAACATAAAAGTAATCAGAATATAATGGTATGGGAAAGCGACAAAAGAAATGTTTGGTTTTTTTTTTTTTTAATCAAAATCACAAGGAAATCCATGGAGCATGAAAAACATTTTTGAACTTAAATCGCACCAAATTACCTAATACAAGATCGATTTGTGAGAAAAAAATTAAAAAATTACAATACAATTTAAAAGACGTTACTCGTCAAACATAAAGGAAATCATAATAAACCATAGACGAAAGCGACAAAAAGAAAATATTATTTATACAATTTACACAAGGAGATCCACTAAACATCAAAGACATTTATGAGCTTAAATCGCACCAAATTCGCGAGTAGAAAATTGATTATCCACAAATTTAGTCCAACGAATTAACATGTGTTTTTCACTCCCTCAAATGAGAGATGTGGAAAAAAAATGAAATCTATGCACATTGTTCATATAGATTTAGTCATAAAAACCAAATGTTCGGAAATTAAGTACAGTTTTTACCGGATGTGTGTGCTCTTCTCGTGTATTTATGTTGTATGTTTGAGCTTCTTCCTCTTTCCATCGTGAAGTTTTACTTTTACTTTGAACTTTGAGTTGTTTCTTACCTTTTTTTTTTTAACACAAAATATAACACAAGAATTTTTATGCTTCTCACTCTTATGTGTGTGATGAGTTATGAAGTTTTAAGGCACAATTTCATTTAATATAGTGACAAGTGAGACCTTTGAAACGAGTCCACGAGTGTGAAATGTGAGTGGTGAAATTTTTCAAAATTGGGCAAAATATATTAATTGTTGTTCCTAAAACCTAAAATTGCGGGGCATGTCTTAAAGTTTGCAGAACTTTAGTTAAAATCTTATGAAGCAATATTGCGTGTATATGATTTGTTACACTTTTAATTATTCCCTTTTACTAATACGATGTAATTAACTCGATTCGGATTATTTCATTTACTCGTCGCTCAAATGCTAATATGGACATTATTAAAAATCACTGAGTCGAGATAGACACAACTTAATTACAACATATACAAAGTTATTGTATAGATCTCGGGAGAGATCATCCGCATTTTTGAAGGGAGTTCAGGCTTGAAGAAGGTTCAAAGAAGGCCCAAATCATATCCCAAATCACTCACTACTCAATACTTCGTATCATAAATTTCCTAAGGTGAGCTAAAAATGAACATAGCATGATCTAGCATAAATTAATTCCCAATTTAAAATACAAAACGTTCAACAAAAGCCATACACAAAGTGTGAATCCTAGCAATAATTCGCTTCTAAGTTCCGTTGAATCGAATTACTGGAAGGAAACCTAACATGCATGCACGAAACTTTTAGAATTTAAACAATACTTATATTCTTCAAATTTTAGAACATTATCTTTAATTTATTTTTTTGCATAATTGTTTCACAGGTATATTTTGTTGACATATCAAATATTACTGAATTTGGATCACACGAGTATTCATAATTAAGTCGTTACTATCACATATTTTGATAAACTAGATAGGTGCAGGTGTGTTGCACGTGTATTATTAACTTTCCTATGTATTTTTTTTTATTTTTTGTTTCACTTCTTATGTTTATATCAACATAATAGTATAACTTTAAATTATGTAAATAAATGGTGACGTTGATAATTTCTTTCAATAGATACAATCTAATTTTATTTGACATTGAAATCATGATGTTATATTTTGTTTTTCTGTTTTAACTCATATTTAAACTACTCTTTTCCCTCTCTTTTTCATTATTTGTTTGTATTGTTTCATCACGTGTTAAGAAAATTGGACGATATTCATTGGCATTTCTTATTAATTATCTTTTTTTGATTATGTATGACTTCGTGAGAAAATTATATTCAATGGATGCTTACTGATCTAATATTCTATAGTTTTGTGTCAGTAACTGATTAATTAAGGGCATACTGATATTATATGAAAACACTTATAAGCTATTAAAGAAAAAATTGATGTAGGAATGTGGTTACCAAATATTGTTGTTTAGAGCAACTCCAATGCTAGATATAAAAATTGAGTTATCAATTACTCATTTGATATTTAAGGTAATACTTTTTAATATTGATTTAAAATTCAACTACCCCAACCACGATTATTAAATTAATTATCAATTGGAAGTTTGTGGGTGATTTTATTTGTGTTAAGTGTATATTTTTACACTTAATCGTACCTTGTAATTTGAGCTTTTGGTATGTTTTAACGATAATTGGTGCTTTAAATGTTGATTTATTGTATTTTAGGTACAAATTGAAGAATTAGAAAAGTAAGGGGTAAAAACTGCAATTTCGGAGAAAATATGGGCCAAAAGTGAAAAAGTAAAAAATCTGAAGATTTAAAGGCCCAGACATCCATCCGAGTTTTAGCACTAAATTTGGGACGGCCGTCCGAGATCACGAGGAGTCGCAGTAAAGGGATTTTAATTGCACAAGGAAACTGTCTTCTTCCCCAGACCAAGCCAAGCACACAATTGGGGATCTTTTTTTTGAACACATAATCTCAGAGCGATAGAACGAGCTGTTGGGAATCGGACACGTGTACGCAGCGGAAAACAATTTTTTTTTGCGATTTAAACAACTTTAAAACACATAAACACAAGCCCGATAATTGAAAACAATTAATTGCGTACCTTTGCGATTCCAGCGAAATTTAAAAACAACATACATGCTTAATTATTGAACCGAATTTAAATCAATTAGCATGCTCGCGTTTAATTCAAATAATCATGCTCGCAACAAATAAACGATTTCATGTAGTCATATAAAATCATACAAGTTTCATACTAGAACGAACATATATATTCAATTTAAACGTAATCGAATCTAACGACAATGGATTCGAAAATTTACCTCTTGAAGCGTGAGGTAGGCGCACTATGCAAAGCAAGATTGCCACGGAAACCAATCCGTGCATGTAGCACCCCGCATTTTCGGTAAAATAATTTTTACCACCTTTATGTGCATATATGTGAAATTAGAATTTATAATAATTCTTGCATGGTTAGTATTTACGTGAAGTAGGTAATTATGTGAAATATATGAATTATGTGATTATGTGAATTATGTGATTATGTGAATTATGTGCTTAGGAAATATTTCGAGGTAGTATGTCGAAATAAATTATTTTTTTCATAAACTAGGATTTTATTCTTGCATATGAATTGAAATGAGCATTTCATCATATTTATGCATGCACAAAATTTTAGAAAATAAATTTTCTCATGCATTTTAGGATTTTTAATTAATGTAGAAAATTAGAAAATCCTCCCCACATTTTTTTGAATTTTCGGACATCTTACACACACACACACATGATTTTAAATTTGCATATTAATTTGTAGAAAACATGCATTAGTGTGGTTGTACTTTGAGCATAGAAAGAAATACCCAAGCCTAGCCCCTTACTCTATAGACTAGGTATGTTTTTCCACTCCCACACACCACTTTAAGGCCAAAAGTCTTTCTTTCTTCTTCCCCTACCCTTCATTTTTCGGCAGCCATATCACCACTACCATAGCCACCACCTTCTCAAGCTTGAACCACCCAAGAACCACCACCACTCTTACTTTCGAAAATTTCAAAATCACCCACACAAAAAGATGTATTTTCCTTTCTTCTCCATTGGCTTTGAACTCTCCGAAAACTCTATAAATACATCCAATGTCCAAGATCAAAATACACTTTCCACCTCCAATATCGCTATCTATAAGTTTAAGGTCTCCTTCTATTTCAACAAAAGAAGAATTTTCGGCCAAGCTTAGGAGTAAGCTTCTTCTTCCTCTTCTTTTCTTTTTTTATCGAAAAGAGCTTAGCTAGCTCTTCTTCATCCAAGTTTTTCTTGTTCTTCTTCTTCCTTTCTTAATACATAATCTAACTCTTAATCTCTTCTTGTATTAGAGAGAAAAGAGCTAACAAATCCTTCCCCTAAAGAGAGAGAGGTGAGAATTCTTGAATTCTTGCTCAAATATGCAACACCACTAGTATTTTCGGTTTTTATGTGTTTTTATTTTTTATCCTTGCATATTATGTGATTGTATGTTTTAGATGATGATTTCATGTTAGTGTTTTGAAAAGATAACTTGGTTCTTGAAGTTTTATGTTTTTTTCGAAAATTTGGGGAAAAATGTTTAAATGACTTATTTGTCTTAATTAGAGCATTTCCCACCCTTAACACCATTTCTTCACCAAATCCTATTTTTGGTGGTGAAAAAATGGTGTTATCTCCCACCCGTAGCACACCATTCTATAATTTCTCTATTTTTAGTGACAAAATAGTGTATTTGTTCTCCCACCAATTCCATCAAATTTTATACCAAATAATAAAATATTAATATTTCACCATTTTACCATTTATAGAGAATATGATTGGTTTGGTCTCCCATGGCATTTCACCAAATATATTACAAAATTATAGTTTTAATGTTAATCGTAAACTTAGTCTATTTTATTACCAATATATTGGTTATGAATTTGATCTTAAACAATGATTTTATTAAGTATATAATTTAAAATTATGATAAATATCAAAAATTTATTGAAACATGAATGAAAATCGACTTAGATTATTATACATATAATAAAACCACGAATAAACATTAATTTTATTATTTTTTTCCTAAAAACCTTACAACATAAATTAATCATAAAAGCATTACAACATAACTTAATTATAAAAACATTACAACATTTCTTTTGGCCAAAAAAATTATTTCATTGATAACAGGGGCCTCGTTAAAACCTTGTTTGGCCTAACAAGGAAATAGTACCCCTTATGAGCAGATGAGTCTCATTCACCATTATTATCCTTATCATCTTCAACATTATCTATTTGATGACGTTTATCCCACAAATGTGCTACCAATCTTCTCCTTAGTTCATTATGCTCTCCTCAATTTATCATCTCCGTAATAGTAATAGTAATAGTAATAGTAATAATAATAATAATAATAATAATAATAATAATAATAATAATAATAATAATAATAATAATAATAATAATAATAATAATAATAATAATAATAATAATAATAATAATAATAATAATAATAATAATAATAATAATAATAATAATAATAATAATAATAATAATAATAATAATAATAATAATAATAATAATAATAATAATAATAATAGTAATAGTAATAATAATAATAATAATAATAATAATAATAATAATAATAATAATAATAATAATAATAATAATAATAATAATAATAATAATAATAATAATAATAATAATAATAATAATACTAATAATAATAATAGTAATACTAATAGTATAATAATAATAATAATAATAATAATAATAATAATAATAATAATAATAATAATAATAATAATAATAATAATAATAATAATAATAATAATAATAATAATAATAATAATAATAATAATAATAATAATAATAATAATAATAATAATAATAATAATAATAATAATAATAATAATAATAATATCTTAAATTTTGAAAACTAATTTACTAACGAACACTAATATATTTACTATAAAATATATTTATAAGTTGATAATCACATGAAATTAGTTAATATAATAATTGTATATGCTAATTGTAAAATGGTGTTAATTACACCAAATCCTATTTTCACTTTTATATTTGATAGAAAAAATAGGATTTGGTGGAAAAACTGGTAAAATGGTGGACGGGTGGGAGACGAAAATTTCTTCACCAAAAAATTTGCTGAAAATATAGGATTTAGGGATATGGTGATATAGAGTTTGACCAGGGTGGGAGACTAAACTAAATCACTATAATTTTAGGTGTAATGGTGATTTAGAGATTTAGGTTGGGAGACTAAAAACACCTAAATTAGGTGATAATTATAGGATTTGGTGATGGGTGGGAGATGCTCTTAGTGCCTTGCATGTGTTCATCTAGTGTTTGACTGTTGATTTGTGAAAAGAAAATGAATTTTTGGCCTAGCCATGAAACTTTCGGATTTTTGGGGGAAAAATGTTTAAATTGCTTATTTGGCCTAATTAGTGTTTTGCATGTGTTAATCTAGTGTTTGATTGTTGATTTGTGAAAAGAAATCGAATTTTTGACTTAACTAAGGAACTTTCGAATTTTTGAGGTAAAGTGCTTAAAGTTGTTTATTTGGTTTATTTGGTATCTTGCATGTGTTGATCTTGTGTTGATTGTTATTTTAAGGCCTTGCATGTTAAGATTGGTGATTGATTGTTGATATAAGGTCTTGCATGTTAAGATCTAGTGATTGATGGTTGATCTAAAGCCTTGCATGTTAAGATCTAGTGTTTTCTATGTAAAATGATGAAAGAACTAAGAATTTGTGCTACTTGATTTAAATTACTCTTGCATGTGAAGATCTAGTGTATTTACTTGAATAAATATAAAGATGGAAGTCTTGAATTTTATTCCTGTAAAAATGCTAGATTTAATGAACTTTTGATGTTAGATTGTCTTTGTATGTTAAGATTTCGGTTACTTTATGTTTTTATGGCTAATGATTTTGTGAAACTTTATGTGTATTTTCTATGTGCTCTTGCTTGCTTATGATAATCATTGGGTGTGAGGATGAGAGAAGGGTAAGTAGAAGGGTGCATGTGTGGGTGCATTAGTGTTATGAATTTTTAAAAAGATAAAAATATGATGGAAAGTCTTTCGAGGTTACGGTAAATTTCCAGGGTACGGCGAGTCGGTACCGTAGGGCCTAGGGGTGGTTTGATCCCACGTAGATAGACAGATTCGAAATATATGAGGTTATTTACCGGTAACTTAGATTGACTCTTCCGAGGGATTTCCGATGGTTTGTCATGTCATGCATGTTGCATTATGGTGTTGAGGATATAGATGGGAAAATCTCACTCTATGGTCTTGGGATCGTATGGTCATAAAAGTGGGAAATTCTTATTCTATAATCTTCAATACGTGTCATGGCATAGGGTTATAAAGGTGGGATATTCTCACTCTATGGTCTTGGGATCATAGGGTTATAAAAAGTGGGAATTATCTCACTCTATGTGTGTGGCAATTATGTGATGAAGAACGCCGACGAAAAAGGGAAGTATATGATTGCTTTAATTTATGTTGCATATCCATGTATAAGATATATGTATGTATATATATATATATATATATATATGTATGTATGCTCTATGTGTTATGTGTATTCGATAATACTTCAAGATTCTCATTGAGTCCTCAAAGGCTCATATAGGTGTTGTATGTTTGTAGGTATACCCGATTTGGAGCCCGAGGAGTGAAGTTGGGAATCGAGCTCGAGAATCGGAAGGAGATCGTATGGAGGGGTTGTGAATTGTGTTGGCTCTTAATTTAGCTATGTTATGCTATTTGTATAATATGCTTGTAAAAACTTTTGATACGGTTTTAGGTATTTTCTACCATTCGCTTCTTCCAATCGGTGGGAATTATTAAAAGACGAAATGTGTAATAGTAATTAGGATTACCCCATTTTGGATAATTAATCGGTAATCCGTAGTCTTTTGTAAGCGAAAGCGAATTTTTACTATTAAATGCATGCATGCTTTTCGGCTAATAATTTCTTTATATTTTGTCTCGATGTTTGAAAATTATTTTCATATAGGTTCTCTTCTTAGAAAATCATGAAACTTTAGGAGTCTCTGCATCTCTCTGTTCTCATCATATTGATATGTCGAAATAAATTATTTTTTTCATAAACTAGGATTTTATTCTTGCATATGAATTGAAATGAGCATTTCATCATATTTATGCATGCACAAAATTTTAGAAAATAAATTTTCTCATGCATTTTAGGATTTTTAATTAATGTAGAAAATTAGAAAATCCTCCCCACATTTTTTTGAATTTTCGGACATCTTACACACACACACACACATGATTTTAAATTTGCATATTAATTTGTAGAAAACATGCATTAGTGTGGTTGTACTTTGAGCATAGAAAGAAATACCCAAGCCTAGCCCCTTACTCTATAGACTAGGTATGTTTTTCCACTCCCACACACCACTTTAAGGCCAAAAGTCTTTCTTTCTTCTTCCCCTACCCTTCATTTTTCGGCAGCCATATCACCACTACCATAGCCACCACCTTCTCAAGCTTGAACCACCCAAGAACCACCACCACTCTTACTTTCGAAAATTTCAAAATCACCCCCACAAAAAGATGTATTTTCCTTTCTTCTCCATTGGCTTTGAACTCTCCGAAAACTCTATAAATACATCCAATGTCCAAGATCAAAATACACTTTCCACCTCCAATATCGCTATCTATAAGTTTAAGGTCTCCTTCTATTTCAACAAAAGAAGAATTTTCGGCCAAGCTTAGGAGTAAGCTTCTTCTTCCTCTTCTTTTCTTTTTTTATCGAAAAGAGCTTAGCTAGCTCTTCTTCATCCAAGTTTTTCTTGTTCTTCTTCTTCCTTTCTTAATACATAATCTAACTCTTAATCTCTTCTTGTATTAGAGAGAAAAGAGCTAACAAATCCTTCCCCTAAAGAGAGAGAGGTGAGAATTCTTGAATTCTTGCTCAAATATGCAACACCACTAGTATTTTCGGTTTTTATGTGTTTTTATTTTTTATCCTTGCATATTATGTGATTGTATGTTTTAGATGATGATTTCATGTTAGTGTTTTGAAAAGATAACTTGGTTCTTGAAGTTTTATGTTTTTTTCGAAAATTTGGGGAAAAATGTTTAAATGACTTATTTGTCTTAATTAGAGCATTTCCCACCCTTAACACCATTTCTTCACCAAATCCTATTTTTGGTGGTGAAAAAATGGTGTTATCTCCCACCCGTAGCACACCATTCTATAATTTCTCTATTTTTAGTGACATAATAGTGTATTTGTTCTCCCACCAATTCCATCAAATTTTATACCAAATAATAAAATATTAATATTTCACCATTTTACCATTTATAGAGAATATGATTGGTTTGGTCTCCCATGGCATTTCACCAAATATATTACAAAATTATAGTTTTAATGTTAATCGTAAACTTAGTCTATTTTATTACCAATATATTGGTTATGAATTTGATCTTAAACAATGATTTTATTAAGTATATAATTTAAAATTATGATAAATATCAAAAATTTATTGAAACATGAATGAAAATCGACTTAGATTATTATACATATAATAAAACCACGAATAAACATTAATTTTATTATTTTTTTCCTAAAAACCTTACAACATAAATTAATCATAAAAGCATTACAACATAACTTAATTATAAAAACATTACAACATTTCTTTTGGCCAAAAAAATTATTTCATTGATAACAGGGGCCTCGTTAAAACCTTGTTTGGCCTAACAAGGAAATAGTACCCCTTATGAGCAGATGAGTCTCATTCACCATTATTATCCTTATCATCTTCAACATTATCTATTTGATGACGTTTATCCCACAAATGTGCTACCAATCTTCTCCTTAGTTCATTATGCTCTCCTCAATTTATCATCTCCGTAATAGTAATAGTAATAGTAATAGTAATAATAATAATAATAATAATAATAATAATAATAATAATAATAATAATAATAATAATAATAATAATAATAATAATAATAATAATAATAATAATAATAATAATAATAATAATAATAATAATAATAATAATAATAATAATAATAATAATAATAATAATAATAATAATAATAATAATAATAATAATAATAATAATAATAATAATAGTAATAGTAATAATAATAATAATAATAATAATAATAATAATAATAATAATAATAATAATAATAATAATAATAATAATAATAATAATAATAATAATAATACTAATAATAATAATAGTAATACTAATAGTATAATAATAATAATAATAATAATAATAATAATAATAATAATAATAATAATAATAATAATAATAATAATAATAATAATAATAATAATAATAATAATAATAATAATAATAATAATAATAATAATAATAATAATAATAATAATAATAATAATAATAATAATAATAATAATAATAATAATAATAATAATAATAATAATAATAATAATAATAATAATAATAATAATAATAATAATAATAATAATAATAATAATAATATCTTAAATTTTGAAAACTAATTTACTAACGAACACTAATATATTTACTATAAAATATATTTATAAGTTGATAATCACATGAAATTAGTTAATATAATAATTGTATATGCTAATTGTAAAATGGTGTTAATTACACCAAATCCTATTTTCACTTTTATATTTGATAGAAAAAATAGGATTTGGTGGAAAAACTGGTAAAATGGTGGACGGGTGGGAGACGAAAATTTCTTCACCAAAAAATTTGCTGAAAATATAGGATTTAGGGATATGGTGATATAGAGTTTGACCAGGGTGGGAGACTAAACTAAATCACTATAATTTTAGGTGTAATGGTGATTTAGAGATTTAGGTTGGGAGACTAAAAACACCTAAATTAGGTGATAATTATAGGATTTGGTGATGGGTGGGAGATGCTCTTAGTGCCTTGCATGTGTTCATCTAGTGTTTGACTGTTGATTTGTGAAAAGAAAATGAATTTTTGGCCTAGCCATGAAACTTTCGGATTTTTGGGGGAAAAATGTTTAAATTGCTTATTTGGCCTAATTAGTGTTTTGCATGTGTTAATCTAGTGTTTGATTGTTGATTTGTGAAAAGAAATCGAATTTTTGACTTAACTAAGGAACTTTCGAATTTTTGAGGTAAAGTGCTTAAAGTTGTTTATTTGGTTTATTTGGTATCTTGCATGTGTTGATCTTGTGTTGATTGTTATTTTAAGGCCTTGCATGTTAAGATTGGTGATTGATTGTTGATATAAGGTCTTGCATGTTAAGATCTAGTGATTGATGGTTGATCTAAAGCCTTGCATGTTAAGATCTAGTGTTTTCTATGTAAAATGATGAAAGAACTAAGAATTTGTGCTACTTGATTTAAATTACTCTTGCATGTGAAGATCTAGTGTATTTACTTGAATAAATATAAAGATGGAAGTCTTGAATTTTATTCCTGTAAAAATGCTAGATTTAATGAACTTTTGATGTTAGATTGTCTTTGTATGTTAAGATTTCGGTTACTTTATGTTTTTATGGCTAAATGATTTTGTGAAACTTTATGTGTATTTTCTATGTGCTCTTGCTTGCTTATGATAATCATTGGGTGTGAGGATGAGAGAAGGGTAAGTAGAAGGGTGCATGTGTGGGTGCATTAGTGTTATGAATTTTTAAAAAGATAAAAATATGATGGAAAGTCTTTCGAGGTTACGGTAAATTTCCAGGGTACGGCGAGTCGGTACCGTAGGGCCTAGGGGTGGTTTGATCCCACGTAGATAGACAGATTCGAAATATATGAGGTTATTTACCGGTAACTTAGATTGACTCTTCCGAGGGATTTCCGATGGTTTGTCATGTCATGCATGTTGCATTATGGTGTTGAGGATATAGATGGGAAAATCTCACTCTATGGTCTTGGGATCGTATGGTCATAAAGGTGGGAAATTCTTATTCTATAATCTTCAATACGTGTCATGGCATAGGGTTATAAAGGTGGGATATTCTCACTCTATGGTCTTGGGATCATAGGGTTATAAAAAGTGGGAATTATCTCACTCTATGTGTGTGGCAATTATGTGATGAAGAACGCCGACGAAAAAGGGAAGTATATGATTGCTTTAATTTATGTTGCATATCCATGTATAAGATATATGTATGTATATATATATATATATATATATGTATGTATGCTCTATGTGTTATGTGTATTCGATAATACTTCAAGATTCTCATTGAGTCCTCAAAGGCTCATATAGGTGTTGTATGTTTGTAGGTATACCCGATTTGGAGCCCGAGGAGTGAAGTTGGGAATCGAGCTCGAGAATCGGAAGGAGATCGTATGGAGGGGTTGTGAATTGTGTTGGCTCTTAATTTAGCTATGTTATGCTATTTGTATAATATGCTTGTAAAAACTTTTGATACGGTTTTAGGTATTTTCTACCATTCGCTTCTTCCAATCGGTGGGAATTATTAAAAGACGAAATGTGTAATAGTAATTAGGATTACCCCATTTTGGATAATTAATCGGTAATCCGTAGTCTTTTGTAAGCGAAAGCGAATTTTTACTATTAAATGCATGCATGCTTTTCGGCTAATAATTTCTTTATATTTTGTCTCGATGTTTGAAAATTATTTTCATATAGGTTCTCTTCTTAGAAAATCATGAAACTTTAGGAGTCTCTGCATCTCTCTGTTCTCATCATATTGATATGTCGAAATAAATTATTTTTTTCATAAACTAGGATTTTATTCTTGCATATGAATTGAAATGAGCATTTCATCATATTTATGCATGCACAAAATTTTAGAAAATAAATTTTCTCATGCATTTTAGGATTTTTAATTAATGTAGAAAATTAGAAAATCCTCCCCACATTTTTTTGAATTTTCGGACATCTTACACACACACACACACATGATTTTAAATTTGCATATTAATTTGTAGAAAACATGCATTAGTGTGGTTGTACTTTGAGCATAGAAAGAAATACCCAAGCCTAGCCCCTTACTCTATAGACTAGGTATGTTTTTCCACTCCCACACACCACTTTAAGGCCAAAAGTCTTTCTTTCTTCTTCCCCTACCCTTCATTTTTCGGCAGCCATATCACCACTACCATAGCCACCACCTTCTCAAGCTTGAACCACCCAAGAACCACCACCACTCTTACTTTCGAAAATTTCAAAATCACCCCCACAAAAAGATGTATTTTCCTTTCTTCTCCATTGGCTTTGAACTCTCCGAAAACTCTATAAATACATCCAATGTCCAAGATCAAAATACACTTTCCACCTCCAATATCGCTATCTATAAGTTTAAGGTCTCCTTCTATTTCAACAAAAGAAGAATTTTCGGCCAAGCTTAGGAGTAAGCTTCTTCTTCCTCTTCTTTTCTTTTTTTATCGAAAAGAGCTTAGCTAGCTCTTCTTCATCCAAGTTCTTCTTGTTCTTCTTCTTCCTTTCTTAATACATAATCTAACTCTTAATCTCTTCTTGTATTAGAGAGAAAAGAGCTAACAAATCCTTCCCCTAAAGAGAGAGAGGTGAGAATTCTTGAATTCTTGCTCAAATATGCAACACCACTAGTATTTTCGGTTTTTATGTGTTTTTATTTTTTATCCTTGCATATTATGTGATTGTATGTTTTAGATGATGATTTCATGTTAGTGTTTTGAAAAGATAACTTGGTTCTTGAAGTTTTATGTTTTTTTCGAAAATTTGGGGAAAAATGTTTAAATGACTTATTTGTCTTAATTAGAGCATTTCCCACCCTTAACACCATTTTTTCACCAAATCCTATTTTTGGTGGTGAAAAAATGGTGTTATCTCCCACCCGTAGCACACCATTCTATAATTTCTCTATTTTTAGTGACAAAATAGTGTATTTGTTCTCCCACCAATTCCATCAAATTTTATACCAAATAATAAAATATTAATATTTCACCATTTTACCATTTATAGAGAATATGATTGGTTTGGTCTCCCATGGCATTTCACCAAATATATTACAAAATTATAGTTTTAATGTTAATTGTAAACTTAGTCTATTTTATTACCAATATATTGGTTATGAATTTGATCTTAAACAATGATTTTATTAAGTATATAATTTAAAATTATGATAAATATCAAAAATTTATTGAAACATGAATGAAAATCGACTTAGATTATTATACATATAATAAAACCACGAATAAACATTAATTTTATTATTTTTTTCCTAAAAACCTTACAACATAAATTAATCATAAAAGCATTACAACATAACTTAATTATAAAAACATTACAACATTTCTTTTGGCCAAAAAAATTATTTCATTGATAACAGGGGCCTCGTTAAAACCTTGTTTGGCCTAACAAGGAAATAGTACCCCTTATGAGCAGATGAGTCTCATTCACCATTATTATCCTTATCATCTTCAACATTATCTATTTGATGACGTTTATCCCACAAATGTGCTACCAATCTTCTCCTTAGTTCATTATGCTCTCCTCAATTTATCAGATTTCGACGTCGACTGAGAAAATTAACATATTTTATATTATCTAAATCTCTTGAAATCTTAGAAGGCGGGAAAGTGGATAATAATAGTAATAGTAATAGTAATAGTAATAGTAATAGTAATAGTAATAATAATAGTAATAATAATAATAATAATAATAATAATAATAATAATAATAATAATAATAATAATAATAATAATAATAATAATAATAATAATAATAATAATAATAATAATAATAATAATAATAATAATAATAATAATAATAATAATAATAATAATAATAATAATAATAATAATAATAATAATAATAGTAATAGTAATAGTAATAATAATAATAATAATAATAATAATAATAATAATAATAATAATAATAATAATAATAATAATACTAATAATAATAATAGTAATACTAATAGTATAATAATAATAATAATAATAATAATAATAATAATAATAATAATAATAATAATAATAATAATAATAATAATAATAATAATAATAATAATAATAATAATAATAATAATAATAATAATAATAATAATAATAATAATAATAATAATAATAATAATAATAATAATAATAATAATAATAATAATAATAATAATAATAATAATAATAATAATAATAATAATAATAATAATAATAATAATAATAATAATAATAATAATAATAATAATAATAATAATAATAATAATAATAATAATAATAATAATAATAATTGTTAGAATCCGAGAGGATTCTATTTCGGTTTTTCATGACGTTTACGAAAAACGTGTATAAAAACTAGGGAAGTTTCCTTAGTTCTTTAAACTCTTATTTTGTCATTAATTTATTTAATTACCTAAGTGTTTTATTAACAAGGAATTCCTTTGAATAAGACTTTCCTTGTTTGCATAACTCTTTTTCCTTACGTAAGATTATATCTAACCTAATGGGCTCTATTTCTTGTGTAGGGCTCTACTAATTCAACAAAAGGAAATATAAGAAGGCAGCATCAACGTAGTTATTGTCCGTCCCTTTATTTGGAGAGAAAACAAATTTCTGCTCTTACGTTGCTGCTCCAGAATTCCCGGTCTTAAATCAAGAAGAAAATACAGAGAAAAGTTTTGCTTCTTTCACCGAAAAGAAGATCGATTCTTCGGGAGAAGAATTCAGAAGATCTCGGGAGGAGGTCGATCCGCCGACTGAGGGACTCAGCGTTGAAGGAATTTCAACCGTGCGGAAAGGGACGTGCTGCAAAGTGAAGATTGACAATTCAGCGTAGAATACAAGAACGGCGTCGACAAAGAGGGAGTCTTTGCATTTTCGATTAAGTCCTATTACTGTATTCGTAAAACTAAAAATTAGTGAATTTCATTTGCAGGTCCCCGTGGATGTAGGGTACAATTGTATCCGAACCACTTTAAAATTTGTGTCTTTTTATTACTGTTCCATTAACTGTTGCAACTCTTCGTAAAACAGTAGAACAGTAGCTAAAACTGAATCTGGGATTTATAGGACACAAATTTATAATTAATTTGCACGAAATAATTCTAACAATTGGCATCAAGAGCCTGTCACTAAAAATATCTAGTGAGATTTTGGGAACTGATTACTCTTATTTTGTGCAGATATGAATACTCAACGAGAAGGATCTTCAACTACTCGTCCACCTCTTCTAATCGGCTCCAACTACTCATACTGGAAGTCAAAAATGAAGATGTTTATCAAATCCATAGATGAGAGAGCATGGCGCGCCATCGTAACTGGTTGGACACCTCCCATGATCAAAGGAGAAGACAAAGAGGAAGTATTCAAACCAGAAGCAGATTGGAGTGATGGAGAAATACTACTCGCAAATTACAACTCGAGGGCCCTAAACGCAATATTTAGTGGTGTTGATGATAATCAATTTAAGCTAATAGCGTCATGTGAATCTGCAAAGAGAGCTTGGGAAATTCTTCAAGTCACATACGAAGGAACGTCAACTGTAAGGACATCCAAGCTACAGATGTTGGCCACCAAATTCGAAAATTTGAAGATGGAGGAGAATGAGACGATCACTGACTTCCATGCTAAATTATGTGATATCTCCAATGAATCATACGCACTCGGTGAACCATACTCAGAAAGCAAATTAGTAAGAAAAGCTATGCGCTCATTACCTGAAAGATTCGCTTACCGAATTGCTGCCATTGAAGAAGTCAGAGACGTTGACACGCTCAAACTAGACGAACTCATGGGGAAACTTCTAGCACAAGAACTCAATCATGGTGAAAATCATCGTGAAAAATCTAGAGAAAAGAAGATAGCCTTTCAAGCAGAAACATCATATGCAACGCCCCAAAATTCGTCAACTCAAGAAGATGAGCAAACAGTTGAAGAATCCTTGGCACTACTATCGAAAAATTTTGGGAAATTTCTCAAAAAGATCGGAAAAAGGGGAAATCTTCCAAGCACAGGGAAACCCGTGAATTTTCAAAACTCTAGGAGAAATTCAAATCAAGATAAGTCAGAGGAGTCAAAACCAAGAAGAATACAATGCCGAGAATGCGAAGGCTTTGGTCACATTCAATCAGAATGCGCAAACACCCTGAAGAAAAAGAAGAAAATGTCACTTACTACTGTTTGGAGCGATGAAGAAGAATCTGATGATGACCAAGGAAACAACGATCAAGTCACTAACTTTGTAGCATTCAGCAGCAAAGTCCCTCTGGACAGTTCAGAATCAACTGTTGCTTCAACTGTTGGAACAGTCTGTGAAACAGAATCCAGGTATGAAAATATGTGTTCTGATTATGACAAAAATTTAAACGAAAATTCTTCTTTTGCAGAGGATCCGAACAGCAGCAGTGATGAGGAAGAACCAACCTTGGATGAAGTAAAGGAGGTATATGAAAAAATGTACCAAAAATGGCTCGACGTCGTTAAGGTAAACAACTTCCTGGAAAAGGAGAAGTTTGTGCTTGTAGAGGAAAACAAGACACTAAAGGTAAGAATCTCTACTCTTGAGGAAAGGGTCATATCTAGTGATCAAGAGAAAAATAGTTTGCAGGCTAAACTTACTCAAACTCAAGAAGCAATTGCAAAATTGAACTTGGGTAGAGGTAATCTAGATGAAATCTTACGCAACAACAAGCCAAACTATAATCGTCTAGGCATAGGAGGGAGTCAGCTACCCAAAGTTGATTTAAAGCGAAAGGAAGATCAAAACAGAAAAATCAACTTTGTTAAACAAGCTTCTGTCTCACAAACAGTTGCAACTGTTGAAGCAACGAAACACAATTCAAAGAAAAGGTTTATTCCCACTTGTTTTTTCTGTCAAAATCCAGGTCACATACGTCCTAGATGCTTCAAATATTTAAAACTTGTGAAAAAGCTTGTGGCTCGTTCTCTTTACTCTACTAAGGCTGATTATTTTCCTTCACCCCCTCAAAAACCCAAAAATAAAATTGATATTTCCAATAGACCTCAGCAAAAAATTTGGGTTGAAAAGTCCACGTTTAAATGCTTATCTGCGATTACTTCTTTAAAAGCAAGTACTACTAATGATTGGTATTTTGACAGTGGGTGTTCACGACATATGACCGGTGTTAAAGAGTTTCTGAAAAACTATCAACAAATCACCGGTGGAGCTGTTACCTTTGGAAACGGAAAAAAGGGTGAAGTGCTAGGGAAAGGATCACTAAATCATGAGAATCTGCCAAAGCTGAAGAATGTACTACTTGTAGAAGGGCTCACGTCAAATCTGATAAGCATCAGCCAGCTATGTGATCAAGATCTTGAAGTCAGATTCAACAAATTCGCATGTCGAGTATTAGACAAAGACGAGAATTGTGTTATTCAGGGAACTCGATCATCTGACAATTGCTATATTCTTGTCTCTGCAGGTACGAACTGTTTCAACAGTCTGTCAGACTCTACAGTGCTTTGGCACAAAAGGTTAGGACACCTGAACTTTGATAATCTCGTAAAAATCTCCAGCTGTGAATATGTTAGAGGGCTGCCCAAACTCACTAAAGAAATAGGAAAAATCTGTGGTGATTGCAAAATGGGTAAACAAATCAAAAGTTCACACATGGCTTTAGCTAATGTGAGAACCAGTGGAAACCTAGAACTTCTACACATGGACCTTATGGGACCAATGCAAGTAGAGAGTATAGGTGGAAAACGGTACATATTTGTGTGTGTAGATGATTTTTCTAGATTTACTTGGGTAGAATTTATTAGGGAAAAATCCGATTCTTTTGATGTGTTTAAAAAATTATGCAAAAAGGTGAGTGTTGAGAAACAGCAGAACATCGTGAGGATTAGGAGCGATCATGGGAGAGAATTTGAAAATTCCTTATTTACTAACTTTTGTGAAAAATATGGAATATCTCATGAATTCTCTGCACCTAAAACACCTCAACAAAATGGAGTGGTTGAACGCAAAAATCGCACTCTGCAAGAGATGGCCAGGGTCATGATGAACGCAAAGGAGATCGCTCCTCGCTTTTGGGCAGAAGCAGTTAACACTGCATGTCATATTATTAATCGAGTCTATCTTCGACCAGGTACCACTAAAACTCCGTACGAAATTTGGAAAGGTAAAAAACCCCAACTCAACTATCTTCGTACTTTTGGTTGTACTTGTTTTATTTTGAATGACAGAGAACAGCTTGGGAAATTCGATGCTAGAAGTGATCAAGGAATATTCTTAGGCTATTCTCGAAATAGCCATGCGTATAGAATATTTAATCTTAGAACAAAATCTGTGATGGAATCTGCATATGTTCAATTTGATGATTTTAACAATGATGCAGGACCACTGGAAGAGGAACCAACAAAGGAATCGGAAAACAGTTCCAGTGTCGCACCAACAGTTCCAACAGTTGATGCAGCCTCCACCATTTCAGAAGACAGTGACGTCAATTCTGAAACAGGAGACGAAGCTGAGGTCAGGCCTCTCGAACTGGATGACCAAACTCACAAGGAACCCTCAAGAAGAGTCAAGAAGAATCATCCAGTGGATCAAGTCATTGGTTCAGTTGAAGAAGGAATTCAAACCCGAGGTAAACCCAAGGTGAATTACAAGGAAATGGCAAGGTATGTTTGTTTCACCTCAACTCTAGAACCCAAAAACGTCAAAGAAGCCTTATTAGATGAATATTGGATTCAAGCCATGCATGAGGAACTGGAACAATTCGTTAGGAATGACGTTTGGGTCTTGGTCCCTAGGCCTGACAATGTCAATATAATAGGTACAAAATGGGTTTTTAAAAATAAGTCTGATGAACACGGAAATATCATTCGTAACAAAGCTAGATTAGTTGCTCAAGGCTATAGTCAAATCGAAGGCATTGACTTCGATGAAACTTTTGCACCTGTTGCTAGACTAGAATCTGTTCGATTGCTCCTAGCCATTGCTTGTTTTCTAAAAATCAAACTTTTTCAAATGGATGTCAAAAGCGCTTTCTTAAATGGTATTTTAAAAGAAGAAGTTTATGTTGAACAACCCAAAGGATTTCAAGATCCACATTATCCCAAGCATGTTTTCAAATTAAACAAAGCCCTGTATGGTCTCAAACAAGCGCCTCGAGCTTGGTATGAGCGTCTTACAGAATTTTTATCGCACAAGGGATACACTAGGGGTAGCGTCGATCGAACTCTTTTCTTTAAAAAATCAAAGGGAGACATCCTGATTGCTCAAATTTACGTAGACGATATCGTTTTTGGATCTACCTCGCAAACAAAAATCGAAGAATTTGTTAAACAAATGTCTAGTGAATTTGAAATGAGCATGGTTGGGGAACTCACGTATTTTCTAGGACTTCAAGTTAAACAAATGAGTGATGGAATTTTCATAACTCAATCCAAGTATGCAAAAAACCTTGTCAAACGTTTTGGTTTGGAATCTGCAAAAACTGTTAGAACTCCTATGGGAACGAACGACAAACTGTCGCGACAGTTGGATGCAACAGCTGTAGATCCCACACTTTATCGCAGCATGATAGGTAGTCTTTTGTATCTTACTTCTAGCCGACCAGATATATGCTATAGTGTTGGAGTTTGTGCCAGGTATCAATCCAACCCCAAGGAATGCCACCTTAGTGCTGTAAAACGAATCATTCGCTACGTAAGTGGAACAATTGATTTCGGTATTTGGTATTCTATGGATACTAACACAACACTTGCAGGCTTTAGCGATGCTGATTGGGCAGGTGATGCAGATGATCGAAAAAGCACAACTGGAGGATGCTTCTATCTTGGTAACAATCTCGTGTCCTGGTACAGCAAAAAACAGAGTAGTATCTCGCTTTCCACTGCCGAATCGGAATATATCGCCGCAGGTAGCTGTTGTGCCCAACTCTTATGGATGAAACAAATGGTATGTGATTATGGTATTAGTCAAGATTTATTGCATATTTATTGTGACAATATGAGTGCAATTAATATTTCCAAAAATCCAGTACAGCACTCTCGAACTAAGCATATTGAAATCCGGTACCATTTCATTGGTCTGTGAATAGTTACTCTTGAATTTGTTTTAAAAACTATATATAATAAATTGGTCTGTGAATAGTTCGAAGCCTTTTTGAGTTGAGTCAGTAAATCACGTGGCCGAAAGCTCCTACAAGGCTCAAATAGAAAGCCCAGGGGACTACACATTGCACGACCATTATATGGTCAGTGAATAGTTCGAAGCCTTTTTGAGTTGAGCCGGTAAACCTCATGATCGAACACTCACCACACGACTCAATTAGAAAGCCCAGGGGACTACACATTGCACGACTACAACTATCTCGCTAATTAAATTGCTCTGCTCTTCATGAAAAAGCTACCATTAGTAGGGTGTGTATGCTACCTAATAAGAGCGTTTTTGTGCTTGATTTGAGGATATTAAATTTATTGTTAGTCTCGTTAGTTTGTATTTTGGAGCTTGCTTTTTGTTAAAATTGAAGATAAACCCCATGGGTTTGATAGTCCTAATAGTATCCTATTCACTCGTGTTTACTCACTCATCTTCTCTTCGTTCTCTCACGTCTACTTTTTTGTCCTAGTATTTTAATTCTGCATATTAGGCATATATAGATAAAAAAAAAAAAAAAAAAAAAAAAAAAAAAAAAAAAAAAAAAAAAAACCGGGGGTGGGTTCGTATATGTTTTTGGCGGCAATCATTTTTTTGAAGTCACCCACTTTTCTGAGCATTTTTTTTCTTCTCGATGTTTTCTTGAACTGTATTGGGCTTCATATGAGAAGTTTGAGAGTTGCTGTATCTGACTTTGGTTTTAATTAACTGCTATCAGTGTTGGCAGAATAATAATTGCAACTTTCTCACTATATTTTTCCTAATTGCTAAAATACCCATAAGAAAGGCCAACAGTCATCTCTGCGTAATTTTGTTTTTTAGTTTTTTTTTCCCAAATTCCCTTTCTTCTTCTTCTCTTCTGCCTTGGTGCTCCGTTTTTTTTTGTTTGCAGCAAAACCTCCCAAAATTTCCATCAAATCGAAGGAGATCAAGGAACATCTTCATGGGGAAACGAAAGAATACCAGGGGATCGTCTTCTTCGTCTAAACGACGACCCTCTCGACCATCGGCCACATCTCCGACGGACCCACTGCCGCCTAGTCGTTCTGGTCCCCAATCGTCATTCGCGGAGCCGTTGGATGCCGTCCCCCTCGCATATTGGGAACCCCCACTTCCCCTTCCGGCCGCCTCCGCCGCCAATTTTGGCAATCGGCCACTCGTTGCTGTTCCTAGGGCTTCTCCACCGCCGTCGCCGCCAGTGACGTCGCCGTCGCCGCCAATGACACCGCCGTCACCCTTCACCTATTCTCCGCCATCTTCTCCGCTGCCACACTCTGCTCCACCGCCTGTTGAACCGATCTCGCCGCCGCTGTCAACCCCCGCACCGGCTTCACCTCCACCGCCGCCATCCTCGTCGGTCCACAAAGGCAAGCGACCTGCCACCACACCACCGCCGCTCCGTCGCTCCCGTCGACGTGCTCCTCACTCTGCCTCGCCTTCCGCTCAACCCACCACCTCTGATGACTCTGCACCCGATCCCGTGGTGCCTATATCTGCCGTCGATGCCTTTAATTCTCGGTTCTTTCTCCGAGCGAATCAAATCCGATGGCGTCTGGTAAGTCGACGACCTTTTGTTTCCGAACGACCCTTAGGTCCCTCGTTTGATGCGTATGGTTTTTCTGATCTACTCCGTAGTGCTGGTATTTTTGCGACTGTGACTCGTTTTTCTCATTTTGAGAGTCAAGTGATTCATGATTTCTATGCAAACCTAACTAGTGGAGTCTCTGATAGTCGTAGTGGTTTTTACGAAAGGGTGTATGTTTCTAATCGAGTCTACGAGTTCAATCCCACTCGGATTGCATCTCTCTTTGACCTGTCAACAGTTGGAACTGTGGCTCCGACAGTTGGTGATTCTGAGTTGATATCCACCCTTACTGGAGGCAAGATGCGCACATGGCCTCTCCAGACGACTGATCTTACTATGAAGTACCGGATCTTATTCGGCATTGGAACTACAAATGGGTTCCCCACTGCTCACCATGGTACTCTGAATCGACGACGAGGACTTCTACTGTACTGCATTGGAAGTGGCATCCCATGTGATCTTGCACAATTCATCTTTGAAGAAATCGTGGCCGAAGCCGATTCTAAGTCTACTGCCTACTCTCTTCCGTTTCCCTCGTTGATCTACCGACTTCTGATTGACCAAGGCTACATCCCAAATCGGAAGAACGCAGTTCCGTCTCTCCCACTTCCTCTCTCTATCTCCTCGAAGATAGTGGATCCTCATTCCGATTCTCGCCGCGTGCCTCGTATGGATGACCTGCCGTGCCGACCATCTCCTACTTCCGGCGATCAATCTGCTCCTTCCGCTACCGCTCCCATACTTTCCGACGTTATTTCCCTTCTTTCCGCAGAGTATAAGGCCACCCTCGCAAGAGCCGATGCACTGAAGACAAAAATCGACTACTATACAGCCCTTGCTCAGAAAGGGGGAGACACTTCAGGGGGAGATGCCGCTCATTCAGGGGAAGCTGGCCACGATGCCGCTCAGGAGATATCTCGCTCAGGGGGAGTTGCAGCTGCTGCTGGATCCAGTGATCAAACTGCTGCTCCAACTGTTCCAACAGTTGGTGGTGCAACAGCTGAGGCAGATACCGATGATGAAGAAGAGCTGTTCGTGGATGCCGAGGATATTCTAGATTAATTTTTCCTTTTGTTATGTTTTATTTGATTGTTGAAGTTGTTTTCTGAACAATGGCTTGTAATAGTCGGATAGGCTTAATTCTGCTCTCCTTTTGACTGTTGTTTTGTTTTTTTTGTTAACTGTTCTAACAGTTACTCTTTTATGCAGTCTAATGTTTTTGTCAGGTTTTTGATTAAGGGGGAGGACTTGATTATAATAAATAGATGACAAAGGGGGAGATTGTTAGAATCCGAGAGGATTCTATTTCGGTTTTTCATGACGTTTACGAAAAACGTGTATAAAAACTAGGGAAGTTTCCTTAGTTCTTTAAACTCTTATTTTGTCATTAATTTATTTAATTACCTAAGTGTTTTATTAACAAGGAATTCCTTTGAATAAGACTTTCCTTGTTTGCATAACTCTTTTTCCTTACGTAAGATTATATCTAACCTAATGGGCTCTATTTCTTGTGTAGGGCTCTACTAATTCAACAAAAGGAAATATAAGAAGGCAGCATCAACGTAGTTATTGTCCGTCCCTTTATTTGGAGAGAAAACAAATTTCTGCTCTTACGTTGCTGCTCCAGAATTCCCGGTCTTAAATCAAGAAGAAAATACAGAGAAAAGTTTTGCTTCTTTCACCGAAAAGAAGATCGATTCTTCGGGAGAAGAATTCAGAAGATCTCGGGAGGAGGTCGATCCGCCGACTGAGGGACTCAGCGTTGAAGGAATTTCAACCGTGCGGAAAGGGACGTGCTGCAAAGTGAAGATTGACAATTCAGCGTAGAATACAAGAACGGCGTCGACAAAGAGGGAGTCTTTGCATTTTCGATTAAGTCCTATTACTGTATTCGTAAAACTAAAAATTAGTGAATTTCATTTGCAGGTCCCCGTGGATGTAGGGTACAATTGTATCCGAACCACTTTAAAATTTGTGTCTTTTTATTACTGTTCCATTAACTGTTGCAACTCTTCGTAAAACAGTAGAACAGTAGCTAAAACTGAATCTGGGATTTATAGGACACAAATTTATAATTAATTTGCACGAAATAATTCTAACAATAATAATAATAATAATAATAATAATAATAATAATAATAATAATAATAATAATAATAATAATAATAATAATAATATCTTAAATTTTGAAAACTAATTTACTAACGAACACTAATATATTTACTATAAAATATATTTATAAGTTGATAATCACATGAAATTAGTTAATATAATAATTGTATATGCTAATTGTAAAACGGTGTTAATTACACCAAATCCTATTTTCACTTTTATATTTGATAGAAAAAATAGGATTTGGTGGAAAAACTGGTAAAATGGTGGACGGGTGGGAGACGAAAATTTCTTCACCAAAAAATTTGCTGAAAATATAGGATTTAGGGATATGGTGATATAGAGTTTGACCAGGGTGGGAGACTAAACTAAATCACTATAATTTTAGGTGTAATGGTGATTTAGAGATTTAGGTTGGGAGACTAAAAACACCTAAATTAGGTGATAATTATAGGATTTGGTGATGGGTGGGAGATGCTCTTAGTGCCTTGCATGTGTTCATCTAGTGTTTGACTGTTGATTTGTGAAAAGAAAATGAATTTTTGGCCTAGCCATGAAACTTTCGGATTTTTGGGGGAAAAATGTTTAAATTGCTTATTTGGCCTAATTAGTGTTTTGCATGTGTTAATCTAGTGTTTGATTGTTGATTTGTGAAAAGAAATCGAATTTTTGACTTAACTAAGGAACTTTCGAATTTTTGAGGTAAAGTGCTTAAAGTTGTTTATTTGGTTTATTTGGTATCTTGCATGTGTTGATCTTGTGTTGATTGTTATTTTAAGGCCTTGCATGTTAAGATTGGTGATTGATTGTTGATCTAAGGTCTTGCATGTTAAGATCTAGTGATTGATGGTTGATCTAAAGCCTTGCATGTTAAGATCTAGTGTTTTCTATGTAAAATGATGAAAGAACTAAGAATTTGTGCTACTTGATTTAAATTACTCTTGCATGTGAAGATCTAGTGTATTTACTTGAATAAATATAAAGATGGAAGTCTTGAATTTTATTCCTGTAAAAATGCTAGATTTAATGAACTTTTGATGTTAGATTGTCTTTGTATGTTAAGATTTCGGTTACTTTATGTTTTTATGGCTAAATGATTTTGTGAAACTTTATGTGTATTTTCTATGTGCTCTTGCTTGCTTATGATAATCATTGGGTGTGAGGATGAGAGAAGGGTAAGTAGAAGGGTGCATGTGTGGGTGCATTAGTGTTATGAATTTTTAAAAAGATAAAAATATGATGGAAAGTCTTTCGAGGTTATGGTAAATTTCCAGGGTACGGCGAGTCGGTACCGTAGGGCCTAGGGGTGGTTTGATCCCACGTAGATAGACAGATTCGAAATATATGAGGTTATTTACCGGTAACTTAGATTGACTCTTCCGAGGGATTTCCGATGGTTTGTCATGTCATGCATGTTGCATTATGGTGTTGAGGATATAGATGGGAAAATCTCACTCTATGGTCTTGGGATCGTATGGTCATAAAGGTGGGAAATTCTTATTCTATAATCTTCAATACGTGTCATGGCATAGGGTTATAAAGGTGGGATATTCTCACTCTATGGTCTTGGGATCATAGGGTTATAAAAAGTGGGAATTATCTCACTCTATGTGTGTGGCAATTATGTGATGAAGAACGCCGACGAAAAAGGAAAGTATATGATTGCTTTAATTTATGTTGCATATCCATGTATAAGATATATGTATGTATATATATATATATATATATATATATATATATATATATATATATATATATATATATATATATATATATATATATATATATATATATATATATGTATGTATGCTCTATGTGTTATGTGTATTCGATAATACTTCAAGATTCTCATTGAGTCCTCAAAGGCTCATATAGGTGTTGTATGTTTGTAGGTATACCCGATTTGGAGCCCGAGGAGTGAAGTTGGGAATCGAGCTCGAGAATCGGAAGGAGATCGTATGGAGGGGTTGTGAATTGTGTTGGCTCTTAATTTAGCTATGTTATGCTATTTGTATAATATGCTTGTAAAAACTTTTGATACGGTTTTAGGTATTTTCTACCATTCGCTTCTTCCAATCGGTGGGAATTATTAAAAGACGAAATGTGTAATAGTAATTAGGATTACCCCATTTTGGATAATTAATCGGTAATCCGTAGTCTTTTGTAAGCGAAAGCGAATTTTTACTATTAAATGCATGCATGCTTTTCGGCTAATAATTTCTTTATATTTTGTCTCGATGTTTGAAAATTATTTTCATATAGGTTCTCTTCTTAGAAAATCATGAAACTTTAGGAGTCTCTGCATCTCTCTGTTCTCATCATATTGATAGGTCTTTTGCATGATTTGGGTAAGTATTCCATTAGTTATGATTTATTTCTCACTGCTGCATTGAAACAGGGTCATACGGGTGTTTTTTGGTATAACTGGAGTTTTGCTCACTCAAATGCCTTGTTTCCACTTGTAAAATATTTTAAAGTTATTTTTGTGCCTTGGGGTAAAATTTGGTAGTTTTTGGGTCAGTGAGGAATTTATTATCAAAACTCCCTTCCCTGTTCTGGATTTTAAACTGAGTGACTGTGCTATTTTATTTATTTCTCCTAAATGGCGATGCATCTTTCAAAACTGTTTTAACTGAGTGATCTAGACCCATGTTATATGATATGGTATTATTTTGGGGTCATTTTCATTAGTATTTTAAGAGGAATTAATTTTTAAAGATTCTGCATTGAATCTGTCCAAACTTGCATTAAATCCATCATGGCTAGTTATTTTCTAGTCTTGCATGTAGCATGCATTGGTATTAATTGGTTGATTAGGGTTTAGTATAGTGTGACCTCTCTCCCTCTGATTTAAAAAGAAATTTTTTTACGTAAATTTATATCCACAAAAAAATCATTTTTAAAAGTCTTCCGTTGAGATTACATATAATAAGAGTAATCGAGAGAGGGGTGTCACAGTGCAATCCGGGGCAGCAGCGGCTAGACGAGCTACGGCGGCGCGTGTGGCTCACGCGCTGTCTTCGGGCGGCGCGTGGGATTGCGTGCGACGTCGGCTCGTGTGCTACTCCTCGATTCTTCGATCTTCGATCTTCGATCTTCCTCCTCTCGGATTTCACCTCGTATACTTCGATCTACTAAATTGTGGCACAAGACACGAAGTAGTTAGAAAAACGGAAGAACAGAAAGAAGGAAAGAAATACCAAAAAGGATCGGCCAACGGATGGCCGATTCCGGCGATATTCCGGCGACGACGGCGGTGGTGGCCGCGGGGAGATGGCCGAGAGAGAGAGAGAGGGAGCGGCTAGGGTTAGGGTTTCGTGTGTTGTATATGTGCAAGTCCTATCAAGTATTTAGAGTGTCTTGCAGAAAACCCTAACGGGCTTAAGTTGGATCGGGCCCAACAGCTTAAGTTCGTTAGTTCTTTTACTTGCTCGTCTCTCTCAATTCCATGATCGGAAAATTGTAACAATTACATTTTCGAAATCATTATAATGTCCTCGTCATTACGAGTGCCGACTCTCGATTTCCACCTTTCCAAAAGTGGAAACCCTAATTCAGTGCACTTTCTAAATTTGGAAACTTCCCGATTTAGAAAGTCCACTAATATGTTTGCCTATTCTTTTCCTTTTCTTATTCTCATTCATAATTCCAAATTAGGAATGTTGGACCCAATCATATTGACTTCCAATCATGCAAAGATAAACCATTTTATCTCTGACCATTTATTCAAAGATCTCATGTACACAAGCAGTGTGACCCTCGATGGTTCAGGTGTAAGCTAGCCGTGGGCCCACAACCCTTTGTGGTCAAAACTCGTCCCTTAGAGTTACGATTAAGATGAAACTCGTTTCACCTTAATCACCCAACGAATCAAGATTGGCGTCTAGCAACTACGCGTCATGATTCCCTAGATACAAATGAAGTGCCTGCAAGAACCTTCAGATATAGTTAACGTACAGTACGATCCCTTCGATTCATATGTCTCGATTGAACTAGAGGCATTGGTTCATCGAGACCTCTTTATCTGTTCAATGACTGTGCGATCGTTCTAATTGTTGTAATCGTTACGTGCATGACTTAGAGAATCGAATTCTCTAATCATCACTTAGTTAGCTCTGGCCAGAGATTTAAAGTGATTACAAACTATTAGAACACACGGGACATCCAATACTATTCTAGCGATCGAATCCCCGACTAAAATGCACAAACCTCCCACTAGATTTCGCATTGCACGAACACTGGCCCTTGGGGTGGTCCTCGGTGGAACTCAGGGACAGGTCACGATACAGCTGGTCCTCTAGTGAAGTCACGGTGATGTCTAGGTCATAAGGACTAATGGTGTACAACTATACCATAGATATCTCTACTCGATTATTGGGAACCACTTAGAGATTTCTAAGGTGAAGGAGTTCAGTGAACTCGTCAACTTACGAGCACCCACTTATGTATGCCGATATCACAATACCGTTTACTGATGAGATGCATTACACATACACTAAGTGCTAGTCTCTTAATAGGAAAGGCCGATATCCTCATTGGTGGCGTAACCCTTCGAATAGGAACACGTTTAACAGTTATAATACTTAAGTAAATATCTCACGATCCTAACGATCAATTACTAGTACTTGTAATAACTGTAACGACTATATCTATGCTTGTGACAAAGGGACAAAGATATAGAATGCCAAGTTGTTTTATCATTAATATGAATAAAGGTTCGTTTATTACCATAATAAATACGAAAGACCACAACCACATGTTGGCTTGTTGGTGACCTACTCTAATACGAGCAACGAAGACGAAGACTTGACGAATCTTCATCATAGTTGTTCCTTTCATTTTCTTTTCGATTTTTATGATTTTTTTTATTTTTATTATGTTTTTCGTAGAGAACATGAATAGCTAAGTTTTTAATCTAGGATTTTGTTGAAACACTATGTGGTGATTCGAACATATTTTTCTAATATTATGCAAGTTTAATTCCATGATTATTTCTTCTGTCTTATCTTATTTAGTGCATCGACGTAGCTAATTTATGTTGCTATGTGTTATTATTAGAATTGAATCGACATACTGTTTTAATAATTAGAATAGGGATAGAAGAGCCTTCGAGTAGTTTTCACTGGATGAGTGTGTCGATTGCATATATTATCATAGACATACACATAATACCTTAGGTAGCCGTTTACGAGACTTGTTATTTAACGCTTTATTCATAATTGGTTTGCATAGACATATAGTGAATCGGTTATAAATACTAGACTCATAATACACGCAACAGCGGGTTACGAGTAATTGAGTGTCTCGGGTTAATTATCGGGAATCGTAACTTGCATGATCGAGGTTAATTGGGTGACATTTTACCGCATATGGGGAAGATAAAATCCTAGATCCGTTTTTATATTGATGTTTTCTCGTGATTATTTGCTTACATAATTAGTTTAATTGTTTGATTGATTTAATTTGACATTCTTTTGAGGATTGATAAAAATCATAGTTGTTAGAATTTGGTACTTCGGATTAGATAATTTGAGTATTCCCTGTGGGATCGACATCCGACTCTCACGAGTCCTCTTTTACTACTTGTTTGCGATACGTGCACTTGCGTGTTAGGTATTTAAACCAACAAGTTTTTGGCGCCGTTGGCGGGGAATACGGCAAAATTATCTATTTAATTAAATTTGAGCAATTTTTCTTACTTCAGGCGTTTTATTTATTTTATTTAATTATTTTATTTGCTTATGTTATTTGTATTATTTTTGTTTTAGGTACTTTTTATGCGAAGAGGACACGACACAAACTTGCTACCTTTTGATCCTGAACTTGAGCGAACATTTAGGCACGCCAGGAGAAATCAACGGTTAGCTCAAAACGTTCCCGCAACAATGGAAGAAGAAAATAATCGCAGGGGAGATGACCAAGGACGCTTACCTAATGCAGCAGGAAATATCGTCAACGAGCAAGAACAACTTCAGCTAATTAATCCACCACCTCGTCAACGAGCATTGCATGAGTACACCAATCCAAGACTCAATGGGTTTCAATCAAGCATCCAGCAGCCCCCCATTGAAGCCAACAATTTTGAAATTCGAGCGGGACTCCTTACTATGCTCCAAAACAATGGGTTGTTCAGCAGATTAGCTCATGAAGATCCGCATCTCCACTTGGTAAACTTTCTCGAAACGTGTGATTTGCATAAGATGAACGGAGTATCACTTGAAGCACTGCAACTCTGCCTGTTCAGGCACTCTTTACAAGGAGCAGCCCGAGAATGGGTACAAACTCGTGCACCGCACTCCATCTCATCTTGGCCCCAACTAGCACAACTCTTCATGAACACATACAACTCCCCAACCAAAACTGGAAGAATCTAGAGAGAAATACAAAACTTCATACAAGAAGCAGATGAATCATTATTCGAGACGTGGGAGCGGTTCAAACAACTTATTCGGAGATGCCTGAATCCTAGACTTCAAGAGTGGCGCCAGCTGAAAAAATTCTACGATGGATTGCAAGATAACTCGAGGATTGTGCTCAACTCTGCTGCTGGAGGAATGTTCATGAGTTTAACCTATGACGAAGCATACGAACTTTTGGAGAGAATCACTAGAAATAAATACATGCGGGCATCGGACCGGTCAAATGGCGGAGCCATTAAGACGGGAGAAAATTTGGAGTTAGACGGGGCCACCGCAATCACGACCCAGTTAGAAAAGCTATCAAAGCAAGTAGCAGCTTTGCAGACTCAGCAAGTACATGCAGTCCAAGGTCCCGACCAATGCTTAGAAGAAATGGAGTCTCTAAATTACGTGAATGACACCAACCGACAACAGAGGAACCCGTAATCCAACACATATAATCCGGGATGGAAAGATCACCCCAACTTTGGATGGGGAGAAAATCAGCAAGGACAAAGACAAGCACCACCTCAAGGTCAACCTCCTAGTTATTCACGGCCAGCTCCCAGATTCCAAAATCCACCTCAAGGTGGAGATTTCGCAAATATCCTAGCTCAATTCATGACATCAACTCAAGCCTCCATCCGAAATTTGGAAACACAGATGGGTCAATTTGCAACCCAACTAAATGTGAGGCCAACCAAGGCTTTGCCATCAAATACAGAATATCCTCAAAAGGGCATCAACGAGCAATGCAAAGCCGTAAGTTTGAGGAATGGGAGACAATTGGAAGAAGTGACGAAAAAGGCAACATGAAAGGATGGAGGAGAACAAGAAGAAATGGAAGTTGAGATTCTGACAGATCCACCAGGTGAGAAGAGGGTTGTTGCGCCTAAGCCGACCCCACAGGTACCTTATCCTCAACGCCAGATAAAAACAAAGAATGAGTCGTAGTACAAATTTTTTCTTGAGCAATTGAATGAATTACATATTAATATTCCTTTTACTCGAGCTCTTGAACTAATGCCTCATTGGGTAAATTTTTTGAAAGATTTGGTATCTAAGAAACGGAAATTCGGTGAACATGAGATGATAGCCTTAACCAAACAATGCAGTGCCATTCTCACTCGCCCAATCCCACCAAAGCTTGGAGACCCGGGTAAGTTTACAATTCCAGTCGCTATCGGAGGTAAATTCTTTGCAAAATCTCTCATAGATTTAGGAGCTAGTATTAATCTCATGCCTTTCTCGGTTTTTCAAAGTTTGGGATTAGAAAATATAAAATTGGTATATGTGACTTTACAGTTTTAGCTGGTAGATCACTCATAAACCCAAAAGGAATAGTAGAGGATGTGTTAATCAAAGTAGATAAATTCATCTTTCCTGCAGATTTTGTAGTTCTTGATATGGAAGAAGATAAATAAATTCCTTTGATTTTGGGAAGACCTTTTTTTAGAACGGGTAGAACTATAATTGATGTGTATAATGGTATTTTATCTATGTCTTTGGGGAATGAAAAGATTAAATTTGATGTTTTCCGTACAATGAAGCATCCTCAAGAAGGTGATGAATGTTTTGCTTTTGATGTGTTGGATCAATTGAATTTTGATTTTATTGAACCTTTACTCGTGGATCCGCTGGAAGTATTTTTGAGTGCAGGAAAATCAATTGAGGAAGAAGCAGTGACTGAACAATCGAGAAATTACCGCCACCAGGGAATTCGAAGTTTTTTGGGACATGCAGGGTTCTATAGGCGGTTCATCAAGGATTTTTCTAAGGTTGCCAAACCATTGTGCAATTTGTTGGAGAAAAACGTCAAATTTGACTTCAATGACGGATGCCTCAAAGCGTTCGTCGAATTGAAAACAAGGTTAGTAACTGCACCTATTATTACTGTGCCTGATTGGGATGAACTCTTTGAACTTATGTGTGATGCCAGTGATTATGCGGTAGGTGCAGTGTTGGGCCAAAGAAAGAATAAAAAAATTCATTCAATTTACTATCCCAGTAAAACTCCAAAAGATGCGCAATTGAACTATACCACTACTGAAAAAGAGTTGCTAGCAGTTGTTTTTGCATTCGAAAAATTTAGATCAAATCTTATAGGCACAAAGGTCATTGTCTTTACAGATCATTCGGCCTTGAAATATTTGATAGAAAAAAAAGAAGCAAAACCTAGACTTATTAGGTGGGTCTTACTGTTGCAAAAGTTTGATTTGGAAATACATGATCGTAAGGGTAGCGAGAACCAAGTAGCCGATCATTTATCTAGGCTAGAAATGGAATTAAAAGATACAATTTGCATTAATGAAAACTTTCCGGATGAACAATTACTTGTTGTGGATAATCCAGAAGTACCATGGTATGCGGATTTTGTGAATTATTTAGTTGGCCATGTACTTCCACCTGAGCTTACTTTTCATCAACGAAAAAAGTTTTTACACGATGTGAATTTCTACTTTTGGGAAGAACCCTTTTTTTTTAGACAATGCAGCGATTTAGTCATTTGAAGATGTGTACCGGAAAGCGAGCAAAGAGATATACTTTTTCATTGCCATGGCTCGGATTATGCTGGGCATTGTGGAGGTGAGCGAACAACGAGAAAGGTACTTCAGTCAGGTTTCTTTTGGCTAACTATGTTTAAAAATTGCTATAGTTTTGTATCGAGTTGCGATAGATGCCAGCGAGTAGGTAATATTTCTAGGAGGCACTAACTCCCATTAAATACAATGATCGAGTAAGAGCCCTTCGATGTATGGGGAATAGATTTTATGGGGCGTTTTGTCCCATCATTCAATAACCTATACATATTAGTGGCCGTCGATTATGTATCTAAATGGGTTGAGGCGGCTGCCTTTCCTACTAATGATTCTACAGTGGTTGTGTTTTCTTGAAAAGACATATTTTCACTCGATTTGGAACAACGCGAGCAATTATTAGTGATGGAGGCACTCACTTTTGCAACAAACAATTCGAGGCGCTCTTGGCCAAGTATGGTGTAAAGCATAAGGTCGCATTGGCCTATCACCCACAGACGAACGGGCAAGCCGAGGTTACGAATCGTGAAATCAAAAATATCCTCGAAAAATTTGTGAGTCCTACTCGGAAGGATTGGTTGAGAAAATTAGACGATGCACTTTGGGCATATCGTACAGCTTACAAAACTCCACTTGGGATGACACCGTTTCGATTGATTTATGGCAAGACGTGTCATCTACCGGTTGAATTGGAGCATAATGCATTTTGGGCAATTAAGAAGCTAAATTTCGATCTTGAAGCTTGGAAGGAGAAACGAATGATGCAACTCAACGAGCTCGATGAATTGCGATTGAATGCTTATGAAAGCAATCGTGTGTACAAGGAAAAAATCAAGCGTTGGCACGATAATAAAATATTGCATCGTGAATTTTCCAAGAGGCAATTGGTACTCCTTTTCAACTCCCGTCTCAAGTTGTTTCCCGTGAAAACTCAAGTCAAGATGGTCTGGACCGTTTACTATACTCGAAGTATTTCCGTATGGCGCAGTCGAGGTATTGGATTCCGAAACTGGAAAATCTTTCAAAGACAATGGGCAACGCCTCAAGCATTATCGGGGAGGAGAATTCAATCGACAAGTGACTTCGGTCACTTTAGCTTGAGCAAAGAAGCAGACAAAGTCTGGATGAAGACTTTTAACTTAGCGCTTCTCGGGAGGTAACCCGAGATTTCGTTTTATTTTATTTTATTTTATTTTATTCGTTTTTGTTAGTTTTTGTTTTTATTTTTATTTTATTTTTATTGAAGCGTGCAAACTAATGAACTAAGCAATTTTTTTTTATTTTCAGAGGTAAAAATGCAATTTTGCAATTCACACGGCCGCATCAAAAATTGGCTTGAATCTCACACGGCCGTGTGAAAAGAAGAAAAAGCTTCTGGATGATTTTTGCTATGCGCATGGCCGCGCGAAAAAACTAATTAAATTTCACACGGCTGTGTGGAAAATCTGGGAAGCTACTGCCCAATTTTCACTTTGCGCACGACCGCGAGGAAAAAACACTATAATCTCACACGACCGTGTGAGAAATAGACAACTACTGCCCAATTTTGGCAATTCGCACGGTCGTGCGGAAACCAGTTCAAAAACTCACACGGCTGCGCGAAACAAGGCAGAGGCGTATTAAAGAGGGGTCAACACAACTCAATTCTCACAATTCCAACTCTTCCCCCTCTCTCCTACTTCGAACCCTAGCTTCAGTTTTTCAAAATTTTCACTTTTTCTTGCACAATTTCGCCAAAAATTCACACACTACTTACACATAACACTTAAACAACTTGGGTTCTTTGTGATTTTTGCAGGGAGGGTTCAAGAAGGAGCCAAATTCTCAAAACACCCATTCAACAAAGAACACCCACAAGGGGTTCGACGTTTTGCCCGAGTCAAGTTTGGGGCAAATTTTACACACCAATTAATCTCAAATCCCTTCCAAAAGGAATATTCAACACCATTGGAAAAAGGGGATGAGACGGAGAAGGCACCTCGAAGGGAAAGGGAAAGGGAAAGAAGGCCGACCAAGTTCCAACTCCCGATGACGATGCCTTTTGTGTTGAAGGCTCCAAAGCCCTTTTTAACGAACAAACGGTGAAGAAACTCGTAACGGAGCGCATACACGGTTACCTTACCGCAATTTGAACCATTGAATCAAGAATTCGCGCTACGAGGGTGTCACTCATTGCTAGAACCGGCGGATTCGATCAATTTGTTCTTAGTCCGCGAGTTCTATGCCAACCACCGTATCCACCAAACTTCGGATAGGATGACAAGCACAGTTCGACGAAAGAGAGTGGATTGGAGTGCTAAAGCCATTAACTCCTTCTACAACATCAAACATGAGGCATTCAATTGGGAACAATTGCAAATCGAGGTAACAGAAGACCAACTCGAAGAAGTATTGTGCGATGGGCCCCCAATTTGGTCCGAATTCTCCAACGATGAGGAATACGCGTTAGAATGGAAATGCATCCACCAAATAGGCAAGGCATGCCTTACTTTCATATGCGCCAATCTTATCCCCACTCGGTCGTTGACTCAAATCAACCATGTAAGGTGTGCTCTTGCGTATTTCATTTTAAAGGGCACACCAATAAACATTGGAGAAATCATATCCGACCGCTTTTGAATATCCATGACCAACTACTCCAAAGGGCTCTATTTCCCATGCCTTGTTACCGACTTATGCAACAAAGCCAAGGTTCCAATCAAACCGACTGATATTGACACACAAATCCGAAAGCCGATGATTCAACCTTGCGGCCCGACAATTCAAAGCACCCATCTATGGTGGCCAAAAGATCGCCCCGCCCGAGGGTCCAAGCACAAGTTCGGATCACCGTTTTCAAAGGCGAATGGAACGGGAGTTGGTGATTACTCGAAATCGATTAGCCACGGTGGAGCACAAAGTTAGCATAATCGAATCCCTTCAACGGTGGTCAGGGAAGATGCTCCAAGCTATTGTACGCCATTTAGCATGCGGTACCCCCAAGTGCGGCGAACCGGACCCGTTGCCCACAACGATCCTTGAGCCGGTACCCGAGCTATTTGATGACAAGGAGGATGGTGATGCTCATGAGCAAAGCGGAGGTGGCGAGCAACCCGTCGATGGTCAAGACGATTAATCAGGTGTTTTCTATGCTTAAACTTCGTGCGAATCACATTGAGGGCAATGTGAATTTTAAGTTTGGGGGTGGTTAATTATTTTTTATCTTTTATGTTTGTTTTAATTCTGCTTTAGTTGATTGTTAGTTTGCATGCTTTAGAATTTTTTTTTAGTTGTCTATTTATTTATTGCTTTAAACGAAAAACTAAAAAAATATTGGTCTTGGGTCGATGTAACGATGAATTATGATGATGAAAGATGATCAATGTTTGATGATGAGATTATTTGTTGTGATAAGAATTAGATATTTGTTTAGCTTTTGATTCAACGGAACGTAGAAACGAATTATTGCTAGGAATCACACCTTGTGCATTGCTTTGGTTGAATGTTTTGTATTTTAAATTTGGAATTCATTTGTGCTAGATCATGCTTTGTTCGGTTTTAAAACTCACCTTAGGAAATTTATCATATGAAGTATTGAGCAGTGAGTGATTTGGGATATGATTTGGGCCTTCTTTGAACCGTTTGAGCCATTCAAGCCGACCTTTTTACCGAGATTATCCTTAAAACCTTGATTTGAGCCTCGGAGAAAAGGTGTTCTTTCTTTTTGCCAATGTGTATAAGGTAGAAAGGTTGAGATTTTTGACAAATTACCCCTTGGAGTTCGGTCGAAAAATTTTATATGGTCCTTTTTCTTCTTCAGTATATATATATATATATATATATATATATATATATATATATATATATATAAGAGGAAGAGAGTAGAAGGGAGAAATAAGGACTAGTTGTTGAATTGTTTTGAAAGCTCGATCCATTGTCTTAAGAGAAAAAGTGGAGACTTTTGAACTCTAAATCAAGTATTCGAGTTTATTAAAGTCCTTAGAGGTGAATTCATTGTTTCAAACGCCTATTTTTCAAAATTTGGCGTAATCACCTCAATTCAAGAAGAATATCTACATATACCCATATTTCCTACCTTGAACCAAAGAGCCTAACAATTGAAAGCCACAAAGCCCCAATGATCCCAACAGCTTAATGTTCAATATTAGTAGAGTAGAATAATTTGGTGAGTATTTGGAGTCAAACATATGCATGTAAGTATAAATTCTTTCTCTCTTTAATTTGCAAATATTGGATGCTTGAAGCAATTGTATGATTTGTGGTTTTTGGTAATGGTGAGTGACTAAGTGCTGTTGAATTTTGAGCTTGCGAATGCCTAAGAATTGTCATTATAATTACAAGTTCTGAAAACGTGAAGTTGACCATTGATCTGTGTAATGAGATGTAGTAGTTGAGTTTTTTGCTTCTGAGTAGATTTTACTTGAGGACAAGCAAAAGTATAAGTTATGGGGTGTGTTTACACTTAATCCTACCTTTTAATTGGAGCTTCTGGTATGTTTTAACGATAATTGGTGCTTTAAATGTTGATTTATTGTATTTTAGGTACAAATTGAAGAACTGGAAAAGTATGGGGTAAAAACTGCAATTTTGGAGAAAATATGGGCCAAAAGTGAAAAAGTCAATAATCTGAAGATTTAAAGCCCAGACGGCCGTCTGAGTTTTAGCACTAAATTTGGGACGGCCGTCCGAGATCACGAGGAGGCGCAGTAAAGGGATTTTGAAACTGCATTCTTCCCCAAGTTTTCCACCCTATATAAGACCAAGTCAAGCACACAATTGGGGATCTTTTTTTTGAATACATTATCCAGGAGCGAGAGAACGAGCAACGAAGACGAAGACTTGACGAATCTTCATCATAGTTCTTCCTTTACTTTTTTTTCGATTTTTATGAATTTTCGTATTTTATTATGTTTTTCGTAGAGAACATGAGTAGCTAAGTTTTTAATCTAAGATTTTGTTGGAACCCTATGTGGTCATTCGAACCTATTTTTCTAATATTATGCAAGTTTAATTCCATGATTATTTCTTCTATACGATCTTATTTAGTGCATGAACGTAGCTAATTTATGTCGCTATGTGTTATTATTAGAATTGAATCGATAGATCGTTTTAATAATTAGAACAGGGATAGAAGAGCCTTCGACTAGTTATCACCGGATGAGTGTGTCAATCGCATGTATTATCGTAGACATACAGATAATACCTTAGGTAGCCGTTTACGAGACTTGTTATTTAATGCTTTATTCATAATTGGTTTGCATACACATATAGTGAATCGGTTATAGATAATAGACTCATAATACACGCGACAACGGGTTACGAGTAATTGAGTGTCTTGGGTTAATAATCGGGAATCATAACTTGCATGATATAGGTTAATTGGGTGACGAATTATCGCATAGTGGGAAGATAAAATCCTAGATCCGTTTTTATATTGATATTTTCTCGTGATTATTTGCTTTCATAATTAGTTTAATTGTTTGATTGATTTAATTTGACATTCTTGCTTAGGTTGGATAAAAATCATAGTTGTTAGAATTTGGTACATAGGATTAGATAATTTGAGCATTCCCTGTGGGATTGACATCCGACTCTCACGAGTCCACTTTTACTACTTGTTTGCGATACGTGCACTTGCGTGTTAGGTATTTAAACTAACAAGTTTTGGCGCCGTTGGCGGGGAATACGGCTAAATTATCTATTTACCCTAATATTAAATTTGAGCAATTTTTCTTACTTCAACCGTTTTATTTATTTTATTTAATTATTTTATTTGCTTATTTTATTTTTATTATTTTTGCTTTAGGTAGTTTTTTTGTCTGAGGGGACACGACACGAACTTGCTACCTTTTTGATCCCGAAATTGAGCGAACGTTTAGGCACGCCAGGAGAAATCAACGGTTAGCTCAAAACTTTCCCGGAACAATCGAAGAAGAAAATAATCGCAGGGGAGATGACCAAGGACGCTTACCGAATGCGGCAGGAAACATCGTCAACGAGCAAGAACAACTTCAGCTAATTAATCCACCACCTCGTCAACGAGCATTGCATGAGTACACCATTCCAACACTCAATGGGTTTCAATAAAGCATCCACCAGCCCCCCATTGAAGCCAACAATTTTGAAATTCGAGCGGGACTCCATACTATGCTCCAAAAAAATGGGTTGTTCAGCGGATTAGCTCATAAAGATCCGCATCTTCACTTGGTCAACTTTCTCGAAACGTGTGATTTGCATAAGATGAACGGAGTATCACTTGAAGCACTGCAACTCCGCATGGTCAATCACTCTTTACAAGGAGCAGCCCGACAATGGTTACAAACTCGTGCACCGCACTCCATCTCATCTTGGCCCCAACTAGCATAACTCTTCATGAATACATACAACTCCCCAACCAAAACTAAAAGAATTCGGAGAGAAATACAAAAATTCATACAAGAAGCCGGTGAAGCCTTATTCGAGACGTGGGAGCGGTTCAATCAACTTATTCGGAGATGCCCGAATCATGGACTTCAAGAGTGGCGCCAGCTGCAAATATTCTACGATGGATTGCAAGATAACTCGAGGATTGTGCTCAACTCTGCAGGTGGAGTAATGTTCATGAGTTTAACCTATGACGAAGCATACGAACTTTGGAGCGAATCGCTAGAAATAAATACATGCGGGCATCGGACCGGTCAAATAGCGGAGCCATTAAGACGGGAGGAAATTTGGAGTTAGACGGGGCCACCGCAATCACGGCCCTGATAGAAAAGCTATCAAAGCAAGTAGCAGCTTTGCAGACTCAGCAAGTCCATGCAGTCCAAGGTCCCGACCAATGCTTATAAGAAATGGAGCTCTAAATTACGTGAAGGACACCAACTGACAACAGAGGAACCCGTACTCCAACACATATAATCCGGGATGGAAAGATCACCCAAACTTTGGATGGGGAGAAAATCAGCAAGGACAAAGACAAGCACCACCTCCAGGTCAACCTCCTAGTTATTCACGGCCATCTCCCGGATTCTAAAATCCACCTCAAGCCCCAGCTCAAGGTGGAGATCTCGCAAATATCCTATCTAAATTCATGACATCAACTCAAGCCTCCATCCGAAATTTGGAAATACAGATGGGTCAATTTGCAACCCAACTAAATGTGAGGCCAACCGGGGCTTTGCCGTCAAATACGGAAGATCCTCGAATGAAAATATTCCAAAATAAAACAAAGTTAAGGAAGATTAGATATATGCTCAACATAACATGAGAAAAGAAAATATTCCTAAATAATGTCAATTGAGGTACTTGAAGAAATATTTCACCCCGTGAGACTCTAAAGTTCAAGTAGCTTGATAGTTAACTATTTAGTAGCGAAAATTTTATTTTTCGTCCTCAAAATTTACTCACCTTTCGATACTGACTCTAAATTTTTTTTTTTACAATAATAGTCCCTAAAGACACGATCTTTTAAGAAAAATGATCCGCCGTTTAGTTTTTTAGTTAAGTTAACGGAAACCGCACGTGTCACTTACATGACTTCGATGTTTCACACAACAGGAAAAGAAAGGTCTTTTAACAACACACAATGGGGGTTGTTAAAATAGAAATACAAGAAAAAATGGCTTATCAACAAAGAAAACCAAAAAATTTCTAACTTTGTACGAACATCAAAAATTTTTTATACAGTTAGTTTGGTAGCTAGGTCTCGCCATGTTTCTAACTTTGCATATCCTGCTCGTAAAAATATTAGAACTTCGAAAGGCAAATGAAAAGTGCTCAAATAATGGATTTTTGCCATTCTCCGTTTCTTGGTACAACTCCTTGTTCGGCGGAAACCACACAAAAATTTAATACATGTTTGTGCATGCACCCATGAAACTGAAGTCATGCGAAGGTAAACGAATATATTTTACTGTAATACATTTTGAATATGTTAATGTGTTTAGTGAAAGAATTTAAGAGGTTTACAGGTTTTATGTTAGGGTCGTTGTTCTCCTTTATATTTTTTTCTCAATTATGTAATTCTTGCAAAGAACAAGTGGTTGCAGTTCTTCTATCTGATGAGTGAAAATAAAAGAAAGAATAAAAAGTTGTGTTGTGAAGGGCTTATTAGAGGTGTTGTTTCTCCTTGTAAAATCTATATTTCTAGATTTCGGTGTCTTTTATAATATGTTAATTTGCTTCCCACCTCATATCAAAATCACATACAATTTTCGAATCTATATCAATTAATTATGAGATTTACCTTGTGTTTTCGGTTTAACAAGACGCAATGTGTTTTGTTAAAACCCTTTATTTTCATGTAGTGAGACATTATAAGTCACGTGGATGACACGTGCACCTTCCATCCAACTTAACAGGAAAGTTAAACGGCGGACTATTTTTGTAAAAAATGACATTATTAGGAACTACTATTGTAACTCAAAAAAGTGTAGGGACAATATCGAAAAAATGAGTAAAGTTTAAGCACAAATTTTTTTATTTTCCCCATTTAGTAGACAACATAAATGTTAAAGAAACTTTCCTAGGATTCATACTTGTATAATTAGTATAGATGATTAGTTTGTTCCTAATTGGAGCAATAAGTAACTAGTACCATCTCATTAAAATAAAATGGGATTATCATAAAATAAATAATTATAGGTATAATTTTATACAAATTGGCATGTATATTAATCCAGAAAAATGGTCAGAAAATAAAGAACAAAAAAGAAAATCTTGTAATTGGATGTCTTTTATGTTCCACAATAATCAACTTAAATTTTTTTGCCATATATATTGGACGATTTTCATTAACTCTATATTATACAATTTGACCTATTTAATATAACAACGACCAAACTATGTTATATTATATTTTATTTGATTTTTTAAATCAAGAAATGAAAAAATTTTTGACACCAACGAGGGCACAATATACAGTCTGGCCTAGCACGACTTCAATACGATGAGAGTTTTTTCTCCAATAAAAGTGCATAGATATTCAATGACTTGTGAGGCTTTATATAGGCACGAATTCAGCCTCCCAGGCCCTTGTTTGATCTCTAAGAAATCGTATAACTAGGTAACCAGAATCCTAGCCGATTTCTAACTCTATTCTAGATAAGTACAAACATACCTAACTAGAATAAGATACATGAAAATAAATTAAAGTCCTAATAAGAATATTACAAACATAGGGCTCTAAATAATTCCCAAAAAAATATGGAAATAAACCTTTGCCATTCCAAGAACATAGCGGATTTCCTCGATCTGCAATAATCGAAAATCTAGCGCCAACAGTTTCAAACGCCTATCTTTCAAATTTTGGCGTAATCACCTCAATTCAAGAAGCATAGCCACTTGTACTCACATATCCTATCTTGAACCAAAAAGCCTAACATTTGAAAGCCAAAAAGCCCCAATGATCCCAATAGTTGAATATTCGGTATTAGTAGAGAAGAAGAATTTGGTGAGTATTTGGAGTCGAACATATGTATGTAAGCATAAATGTTTTCTATTTTTAATTAACAAATATTGGATACTTGAAGCAAGCGCATGATTTGTGGTTTTTGGCAATGGTAAGTGACTAAGTGCTTTTGAATTGCGAGCTTGTGAATGTTTAAGAATTTTCACTATCATTACAAGTTCTGAAAATGTGAAGTTGGTCATTGATCTATATGAGGAGATGTATTAGTTGAGTTGTTTGCTAATGATTAGTTTTTGCTCGAGAACAAGCAAAAATTCAAGTTTGGGGGTGTGTTAAGTGTATATTTTACACTTCATTATATCTTTTAATTGGAGCTTTTTGTGTATTTTATTGATAATTGGTGCTTAAATTTTTTTTTATTGTGTTTCAGACACAAATTGAAGAATTGGATAAATTGACGGTCAAAACTGCAATTTAGAAGAAAAAGGTGGAAAAAAATTGGAGAAGTCAACACCACTGGACCGGTCAAGATCTCGGATGACCATCCAAGAATTACACTAGAAGTCCAGACGGCCGTCCGAATCAAGGAATAGGAAAAATAAACAACGGCATTTCGGACGACCGTCCGAAATGCAGAACACATCTCTAGATGGTCGTACGAGCAGACGGAGCTGCGCAGTAAGGAACTTCCAGTTATACAAGAAAACTGCATTTTCACCAATTTTCCTACATTATAAAAGGCCATCTCAAGCACAAAATTAAGGGTCCACTTTTTATGCAATTTGAGAGCAAAGAAGCAATAACGAAGATGAAGAATTTGAAGACTTCAAGCATTGTTTTGTCTTTCATGATTTATTTTAATTAAGCTTTTAATTTAATCATGGCTAGCTAAACTCTTATTTTCTAGAATTTGATTCGAATCCTATGTGTGATTTATGAACCTTTTTCCATTATTTTATGCAAGTTTTAATTATGGATTATTTCTTCTACTTGTTTTATCAAGTTCATGAAACCAACCACTTTTTGTGCTTTTTTGTTATTCTTAAACGCATGAATCGGAAGATCGGTTTAATAATTAGAACTTTGATAGGAAAACCTTTGTTGTGCTCTCATAGGAATGTAGTTAGCCTCTTAGGTAGCCATCACTGAGATCTATGCTTAATATGTTGTGTTCTAGATCTAATTGCATAGGAATACAATAATTTAATCTAGAATATTAGAATCATAATATATGCGGAAGTGGGTTATGATTAATTTAGCATCTCAGATTAATAATCTGAGTTAATTACTTACATAATTGAAGCAGTTGGGGAATTAATAATCAAATAGAGGGAAGAATAAAATCCTAGGCTCGTTTAATATTATAAATCTCCATTTTTATTTGTTTTCGTGCTCATGCCTGCTTAATTGGCTTTATTTTAATTTAGTTTAATTTAGTTTTATTAATTAACTTTCGACTGTGTGGAATTGATCACAATTGTCTTAATCAACTTTCGACTGCGTAGGGTGGGCTTGATCTTAAGGGAAGCACTATACTCGTCTTGCTCAGAACGGTTGTCGGCAAATAGCTAATGGTAAGCTGCTTCTCTCCGACTACGACCTCGCAAGGGAGAATCATCTCCTTTACGTAATGCATCCCGATAGGGCAAGCATGGGTGAAGAAGAGCTTTACTTACATATTTCGTAGTCCTTAGTTTCTAGGCGCATCCACGCATTTGTCTCGTTCTTCGTTGACGTGAACAAGCTGCCCTTCCAAAGTGATCCTCAGATCGACATGCCTCGTCTACACCTCGAGAAGCTTCTCCTTTGTTCTCCTCGCACTGCTTGACCAGTGTATTGTTCTCAGCCATTAAGGCATATATCCACGAGGAGGCCCGTTTGAGGGCAATGTGAGCATTTTCCAGCTGGCCATTCGGCTCCTGGATAGCTTGATCTCAAGCGGAGCGATTCTCTCCACCAAATCCTGAGGCGACGAAGGAACTCGCCTAAAACAAAAACAACAATAAGGTGGAGAAGACAGTCAATGAAACAAGGACAAGAGGGGAAACAAATAAATTATACTTGGGCCAGACAATGGGTGAGACGAGCCCGTTGAGAGGAGTACGGGAGATCGCCAAGATAGGCAACATCTCCGGAGGCCTGAACCCTCGATAGTTGGAGGCCTGAACCCTCGACGGTTTTGGATATTGAAACGGATTCTTTTATAGCATTTAAGTACTCAATTGGCCAGGGGAACTACAATGGTAACTACAAGCTCATTGTTAGGAAGCAAAACCAATTGGCGGACGCTCTTGCTGCTTGGGCTCATACTCAACCAAATCGAGATTTCTACCAATTGGAGGCGGTTCCTAGAGATATTCAGAAGATTTGCTTCTATGATACAATTGGCGTCCCCAAATATCAACATGCATCAGATTATTATTTCGTGTTATTATTTATTAGCTTTGAGTATGATAGATTTATTTCCCTCCTTGTGTGAGGCTTCTCTTTGTAATAGGGTAACTCGCTTTAGTCTCCGGGATATTTATTTACATCTTGTAGGGGTATTCTTTCCCCTTGTGTAGGCCCAAAAGGGTTTTAACGAGCCCCCATTAGTTTTTAATGAAATAAATATCCTGTTATCGGTAATATATATATATATATATATATATATATATATATGGTTGGATTTAGTGAAATAAATATCCTTTTGGTATAGCTAATAAAGCACGCACGAAAACTACCTTTTATTGCACTAATCTCTCACTCATTGTGATACTACTCTATTACATTTATATTGCATTGAATGTTTTATTCCATTTAATACGACTCTATGTTTGAATATATTGATGATGCTATTATATACATATGACCGATAAATAAGTAAAAATATAATACTAGAAATTAAAAAAATATGCATGAGGTTGACTAATAATAGATTGAGATTTATTGAATTAATTACCATGTTTTCATCACAATCAATTCTATTCACATTAGTTCGAATATTTTCTAATTTGATCCATTTGAAATCACATTGTGTTATAAGATAAAATAAAGAATTACTCTTAATCGTGAAAAAAAATGTAAACTGAATATATATGATGCACTGGATTATAGTAAAAAAAAAAAAAAAAAAAAAAAAGAAACTACGAGGAAATAAAGAAAATTGGAATCTAGTTAGTACATGAACAAAATCAAAGTAGTTTATATCAATGTTTGTTCTATGACCTACAAACAAGTAGGAAATTGCCATAAAAATTAAAACACATTGCTGGTTAACATAAAAGAAATCAGAATAGAATGATATGCGACCAAGAAAAATGTTTTTTTATCCAATTCGCGCAAGGAGATCCTTGGAGCATCAAAACGATTGTCGAACTTATATCGCACCACAATTCATGACAAAAAATTAACTATAAAAATTAAAAGACATTACTAGTCAAACATAAAGTAAATCATTAATAGAATCAAAAAGATTTGTGAACATAAATCACATCAAATTCGCCAATAATTTAGCGAATTAACATGTGCCTTTACACCCTCAAATGAGAAATGTGAAAAAAACAAAAACCAAATTAAATCTATGCACATTGTTCATTTAGATTTAGTGTGAAAATAAAAATTGAGTGCAGTGCTTACCAGATATACATGCTCTTCTGGTGTACTTATATTATATATTTGAGTTTCTTTCTCTCTCTATCGTCAAGTTTTACTTTTAATTCGAATATTGTGTTTTTTGACCTTCTCTCTCTTGTTTACACAAAATGTAACACAATATTATTTATGCCCCTTACTCTTGTGTGTGATGAGCCGTGAAATGTCACAGTGAGTCCAAAAATATAAAATTAGGGTGCAAGATAGGGGTGAAATTGACACAAAAATATTAAATGATGTTCTAAAACTTAAAACTTGTGTATATGGAGTGGTAACAATAAGAAAGTGACCATAAAATTGTTGAAAAGTACCATTAAAATTGTGGAATTGTTTTTGAAACAATATTACATGTAAATGATTTATTACAATTCTAATTATTTTTTTGACTAATAAAAAGAAATTGATCTCGATTTGGATCCTAATGTTTACTCGTTGCTCAAATGCAAATATAGGAAATTTTCAATATTAAGTCGGGATAGACTCAACTTAATTATGACAGCTATATAATCAGTCTTAAAATATTTTTTTGTAATCATTATAATAATAAGAATTTTAAATCTTATAAATTGAAAATAATTGAATTTAATTACCTGCATGTTAAAATATTTTTTTTTTGTTTGTTTCTTGAATTCTGAAAGCAAATAAATTATAGTATACCATATTTAGGTCAAATGTTTTGTTAGGTAGGTTCGGTTAAACGAGATAGAATTATTGAAAATCGTTCGATATAGCCAAATAATTAATAGTTGTCTATTTTGCAAAACAAAAGATTTTGTTTTAATTATTTGTTTTCTCATGCATCTTTTATTCATTAGTAATTTAGTATACATGTCAATTTTTTATAAACTTATAACTCTGAATTTTTATTTTATCATAATCGCATCAAAATATAAGGGATACTATTATAGTTACTCATTGCTCCAATGAAGAGACATAAACAAGCTAATTTTCATTGCATTAATGTATTAAGAAATATGACATATCGCTATGTACGAAATGACGTTTTTTTTGTATAGTACGGTTGGTAGCCATTTATAAAAAAAAAAAAAATTTATGTTTATCAAGTTTTTCCTGTCATTTTTTTTCCACCAATGAATTCATAAATATAAAAATCAAAATAAGTATAATGAATATATAAAAAATAATTATATGGAATAATATATATATATATATATATATATATATATATATATATATATATATATATATATATATATATATATATATATATATATATATATATATATTCCAAAAAATAAAAGATATTTCATATATGATCAAATAAAGTATTAGAAGGAAATAATTAAAATAAAACTATAAATAATATGCCGTACAACAAAGAATGAAAAATAGCAACAAAATAACAAATTTATACTAGGCCGTAATAAATAGTACCAATTTTATCAAATCAAAAATACACCCCTTTTTATTGTCCTCTACGTATCGTAAGATATTAGACTAACTGTTGGCGCCAGATTTTCGATTATTGAAGATCGAGGAAATCCTCCAAGTTTTTGGAATTAAAAGATTGGCAAAGATTTATTTCTATGTTTATTTTTGGGAATTATTTAGAGTCCTATGTTTGTAATATTCGGACATAGATTTATTTCCATGTATTATATTCTAGTTAGGTATCTTTTGTACTTATCTAGAATAGAAGTGCAAATCGACTAGGATTCTATTACCATTTAAATCGATTTCCTTGGGCTCAAGTTAGGTTTAGGCTGATGAATTTCGTGCTTATATAAAGCCCTCAACCTCATATGAGTCCCATATAGCTTCAATCGAGAAATCCCAACATAAGGGCTTTGAAGGGCACAACAGGTGTTGCAGCCTTGTCTGCAGGTCAAGCGTGGCAACATGGCAGAGTCTGCACGTCCGGTGTGGCAACAGGACAAGTTTCTTCTAACAATCCATAAAGAAGATCAGCGTTTCAGGAGAAGTGCTTAAAAGATCTCGGGAGGAATTGGAGAGAGTACAAGAGTGCGGATGGAGGAATTGCTTTGAATATCAACAAGTTCGAGTCGTGTGCAAGAACGGCGTAAGATTTAAAGAGGGAGTCTTTGTTATTTTTAATAAGTCCTACTAATCTACAATTAAATCTGAACTAGTTTGCAAGTCCACGTGGATGTTGGGTACATTCTTATCCGAACCACATTAAATTCTGGTGTTCTTTTATTCCGCTTTTAGTAGATTACGTCTGCATACACACAAGAAATTTGTTAACACACCTGATGTCGTAACAAGTAATCTGTCTCAACAGAACGAGTAGATTTTCATAGGCATATAAATCAACAATTGGCATCAGAGTCGGTCACTAGATATACTTAGTGTCTGATATTGGGAATTGATTTATTTGCTTTGCTTATTGGATGATGCGTATTCACAAGGAAGGTTGAGACAGTAGTTGAGAAAAGTTTGTCACGACATTCACCCAATTCCGCTGCGTTGTAACATGCCCCGTGTAGGACACTCTGATAGAAGACAAAGATGGGTGGAGAAAAATGACATCTATGATGCTGAGGGAGTAAATCTCATATCCAGGGGGAGTTCTTGTTAAACATAGATTATGATTAATCTATGCCAAAAGGGGAGATTGTTGGCGCCAGATTTTCGATTATTCAAGATCGAGGAAATCCGCAAAGTTTTTGGAATTAAAAGATTGACAAAGATTTATTTCCATGTTTATTTTTGGGAATTATTTAGATTCCTAAGTTTGCAATATTCTTATTAGGACTTAGATTTATTTTCATATATTATATTCTAGTTAGGTATGTTTTGTACTTATCTTGAATAGAAATAGAAATCGGCTAGGATTGTTACCATTTAAATCGATTTCTTTAGGCTCAAGTTAGGTTTAGGGTGGTGAATTCCATGCCTATATAAAGCCCTCAACCTCGTATGAGTCCCATGGAGCTTTAATCGAAAAATCTCAGCATAATGGCTTTGAAGGGTGCAGCCGGTGATGCAGCCTTGTCTGCAGGTCAGACGTGGCAACATGACTAAGCCTGCACGTCAAGTGTGGCAACAAGATGGGTTTTTTATACCAGACCATAAAGAAGATCGGTGTTTCAGGCGAAGTGCTTAAAAGATCTAGGGAGAGGTCGATCCGCCGTCTGAGGGGAGTTCACCATTGGAGGGAGTCCAAGAGTGCGGATGGAAGAATTGCTTTGAATATCAACAAGTTCGAAACGTGTGCAAAAACGGCGTAAAAATTAAAGAGGGAGTCTTTATTATTTTTAATAAGTCATACAAATGTACACTTACATCTCAACTAGTTAGCAAGTCCTTGTGGATGTAGGGTACATTTGTATCTGAACCACATTAAATTCTTGTGTTCTTTTATTTTTCTTTTAGTAGATTAAGTCTGTGTACACTCAAGAATTCTGTTAACACACCTGATGTCGTAACAAGTAATCTGTCTCAATAGAACGGGTAGATTTTCATAGGCATATAAATCGACAATTGGCATCGTCGCCGGTCACTAGATATACTTAGTGTCTGATATTGAAAATTGATTTATTTGCTTTGCTTATTGGATAACGCGTGTTCACAAGAAAGGTTGAGACAGAAGTTGAAAACATTTTGTCACGACATTCACCCAATTCCGTTGCGTTGTAAGATGCCCCGTGATGGGACACTCTGATAGAAGACAAAGATGGGTGGGGAAAAATGACATATATGTTGCAGGGGGAGTACATCTCATATGCCGGGGGGGTTTGTTAAATATGGATTCTGATCAATCTATGTCAAAGGCGGAGATTGTTGGCGCCAAATTTTCGATTATTGAAGATCGAGAAAATCCGCCTAGTTTTTGGAATTAAAAGATTGGCAAAGATTTATTCCCATGTTTATTTTTGAGTATTATTTAGAGTCCTATGTTTGTAATATTCTTATTACGACTTAGATTTATTTCCATATATTATATTCTAATTAGGTATATTTTGTAATTATCTATAATAAAAGTAGAAATCGACTAGGATTCTATTACTATTTAAATAGATTTCTTTGGGCTCAAGTTATGTTTAGGGTGGCGAATTTCGTGCCTATATAAAGCCCTCAACCTCATATGAGTCCTATGGAACTTTAATCGAAAAATCTCAGCATAATGGCTTTGAAGGGTGCAGCAGGTGTTGCAACCATGTCTGCAGGTCAGGCGTGGAAACATGACGGAGTTTGCAAGTCTGGTGTGGCAACATAACGGGTTTCTTTTACCAGGCCATAAAGAAGATCGGCGTTTCGGGAGAAGTGCTTAAAAGATCTCGGGAGAGGTCGATCCGCCGTCTGAAGGGAGTTCAGCATTGGAGGGAGTCCAAGAGTGCGGATGGAGGAATTGTTTTGAATATTAACAATTCCGAGTCGTGTGCAAGAACTGCGTATAAATTAAAGAGTGACTCTTAATTATTTTTTATAAAGTCCTACTAATGTACACTTAAATCTAAACTAGTTTGCAAGTCCTCGTGGATGTAGGGTACATATGTATCTGAACAACATTAAATTCTTGTGTTATTTTAATATGCTTTTAGTAGATTAAGTCTGTATACACACAAGACAAGAATTCTGTTAACACACCTGATGTCGTAACAAGTAATCTGTCTCAACAGAACGAGTAGATTTTCATAGGCATATAAATCAACACTATATATATATATATATATATATATATATATATATATATATATATATATATATATAATCAAATGACTAATTTAAAATAAATCTAAATTCACGTTTCAACATTAAAAAACTATAAAATAAGACAAAAGTCATAGTAAGAAATCCTTGTGTCATTTATTACCTATGCGGATATAAAGTGCTTACGATTTATGTGAGTTTGGATTTGGATAAAAATACAAATTTTCAAAAGCATTTTAATTATTTGGGTTTTGCCTTATTCCAAAACAAAAAACAAAATTGTTATATGAAAAACAATTTGTGAAGAAAATACCATAAATCAAATTAAATGTGTTAAATGCACGTAAATCACCAGGAATATGATCAATAACCAAACATATCGCCCCAAAATGTGTAAAACTCGCATAAATAACCCAAAAGCATTTATTGTAAATATCGTATTGTATCGCGAAATCAAACGATATTTCGCAATGTTTAAGGACGATCGATATGCATACTGAGTTATATTGTTTCTTATGGAGATATGACTACACTGTATAGTCGTTTTTTTGTAAAAAAACAAAGTATAATGTAATTATTGAAAATAAAAAAAAATATCAGTTTCAACAAATCTATGAAAGTCAATAGGTGCATGTAATGAAAAATCTTTAACAATCCTTAAAAATGATAATGTCTTAAAAAAAACAGCAAAAGAAAATAGCATTTAATTTATGTGTGGTTCAGATTGCGCAACATATAGTCATCTTTGACTTTCGTCAACTCACCACGTTCTTCCTCATCTTCTACCGTAGCAAAAGGAGGAGGCGGTAAATGGACATAGTATCCTAGTGTCGACGCTGTAGCTGTTGGCGGTGGTGACTGCACTATTTGATCACCTTGTTGTTGTTGAGGGTAAACGAAGCCATTACTATTGTCGCCGCCTCCAGTGTTGCCGCGCCTGACGAACTGCTGTACCTGATTCATTGAGTTGCGCTCAGGATCCTGTTGGGCGCGGTGTTTGTTGAGGAATGTGGTGAGGGGCTCCAAGTAGTCCTCCAAACCCAACGACGCCATTGCCGCCAGCACATCCTCCGGCATGACGGTTTTTCGGTACTCTCGGTGGCATCGTACGTTCGCCTCGGCGGTGATGACTCTGATGAACTCGGAGATGCATTCTTGGATGGCCTCCTTTGCGTCGTAAGTGATTTCGGCCAACGCGTCGTATGATGCGGGTGATATTGGCTATGGACATGTGGTGGTTTGCCTCCCTTTTGAAGCCTCGTTGTTGCTCTCGGTTCATCTCTCCGACAGCAGCGTTTGGTGGTGCAGGGATGTAGGCAGCATTGGTGGCGGCGGCGGTGGCAACTACAGGAGCGCCTTGTTCCCTAATGACAATGCCTGAAATGATATATAAATAAAATATTAAATTGTTAAGAGATTAAATGAGCTTCGTGTCTCTTGATCCTTTTTCCCAAACGGATTGTAATCTCAATTACTCGTATGGAATCGGCTAAAATTCATATATATACAGTTCAAGTGCATGTAAAAAGTTTATATATATTAAAGTTTAAATAAAATATACACATAACAATAGTTCAAGTGCATGTAAAAAGTTTATATATATTAAAGTTTAAATAAAATATACACATAACAATATGATAACCACATAATGTAGAGGATACATGCGAGGTATATATATTCAATGCAATTAAGAAAAAAAAAACATTTTCCAAATATATATAAGCTTATTAATAAACTAAAAACTCAAACTTGTTCAAATAAATATTTATAAAATTAAGTAGACAGTTTTGTTTTAATTGCTGGTCATGTTTTATATATGACCATCTTTTATTGTCATAACCATGTACAAAAATCATAGTATATATATCGATATGAATGTTGGATTTTCTTTCTAATAGCTAGCAATGAACAAATGATGTAAAACGCACGCACGAAAAATTCACTTTTATTGCACTAATCTCTCACACATTGCGATAGTAATCTATTACGTTTTACATTTCATCTTGTTTATTTTCATTTAATATAATTCTATATATGAATATATTGTTATTATATACATATGACATGTATCGATAAATAAAATTAAAGGATAATACTAGAAATGAAATATACATTCATCAAGTCGACGAAAAATAGATTGAGATTATATAAAATTAATTATCTTCTTTTCATCACAATAAATTTCATCCACATTAACTAGCACGATTTTTTATTGATCCATATGGAATTACATTTTATTTTGAGATAAAATATACAATTACTCTTAAACGTGAAAAAAATATTGATTGAATATATACAATGCATTGGATTATAGTGAAAAAAAAAATAAATTAGGATAAAACAATGAAAATTGGTATCTAGCTAGTACATGAATAAAATCAAAGTAATTCATATTAACGATTTTTCTAGGCTCGACAATAAATAAAAACATACCATAAAAATTAAAAGACGTTGCTCATCAAACATAAAAGTAATCAGAATATAATGATATGCGAAAGTGGCAAAAACATGCTCTTCTATCCAATTTACACAATGAGATCTATGTAGCATCAAAAATAATTTGAACTTAAAACACAGCAAATTACCTAATACAAGATCGATTTGTGATAAATGTTTTAAAAAATTCCATAAAAATTAAAAGACGTAACATAAAGGAAATCATATGATATACGAAATCGATAAAAAAAAATTCCAATTCACACAAGAAGATCCATGAAACATAAAAAAAATTATGATCTTAAAGCGCACAAAATTCGCTAGTAGAAGATTGGTTACCCACAAATTTAATCTAGAAAACTAATATGTGTTAGTCACTCCCTCGAATGAGAGATGTGGAAAAAAAATCAAAATCAATGCACATTGCCATATAGATCTAGTTTTGAAAACCAAATGTTAGAAAATTGAGTGCAGTTTTTACCTGATGTGCGTGCTCTTCTGGTGTATTTATATTCTATGTCTGAGGATCTTCCTCTCTCCATCGTCAAGTTTTACTTTTAATTCAAGCTCTGTGTCTTTTCACCTTCTCTCTTTTTTTCCACATAAAATATAAAACAAGAATTTTGATGCTTCTTACTCTTGTGTGTCTGATGAGTTATCAAGTTGTAAGGCACAATTGAATTTAATATATAGACAAGTGAGACCTTTGAAACGAGTCCACAGGTGTAAAATGTGGGTGGTGAAAGGATGGGCCAAAACTCGGCAAAAAATATTAATTGTTGTTCCTAAAACCTAAAACAGGGGGTTCATCGAAAAGTTTGCGGAAATTTAGTTAAAATCCAATGAAGCAATATTGCATGTATGTGATTTGTTACACTTTTATTTTTTTTCTTTTTACTAATAAAAAAGAATTAACCTCGATTCGGGTGCTTTCATTTCCTCCTCGCTCAAATGCTAATATAAAAATTATTCAAAATTAGTGAGTCCGGATAGACATAACTTAATTACAACGACTATTTAATCCGACTTAAATGTGAATTGTTGAATTGTTATAATAATACGATTTCCAAATATTTGAAAGTTAAAATAATGGCAATTATTTACTTGCAAGGTTTAAATAATTGATTTTTATATTTCTTCAATTCTAAAAGCAAATAAAATATAATATAACATATTTAGGTCAATCTGTTTATTAAGTAGGTCAGATTATATGAAATATAGTTGACAAAAATCGCCTGATATATATAGCCAAAAATTTGAAAGTTGATTATTTCGCAACATAAAAGATATCCAATTACAGAATTTTTTTTTGTTCTTTATTTTCTGATCATTTTTATTGATTAGTATACATGTCAATTTCTATAAAATTATACATATGAGTATTTATTTTACGCTAATCAGATGCTCTTAGTTACTTATTGCTCAAATAAAGATATATGAACAATGTAAATATTTCTTAAAATACGTGATAGTACTGACTTAATTATGAAAACTCACGTGATCCAAATTTAATAATCTTTGATATGTAAAAACGAAACTATTCCGTGAAACAATAAGGCAAAAAAAAAAACAAATAACAAATATTGTTCTAAAATTTGAAGATTTAATATGATTTAAATTCTAAAATTTGTAGGCATGCATCATGAGTGCTAACGTTATATCAGAGATGTCGAACTGTTGAATCTTGATTTATGATCTAATAGCTGAAGGATCCATGTTATGTGTTCCCACTCACGATTCGAGATGATTTTGGAAGCTATTCGAAATGATTTTGGAACTGACATCGAGAATCGAGCAAAACACGTGCAAAAGGGCATCCTAACGGACTCTGGAAGTGCTTGGTATTTGAAGCATAACTCCTCCGTACAACACCTAAATAAGCTGATTGAAGCTTTTAAAACGCCCACTGCTAGGGCTACAACTTTTGTGAAATGCATTGTTCTCAAATTTTAGCTAATAAAGCGTTACAATAGTGTTTGAAGTTCAAGTAGAGGTTAGATCTCAATCCAGCATCTCAATCGCGATTTGGGGGTAAAAAATGGAGGATTCAGCATCAGATCCATAACGCGGTCCAAGACTTCCTGATCGTAATCTGGAGGTAAAAAATAAAGAGTTTGAATGAAGATCCAGATCGCGATCCGCACTTCCCGATCTAGCAAGGCAGTTGCGAGTTTCTGGAGGTCACCATATCGCGATCCGACCTTCCCAACTCGCGATCTAGGCACAATTTTGGTCACATATATTTATTTTGCAAAGCTTCATCAATAATATTTTAATTTGACTCTAAATAGAAGGTCCTATTCATTTGAAGCTTCTTCTGAAACTCTTCTTCGGTTTATGTCAATTCTTCGCGGGAAGCTTCTATGGTGGTTTCGACTTGGGTTTTTCATAATATTTTTCCTTACGTTTAGTTTATGATTTCTCGTGTTCATTATTTTGATCTTGTGTTTGTAATGAACTGTGAATTTTCTTCCAGGGAGATGAAACCTTGTAAATATTAATTTTGATTTCCAATTCTCTTATCTATTTGTCGTTCTTTGATTTTATTTATGTTTTGTTGTACTAAATTCTTTCGATTGTTTTGCCAAAATTTGAATTGATTTTAAATGAGAATAAACTCGACAGACAATTTCTCGACTGATTTTAGGAAACTGTAGCTTGGGTTGTGGCAATGGAGATGTGATGCACCTTGTGTAGCCCTTAAGGACTTTACTTAAATGCTCTTTTAATACCAGGTTCTGAACGGAGACGCCGGACCTATGGGTAGACTCCAAGTACACTGGAAACAGGAGTAAGGGTATTTTAGTATGTGAGCTAGCATATATATTTGGCATTAGATATCGGGTTTGGAGATTATTATCGATAGTGCATTGGTTGATTTTAGCTAGAAGTCTTCGCACGTCGGAGATCCCTGTTTGTCCTGGGGGATCGTTGTTTTTATTATTTATTTTCTTCTTAGGTTCATTTCTCCAACATTTCCCAATCGTCTAGATAAAATTTATGATAGTACAGTTACGGCACTTGGTAAATTTAGGAACTTAATTCCCTGTGGTCGATATCTGGAATTCACTATTCTACAAAACGCGATACTGTACTCTTGCAGTTATTCATACAATGGTTTCACGCGTATCAAATTTTGGCGCTGTTGCCGGGGGATTAATTAATCATGAATTAACTAATATTGTTACCATTTATCCTTGCTTTGCTTTAGACATTTTTATTTTATTTTTGAGTTCTGACTGTTTTCATTTGTTTTGGCAGATTTGTATACATTGATGGCCTAGATTTATGACCTCTCATTTTTCGAGCTTCAATCCAGAGTTGCTTACATTAAGTAGGAGTTGGAGGATAGTTAAAGACATTGTAAGCTGGACCCAGAAAATAGAATTGCACAGACAAATGAGCATTTGCACTATCTACAAAAAGATTGCAGTTATCTAGCAGTTTTGTTGGGAATTTTCCAGAGATGTCACGGTACAGTACCATATCGAACCATTCAATATGAAGACAATCAGGTATTTACTGGATAATTACTCTTTTAGTCCCTCATGTTTGACTCGATTTCACTTTTGGTCCCCTTTGTTCCAAAGTGAACAAAGTTCACCTCCAAGGTTCAATTTGTAACAATTTCGGTCACAGTCGTTACCTATCCGTTATCAAGTGATGGAATACACTATTATTTTGGGGCTGAAAAATAAATAGAAATTTAAAATATACTACTTATAATTAAATTTTTAATAATATTAACTATAAATTAAATTTCTTTAGATAATTTTTTTTTTATTATTAAAATTTTAATTATTAGTATAATTAAAAATAATATTAAGTATCATTCAAAATAATTTTTTTAATTATTTTTTTATTATTATTAAAAATTTAATTATACGTAGTATAATTATGATATTATTAATTATAACAATATTAAGTATAATGAAAATAATTTGTTTAGTTAATTTCTTTTTTTATTAATAAAATATTATTATAATCAGTATATTTTAAATTTCTATTATTTTTCAGCCCCAAAAGAAATTTAAAATTCAATTTTCGCCCCAAAAAAGTGTTTTCCGTTACTTTCTAAAGGGCATGTAATGGCGGGGACCGAAAGTGTTTAAAATTGAACCTTGGAGGTGAATTTTTTTCACTTTAGAACAACGGGGACCACAAGTGGAATCGGGCTAAACATGAGGGACCAAAAGTGTAATTCTCCCGGTATTTACATATTTTCGTGTGAACGACGAGGCTGAGCACCTTGAGGAAGCTATTCATCCCAGATATGTAGATACTTTGGCGTGTGATGAGAGTGGGATGAAGATGATGGTAGATGAGGAACGCAATGAAGAAAATCCTATCCACATCGCAATTCCAGATTTGACTTTGACTGTGCCTACATAGATGAATATCAAATTTCAAGTAGAGCTTTCACCAAAGCTCAAGTATCTTGTATACGAGTTTGAGAGATCAGTAGGCAAGCAACCCTCCTAGTCTCCACCGACAACTTTCTAATACAATTGAGAAGTACCGTGGATTGGGATGGGCTATATGTGATTGAAATCTCTCTCTTGATATGATTGCAAAGTATATATTAAGATTGATGTATGGATACAAAATATACAAGATTTTGGATTGAACATAATCTGTAAAATTTGTATTGAGCAAGAAGTCGGAAAGCCTAGACAACTTCGACAATTCGACTTTGGAGCCAAAATCCACGGCACCCACGCAACCAAATAGCACTTTCGCCATAGCAGAACACTGATCAATCTGCAGAACGACTATGCAGGTTATATTTCTTTCTCATCTCTTTTATTTTTCGCATTGAGGGCAATGCATGATTTAAGTTTGATGGTGAGTTTGGCATGTTTTCCTTTTGGTCTTTTTGTTGCATATCATATAGTTAGTTTGCTTTTGTGTTTTCTTTATATTTAGTTTTTTCATGTTTTGTCGCCTTCATTCCATATAAGATCGAGTGTAAGTTGCATTTCCATATTCTATTAAAGCACAGCAGTTAATGAAGTAGTAGACTTGTTAGTTGATGTTAAAATTGAAGTTGTGCATGATCAACAATTAGGAGATGAACCTTCTCATTGAGTGTTTGCAACTTATTTTGATAGATTTCAAATATTTTCTGACTGAACATGAAACACATGATTCTGAGGGGCATAGCAGTCTGAGATTTGGGGGATGCGTTAGAATTGAACTACGTTTTTTTCACGAATCAAGTTGTTGGCTAAAAGTAGAAAAGATGGTTTATACATTTTTAGTTGTTGTTGAATAAAAGGTGTTACTGTTGTGATTCACGATCCGGTTGCCCAGCCTCTTTGACTCGTGCTTAACTCGAATGGTGCACTTTGTCGCCTAGTCTCTTGAGCTAACTAGCTTGGGGGTTTCCTGGACTAAAGTTCGATACATGAGATAGAGACTCACCACAGTGGTACCGAGTCATACACAAGTCACCACAAAAAAAAATGAATTGGAATAAAAATATACTATCTATAAAAGTGTGAATCTTGAGTGAGGTTTCTACCCTTTTTTGTGCTTACAAATATGCCCCTTCAATTAGGTTTATTTGAAGGGAATTTCGTAATATTGCTTAAGTAACCAAATAATTATATCATCTGATTAAAAATTTTTGTTTCATTTGTTTGTTACATAATATTCATTGATAACAAATAATTAATTATGTTCAGGTTATTTGTTTGCCAAGTTATTTCTTTGCAACTATTTGTATTCCCTCACTTTACATCCAAGGCTTCGTAACTGCAAAACTCAATTTTTTTTATGTTATTTAACGTATAGTGACTTATTCCTAACACAATTTATGACAATAAATATCATAACTACTCATTAGTTAATAGGAATACATGAACATTATATCGGATAGTCTTTGGTAATGTCAAAAAATAAAACAAACCAAGAAAACTCATTAGATATATTTCTAATGTTCTCTCCTTTTTTTTTCATTTGCCTTCTTCAATACTGATCAAAGTTTTTAAAGAATCACATGCTCTTCCACGACTTGATACAAGTAACTTTTTCTCTCTTCTAATTAACCATTTTCTTTTTAATTTCTAATGTTTTTAAAGCAAATATGATGTTTTGTAAATGATTTGAAGGCATATGTATCCACCATAATATATATTGGCAATTGATGTTGATCATGTAACATGGATGCTTTAACGGTAGGTTTTATTATACTTTGTGTTATGTTGTTATATTTGATGGCCGAAAAAGTATGACATCGAAAGTTTAATGATGTAAAATGAGGTATCGTAAATTGAAAACTAATTCTTAGCTCTTTCTATTTGACAAAACTTTCGTAGGATATATAGTGTCTTTAAGTTTCTTTGTGTTGGTAGCTATTAATATTTAAAGTAATTTTTGTTATTGGCTACTTAGAGCTTATTGTATGGTTCATTCCACAGCAAATCTCCACGCTCTAGCTATCACACCAAGAAGAGAAAGGTCTTCAAAGATCTAGTGAAATTTGGTCTCATGCATGCACACATATATATGGATGGTATTTAAATTAGCAACGAAAAAATAACACGTGTGAAAATTTTAAGAACGAGAAGTCTGCGATTTAAGATAAAAAAAATTAATATTATTATGAATCTACATTAAAAAAATATCAATTAGATTTATATTAATAATTAATTAGCTATAAAGTACTGTGGAATAAGTTTTAGTGTTGATTTTTTAGGAACTTTTTTTCAAGGAAAAATTGGTTCTAATAGTGATCAATATTGGCAAATATCAAAGCAATTCTAACTGAAGAATAATTAATAGAATATATGAAAATAAATATAAAAGATAAGAGTTGTGCATATTTTAGAGTAGGAATTAAACTCTCTCACGATTTTGTTAATAAGTAGTGTTGTTAATAGTTAGTAATAATGATTAATTAATGATTTTACCATAGCTATCAAGTCTGTTAATTGTAAAGACTATAAATATTAAAAGTATTCATTGTCTATTAATTATTATGGTAATGAAATATAAATCCTTACAAATTTACATATGCAAATGATATTTTTGTTCATACAAGAAAGAGAAGAAGTATTTAGAAATATTGGTTCTAATAGTGATAAATATTGGCAAATATCACCGAGAGATATGGTTTTGGGTGCATCATCTTTCCACGAGTTGGCTCGCTATGGACTTGAATTTTTTTTTTTTTGAGTAATTCAAGTCATTACAAGGGGAAGTAGGGGAGGGGGGACTCAAACCCTAGACCTCTTACCCTATTGGTAAAGCTAGGTACCAACTCTTGTAATGAGGGTTGTTTATAGACTTGAAATTAATTTTACAAATCATTAAAAAGTATCATTTAGATTGATATTAGTTATTAATTAACTATAAATTACCGTGGAATAAGTTTTAGTATTTATTTTTTTTATTATTTTTTTCCCTATATAATTTTGTTTATTATATTAATGAGATAGATATTTGATATATTAATAACATGAAAAATCTTAAACCACGTGCATCACACGTGTCACTTACTAGTGTTACCAAAAAACAAAAAAGGACGCAAGAGAAAAATGTGATGAAAATCACCCGAAAATACTGTTGTTGAATAAATAGACCTACTTGTTCCCATTATAGTTTATGAATTTCAGAATCAAAACTCTCTTTTTGTTCAGATTTCTACTCAAAACTCTCGATGATTATGCTCTGTTTGATTACGGACTTTAGAGGCTATCTAGATTTTGATGTAGGAATAAATAAATTGCGTTAGTTGGGAATTCGAATATCTTAAGCCGCATGCTATTCGAATTTTATATTATCTAGCTCATTTTATCTTTGGAATTAATTGCAACGCTTTGACCACTCCGGAATGTTTGGGGGTGTTTTGTCTGAAAACCCCCATGAGACACAACTCGTCCTTTAGGAGTACTTAGGGGTTTAAAGGCTTGTTGCATACGCTAAGTGCAATCGTGATTCCCTACCCCAGTGGCCTGTGTTAGGTTTATTGTTTATGTCGTTTTTGTTTCTTTTCGGGTTGCAGTTTTTTTTTATTCACTCGGGAGGAGTAAAGATCTAAGTTTGAGGGTGTGATAAGTGTTCGTTTTGCACGATTTTTACTAATCGAATTTTCAAGTTTTGGTCTTCGTTCGTCTGAGTTTTCAACTTTATCTGTATATATTATGTTTTTCATGTGTTATTTCAGTTGTAGGTAAAGAGAAGCTATATTTGCCGATTCAAACGATTTTCGAAGCGAAGCCGAGAATTAAGCCAAACACGTGCAAAAGTGCATTCTAGCTGATTGTGGTAGTATTCTGTATTTTTATTATGTTTTTCGTAGAGAACATGAGTAGCTAAGTTTTTAATCTAGGATTTTGTTGGAACCCTATGTGGTCATTCGAACCTATTTTTCTAGTATTATGCAAGTTTAATTCCATGATTATTTCTTCTATCCGATCTTAATTAGTGCATGAACGTAGCTAATTTACGTCGCTATGTGTTATTATTAGAATTGAATCGATAGATAGTTTTAATAATTAGAACAGGGATAGAAGAGCCTTCGAGTAGTTATCACCGGATGAGTTTGTCAATCGCATGTATTATCGTAGACATACAGATAATACCTTAGGTAGCCGTTTACGAGACTTGTTATTTAATGCTTTTATTCATAATTGGTTTGCATACACATATAGTGAATCGGTTATAAATAATAGACTCATAATACACGCGACAACGGGTTACGAGTAATTGAGTGTCTCGGGTTAATAATCGGGAATCATAACTTGCATGATAGAGGTTAATTGGGTGACGAATTATCGCATATTGGGAAGATAAAATCCTAGATCCGTTTTTATATTGATATTTTCTCGTGATTATTTGCTTTCATAATTAGTTTAATTGTTTGATTGATTTAATTTGACATTCTTGCGTAGGCTGGATAAAAATCATAGTTGTTACAATTTGGTACATAGGATTAGATAATTTGAGCATTCCCTGTGGGATTGACATCCGACTCTCACGAGTCCACTTTTACTACTTGTTTTCGATACGTGCACTTGCGTGTTAGGTATTTAAACCAACAAGTTTTATGCGCTGTTGGCGGGAAATACGGCTAAATTATCTATTTACCCTAATATTAAATTTGAGCAATTTTTCTTACTTCAACCGTTTTATTTATTTTATTTAATTATTTTATTTGCTTATTTTATTTTTATTATTTTTGCTTTAGGTACTTTTTTTGTCTAAGAGGACACGACACGAACTTGCTACCTTTTTGATCCTGAAATTGAGCGAACATTTAGGCACGCCAGGAGAAATCAACGGTTAGCTCAAAACGTTCCCGCAACAATCGAAGAAGAAAATAATCGCAGGTGAGATGACCAAGGACGCTTACCGAATGCGGCAGGAAATATCGTCAACGAGCAAGAACAACTTCAGCTAATTAATCCACCACCTCGTCAACGAGCATTGCATGAGTACACCATTCCAACACTCAATGGGTTTCAATAAAGCATCCACCAGCCCCCCATTGAAGCCAACGATTTTGAAATTCGAGCGGGACTCCATACTATGCTCCAAAACAATGGGTTGTTCAGCGAATTAGCTCATGAAGATCCGCATCTTCACTTGGTCAACTTTCTCGAAACGTGTGATTTGCATAAGATGAACGGAGTATCACTTGAAGCACTGCAACTCCGCATGTTCAAGCACTCTTTACAAGGAGCAGCCCGAGAATGGTTACAAACTCGTGCACCGCACTCCATCTCATCTTGGCCCCAACTAGCATAACTCTTCATGAACACATACAACTCCCCAACCAAAACTAAAAGAATTCGGAGAAAATACAAAATTTCATACAAGAAGCCGGTGAAGCATTTTTCGAGACGTGGGAGCGGTTCAATCAACTTATTCGGAGATGCCCGAATCACGGACTTCAAGAGTGGCGCCAGCTGCAAATATTCTACGATGGATTGCAAGATAACTCGAGGATTGTGCTTAACTCTACAGGTGGAGGAATGTTCATGAGTTTAACCTATGACGAAGCATACGAACTTTGGAGCGAATCGCTAGAAATAAATACATGCGGGCATCGGACCGGTCAAATAGCGGAGCCATTAAGACGGGAGGAAATTTGGAGTTAGACGGGGCCACCGCAATCACGGCCCTGATAGAAAAGCTATCAAAGCAAGTAGCAGCTTTGCAGACTCAGCAAGTCCATGCAGTCCAAGGTCCCGACCAATGCTTATAAGAAATGGAGCTCTAAATTACGTGAAGGACACCAACTGACAACAGAGGAACCGTACTCCAACACATATAATCCGGGATGGAAAGATCACCCAAACTTTGGATGGGGAGAAAATCAGCAAGGACAAAGACAAGCACCACCTCAAGGTCAACCTCCTAGTTATTCACGGCCAGCTCCCGGATTCTAAAATCCACCTCAAGCCCCAGCTCAAGGTGGAGATCTCGCAAATATCCTAGCTAAATTCATGACATCAACTCAAGCCTCCATCCGAAATTTGGAAATACAGATGGGTCAATTTGCAACCCAACTAAATGTGAGGCCAACCGGGGCTTTGCCGTCAAATACGGAAGATCCTCGAATGAAAATATTCCAAAATAAAACAATGTTAAGGAAGATTAGATATATGATCAACATAACATGAGAAAAGAAAATATTCCTAAATAATGTCAATTGAGGTACTTGAAGAAATATTTCACCCCGTGAGACTCTAAAGTTCAAGTAGCTTGATAGTTAACTATTTAGTAGGGAAAATTTTATTTTTCGTCCTCAAACTTTACTCACTTTTCGATACTGACTCTAAATTTTTTTTGTTTTACAATAATAGTCCCTAAAGACACAATCTTTTAAGAAAAATGATCCGCCGTTTAGTTTTTTAGTTAAGTTAACGGAAACCGCACGTGTCGCTTACATGACTTCGATGTTTCACACAACAGGAAAAGAAAGGGCTTTTAACAACACACAATGGGGGTTGTTAAAATAGAAATACAAGAAAAATTGGCTTATCAACAAAGAAAACCAAAAATTTTCTAACTTTGTACGAACATCAAGAATTTGTTCATACAGTTAGTTTGGTAGCTAGGTCTCGCCATGTTTCTAACTTTGCATATCCTGCTCGTAAAAATATTAGAACTTCGAAAGGCAAATGAAAAGTGCTCAAATAATGGATTTTTGCCATTCTCCGTTTCTTGGTACAATTCCTTGTTCGGCGGAAACCACACAAAAATTTAATACATGTTTGTGCATGCACCCATGAAACTGAAGTCATGCGAAGGTAAACGAATATATTTTACTGTAATACATTTTGAATATGTTAATGTGTTTAGTGAAAGAATTTAAGAGGTTTACAGGTTTTATGTTAGGGTCGTTGTTCTCCTTTATATTTTTTTCTCAATTATGTAATTCTTGCAAAGAACAAGTGGTTGCAGTTCTTCTATCTGATGATCATGAGTGAAAATAAAAGAAAGAATAAAAAGTTGTGTTGTGAAGGGCTTATTCTGGTGTTGTTTCTCCTTGTAAAATCTATATTTCTAGATTTCGGTGTCTTTTATAATATGTTAATTTGCTTCCCATCTAATATCAAAATCACATACAATTTTCGAATGTATATCAATTAATTATGAGATTTACCTTGTGTTTTCAGTTTAACAAGACGCAATGTGTTTTGTTAAAACCCTTTATTTTCATGTAGTGAGACATTATAAGTCACGTGGGTGACACGTGCACCTTCCATCCAACTTAACAGGAAAGTTAAACGGCGGACTATTTTTGTAAAAAATGACATTATTAGGAACTACTATTGTAACTCAAAAAAGTGTAGGGACAATATCGAAAAAATGAGAAAAGTTTAAGCACAAAATTTTTTATTTTCCCCATTTAGTAGACAACATAAATGTTAAAGAAACTTTCCTAGGATTCATACTTGTATAATTAGTATAGATGATTAGTTTGTTCCTAATTGGAGCAATAAGTAACTAGTTCCATCTCATTAAAATAAAATGGGATTATCATAAAATAAATAATTATAGGTATAATTTTATACAAATTGGCATGTATATTAATCCAGAAAAATGGTCAGAAAATAAAGAACAAAAAAGAAAATCTTGTAATTGGTGGATGTCTTTTATGTTCCACAATAATCAACTTAAATTTTTTTGCCATATATATTGGACGATTTTCATTAACTCTATATCGTACAAATTGACCTATTTAATATAACAACGACCAAACTATGTTATATTATATTTTATTTGCTTTTTTAAATCAAGAAATGAAAAAAATTATGACACCAACGAGGGCACAATATACAGTCTGGCCTAGCACGACTTCAATACGATGAGAGTTTTTTCTCCAATAAAAGTGCATAGATCTTCAATCACTTGTGAGGCTTTATATAGGCACGAATTCAGCCTCCCAGGCCCTTGTTTGATCTCTAAGAAATCGTATAACTAGGTAACTAGGATCCTAGCCGATTTTTAACTCTATTCTAGATAAGTACAAACATACCTAACTAGAATAAGATACATGAAAATAAATTAAAGTCCTAATAAGAATATTACAAACATAGGGCTCTAAATAATTCCCAAAAAAATATGGAAATAAACCTTTGCCATTCCAAAAACATAGCGGATTTCCTCGATCTGCAATAATCGAAAATCTAGCGCCAACAGTTTCAAACGCCTATCTTTCAAATTTTGGCGTAATCACCTCAATTCAAGAAGCATAGCCACTTGTACTCACATATCCTATCTTGAATCAAAAAGCCTAACAATTGAAAGCCAAAAAGCCCCAATGATCCCAATAGTTGAATATTCGGTATTAGAAGAGAAGAAGAATTTGGTGAGTATTTGGAGTCGAACATATGTATGTAAGCATAAATGTTTTCTATTTTTAATTTACAAATATTGGATACTTGAAGCAAGCGCATGATTTGTGGTTTTTGGCAATGGTAAGTGACTAAGTGCTTTTGAATTGCGAGCTTGTGAATGTTTAAGAATTTTCACTATCATTACAAGTTCTGAAAATGTGAAGTTGGTCATTGATCTATATGAGGAGATGTATTAGTTGAGTTGTTTGCTAATGATTAGCTTTTGCTTGAGGACAAGCAAAAATTCAAGTTTGGGGGTGTGTTAAGTGTATATTTTACACTTAATTATATCTTTTAATTGGAGCTTTTTGTGTATTTTATTGATAATTGGTGCTTAAAATTTTGTTTTATTGTGTTTCAGACACAAATTGAAGAATTGGATAAATTGACGGTCAAAACTGCAATTTAGAAGAAAAGGGTGGAAAAAAATTGGAGAAGTCAACACCACTGGACCGGTGAAGATCTCGGATGACCATCCGAGAATTACACTAGAAGTCCAGACGGCCGTCCGAATCACGGAATAGGAAAAATAAACAACGGCATTTCGGACGACCGTCCGAAATGCAGAACAAATCTCTAGATGGTCGTACGAGCAGACGGAGCTGCGCAGTAAGGAACTTCCAGTTATACAAGAAAACTGCATTTTCACCAATTTTCCTACATTATAAAAGGCCATCTCAAGCACAAAATTAAGGGTCCACTTTTTATGCAATTTGAGAGCAAAGAAGCAATAACGAAGATGAAGAATTTGAAGACTTCAAGCATTGTTTTGTCTTTCATGATTTATTTTAATTTAGCTTTTAATTTAATCATGGCTAGCTAAACTCTTATTTTCTAGGATTTGATTCGAATCCTATCTGTGATTTATGAACCTTTTTCCATGATTTTATGCAAGTTTTAATTATGGATTATTTCTTCTACTTGTTTTATTAAGTTCATGAAACCAACCACTTTTTGTGCTTTTTTGTTATTCTTAAACGCATGAATCGGAAGATCGGTTTAATAATTAGAACTTTGATAGGAAAACCTTTGTTGTGCTCTCATAGGAATGTAGTTAGCCTCTTAGGTAGCCATCACTGAGATCTATGCTTAATATGTTGTGTTCTAGATCTAATTGCATAGGAATACAATAATTTAATCTAGAATATTAGAATCATAATATATGCGGAAGTGGGTTATGATTAATTTAGCATCTCAGATTAATAATCTGAGTTAATTACTTACATAATTGAAGCAATTGGGGAATTAATAATCAAATAGAGGGAAGAATAAAATCCTAGGCTCGTTTAATATTATAAATCTCCATTTTTATTTGTTTTCGTGCTCATGCCTGCTTAATTGGCTTTAATTTAATTTAGTTTAATTTAGTTTTATTAATTAACTTTCGACTGTGTGGACTTGATCACAATTGTCTTAATCAACTTTCGACTGAGTAGGGTGGGCTTGATCTCAAGGGAAGCACTATATATATATATATATATATATATATATATATATATATATATATATATATATATATATATATATATATATATATATATATATTCCAAAAAATAAAAGATATTTCATATATGATCAAATAAAGTATTAGAAGGAAATAATTAAAATAAAACTATAAATAATATGCCGTACAACAAATAATGAAAAATAGAAACAAAATAACAAATTTATACTAGGCCGTAATAAATAGTACCAATTTTATCAAATAAAAAATATACCCCTTTTTATTGTCCTCTACGTATTGTAAGATATTAGACTAACTGTTGGCGCCAGATTTCCGATTATTGAAGATCGAGGAAATCCTCCAAGTTTTGTGAATTAAAAGATTGGCAAAGATTTATTTCTATGTTTATTTTTGGGAATTATTTAGAGTCTTATGTTTGTAATATTCGGACATAGATTTATTTCCAGGTATTATATTCTAGTTAGGTATCTTTTGTACTTATCTAGAATAGAAGTGCAAATCGACTAGGATTCTATTACCATTTAAATCGATTTCCTTGGGCTCAAGTTAGGTTTAGGGTGATGAATTTCGTGCTTATATAAAGCCATCAACCTCATATGAGTCCCATATAGCTTTAATCGAGAAATCCCAACATAAGGGCTTTGAAGGGCACAACTGGTGTTGCAGCAGTGTCTGCAGGACAAGCGTGGCAACATGGCAGAGTCTGCACGTTAGGTGTGGCAACAGGACAAGTTTCTTCTAACAGGCCATAAAGAAGATCAGCGTTTCAGGAGAAGTGCTTAAAAGATCTCGGGAGGAATTGGAGAGAGTACAAGAGTGCGGATGGAGGAATTGCTTTGAATATCAACAAGTTCGAGTCATGTGCAAGAACGGCGTAAGATTTAAAGAGGGATTCTTTGTTATTTTTAATAAGTCCTACTAATGTACAATTAAATCTGAACTAGTTTGCAAGTCCTCGTGGATGTTGGGTACATTTGTATCCGAACCACATTAAATTCTTGTGTTATTTTATTCCGCTTTTAGTAGATTACGTCTGCATACACACAAGAAATTTGTTAACACACCTGATGTCGTAACAATAAATCTGTCTCAACAGAACGAGTAGATTTTCATAGGCATATAAATCAAAGTTTGGCATCAGAGTCGGTCACTAGATATACTTAGTGTCTGATATTGGGAATTGATTTATTTGCTTTGCTTATTGGATGATGCGTATTCACAAGGAAGGTTGAGACAGTAGTTGAGAAAAGTTTGTCACGACATTCACCCAATTCCGCTGCGTTGTAACATGCCCCGTGTAGGACACTCTGATAGAAGACAAAGATGGGTGGAGAAAAATGACATCTATGATGATGAGGGAGTAAATCTCATATCCAGGGGGAGTTCTTGTTAAACATAGATTATGATTAATCTATGCCAAAGGGGGAGATTGTTGGCGCCAGATTTCCGATTATTCAAGATCGAGGAAATCCGCAAAGTTTTTTGAATTAAAAGATTGGCAAATATTTATTTCCATGTTTATTTTTGGGAATTATTTAGATTCCTAAGTTTGCAATATTCTTATTAGGACTTAGATTTATTTTCATACATTATATTCTAGTTAGGTATGTTTTGTACTTATCTTGAATCGAAGTAAAAATCGGCTAGGATTGTTACCATTTAAATCGATTTCTTTAGGCTCAAGTTAGGTTTAGGGTGGTGAATTCCATGCCTATATAAAGCCCTCAACCTCGTATGAGTCCCATGGAGCTTTAATCGAAAAATCTCAGCATAATGGCTTTGAAGGGTGCAGCCGGTGATGCAGCCTTGTCTGCAGGTCAGACGTGGCAACATGACTAAGCTTGCACGTCAAGTGTGGCAACAAGATGGGTTTTTTATACCAGGCCATAAAGAAGATCGGTGTTTCAGGCGAAGTGCTTAAAAGATCTAGGGAGAGGTCGATCCGCCGTCTGAAGGGAGTTCAGCATTTGAGGGAGTCCAAGAGTGCGGATGGAAGAATTGCTTTGAATATCAACAAGTTCGATTCGTGTGAAAAAACGGCGTAAAAATTAAAGAGGGAGTCTTTATTATTTTTAATAAGTCATACAAATGTACACTTACATCTGAACTAGTTAGCAAGTCCTTGTGGATGTAGGGTACATTTGTATTCTTGTGTTCTTTCATTTTGCTTTTAGTAGATTAAGTCTGTGTACACTCAAGAATTTTGTTAACACACCTGATGTCGTAACAAGTAATCTGTCTCAACAGAACGGGTAGATTTTCATAGGCATATAAAGCGACAATTGGCATCGTCGCCGGTCACTAGATATACTTAGTGTCTGATATTGAAAATTGATTTATTTGCTTTGCTTATTGGATAACGCGTGTTCACAAGGAAGGTTGAGACAGAAGTTGAAAAAATTATGTCACGACATTCACCCAATTCCGTTGCGTTGTAAGATGCCCCGTGATGGGACACTCTGATAGAAGACAAAGATGGGTGGGGAAAAATGACATATATGTTGCAGGGGGAGTACATCTCATATGCCGGGGGGGTTTGTTAAATATGGATTCTGATCAATCTATGTCAAAGGCGGAGATTGTTGGCGCCAAATTTTCGATTACTGAAGATCGAGAAAACCCGCCTAGTTTTTGGAATTAAAAGATTGGCAAAGATTTATTCCCATGTTTATTTTTGAGTATTATTTAGAGTCATATGTTTGTAATATTCTTATTACGACTTAGATTTATTTCCATATATTATATTCTAATTAGGTATATTTTGTAATTATCTATAATAAAAGTAGAAATCGACTAGGATTCTATTACCATTTAAATAGATTTCTTTGGGCTCAAGTTATGTTTAGGGTGGCGAATTTCGTGCCTATATAAAGCCCTCAACCACATATGAGTCCTATGGAACTTTAATCGAAAAATCTCAGCATAATGGCTTTGAAGGGTTCAGCAGGTGTTGCAACCCTGTCTGCAGGTCAGGCGTGGAAACATGACGGAGTTTGCACGTCTGGTGTGGCAACAGAACGTGTTTCTTTTACCAGGCCATAAAGAAGATCGGCGTTTCGGGAGAAGTGCTTAAAAGATCTCGGGAGAGGTCGATCCGCCGTCTGAAGGGAGTTCAGCATTGGAGGGAGTCCAAGAGTGCGGATGGAGGAATTGTTTTGAATATTAACAATTTCGAGTCGTGTGCAAGAACTGCGTATAAATTAAAGAGTGACTCTTAATTATTTTTTATAAAGTCCTACTAATGTACACTTAAATCTAAACTAGTTTGCAAGTCCTCGTGGATGTAGGGTACATATGTATCTGAACCACATTAAATTCTTGTGTTATTTTAATATGCTTTTAGTAGATTAAGTCTGTATACACACAAGATAAGAATTCTGTTAACACACCTGATGTCGTAACAAGTAATCTGTCTCAACAGAACGAGTAGATTTTCATAGGCATATAAATCAACACTATATATATATATATATATATATATATATATATATATATATATATATATATATATATATATATATATATATATATATATATATATATATATAGATGTATATATATAATCAAATGACTAATTTAAAATAAATCTAAATTCACGTTTCAACATTAAAAAACTATAAAATAAGACAAAAGTCATAGTAAGAAATCCTTGTGTCATTTATTACCTATGCGGATATAAAGTGCATACGATTTATGTGAGTTTGGATTTGGATAAAAATACAAATTTTCAAAAGCATTTTAATTATTTGAGTTTTGCCTTATTCCAAAACAAAAAACAAAATTGTTATATGAAAAACAATTTGTGAAGAAAATACCATAAATCAAATTAAATGTGTTAAATGCACGTAAATCACCAGAAATATGATCAATAACCAAACATATCGCCCCAAAATGTGCAAAACTCGCATAAATAACCCAAAAGCATTTATTGTAAATATCGTATTGTATCGCGAAATCAAACGATATTTCGCAATGTTTACGGACGATCGATATGCATACTGAGTTATATTCTTTCTTATGGAGATATGACTACACTGTATAGTCGTGTTTTTGTAAAAAAACAAAGTATAATGTAATTATTGAAAATAAAAAAATATCAGTTTCAACAAATCTATGAAAGTCAATAGGTGCATGTAATGAAAAATCTTTAACAGTCCTTAAAAATGATAATGTCTTAAAAAAACAGCAAAAGAAAATAGCATTTAATTTATGTGTGGTTCAGATTGCGCAACATACAGTCATCTTTGACTTTCGTCAACTCACCACGTTCTTCCTCATCTTCTACCGTAGCAAAAGGAGGAGGCGGTAAATGGACATAGTATCCTAGTGTCGACGCTGTAGCTGTTGGCGGTGGTGACTGCACCATTTGATCACCTAGTTGTTGTTGAGGGTGAACGAAGCCATTACTATTGTCGCCGCCTCCAGTGTTGCCGCGCCTGACGAACTGCAGTATCTGATTCATTGAGTTGCGCTCAGGATCCTGTTGGGCGCGGTGTTTGTTGAGGAATGTGGTGAGGGGCTCCAAGTAGTTCTCCAAACCCAACGACGCCATTGCCGCCAGCACATCCTCCGGCATGACGGTTTTTCGGTACTCTCGGTGGCATCGTACGTTCGCCTCGGCGGTGATGACTCTGATGAACTCGGAGATGCATTCTTGGATGGCCTCCTTTGCGTCGTCAGTGATTTCGGCGTTGGCAGGAAGGACGCGTCGTATGATGCGGGTGATATTGGCTATGGACATGTGGTGGTTTGCCTCCCTTTTGAAGCCTTGTTGTTGCTCTCGGTTCACCTCTCCGACAGCAGCGTTTGGTGGTGCAGGGATGTAGGCAGCATTGGTGGCGGCGGCGGTGGCAACTGCGGGAGCGCCTTGTTCCCTAATGACAATGCCTGAAATGATATATAAATAAAATATTAAATTGTTAAGAGATTAAATGAGCTTCGTGTCTCTTGATCCTCTTTCCCAAACGGATTGTAATCTCAATTACTCGTATGGAATCGGCTAAAATTCATATATATACAGTTCAAGTGCATGTAAAAAGTTTATATTTATTAAAGTTTAAATAAAATATACACATAACAATATGATAACCACATAATGTAGAGGATACATGCGAGGTATATATATTCAATGCAATTAAGAAAAAAAAACAACATTTTCCAAATATATATAAGCTTATTAATAAACTAAAAACTCAAACTTGTTCAAATAAATATTTATAAAATTAAGTAGACAGTTTTGTTTTAATTGCTGGTCATGTTTTATATATGACCATCTTTTATTGTCATAACCATGTACAAAAATCATAGTATATATATCGATATGAATGTTGGATTTTCTTTCTAATAGCTAGCAATGAACAAATGATGTAAAACGCACGCACGAAAAATTCACTTTTATTGCACTAATCTCTCTTACATTACGATAGTAATCTATTACATTTTACATTTCATTCTTGTTTATTTTCATTTAATATAATTCTATATATGAATATATTGTTATTATATACATATGACATGTATCGATAAATAAAATTAAAGGATAATACTAGAAATGAAATATACATTCATCAAGTCGACGAAAAATAGATTGAGATTATATAAAATTAATTATCTTCTTTTCATCACAATAAATTTCATCCACATTAACTAGAACGATTTTTTATTGATCCATATGGAATTACATTTTATTTTGAGATAAAATATACAATTACTCTTAAATGTGAAAAAAATATTGATTGAATATATACTATGCATAAGATTATAGTGAAAAAATAAAAATAAATTAGGATAAAACAATGAAAATTTGTATCTAGCTAGTACATGAATAAATTCAAAGTAATTCATATTAACGATTGTTCTAGGCTCGACAATAAATAAAAACATACCATAAAAATCAAAAGACGTTGCTCATCAAACATAAAAGTAATCAGAATATAATGATATGCGAAAGTGGCAAAAAAATGCTCTTCTATCCAATTTACACAATGAGATCTATGTAGCATCAAAAATAATTTGAACTTAAATCGCAGCAAATTACCTAATACAAGATCGATTTGTGATAAATGTTTTAAAAAATTCCATAAAAATTAAAAGACGTAACATAAAGGAAATCATATGATATACGAAAGCGATAAAAAAAATTCCAATTCACACAAGAAGATCCATGAAACATAAAAAAAATTATGATCTTAAAGCGCACAAAATTCGCTAGTAGAAGATTGGTTACCCACAAATTTAATCTGGAAAACTAATATGTGTTAGTCACTCCCTCGAATGAGAGATGTGGAAAAAAAAACAAAATCTATGCACATTGCCATATAGATCTAGTTTTGAAAACCAAATGTTAGAAAATTGAGTGCAATTTTTACCTGATGTGCGTGCTCTTCTGGTGTATTTATATTCTATGTCTGAGCATCTTCCTCTCTCCATCGTCAAGTTTTACTTTTAATTCAAGCTCTGTGTCTTTTCACCTTCTCTCTTTTTTTCCACATAAAATATAAAACAAGAATTTTGATGCTTCTTACTCTTGTGTGTCTGATGAGTTATCAAGTTGTAAGGCACAATTGAATTTAATATATAGACAAGTGAGACCTTTGAAACGAGTCCACAGGTGTAAAATGTGGGTGGTGAAAGGATGGGCCAAAACTCGGCAAAAAATATTAATTGTTGTTCCTAAAACCTAAAACTGGGGGTTCGTCGAAAAGTTTGCGGAAATTTAGTTAAAATCCAATGAAGCAATATTGCATGTATGTGATTTGTTACACTTTTAATTTTTTTCTTTTTACTAATAAAAAAGAATTAACCTTGATTCGGGTGGTTTCATTTCCTCGTCGCTCAAATGCTAATATAAAAATTATTCAAAATCAGTGAGTCCGGATAGACACAACTTAATTACAACGACTATTTAATCCGACTTAAATGTGAATTGTTGAATTGTTATAATAATACGATTTCCAAATATTTGAAAGTTAAAATAATGGCAATTATTTACTTGCAAGGTTTAAATAATTGAATTTTATATTTCTTCAATTCTAAAAGCAAATAAAATATAATATAACATATTTAGGTCAATCGGTTTATTAGTAGGTCAGATTATATGAAATATAGTTGATAAAAATCGCCTGATATATATAGCCAAAAATTTGAAAATTGATTATTTCGCAACATAAAAGATATCCAATTACAAGAATTTTTTTTTTGTTCTTTATTTTCTGATCATTTTTATTGATTAGTATACATGTCAATTTCTATAAAATTATACATAGATGAGTATTTATTTTACGATAATCAGATGCTCTTAGTTACTTATTGCTCAAATAAAGATATATGAACAATGTAAATATTTCTTAAAATACGTGATAGTACTGACTTAATTATGAAAACTCATGTGATCCAAATTTAATAATCTTTGATATGTAAAAACGAAACTATTCCGTGAAACAATAAGGCAAAAAAAAAAACAAATAACAAATATTGTTCTAAAATTTGAAGATTTAATATGATTTAAATTCTAAAATTTGTAGGCATGCATCATGAGTGCTAACGTTATATCAGAGATGTCGAACTGTTGAATCTTGATTTATGATCTAATAGCTGAAGGGTCCATGTTATGTGTTCCCACTCACGATTTGAGATGATTTTGGAAGCGATTCGAAATGATTTTGGAACTGACATCGAGAATCAAGCAAAACACGTGCAAAAGGGCATCCTAACGGACTCTGGAAGTGCTTGGTATTTGAAGCATAACTCCTCCGTACAACACCTAAATAAGCTGATTGAAGCTTTTAAAACGCCCACTGCCAGGGCTACAACTTTTGTGAAATGCATTGTTCTCAAATTCTAGCTAATAAAGCGTTACAATAGTGTTTGAAGTTCAAGTAGAGGTTAGATCTCAATCCAGCATCTCAATCGCGATTTGGGGGTAAAAAATGGAGGATTCAACACCAGATCCATAACGCGGTCCAAGACTTCCTGATCGTAATCTGGAGGTAAAAAATAAAGAGTTTGAATGAAGATCCAGATCACGATCCGCACTTCCCGATCTAGCAAGGCAGTTGCGAGTTTCTGGAGGTCACCATATCGCGATCCGACTCCCAAATCGCGATCTAGGCACAATATTGGTCACATATATTTATTTTGCAAAGCTTCATTAATAATATTTTAATTTGACTCTAAATAGAAGGTCCTATTCATTTGAAGCTTCTTCTATAACTCTTCTTCGGTTTATGCCAATTCTTCGCGGGAAGCTTCTATGGTGGTTTCGACTTGGGTTTTTCATAATATTTTTCCTTACGTTTAGTTTATGATTTCTCCTGTTCATTATTTTGATCTTATGTTTGTAATGAAGTGTGAATTTTCTTCCAGGGAGATGAAACCTTGTAAATATTAATTTTGATTTCCAATTCTCTTATCTATTTGTCGTTCTTTGATTTTATTTATGTTTTATTGTATTAAATGCTTTCGATTGTTTTGCCAAAATTTGAATTGATTTTAAATGAGAATAAACTCGACAGACAATTTCTCGACTGATTTTAGGAAACTGTAGCTTGGGTTGTGGCAATGGAGACGTGATGCACCTTCTGTAGCCCTGAAGGACTTTACCAAAATGCTCTTTTAATACCGGGTTCTGAACGGAGACGCCGGACCTATGGGTAGACTCCAACACTGGAAACAGGAGTAAGGGTATTTTAGTATGTGAGCTAGCATATAGATTTGGCATTAGATATCGGGTTTGGAGATTATTATCGATAGTGCATTGGTTGATTTTAGCTAGAAGTCTTCACACGTCGGAGATCCCTGTTTGTCCTGGGGGATCGTTGTTTTTATTATTTATTTTCTTTTTAGCTTCATTTCTCCAACATTTCCCAATTGTCTAGATAAAATTTATGATAGTACAGTTACGACACTTGGTAAATTTAGGAACTTAATTCCCTGTGGTCGATATCTGGAATTCACTATTCTACAAAACGCGATACTGTACTCTTGCAGTTATTCATACAATGGTTTCACGCGTATCAAATTTTGGCGCCGTTGCCGGGGGATTAATTAATCATGAATTAACTAATATTGTTACCATTTATCCTTGCTTTGCTTTAGACATTTTTATTTTATTTTTGTGTTCTGACTGTTTTCATTTGTTTTGGCAGATTTGTATACATTGATGGCCTAGATTTATGACCTCTCATTTTTCGAGCTTCAATCCAGAGTTGCTTACATTAAGTAGGAGTTGGAGGATAGTGAAAGACATTGTAAGTTGGACCCAGAAAATAGAATTGCACAGACAAATGAGCATTTGCACTATCTACAAAAAGATTGCAGTTATCTAGCAGTTTTGTTGGGAATTTTCCAGAGATGTCACGGTACAGTACCATATCGAACCATTCAATATGAAGACAATCAGGTATTTACTGGATAATTACTCTTTTAGTCCCTCATGTTTGACTCGATTTCACTTTTGGTCTCCTTTGTTCCAAAGTGAACAAAGTTCACCTCCAAGGTTCAATTTGTAACAATTTCGGTCACTGTCGTTACCTATCCGTTATCAAGTGATGGAATACACTATTATTTTGGGGCTGAAAAATAAATAGAAATTTAAAATATACTACTTATAATTAAATTTTTAATAATATTAACTATAAATGAAATTTCTTTAGATAATTTTTTTTTATTATTAAAAATTTAATTATTAGTATAATTAAAAATAATATTAAGTATCATTCAAAATAATTTGTTTAATTATTTTTTTATTATTATTAAAAATTTAATTATATGTAGTATAATTATGATATTATTAATTATAACAATATTAAGTATAATGAAAATAATTTGTTTAGTTAATTTCTTTTTTTATTAATAAAATATTATTATAATCAGTATATTTTAAATTTCTATTATTTTTCAGCCCCAAAAGAAATTGAAAATTCAATTTTCGCCCCAAAAAAGTGTTTTCCGTTACTTTCTAAAGGGCATGTAATGGCGGGGGCCGAAAGTGTTTAAAATTGAACCTTGGAGGTGAATTTTTTTCACTTTAGAACAACGGGGACCACAAGTGGAATCGGGCTAAACATGAGGGACCAAAAGTGTAATTCTCCCGGTATTTACATATTTTCGTGTCAACCTATTCATCCCAGATATGTAGATACTTTGGCGTGTGATGAGAGTGGGATGAAGATGATGGTAGATGAGGAACTCAATGAAGAAAATCCTATCCACATCGCAATTCCAGATTTGACTTTGATTGTGCCTACATAGATGAATATCAAATTTCAAGTAGAGCTTTCACCAAATCTCAAGTATCTTGTATACGAGTTTGAGAGATCATTAGGCAAGCAACCCTCCTAGTCTCCCACCGACTAATTTCTAATACAATCGAGAAGTACCGTGGATTGGGATGGGCTATATGTGATTGAAATCTCTCTATTGATATGATTGCAAAGTATATATTAAGATTGATGTATGGATACAAAATCTACAAGATTTTGGATTGAACATAATCTGTAAAATTTGTATTGAGCAAGAAGTCGGAAAGCCTAGACAACTTCGACAATTCGACTTTGGAGCCAAAATCCACGGCACCCACGCAACCAAATAGCACTTTCGCCATAGCAGATCACTGATCAATCTGCCTTAACGACTATTCAGGTTATATTTCTTTCTCATCTCTTTTATTTTTCGCATTGAGGGCAATGCATGATTTAAGTTTGATGGTGGGTTTGGCATGTTTTCCTTTTGGTTTTTTTGTTGCATATCATATAGTTAGTTTGCTTTTGTGTTTTCTTTATATTTAGTTTTTTCATGTTTTGTCGCTTTCATTCCATATAGGATCGAGTGTAAGTTGCATTTTCATATTCTATTAAAGCAGAGCAATTAATGAATTAGTAGATTTGTTAGTTGATGTTAAAATTGAATTTGTGCATGATCAACAATTAGGAGATGAACCTTCTCATTGAGTGTTTGCAACTTATTTTGATAGATTTCAAATATTTTCCGACTGAACATGAAACACATGATTCTGAGGGGCATAGCAGTCTGAGATTTGGGGGATGCGTTAGAATTGAACTACGCTTTTTTCACGAATCAAGTTGTTGGCTAAAAGTAGAAAAAATGGTTTATACATTTTTAGTTGTTGTTGAATAAAAGGTGTTATTGTTGTGATTCACGATCCGGTTGCCCAGCCTCTTTGACTCGTGCTTAACTCAAATGGTGCACTTTGTCGCCTAGTCTCTTGAGCTAACTAGCTTGGGGGTTTCCTGGACTAAAGTTCGATACATGAGATAGAGACTCACCACAGTGGTACCGAGTCATACACAAGTCACCACAAAAAAAAATGAATTGGAATAAAAATACACTATCTATAAAAGTGTAAATCTGCAGTGAGGTTTCTTCCCTTTTTTGTGCTTACAAATATGGCCCTTCAATTAGGTTTATTTGAAGGGAATTTCGTAATATTGCTTAAGTAACTAAATAATTATATCATCTGATTAATTTTTTTTGTTTCATTTATTTGTTACATAATATTCATTGATAACAAAAAATTAATTATGTTCAGATTATTTGTTTGCCAAGTTATTTCTTTGCAACTATTTGTATTCCCTCACTTTACATCCAAGGCTTCGTAACTGCGAAACTCAATTTTTTTTATGTTATTTAACGTATAGTGACTTATTCCTAACACAATTTATGACAATAAATATCATAACTACTCATTAGTTAATAGGAATACATGAACATTATATCGGATAGTCTTTGGTAATGTCAAAATATAAAACAAACCAAGAAAACTCATTAGATATATTTCTAATGTTCTCTCCTTTTTTTTTTTCATTTGCCTTCTTCAATATTGATCAAAGTTCTTAAAGAATCACATGCTCTTCCACTACTTGATACAAGTAACTTTTTCTCTCTTCTAATTAATCATTTTCTTTTTAATTTCTAATGTTTTGAAGCAAATATGATGTTTTGTAAATGATTTGAAGGCATATGTATCCACCATAATATATATTGGCAATTGATGTTGATCATGTAACATGGATGCTTTAACGGTAGGTTTTATTATACTTTGTGTTATGTTGTTATATTTGATGGCCGAAAAAGTATGACATCGAAAGTTTAATGATGTAAAATGAGGTATCGTAAATTGAAAACTAACTCTTAGCTCTTTCTATTTGACAAAACTTTCGTAGGATATATAGTGTCTTTAAGTTTCTTTGTGTTGGTAGCTATTAATATTTAAAGTACTTTTTGTTATTGGCTACTTAGAGCTTATTGTATGGTTCATTCCACAGCAAATCTCCACGCTCTAGCTATCACACCAAGAAGAGAAAGGTCTTCAAAGATTTAGTGAAATTTGGTCTCATGCATGCGCACATATATGGATGGTATTTAAATTAACAACGAAAAAATAACACGTGTGAAAATTTTAAGAACGAGAAGTCTGCGATTAAGGATAAAAAAAATTAATATTGTTATGAATCTACATTAAAAAAATATCAATTAGATTTATATTAATAACTAATTAGCTATAAAGTACTGTGGAATAAGTTTTAGTGTTGATTTTTTAGGAACTTTTTTTCAAGGAAAAATTGGTTCTAATAGTGATCAATATTGGCAAATATCAAAGCAATTCTACCAAAAGAATAATTAATAGAATATATGAAAATAAAATATAAAAGATAAGAGTTGTGCATTTTAGAGTAGGAATTAAACCCTCTCACGATTTTGTTAATAAGTAGTGTTGTTAATAGTTAGTAATAATGATTAATTAATGATTTTACCATAGCTATCAAGTCTGTTAATTGTAAAGACTATAAATATTAAAAGTATTCATTGTCTATTAATTATTATGGTAATGAAATATAAATCCTTACAAATTTATATATGCAAATGATATTTTTGTTCATAAAAGAAAGAGAAAAAATATTTAGAAATATTGGTTCTAATAGTGATAAATATTGGCAAATATCACCGAGAGATATGGTTTTTGGTGCATCATCTTTCCACGAGTTGGCTCGCTATGGACTTGAATTTTTTTTTTTTTTGAGTAATTCAAGTCATTACAAGGGGAAGTAGGGGAGGGGGGACTCAAACCCTAGACCTTTTACCCTATTGGTAAGGCTAGGTACCAACTCTTGTAATGAGGGTTGTTTATGGACTTGAAATTAATTTTACAAATCATTAAAAAGTATCATTTAGATTGATATTAGTTATTAATTAACTATAAATTACCGTGGAATAAGTTTTAGTATTTATTTTTTTTATTATTTTTTTCCCTATATAATTTTGTTTATTATATTAATGAGATAGATATTTGATATATTAATAATATGAAAAATCTTAAACCACGTGCATCGCACGTGTCACTTACTAGTGTTACCAAAAAACAAAAAAGGACGCAAGAGAAAAATGTGATGAAAATCACCCGAAAATACTGTTGTTGAATAAATAGACCTACTTGTTCCCATTATAGTTTATGAATTTCAGAATCAAAACTCTCTTTTTGTTCAGATTTCTACTCAAAACCCTCGATGATTATGCTCTGTTTGATTACGGACTTTAGAGGCTATCTAGATTTTGATGTAGGAATAACTAAATTGCGTTAGTTGGGAATTCGAATATCTTAAGCTGCATGCTATTTTATATTATCTATCTCATTTTATCTTTGGAATTAATTGCAACGCTTTGACCACTACGGAATGTTTGGGGGTGTTTTGTCTGAAAACCCTCATGAGACACAACTCGTCCTTTAGGAGTACTTAGGGGTTTAAAGGCTTGTTGCATACGCTAAGTGCAATCGTGATTCCCTACCCCAATGGCCTGTGTTAGGTTTATTGTTTATGTCGTTTTTGTTTCTTTTCGGGTTGCAGTTTTGTTTTATTCACTGGGGAGGAGTAAAGATCTAAGTTTGAGGGTGTGATAAGTGTTCGTTTTGCACGATTTTTACTAATCGAATTTTCAAGTTTTGGTCTTCGTTCGTCTGAGGTTTCGACTTTATCTGTATATATTATGTTTTTCATGTGTTATTTCAGTTGTAGGTAAATAGAAGGTATATTTGCCGATTCAAACGATTTTCGAAGCGAAGACGAGAATTAAGCCAAACACGTGCAAAAGTGCATTCTAGCTGATTGTGGTAGTATTCTGTATTTCAAGCATAACTCCTCCGTACGACATCCAATTGAGCTGATTTAAGTTGAGTTACAAATCCCACTACCAGGGCTGCAACTTCCATGAAATGTATTGTTGTCAAATTCCGGCTGAACAAGGGTCAAAACAGTGCTTAAAGTTGAAGTAGACGCCAAATCGTGATCCGCCATTCCTGTCGCGATATGGGGGTAAAAGACAGAGGATTCAATAGTAGATCCAAATCGCGATCCAAGACTTCCAGATCGAAATCTGGGGGCCAAACATAAAGAGTTTGAATGAAGACCCATATCACGATCCACACGTCCAGCTCGCAATCTGGCAAGGTGGTTGCCAGTTTATCGATGTCACTAGATCGCAATCTAGGAACAGTTTTTGAGGACATATATTTATTTTTGTAAAAATTTTTCAAGAAGTTTTGCATTTCACTATAAATAAAAAATAGAAGGTCCTCATCATTGTAAGATTTTTCTGAACTTTTTTTCGGTTTCGCCATTTCTTTGCTGGAAGCTTCGACGTGGTTTTCGACTCAGGTTTTTCATTACCTTTTCCTTTACGTACTTTATGATTTCTTGTATTCATCAGTTTGATGCTATGATTATATTGAACTGAACATGTCCTTCTAGGGAGATGAAACCTTGTATATATTGATTTTGATTTCCAAATATGGTATTTATGTGTCGTTCTTTCGTTATGTTTATGTTTTCATATTCTAGATGCTTTTGATTGGTTGGCAACACCTTGAATTGATTGTGAATAAGAATGAACTCAAGAGAGGATTTCTCGTTTAATTTTAGGAAATCATAGCTCGGGTTGTGGAAATGGAGATGTGATGCACCTCGGGTAGATCTTAAGGACTTGACCAAAATGGTCTCTTAATAGCAGGATCTGAATGCATATGTTGGACTGATGGGTAGACTCTAACTACACTAGAGACGGGGGTTAGGGTATTTTAGCGTCTCAGCTAGCATATATATTTGAAATTAGATATCGGGTTTGGTGATCATTATCAGGAGTGCATTGGTGGATTTTACGCTAGAAGTCTTGGAACGTCTGAGATCCCCATTTGCCACGTTATATCGTTGTTTTTATTATTTTTTCTTTTTTGCTTCATTTCCCCACAATTTCCCAATCATGTAGATAAAGTTTAGGATAGTACAATTGTTGGAACGATTTAATAATATAGATCGAAAACACGCAGCGGAATAACTTAAAATAGAGAGGAGGAGTAGTGGAGAGGAGATGAAATTATATTGCTCACTCAATCAACACAAAATATATAAACTCACTCAAGAACTCTCTTATGATTCTCTCTAGAATACTTCTTGTTTTTGACATGCTCCAAATGAAAAACTACATAAACTATTTATAGGATTTTCCTAGCATGTATACATGAACAAATAATTAATAATATTCTTCCTCCATAGCATTATACACGAATCTCTCCAAAAGACACATTAATGTATTCTTCCATATTCATGAATTCTAGATAATTCTAGAACCTTTAATACTTTGAACTTGATTAATGAATCTAGCTTATTCATTTCCAACACACCCCCCTAAGCTTGATTCACGCATTCCTAGTTGACTCCTCAACTTCTCGAACTATTCTCTCTTGAGGGGTTTCGTGAAGATATCGGCAATTTGATCTTCGGACTTCACGAACTTCACTTGAACTTCCTTTTTTGCAATGCACTCTCGGATGAAATGATATCGAGTATCAATGTGTTTGCTTCGATCATGAAACACTGGATTTTTCACTAGTGCAATCGCTGATTTGTTATCGACAAAAACTTGTGTCGAATATTCTTGAGCAAAATTGAGCTCCTTTAGTAAGCTCCTTAGCCATATTGCATGACATACACTCGATGTCGCTGCCACATATTCCGCTTCACAAGTTGATAGAGTAACTATCGGTTGCTTTTTCGATACCCAAGTGAATGCTGAATCTCCAAAGTAGAATACAAAACCACTTGTACTCTTTCAATCATCGGGATCTCCGGCCCAATCGCTGTCGTTATATCCGGCTAGCTTGAAATCTCCATTTGTTGGGTAGAACATGCCCAAATTAGTAGTTCATTTGATATAGCGGAGTATCCTCTTTGCTACTTTGAAATGGTACTCCTTTGGATCCTCCATGTATTGGCTAACAAGACCAACTGCAAATAGAATATTGGGTCTTGTGCATGTAAGATACCTCAAACTTCCAACCAAGCTTTTGAATAAGGTTGGATCAATGGGCTCTCCTTCAACGTGCTTCGACAATTTATCTCCAATGTCAATTGGAGTGTTGATTTCCTTGCATTTCTCCATTTTGAATTTCTTTAGCACATCTTTTGCATAGCATTCTTGTGAGATGAAAATGCCATCATCTTTTTGCTTCACTCCAATGCCAAGATAATAAGACATCAACCCAATGTCTGTCATCTCGAACTCCTTGGCCATCTCCTTTTTGAACTCATCAAACAATTTCGCATTGTTCCCTGTAAATATTAAATCATCAATATACAAGCACACAATTAGCATATCACCTTTATCGACCTTCATATATAGCGCATGCTCATGTGGACATTTTTTGAAACCCTTTTCCAAAAAATATTGATCAATGCGGCTGTTCCACGCCCTTGGTGCTTGCTTTAACCCATAAAGCATTTTTTTTCAATTTTAGCACTTTATTCTCTTGACCACGAACCAAGTAACCTTCTGGTTGGTCAACGTACCCCTCTTCTTCAAGCACTCCATTTGGAAATGCTGATTTCACATCCATTTGATAGATGTTCCACTTGTTTTGAGCTGCTAATAAGATTAGCAATATGATGGTCCAATCGGGCAACGGGAGCAAAGACTTTGTCATAGTCGATTCCCGCCTTTTGCTTGTACCCTTTGACAGCAAGCCTCGCCTTGTATCATTCCACCTCGCCTTTGGAATTCTTTTTGACCTTGTAAACCCATTTTACTACGATAGGTTTATGCCCCGATGGTAAGGAAGTGAGCTCCCAAGTATCATTCTTCTTGATAGCTTCAATCTCTTCATTCATGGCATTTATCCACTTCTTGCTTTTCGATGCCTCCTCAAAGTTGATAGGCTCCGTATGAACAAACAAACAAACAGAATAAGTTTGGATTTTGATTGAGTTGATCATAAATCTCATGTAGAGACCTTGTCTTTCGAGGTCCTTCACTACTCGAACTTTCACCCTCGGAAGAAGATGCAGGTGATGATGGTGGAGTTACGTCATCTACGGGCTCCTCTTCAACTTCCTTAGTTGTTGCCTCAAACGGGTAGAATGTGTAATGCTCATTTTCTTGAGCATTCCAATCCCACGAACTCTTCTCATCGAAAAAAACGTCTCGGCTGATTTTACTCTTCTTATCAACATGATCATACAACTTTTATCCTTTCGCAGCTTGATCATAGCCCACAAAAATATACTTTTGGCTTTTGACGTCAAGTTTCTTTCGTTGTTGGTCCGGAATATGCATATGGGCAATACTCCCTAACACTCTCAAATGTGCTATACTAGGCTTGAATCCACTCCAAGCCTCTTGTGGTGTTTTCTCAAAAACACTCCTCGTCGAACTCCGGTTTGATAGATAAACACCACAATCAACGGCTTCTGCCCAAAACTCCTTCGGCAATTATTTGGACTTTAACATGCATCGAATCATGTTCATAATGGATCGATTCTTCCTCTCTACGACACCGTTTTGCTGGGGTGAGTAGGCAACAATGAGAGGTCTACGAATACCGTGCTCATCACAAAACTTCTTGAACTCACTTGAAGTGAATTCGCCTCCACTGTTAGATCTCATTGCCTTAGTGTGATAGCCACTTTGCTTCTCGACATGATCTTTGAAACTTTTGAACGTTGAGAATGCCTCCGATTTTTGCTTCAAAAAATAAACCCATGTTTTCCGACTGTAATCATCAATGAAAGTCAGAAAATAGCGATTCTCCCCTAGTGATGTAGGTTCAATCGGACCGCATATATCCATATGGATCAACTCCAACGGTTGCATTTCTCTTGACAAAGACTCCTTTGGAAAACTTAATCGAGATTGTTTTCCAGCAGTACATCCTTGACATACTTGATCGGGATGATCAATTGATGGTAGTCCCTTCACCACCTTCTTCTTGGACATCATCTTTAGTCCACCAAAGTTGATATGGCCTAGCCTCAAATTCCATAGCCAAGATGGATCCTCGTAACACGCATTTAAGCACTTCGCCATATCGTGATAGATATTCAATAAGAACATCCGATTGCTTGTCATTGGAATAGTAGCTATCAACGTACCTTGACAATTTTTCAAGTATAGGTTACGACCCTTCATATGGACGTCGTATCCTTTATCTAGCAGTTGGCCAATACTTAGAATGTTTGTCTTCATTCCCGACATATAGTAAACATTCTCGATGAATTGGTGTGCTCCACTTTTCAATTTGAAGAGTATTCTCCCTTTACCTTTGATGGTAATTTTCGACATATCTCCAAATGAGATATTTCCCATCACGGACTCATTGATCTCTACGAACATGTGTTTGTTCCCACACATGTGGTTGCTCACACCCGAATCAAGGTACCACGAGCAATCTTTCTCCTCCGCCGATTCTTTACACGCCATTAAGGATAGCTCGGCAACTTGTTTTTCCGTCGCTTCAACATAATGAGTCTTTTCATCATTTATCTCATTTAATCACTCCCAAGCATAGTGTCCGTATTTGTGACAATTGTAACATTCGACATCTTTCTTGTCTTGACGCCGATTGAATCCTCCTCGTCCACGACCTCTTGTTGGTCGATTCTCTTGCTTCGTATCATCATTGTCGTACGAGGATTGTCCTTCACGACCTCTGCCACGACCATGACCACGTTCACAACCACGGCCTCTACCTCTGCCTTGAAATCGAGCACCATCACATTTCGGTTGGTCGGCAAGGTTCGTCTTTGCTTGAAGGGCTTGTTCTACTTCGGGCCCTTTGTTTCGCCTCTTGATCTTCTCCTCATGGACTTGTAACTTGCCCAATATCTCGTTCACTTTGAGACTCTCAACGTCGTTCGACTCTTCAATTTCCACGACAATGTAGTCGAACTTAGGATCAAGGGATCGGAGTATTTTTTCGACCATTCTTCTCTCTTCCATTGTTTCACCATTTGTTTCAAGTTGGCTAACGATCAAAACCACCCTTGAGACGTAGTCGGAAACATCTTCGGAGTCTTTCATATTCAAAGACTCGAACTCTCCATGAAGTGATTGGAGTTGTACCTTCTTCACCTTATCAATGCCTTTGTAAGCATCACTAAGAATATCCCACGCTTGCTTCGCCGTAGTAGCTTTAGAAATCTTCTCAAAGTTACTATCGTCTACACCGAGTTGGATGATGGATAGCGCTCTTTGATCTTTCACCTTGGCTTCTTTGGATGTCTTCATTTGGGCTTGGCTTAATGAAGCCAAATTCTCCGGTTCAACATATTCTTCTTCAACGTCTTCCCAAACGTCTTGTCCACCAAGAAAAGTTTTCATTAGTATGCGCCATTGATCATAGTTCTCTTTTGAAAGCTTTTGAAAGGGGAAAGCTCCATTTGTGGTTGCCATCGATCTTTTATATTAAGACGTGGCTCTGATGCCACTTTGTTGGAACGATTTAATAATATATATCGAAAACACACAGCGGAATAACTTAAGATAGAGAGGAGGGGTAGTGGAGATGAGATAAAATTATATTACTCACTCAATCAACACAAAATATATAAACTCTCTCAAGAACTCTCTTATGATTCTCTCTAGAATACTTCTTGTTTTTTACATGCTCCAAATGAAAAACTACATAAACTTTTTATAGTATTTTCCTAGCATGTATCTAAACAAATACATGAACACATAATTAATAATATTCTTCCTCCATAGCATTATACATGAACCTCTCCAAAAGACACATTCATGTATTATTCCATATTCATGAATTCTAGATGATTCTAGAACCTTTAATACTTTGAACTTGATAAATGAATCTAGTTTATTCATTTCCAACAACAATTACGGTACATGGTAAATTTAAGAATTTAATTCCATGATATTCTATTTCTGGAATTTACTATTCTACAAAATGTGGTGTTGTATACTTGCGGTTATTCATACGTAGGTTTTACGCATACCAGCCACTGCGGGCCGGGAGCTCCAAACCGAATCTATCGCAGAAAGTGAGCGAGAATTTCTAGCGAACTAAGGAGTTGGCTTCGACCGGATTGAATAACCGCATTCGTTAGTGTTGGTTTTCTTACGTTTTATGTATTTCAAATTCTTTGGGGCAATATATAATTACTAGTTGGGAGTACCGCGCATGTGTGGTACCGATGCCCATTAAATTTTTAGTTTCTCTTGCACCCCACATTCGTTGCTTATTAAAACTGCGTAGAAAGACTCATTCATTAGTACTGTGATAATTGATTCGCATAGAACAACTAAAGACTTCAAAGCAAACAAATTCTGAAAGCAGATGACATAACAAAATGTGAAGATCATATTATATGAACCTCAACTCGATGCTCTCAATGTTCAATGATTTGATGTTGTTATAAAGGCAACACCACCTCTAACACCAAGATGTATGTGGTTTCACGAAACAATTAAATTATTAGGTTAAATGGATTTTACAAACAAGGAGAGAATGTCAGTGCTTACACGACTTCATTGGGTTAAAGAAATTTTGAGATTTCTGATACAATACCCAACATACATATAATCTTCACTATGCATCACCAGTTAATAAGATACAAACATGATAATTTATAAGGAAGGCATAGAAATATAAATAAATAATATTATATTCCTACAATTTCTACACACAAATATAAAGTGCACAAGAACAAAGTAACAAGTAGGTTAACAAATTATGTCCTAAGATGTAAGAATTGTTAGAGTAGGTGACCAACAAGCCAACCTGTGGCTGTGGTCTTTCGTATTTATTATTGTAATAAACGAACATTTATTCGTATTAATGATAAAATACATTGGCATTCTATATCTTTGTCCCTTTGTCACAAGCATAGATATAGTCCTTACAGTTATTACAAGTACTAGTAATTGATCGTTAGGATCGTGAGATATTTACTTAAGTATTATAACTGTTAAACGTGTTCCTAGTCGAAGGGTTACGCCACTAATGAGGATATCGGCCTTTCCCATTAAGACTAGCACTTAGTGTATGTGTACTGCATCTCATCAGTAAACGGTATTGTGATATCGGCATGCATAAGTGGGTGCTCGTAAGTTGACGAGTTCACTGAACTCCCTCACCCTAGAAATCTCTAAGTGGTTCCCAATAATCGAGTAGAGATATCTATGGTATAGTTGTACACCATTAGTCCTTATGACCTAGACATCACCGTGACTTCACTAGAGGACCAGCTGTATCGTGACCTGTCCCTGAGTTCCACCGAGGACCATCCCAAGGGCCAGTGTTCGTGCAGTCCGAAATCTAGTGGGAGGTCTGTGCATTGTAGTCGGGGATTCGATCGCTAGAATAGTCTTGGATGTCCTGTGTGTTCTGAAAGTTTGTGATCATTCTAAGTCTCTGGCCAGAGCTGACCAAGTGATGATTAGAGAATTCGATTCTCTAAGTCATGCACGTGACGATTACAACACTTGGAACGATCGCACCGTCATCGAACATATAAAGAGGTCTCGATGAACCAATGCCTCTAGTTCGATCGGGACATATGAATCGAAGGGACCGTACTGTACGTTAACTATATCTGAAGGTTCTTGCAGGCACTTCATTTGTATCTAGGGAATCATGACGCGTAGTTGCTAGACGCCAATCTTGATTCGTTGGGTGATTAAGGTGAAACGAGTTTCATCTTAATCGTAACTCTAAGGGGACGAGTTTTGACCACAAAGGGTTGTGGGCCCACGGCTAGCTTACACCTGAACCATCGAGGGTCACACTGCTCGTGCACATGAGATCTTTGAATAAACGGTCAGAGATAAAATGGTTTATCTTTGCATGATTGGAAGTCAATATGATTGGGTCCAACATTCGTAATTTGGAATTATGAATGAGAATAAGAAAAGGAAAAGAATAGGCGAAAGTTGTAGTGAACTTTCTAAATCGGGAAGTTTCCAAATTTAGAAAGTGCACTGAACTAGGGTTTCCACTTTTGGAAAGTTGGAAAATGAAAGATGGCACTCGTAATGACGAGGACATTATAATGATTCCGAAAATGTAATCGTTACATTTTTCCAATCATTGAATTGAGAGGGACGAGCAAGTAAAGGAACTAACGAACTTAAGCTGTTGGGCCCGGTCCAACTTAAGCCCGTTAGGGTTTTATGCAAGACACTATAAATACAAGATTTATAGGTCTTACAAACACACACAACACGTCCAAAAACCCTAGCCGCTCCCTCTCTCACGCTCGGCCATCTCCCCTCGGCCACCGCGCCGTCGTCGCCGGAAAATCGCCGGAATCGGCCATCCGTTGGCCGATCCCTTTCGGTATTCTTTTTCCTTCTTTCTTTTCTTCCGTTTTTCTAACTATTACGTGTCTAGTGCCACGTATTTAGTAGATCGAAGTATACGAGGTGAAATCCAAGAGGAGGAAGATCGAAGAATCGAAGATGCGAGAAGGCAATTCTGGAAAACTGCTCTCGGATTTTCTGCGCTGTCCAGCGAGAAAATTCACCATAAATCAACCGGTGATCAGGTGGACGTGAAATATTGACAGCAGCTTCACGACTCATAAATCTACAATATTCCAGAAGGAATTGTTCATCCAGTAAATAAGCATGGAGATATTGAAGTCGGAGCAAGGCTGTAATTTCAGATCAGCAAACGGGTTGGATCAATAGGAGTGGGAAGAGCAGCTAGCCATCTTCTCGAGTCGTCGTTCGATTCATGCTTCAAGGACAGCGTGCCGCTGCACTGCTGCTGCCCCGATTGTACGGATTGGTTTCCGTAGCAATCTCGACTTGCTAAACGCTCCTACCTCACGCTTCAAGAGGTAAACACACGAAACCCTAGTTTCGGTTCGTTTAGGTTTAAACTATTTATTCATGTTTGCTTTCGTATGATTTTATGTGATTATGTGTAATCGTTTTAAATCATTGCGAGCATGTTATTTGGTTTAAACGCGAGCATGTTAATTGATTTAAATTCGGTTAAATTAATTAGCATGTATGTTGTTTTTAATTTCGCTGGAAGCGCAAAGGTACGCAATTAATTGATTTAATTTATCGGGCTTGTGCTTATGTGATTTAAAGTCGTTTAAATCGCATAAAATTTTTGTTTTCCGCTGCGTACACGTGCCCGAAACCCAACAGTGGTATCAGAGCTCGTTGCGTAATTAATTGCGTTGTATAATATGCTATTATTTTATGCATGTTCGATTTATTAAAGTAGTGATTGTTGTATTATGTAATTGGGAGTTTTCGTAAGTTTAAAATATTTTTGAAATATTGTTTAGAATTTTTCCAGCTTTAAAATTGTTTAAAATTGGAAAATCGGATCTGAAATTGTTTTAAAAATGTCGGTTTTTAATTGTTCGGATCGAACCGGTCGAACCGGCCGGTTCGATGGTTGTGCGTGATCCAATCGACCGAATCCTAGTGGATTCGGGTCGGTCAGACCGGTTCTCGGTCAGACTGACCCGGCCCACTGATTTGGGTCAATTGGACCGGGCAGAACCGGACCGTTTCGGTCCGAACCGGTCAGACCGGTCGGCCGAACCGGTTCACTGAAAATAAAATAAAAAAAAAAAAAAATTATTTCAGATTTCTAAAATTAAACTTAAAACAAATTGATTTTAATTTTTGGAAAATTATTTTCAATTAATCCCAATTAGATAATTGGATCGACAATCATCTATTTTAATAAATAGGTGTTAGATTAATTAATTAATTTAAATTGTTAAATTGATTTCAATTAATAGAACACATATATAATATTGATTATAGTTCAACTTAATTAGTAGTACCTCAACATTATTTGAATGATTTATGCTAGTTGAGGTCCTATAATTATTTTGAAAAACCCGATAATTAATTAATATAATTAATTATATAGTTAGGTCGTATGTTCCTCTTAGGACAATATGCGTTTCCATATACCTTTAGAGAACATAGATGTAGGAATCACATAGACCAATCCAAACCTTCTGATGAGATAAAACTTTTTAATAAAAATCCCTCATTCTTTTAATTAAGAATCATTTCAAGCTACAAAGAAAAACCCAATATGTTGAGTTATTTCTTTCCTTCTGCCAACGGTTGGATTATGTGTAGCCCTTTACTATAGTGCAGTAAGCCGTGTTAGCGGGGAGTGCTATGGTAGAGTAAGCTGTAATTCAATTGACATAATGATGAAGGTAGCCGTAGAAAAGGGTTATGTTGAATTAACGTGGTCGGCTAGATTAACTAGGGACTGCATTAGTTTGGCATAATCAAGTTCTATGAGCATCTTTGATTGGTAGGTTAGACTTGACACACGACGATTTTGATATTCGCGAGATTAACTTAGGTCATTATCAAGTGTGAGGAAAATTAATTTAGGGTCATATTGTGGATATGATTGATTGTGATCTACCTTTGGGCAAATATAATCGGGCTAGATTAACTACGGGTTATATTTGTCTATTGGACCTAAAGCCCATTAAGAAAAATCAGTTTTCTCGTTTGTCTACTAGAGGGAAGTGGAACTCGATAAAATTAGTGGGAGAACAATTAAATAACACAAGGCCAAACATTTAATTGTAACAATCATTTAACGCTTGGTTGCATGGTGAAACCAGGTTGCATGGTGGTGCTAGGTTGGGTGGCAACGCTTGGTTGAGTGGTGGGGATCTAGCTCGCGGCTTAGGGAATTAAGGATGTATGCGTGGTACGAGTGGACACGAGTTCGTGGGTGGTGGACTCAGGTTGGTGCCTTTGGCTTGAGAGGCTGCAGTCCCCACCAAGTTCGTGGTGAGGGCGACTCTAGTGGTAGAGTTATTAGGAGTTTCGTGAAGTTTGTGACTAAGTTTGTTCCCGATACAGTAGTATATTCCTTTGGTGGCTCGACCTTTGAGGGGGTCGTGTGATATGTGCGAACGTCATGCTTCGAGATTAGGCATTTCCGCTAATGACGTGGGATTGTTCAACCCTGTGAGGAGACGCGTGGTTGACCCTTCAGAGAGTTGGTATCAGTGGGGTGACATTGGTGGGTCACTTGATGGAGAGTTGAAACGTCGACTTTGGGTTAAGAATTCGCTAAATTGATTGTGGGTCTTTTTATATTATTCTCTTTCGATTTTTTACAAAAACTTGGAGCAATGACTTGAGGGTAGTAGCTAGGAGGTTTTAGGGAAGCTCTTGATTTGAAGGGTGGTGAATGTGCCATCGATGCATGGAGTAGGGTTGTTCGCTTTAGAAGTGTGTTGAAGCTAATAGGGTGACCTTAGCAGGTCACTAAGTGCATCCTCAATAGAGTAAGAAAATCGGGTCTCAAAATTAGGTTTTGGAGACCCATATACAGACCCGATAAAAATTTAGAGTCTCTAAAAAAATTCCACAATGGAGGGTTTTATAATTTTGAGTCTCTAAATCATGGTACGGATTATTCTGTATAGTAATTTGATTAGAGCTCAAATTTTATTCTTATATGAGGTTGTAGAAAATTAAATTTTATTTAAACAATCTTAATTATTTTTAATACACATTTCGATTAGGACCGACAATTGAGTCGGACCCACTCGAAGCCCGATTTTTGGTCCGATACTATTTGAGCCGAGCCTAACAAACTATGAGCTGGGTCGAGTTTGAGTCATTCCATCAAACTTGAAAAGTTTATGAGTTGAGTTTGAGTTTGAGTTTGAGCTTACTATGACATTTTAATATTTATTAAATTTAGGGTAAATAACAGACACATCCATGAGGTATGCTAAAATAACTTTAAGGTCCATGTGGTATTGGTAATTACAATCACCCCCGTGAAAGATTGTTAGAAACTCTAATGGGATAATGCATTGGGTACGTTATTCCGATAGAGTTCTAACGGACTATTAGTTTCAGGAAGTGGTGGACATAATATAGAGGTATGGGGTGATTTAAGAAATGTTGGGGAGCCATGTCACCCCCTAACTCTATGTTGTCTCCACCACTTACTGAAATCGATAGTCAGAGAGAAATCTATCGGAATAACGTATCCAATGCATTACCGCGTTAGAGTTTCTAATAATATTTCAGGGTGGTGATTGTAATTACCGATACCGTAGAGATCTTAAAGATATTTTAGCATACTTCAGGGAAGTAGGTGTAACTTACCCTTCAATTTATTATTTGATATATTTATTAACATTTATTTTATACAATTAACAGTAACTGACAAAAATAGTTGATGATAAATAAAAATTTAAATTTCTATTTGATGTATTTGGGCTAAAAGTATAGTGATGCCCAAGTATTATAGTTTTAATATTTTGGCCAAATTATCAATTAAAAGCCCAATACCATATTTCAGACCTATAATTAAATTCAGTTTATAAATGGTTCAATTTTATTAAGAAAACGTAATTAATTTTCATTTTTCACGTCACTATATTTCTTCTTGTATTCACCCCATATTCTTCTCTTGGAATCTGGACTGGCTTAAGCATCAGAGGGTTTTCGCCGGAACCATGCTCGCCCTAACAATTATTTCTCTTACGCAGGAACATCTTCTTTCGCCAAATTGAACAAGATTATCACAAAATCACCGGTTCTTGAGTATTTATTGCAGGTTCAAGAATCAGTTCGAGTTCATTCGAGTTAGCTTATTGTTGACCGCATCACCATTCATCCATTATAGTTGTTTTCAAACTTATATTAACAGTAATTTAACAAATTCAAAAGTATTTCAATAACAAATATTTATGTTTTCCAGTAATTTGAATTATTTATCTCTCTTATTTACAAATGATTGGAAAAAAAATCATAAAAAACTCGGTTTAATGCAATTTACGAATATTTGTACTACATAGACTATATGCATGAAATTTTATGAAATATAGTGTTATAAGTTCAATTATAGCTCGATTTACAACCGAAGCCCGAAATATTGTAAGAGTCGAGTCTGAGTCTATAACTACAAGCCCGATAGTATGTGAGTTTGAGTTTCTAATCTTAAGGCCCGACGATACTTGAGTTTGAGCCTAGCTAGGCTCGGCTCACATGGCCCAATTGCCACCCCTAATTTCGATCAATAAAATGAAAATTTCTGAAAAGATATGAAATGTTGAACTACAACCGTTGGATATGATTTCAACTTACCTCATCCATTGAATTTTTATCTAACCATCTTATCCACATCAGGTATTTATGCATTTTTCATCTTTTTTCTTACCGTTGAACGCCAACGGTCATATTCCTATGTTGATTGAGTTTTTCATTTTTCAATTCGAAATTTATGTATGAATTATTTAAGTTTCTAAATTTTACATCCCATTTGCTATGGGTACCAGAAAATTTGGGTCTTCAAACAGAATCCTACATGTAGAAAACAATTTGGAGACCTTGCCAAAGTTTCTGGAGACTCACTAGAGCCCTTGTTGGTGTTGGCATTTTTGCTGGAAGTTCTATAATATGCATCCCAATGGAGTTTGGACATTCCATTGAGGATGCCCTGAGTGAGAACAGGTGACCTTAGCACATCACTAATTCATAAAGGGTGAGTGGTTTCATGAACGTTAATGCGTTAATGCAGGAGAAATGTAGGTGGATCGATTGATGACGCACGGAATGTGGGCAATGCGAATCGGTGTAGGTAGACGGTCACATCACAAAGTGGTAGTCTCATTGCAAGGGTTGGTCTCGTCGCTAGGGTTGCTGGTGGGGGTGAACCGTGTGGCGGTGTGAGCAAGGTGGAGTTAGGGTGCGATGGTACATCATGAGGGGTCTTTAGGGGTGACAGCCGTGGGATGGGCATGTCGACCAGCAGTGCCTCAGCAGTGCCATTGAAGCGTACGAGGCACTGTTAGTGTTGACGGCACAAGTTGTAGAAGGACGGCGCACGTGCCTAGGTCAAAGGATGAGCGTCGACTTGGGTCTTGACAAGTTGCTTTGTTTTGAGTTGTTAGCTCCATGGTGATGACACTGGCAGTGTTACTAGGTTACTCTGGGGAGATAGGTGAAGTTTTATCATTCAAGTATTGGAAATGTTTTGAGGTTGATGAGCTCGAAGTGTCAGCCTTTAGTCTCTGAGATTATAAAGGTAGGACACCGGTAAAAATTTGAAGTATTGAGCTCTCCTTATTGGTATATTTCTTTGGAAAGTGGACACTCGAGGAGTTGACTTGGCATATGTTGAGACTGCAACATAGGGGTGTGTACGGGTCGGTACGGGTCGGTTTTTGCAATAATCCAAACACGTACCGATAATATCGGTTTTTCATATTTTAAAACCGTGTATGTCAGTTTTTTTTCGGTTCGGTACTAATCGGTTTTCGGTTTTCGGTGAACGGTATCGGTATCAATTCGGTTTATTTTCGCTTTCGGTTTCGTTATCGGTTCGAATCGGTTCGGTATAAAACCGGTGTATGATTAACGGTGAATTTTGACTTCTATCACATTTCTTTGAGAAAATTAACAAGTAACAATAAAAAATCAACAAATAAAATAAAAATAAAAAAAAACCTGCTGCCATAAAAAAACAGAATGAAATTACAACTAATAAACTTGATGTCATTAATGTCATCTTCAAAAAAAGTTAACATGTTGCCTAACACAAAAGAAGTTCAGATTAAGTATCTGAGTACCAAAAAAACTTAAACAATGTAGCCACAACCCAAAAGAAGTCAAATTACACCACATATTAATAAGTCTCTAAACGGCAACATAAACAAGTTTCAAAAAAACTTATATGGTAATTTAAACTTGAGTACTGATGAAGAATTGATTGAATTGTTTTGTATTCTTAAATCGGTTCGGTTCGGTAAATCGGTTCGGCAATTTTCTTTTTCTCCATACACGTACCGATTTTCTCGGTTTTTCAAAAAATATTTACCGTGTATGCGGTTTTAAGTCGGGACGGTATATATCGGCTCGGTTTTTTCGGTTTTCGGTTCGGTTTTTCGGTTTCTCGGTTTTTATGCTCACCCCTACTGCAACATGTAGTGAAGTTATTTTTTTGTTAGTTAATTTTGCTTTCAAGCACATAAATATTATTGTTTTTACGAGGGGCCAAAAAATGTTTTGATAAGAAAAAATAAAGTCAACACCGTCGGAGACAGGCCTTAATAGACGGTCAGCAGCGGTGGCCAAAAAAATGTTTTCAAACAAAAAAAAAAGTCAACAGCGGCGACGGTCAAAATTGGAGTCAAAGTTGGGTTAGGGATCAAAATTGAATAATTTGTCGAAGTTGGGCCAAATTGGGGTTAAAGAGATGAAATTGGAGTATATTAAAATACGGTAAATAAACAGTTTGCCCCCTAGCCTAAGGGTCATTTTTCACTATGCGCCCCAAACAAAATTTAGACGAGTTTACCTAAACATGTTAATCCATTGCAGGGTGCCCTCTAACTCAATTTTTCGGCAATTTTGGACGGAATGTTCAATCATGTGCATTGCACATGATTTGAAGGGTTAATTTGTCCCTTCACTTAAATTTTATATGTTAAATATAAATTAATAATTAAAATACAAAAATAAATTTGTCTAGACATTTTTGTAAAAGATATTTAGAGGTGGACCTAGATTGAAATAAGTTGCCCACCATGAGCTTATTTGTGATAGCCCCATATTTTATATACATATATATATATATATATATATATATATATATATATATATATATATATATATATATATATATATATATATATATATATATATATATATATGTATATATATATGTATATGTATATATATATATATATATATGTATATATATATATATATGTATATGTATATATATATATATATGTATATATATATATATATATATATATATATATATATATATATATATATATATATATATATGTATATATATATATATATATATATATATGTATATATATATATATATATATATATATATATATATATATATATATATATATGTATATATATATATATATATATATATATAATGCCTAATTGAGCTGGTCCAATGGGCCTACAATTTCTTAACTTATTGTGCCACGAGCTCAATATTGAAGACCACTACAACCGATGTCCAATCACCCTTCAAATAAGGTTGGGACCCGACAATTACAATCAAGTAACTTCATCCCAACCAACTCGGTATAAATAAATATTACAATTGATTTGTTAAGGTACGTTCTATTATCCATGCAATTCATCTGCTCATATTCTCTCAACTATTTCTACTATCCGCACGTCTAACTTGAGCATCGGTGGGGTTTCCACCGGATCAACCCCCAGCTTAGTTTACATGTGCATTGTTCGCATGAGTCTCAAGACCATCTAGCTCGTGAGTCAGTGACCTACGTTGCTCTTCCAGCTCATCCTACTGCAAGTGCTACATGTAATCTAGTTTTATGATCATCAATATATATTAGGGTAAATTACACACACCCCCCTGAGGTAAGCTTAAATAACTGTAAGGTCCCTGTGGTATCGATAATTACACTCAGCCCCCTGAAACGTAGTCAGAAACTCTAATGGGATAATGAATTGGATACGTTATTCCGATAGGGTTCTAACGGACTATTGGTTTCAGAAAGTGGTGGAGACAACAAAGAGCTATGGGTGATTTAAGAAATGTTCGGGAATGTTCGGGGAGCCATGTCACCCCATAGCTCTTTGTTGTCTTCACCACTTTCTGAAACCAATAGTCCGTTAGAACCCTATCGGAATAACGTATCCAATTCATTATCCCATTAGAGTTTCTGACTACGTTTCAGGGGGCTAAGTGTAATTATCGATACCACAGGGACCTTACAGTTATTTAAGCTTACCTCAGGGGGGTGTGTGTAATTTACCCTATATATTATATACTCCATAGTTTACTACTTATAAAAGTACAAAATATGAATTGTGGTTTTTTCCCTTTTTTCTTTGTGTATATATGACAACATTTGAAGGAAAATATAGATTAAATATTAATCATTATAATTGGTTAGAGTAAACAGCAAAAAATATAATTTGTTTAATTTCAAAATCGTGGAAAAATCCCTGTGGTACATAAACGAGCAAAAAACTCTGATGCCAGCCCTCATGTCCTTCACCTCGAACACTTGCCTCAACCGCCCTCACCACCTCATCCCTCATGCACCACCACTACTACTATTAGTGCTACAAAAAGTGCGCTAATACGTCCTTTTGTTGAGTTAATTGTCCGATGTTCGAGAGCTTTTATTAGGATTTTCTTCGTATTATTCATTATTATGATTTTATTCGTTTTATGTTTCCATCTGCATTATTTATAGTGTTTTCAGGTGTTTTTCGTGCATCTTATTAGATATGGAATCAAGCATGGAGTAAATGAATAGCTAAACATATAATCTAGGATTTCGTTAGAACCCTATGTGGAATTCATTGGATTGATTTTCGTTATTATACAAATTTTATGAATTGTTTATTTCATCAGCTTGTGCTTAATTTATTCTTGAATCTGATCAATTTGTGCTTTGTTTTATTGAAGTGATTTAAAAATTACATTAAGTTTCTAGAATTGTGGGTATTAGAACTATCGAGTCAATTTCATCTAATTGGTGTTGTTGGCATGAATATATGATAGACATATACCTTTATGCTTTGAGTAGCCGTAATCGGGATTTGTTCTTTATGATGCATATTTTAACCGGTTTGCATAGACGTATCGTGGATTGGTTATCCATGTTAAGATTATAATTCATTGCAAAGGCTGTGTATAATTAATTGAGTATTTCGGGTTGATAAATTAATTCATTAGCTTGCATGATTAGGGTTTTATTTCCAACAAGTACACATACGGGGAAGACGAGATCCTAGGCTTTTTCCAATTTGATCAAATCATCCGTTATTTACCTTTTATTATATCTTGGTCTTATTTAGTTAATTTTAGGATTCATAACTCAAAATCCCAATTTGTTTTCTTGAATAAAGATAAGTAGTAACAATTTAGGTACTTAGAAGTAGAAAATAATTTGCTCCATGTGGGTACAATATCCGGACTCTCACGAGTCCAGTTTATTACTTGTTAACGATACGTGCACTAGTGTACGTGAAAAATCACCAACAAGTTCTTTTCCAGATCAGCCGCCCACAACCACTCCAATTCACCTTGCCCAAACACAAACCTTAAGAGTCGGAGTTGTGGGGAAAGCATGCACCTTAATACAGTGGAATGTAATTGTTTTCTAAACACGTGAATTTTATAAACTAAACAATCACGTTTAGACGGAGCATAGTAACCACATTAAACGATTAACTTGCATCATCCTCCAAAATTTCATAAATTAAAATTCTATATTTTTTTGAGAACTTACATGGTTTACATAAGCTCCTTCGAACTTTGGTAGTGGTCACACTGTAGTCCGGGGGGGGGGGGGGGGGGGGGGGGAGGGGCAATCCTCTCCTTTCTTCTATTCGTCGAAATTGAGTTTCACTTTGAACGGGGATTTCCACCGGGCGAATTACACTAGAAAATAATTGGGTTAGCGGGGTTAATGAACCAAAATAACAAGGGGAAAAATCGGCAATGACGGCAGCGCGTGGAGGCGCGTGCAGCGGCGACGGTTGTGCTAGGCGAAGGCGAAAAGACCGGCATCGACTAGGGCAGAGAGGGAGAGGTCGGCAGAGTGCTTATGGGGAAATGGCTGATTATTTTGTATTTATTTCCCCACCCCAATTCCCCTATTTATAGGGAATTATTTGAATTGCTAATCAAGTCACTCCCTTTACTTAGAGGCCCAAGCTCGAGCCATTTCTCTCTAAACCGTATTTTCGAAAAATGTGGCAATTATATATTTATGATGAGAATAACTACCTCGTCAATTTAAGTACTACTTGAATTTTCCAATTTCCAAATTTGGAAACTTCCAGTTCAGAAAACTGCAAAATCCGAGAAAAATCCCAATTTGTGGAGTCCACTTAATGTATGTTAAAAGACTTTCCTCCCTTCAATCAAATTCCTAATCGACTATTAGGAACCTCGGATCATGCTAAGAAGAACATCTTTGATGTTAGTTCACCACATCAAGGAAATCTCATCACAAGAGGTGTGACCCTCAATGGTTTAGGTGTAAGCTGGTCGTAGGCACACAATTCGTTCTGGCTCATTCGTTCTTACACAGACTCATCCCAAGTGTCCCGATTGAGATCAAAACTCCTTTAATCTCAACTGTCGATCTAATCGGTGCAAACCGGATGAATCATGGTTGGCGTCTAGCTAGTAACTACGCATCATGATCTGGTAGTTACAAGGGAAGTGCCTGCAAGAATTTGATACTATAGTTAACATACAGTACGGTCCCATCGACTACATTTGTCCTGATTGAACTAGCGGCATTGGTACATCTAATTTTGTCGATGAATGTGCGAACGTCCTAAATCTACACAATTCAATCGTGTGTGATTCAGAGAAACTCTCTTCCCAAGCTAATCATCCCCCACATTTCTATTTTCATTCAAAGACTCCTTGGATTATACTAGGGGTGTACATTCGGTAAAATCGTACCGGAATTTGGTAAATCGAAATTTTGGTACTTCAAAAATTTGTACAGTTTACCGATCTGAACTATTTGGTTCAACACGGTTTTTTAACGAATTAATTCGGTTTTTTTGTTCTATTCCGATAAAATCGAAATATATTTTCTTATTTTAAAATTGGTAAAAAAAATTAAAATAATTAATTCTTTAATTTGTAATTCAAATTTCAATAATCGTCCATAAAACCAAAAAGTGATTATCAATAAAGGCTAACTTGTAAGTAATGGAAAAACTTATCAATCCATAAGTATTTATAATTTGTTATAACCTTAAAGGATTTTAAATAAAAGGGAAAAAATATTAAATATTTCGGTATTTGTTATGGTACGGTATTGATGGAGGTCTAACCAACAGTTGGCAAGATGATCCTATCCAAATCCCAACCGGACCAGTAATGAGGAGCCGAGCTAAGCAATTCAAGGAGAAGCTTGCTGCATTGATCCAAAATGTCTTAACTAAGAAAGCTTCATTCAATGGTGATAAACAAGGCTGGATTATGCATAATCAAGTGGCGAAATCACTGGACAAGTGTGGGAACCATCCGGGCTAAAGATCAGTCCAAGTTGAACAAATAAGAGCAAGCAGGATGAAGACCAAAGCCCACTCTACCTTAAATTTGTGGGTTCATCTCTAATCAGCTCATATTAGTGTGTTTATGGGCCTATTCTATTAAGGCCCTCTTTAATTTCGTTGCTCACTTGTTTAGAGACTTTATTAAGTAGATTTAGGGTTTTATTTTCCTTCTTGAATACTAAGTTTTGGGGGCTATATATATGCCTTCTTATTCATTGTGAAAGACAGCTTTTGATTATTAATTAAATTGTGAGATTATTCTCTCTAGTTCTTCAAGAACTCTTCGAACATATCGGAGGATTCCGTACGTTCACCCGACTTATCAATCAATCTTCCACAATTGATTGTGGCGTCTTCACATACCAAGGTTCTTGTCTCTTTATAGACAACGGTTCGCGGTTCCACCCCCTTTTGATTCCTTCTTTTGGACGGTCCAGGAGTTGATAACCGAAGTATTGATATCGGGTCTCGTCATATGGTTGGCGTGGTTCATATCATTTGGTAATCAGAGCCATCTTCCAAGAAGGTTTCGTCTATCCTTTGAGTCTTTTGTTGTTTTTGTTAAGTTTCTTTCCGTATTCCATATCTTTCATCTTTCTAGTGTCATCTTTTCTTCCTTTGTTTTGTTTCCTTCATCTCATCTGTTCTTGAGTCATTAAATTCGTTCAGGCCTTCTTTGTCTTGTTCGTCTTGATTCTATTGTCCCAAAAACAAAAAACAATTCTGAAAAAAAAATCTGAAAAAAAAGAAAAAAAAAAAAGGAAAAGAAGCAAAAATCGAAATTATTTAAAAGGAATAAATTCCTTTTTGGTATTATAAGTAGTTGGAAAGGATCTGAATACTGTATCTTAAGTTAGGAAGGGTATATTTTGTTTCCTATCCTCGGGATCCTTGAATATCTTGTCTTCTACTCCATATCTACTTCCTTCCTACACTCTTTTGTTTCCTATAATATTAATTTCAAAATTCAAACAAAATAAATTACTCGTGACTATCCAAAGGTCATTAAATTCTACTCATTTTCTATTTCGATTCAAGTTCATCGTTCATCTTCTATATCAATTCATGATAATTCGTGGTGAACTGTTGCTGAAAATTCTGATATTTGTTTGGTGAGTTTGATTGGGACTATTGAGAATTTGAGACGAAAAAGGCAAGAGTGGTGAGTTCATAAGAGGGTAAAAGCCAAAATTGATTGTGTGCAAACACGAGTGAACTTGAGTGATATCCATTTGTTGAGTGAAACACGTAAGGGAGTATGTGAGGTCCATATTTTCTTTCTAACATTGTTTTGCAGGAATCATGTCTAACAATCAAACAAATTTGGAAGACACGCATAGGGAGGTTGATCCAAAGTTTATGATGGAGGCGTTGATGAGTGAGATGAAGAGATTCGTGAGGGGAGAGATGGAGCAGATTCATGAGCGGATGGATCAAATGGAAAACTCACGGCAAGAGTTTCCCCAGACCATTCCTAACGTGCAAAGGAGAGGACAAGCTCCACCTAGAGAGGCTAGGGCAGAAGAGGATGAGTATTACAGTGATGGCTTCGATGACCAACATTATGTTGCTGTAAATCGAAGGTTTGGAGCGAGGGTTCGCGATGCTCGAAACCGAGAGGATAACACTTTGGGAAACATAAAGGTGAATATACCATCGTTTCACGGCAGAAACGATCCTGAAGCTTACATTGAGTGGAAGCGAAAGATGGAGCTGTTGTTTGATTGTCACAATTACTCGGAACACAAGAATGTGAAGTTGGCAGCGATTGAATTCTCCGATTATGCCATCATTTGGTGGGATCAATTGGTGCTGAATAGGAGGAGAAATAGGGAGAATCCAGTGGCAACTTGGGACGATATGAAAACACTAATGAGAAAGCGGTTCGTGCCAAGCTAATACTTCCGAGAGTTGTATCAAAAGCTACAGAATTTGAAGCAAGGAAATCGGAGTGTTGAAGAGTACTTTAAGGAGATGGAAATTTCAATGACCCGAGTAAATATTGAGGAGGATCGTGAGGCTACTATGGCAAGGTTCTTGGCATGGCTGAATAGAGAGATTGCTAACGTAGTGGAGTTGCAACACTATGTTGAGATGGAGGACATGGTACACATGGCCATCAAGATTGAGAATCAGCTCAAGCGAAGGGGTAGCAATCCACGATCAGCCCCTAGTTCGAGTTCATCTTGGAGGCATAATGTTGTTAGCAGAGATGAGAAGCCGGCTATGACTAAACCCAAATTCGAGCCAAAGAAAAACACTACCAACCATGCAGTCCAAGGTAAAATCGATTCTAATACAACTCGGAATCGTGATATAGAGTGTTTTAAATGCCATGGCAGGGGTCACAAAGCAAACAAATGTCCAAACAAGAGAGTTATGCTGCTGCGTGATGATGGTGGGTTTGAGACCGAAGAAGAGGAGGATTCCACACCACCACAAGAGGATGATGGAGAATAAGAATCTGCAGCACATGATGAACTATTGGTTGCAAGGAGAGCTCTAATCGTGCAAGCAAAGGGAGATGAAGAAGCACAGCGAGAAAACATTTTCTACATTAGATGTCATGTTCGAGACAAGGTGTGTAGTATGATCATTGATGGAGGGAGTTGCACCAATGTTGCTAGCACTACGATGGTGGAGAAGTTAGGGTTGCCTACAACCAAACATCCACAACCATATAAGCTGCAATGGCTTAATGATAGTGGAGAATTGAGGGTGAACAAGCAAGTGTTAGTATCATTTCGCATTGGAAAGTATGAAGATGAGGTACTGTGTGATGTTGTTCCGATTCAAGCTGGACACTTGTTACTTGGTCGATCGTGGCAATCTGATCGACGGGCCCAGCATGATGGTTTCACCAACAAGTACTCATTTGTGTTCAACCAAAGAACAATCACTCTAGTTCCTTTAACGCCACAGCAGGTCCATGAGGATCAAGTGAGGTTACAAAAAGAGAGTGATCAAAAGAAAATGAGTGAGAGTACAAAAGAAAGAGAGAGTGAGGCTGAGAAAAACAAGAGAGAAAATAAAAAAGTAAGTTCGGCCAATGAGAGAAAAGAAGAGGGAAAAACAAGTTTATATACGAGGGCGAGAGATATGCATTCGAATCAGCCGATGATGGTACTTATGTACAAGGAGGCCTTTTTGAACACTAACAACGTTAACTCTTCTTTGCCTAGTTCTGTTGTTTCTCTTTTGAAGGACTTTGATGATGTATTCCCAGAGGAGCTACCACTGGGGTTGCCACCAATTCGAGGCATTGAACATCAAATTGATTTTGTGCCACGAGCTTCTATTCCAAACCAACCAGCCAACTGAAGCAATCCCGAGGAGACTAAGGAGATACAAAGGTAGGTCACGGAGTTGATGGAAAGAGGGCACGTGAGGGAGAGCATGAGTCCGTGTGCTGTTCCGGTACTTTTGGTGCCTAAGGCGGATGGAAAAAGGAGAATGTGTGTCGATTGCCGAGCAATCAACAATATAACGGTAAAGTATCGTCATCCTATTCCACGCTTAGATGATATGTTAGAGGAATTGCATGGTGCTTGTGTGTTTTCAAAAATAGATTTGAAAAGTGGGTATCATCAAATAAGAATGAGAGAGGGTGATGAATGGAAAACTGCTTTCAAAACAAAGTATGGTTTATATGAGTGGTTATGCCGTTTGGGTTAACTAATGCCCCTAGTACTTTCATGCGATTAATGAACCATGTTTTGCGATCTTTCATTGGTAAATTTGTTGTAGTTTACTTTGATGACATTCTTATCTATAGCAAAAAACTGGATGATCATGTTGTGCATTTGAAATCCGTTTTACATGCGCTTAGGGAAGAGAAGTTGTATGCTAATTTGCAGAAATGTACATTTTTCACGGATAAGCTTGTCTTTCTTGGTTTTGTTGTGACTGCACAAAGTATTCAGGTTGATGAAGAAAAGGTTCGAGCTATCCAAGAATGGCCAAGTCCGACGAGTGTAGCGAATGTTCGAAGTTTTCATGGCCTTGCTGGTTTCTATAGGAGGTTTGTGAAGGATTTTAGCACTATTGCAGCACCAATGACCGAGGTGATAAGGAAGAATGTGGTGTTCAAGTGGGGGGGCGAGCAAGAGAAAGCATTTCAATTAATTAAGGAGAAGTTAACCAAAGCTCCATTACTTGCTCTACCAAATTTCGCGAAAACATTCGAGATCGAGTGCGATGCTTCTGAAGTAGGCATAGGCGATGTTTTGATGCAAGAGGGATGGCCGATTACATATTTCAGGGAGAAGTTGAGTGGGACAGCCTTAAACTACCCGACTTATGATAAGGAGATGTATGCCTTGGTTCGAGCTTTAGAGACATGGCAGCATTATCTTTGGCCTAAGGAGTTTGTGATTCACACGGATCATGAATCGTTGAAACACTTGAAGGGACAACACAAGCTCAATAAGAGGCATGCCCGATGGATGGAATTTATTGAGACATTTCCTTATGTCATCAAATACAAGCAAGGTAAAGAGAACATTGTGGCTGATGCATTGTCTCGAAGGTACACCTTAATCTCTACTCTTAATGTTAAATTACTTGGTTTTAAACAAATTAAGGAGTTGTACATTCAAGATGATGATTTTGGTACTGTTTATCAAGCATATGAAAAGGGTGTATTTTATAAGTTCTATAGGCATGAGGGATTCTTGTTTAGGGAAGATAAACTTTGCATTCCTATGTGTTCTGTACGTGAATTACTTGTGTTTTGAATCGCATGGGGGAGGTCTTATGGGTCATTTTGGTTTCGAAAAGACATTACACATGCTGAAAGAACACTTTTATTGGCCACACGTGAAGAGAGATGTTGAGAGAATTTGTGGTAGGTGTGTGACATGTCGTCAAGCTAAGTCTCGAGTACAGCCCCATGGTTTATACACACCATTGCCTATTCCCAATGAACCGTGGATTGATATTTCTATGGATTTTGTGTTAGGTTTGCCTAGGTTAAAGCATGGTAGGGATTCGATCTTTGTTGTCGTTGATAGATTTTCTAAAATGGCGCATTTTATACCATGCCACAAAACTGATGATGCGTCGCACGTTGGTGATTTGTTCTTTAAAGAAGTTGTTAGATTGCATGGCATGCCTAGGACAATTGTTTCTGATCGTGATGCTAAGTTCTTGAGTTACTTTTGGAAGACCTTGTGGTGTAAGCTAGGAACAAAATTATTATTTTCTACTATTTGTCACCCACAAACAGATGGTCAAACTGAAGTAGTAAATAGGACTTTGTCAGCCTCGTTGAGGGCTATTATCACGAAAAACATTAAAACATGGGAATAGTGTTTACCACATGTTCAGTTTGCATATAATCGAGCTGTTCATTCTGCTACTAAGTTTTCACCGTTTGAAATTGTTTATGGTTTTAATCCTTTAACACCAATGGATTTAACTCCACTACCTTTATCTGAGCGTGTTAACTTGGATGGAAAGAAAAAGGCTGAACTTGTGAAGCAGATTCATGAAAAAGCAAGGCTCAATATGGAGAGGAGAACAGAACAATATGCAAAGCAAGCGAACAAGGGACGTCGCAACTTGGTTTTTGAACCTGGAGATTGGGTTTGGCTGGACATGGGAAAAGAACGATTTACAGTACAAATGCGTTCTAAGTTGCTGCCGAGAGGAGATGGTCCTTTTCAAGTTCTCGAGCGAGTGAATGATAATGCGTATAAGCTGGACTTGCCAGGTGACTATAATGTTAGTACCACCTTCAATGTTGCTGATTTGAGTTGATTTGATGTAGGTGATGATTTGAGGACAAATCCTTTTCAAGAGGAGGGGAATGATGGAGGTCTAAGCAACAGTTGGCAAGATGATCCTATCCAAGTCCCAACCGGACCAGTAACGAGGAGCCGAGCTAAGCAATTCAAGGAGAAGCTTGCTGCATTGATCCAAAATGTCTTAACTAAGAAAGCTTCATTCAATGGTGATAAACAAGGTTGGATTATGCATATTCAAGTGGCGGAATCACCGGACAAGTGTGGGAACCATCCGGGCTAAAGATCACTCCAAGTTGAACAAATAAGAGCAAGCATGATGAAGACCAAAGCCCACTCTACCTTAAATTTGTGGTTTCATCTCTAATCAGCTCATATTAGTATGTTTATGGGCCTATTCTATTAAGGCCCTCTTTAATTTCGTGGCTCACTTGTTTAGAGCCTTTATTAAGTAGATTTAGGGTTTTATTTTCCTTCTTGAAGACTAAGTTTTGAGGGCTATATATATGCCTTCTTATTCATTGTGAAAGACAGCTTTTGATCATTAATTAAATTGTGAGATTATTCTCTCTAGTTCTTCAAGAACTCTTCGAACATATCGGAGGATTCCGTACGTTCACCCGACTTATCAATCAATCTTCCACAATTGATTGTGGCGTCTTCACATACCAAGATTCTTGTCTCTTTATAGACAACGGGTCGCGGTTCCACCCCCTTTTGATTCCTTCTTTTGGACGGTCCAGGAGTTGATAACCGAAGTATTGTTATCGGGTCTCGTCACATGGTTGGCGTGGTTCATATCAGGTATACCGGCATCAGTACCGTATACCGTATTGAATACTGGAGTTCAAACAAAATAACAAATATCGAACCAAATTTTGGTTCGGTATTTGGCACGTACCTAATTTTTGGTTCGATCGGTTTATTGACCCAGTGAACACTCTTAGATTGTACACTGAAAGAACTGACAAGACATCCATATTGGATCAAGCGGTTCAATTCGTAACTACAAAGCACAAAATCCTAGTAGATTTCGAACTGTGCTAATGTTGGCCCTTCGAGTGGTCTTTGATGAGACTCGGGGACAGGTCACAACACAACTGGTCCTCTAGTTCTCAATAACGTGTTAGGTCCTACGGAATAATGATGTACAACTTAGAGATCTCTACTCGATTAATAGGAACCACTTAGAGATTCTAGGACGAGGGGATTCAGTGAATTCATCAACTACGGTCTGTATCTTTGCACTTGCATGAGAAAACAAATATAGCTTGGCAAAATATATTATTTTATTAATATGAAATAGATTGTCAATAACAAGAAAAAGAAAGATTACAGCCAGAAGCTGGCTTGTTGGTCACCTACTCTATCAAGAGTCTGGTACTACCTAGATTCGAGGGGCAGATATTTTCCGGCCAAATCTGCCTATATCATTTCGATTCTGGCGAGATTTAAGCGTTGGAATTGAAGGTGGAAAATGGGGATTAGGGTTTGTGCGAGTATTTATGAGAAATTCATCAAATTACATTTTACTAAATTTTGAGGAGTAATTATGTCATTTAAGGTCTGCAAGTTCATCACCAACCGCACATCTGGCGAGTGTACCACACGAAAGTGCTCATGCGGGTTTATGCTTTTGACTATACTTCACCGGAGGTTTTTTGGCTAGTTTTTGTGTCACATTGGTTTTTTCACTATTTTGAGATTACACAATGATAGTTTTGCAGCTTACTCTAACTAATCAATCCTATCAATTTCATTGATCTTCTTGAAAGTTTGTATACTACGAGTCTTTAATTGGTAAAGTAATCAGCGCAATTAATATATAGGAAGACGAATGTTTAAATCATTGATATGTAGCACTAATTTCATGGATAAGGGAATTTGTATAGTTTTTACTAATAATGTGTGTACTCTGTAATACCGCAAACAATTTCAATTTAAATCATCCGTCACAAGGCAAAATAATATATATTTATTTCCAACAGTTTCCGATATTGAAAACAAATCAAGACATATAAGTAAGGTTGCTGAGATCAGCCCCACCTTCCGCAAGAGGTGATGGTTGCACAACTTCAAACACTTTTTTCTTCGTTCTCTTGGGCTTATATTAAAATGGACAGCGATACGCATGGTAACGGTGTGACGGGAAATACTTGAGTTATTGTTAAGAATATATGTAAAATTCATTTATTTGTTTTTTTTTTCTTTAGAGTTTTTTATTTGTTTTACGTTAGAACTGGTTCTATTTTATTCTTCCTTCGGGTGATTAATTGTGAGATCAAAATTTATTTATTTGTAAGAATGTGAAGTAACTTCTAGGTAAATCGACTACCTTTCAAGTATTATTGCGATATTTTTGCAACAAAATATATACGGTTATGATTTATTTTTTCGTGATCAAGTACTCTTTTGTTTTGAAACTTTAATGCTAAATTTGATGAGTTTTGGTTGTAGGCAATTCGTTTAAGTTATTGTGGATTAATTAGTTTAATTTTTGAAAAAAAAAAAAAAAAAAAAGTCAGATGTAATTCGTAGTTCCTGTTAAAGGATCAATATAATATTATGTATGTCCACCACTATTATCACCATTACACATCAAAATACCTATTGATGACCCCATTAAAGTCTTGTATCCATGACCTTTCAGAGATCTTTCTAATCCTATCTATGGACCAGTATGTAATAAATGTGTTTTGTACACTTGAAGATATGGAATAAGACATTATCTATTCTCCCTACTTTATTCTCTATTTATTATATATTATTACCTATTTTTATAATACATTTATCAGCACGAGTTTGCTCTACTTTCTTTTCTAGCTAATAGAATTTCAAATATGGATATTAACTATGACGATGATTCAAAAGTGGACGATACTTCAGCCCAAAATGAGGAAACGGAAGATAACTCGTTGTATATTATTGTAGTTTTGAGTTGACAAAAAATCAACAATCTTATTTTTGTTGTAGGTATGTTCTCGTGCAATTCACAAGGTCAGGCTTTGAGTTGTCTTTTGAATCTCATATAGTCATAATTTGAGAAAACGTAAAACACCAAATTTGTAAGACTTTATGTTGTGTGTTCAAAACATCTTGAATCGCTGAAATCCTATCTCTGGAGAGAGATATACGCGAAACATTATGAGTAAGAGTATCAGTATCAGTATTAGTAGTATAGTATTAGTATTAGTCATGACATATGTCTGAATAATTGTTTTCATTAAGTCGGAATCAAGCGATATGATTAATGTTACGTGCAATATTGTCTAAGGAAGTTTTTCAGCAATTATGAATGTACATCACAATAATAATATATTATAACTCAATAACCCATTTGTTTTTTGTATTGTTTATATGTATGGTTATTTAACATTGCTAGAATTAGCTGCACTTTATGTTAATCTTATGGGCGACTCCAACGGAGATTTTGTTTATCAAGATAACATAATATAAATATGCAGATTACTCGCAACTTCGCAAGGTATTAGATGAGTTATAGGCGATGTCAATGCATGCGCTACAAAACATCACTTTGATAAATAAGTTTTATGTTGACGATCTGAAATCATTGGACAAGATAGTTGTACCATTTTAGTCACATTATATCTTATTTTGCCTATCATATTTTTTGTATTTTACATTTTCTTTTATTGTTTCTTTTATTTTATTCGACACTTAATTAAAAGGAATGCATATTACTTGTTAAGTTTTTGGATTATATTCCATCATTTATAGTGTATCCAAAGTTTCCATTCGATTATTTTATCTAAAATCTACTTTTATTATTTTAAATCGCACATGTAAAATAGTTGTCAATTTGAGCATTATATTTATAATATATGCTGGAGCATGTAGTAATAATCAGGAATAGTTAATTGCATAATTATTCGTTAATTGCATAATTGAGGGTTGATTCGGTGAACAATACATAGAGGAGATATAACATCATGGAAAAATTGGACAAACATACACATCGTGTCATTACAATGAGCCCAACTTTATTTCTCATTTTTAGGACAAAACAGATTTTATTAATTAAAAATAATTAATTATCACTGTTATACCCCTAACTAAGAAACAACCCTATTTTACCTTTTAGATATATGTGTAATCCTATCCATCGTTTGATTTTCTTATCTCATCTCTCTTTTCACGTTTCTCATCTTCTTTCTTGAGAATTCTCCTTCTCTAATCTCTGTCATTCAAACCGCCACCATCCACAACTTTTCCTCTGCACCACCGGCGGTCCTCTTTCTATCTCTCCAACGCCAGATGCCCCGCCCTCAAGCGGCGGTCCAGCATCCCATCACGGTGGAGGCCTTGCATCGGAAATAATTGAAGCGGGTGAAGGAAAATTCATGGTTGGTGGTGGTGCGGATGACAGGTTTCTCGATTTTGGAGTTCTCGACAATGCGACATGGGAGATTGACCTGCCAAATGTTGATTCTCTCGGCCATCTTCCAACTGCCTCAGCCTGCATCTTTTTTTTCTCCCCTTAAACGTTTGGTTTGTTTATTTTATATAAACAAACACAAAGGCATATAGTGATTTTTGATAAGTTTATAGTAGATTTTCGTAATGGAATTCGTTAATTACATAGTGGTTTTCATTAATTACAGAGTAGTTTTTGTTAATTGATAATTTTTTAGTGAATTTTTGTAATGAAATTTGTTAATTACATAGTGGTTTTCGTTGTTTATAGAGTGGTTTTCATTAACTACATAGTGGTTTTTGTTAATTGCTAACTTTTTAATGAACTTTTGTAATGGAATTTGTTAATTATATAGTGATTTTCGTTAATTACAGTGTGGTTTTTATTAATTACATGGTGGTTTTTGTTAATTACATAGTGATTTCGATAAGTTTATAATGGATTTTCGTAACGGAATACTATAATCACATATTGGTTTTTAATAAGTTTATAGTGGATTTCAATTTGTTAAAAACTAGTTCTTTCTTTTTTAATTTAACTTTAAAAACAAAAGTATAAAAAATAAAAAATCGAAATTAAAAAAATGAAAAATAAACTTTTTTAAAAACAAAGTTAAACTTTTCTTATGAAAAAATCGAAAAATTGTAATAAAATAAATGCATTTTTTTGTTTTAGGATTGAAATTTAAAAGTAATATTTTTTTTTCTGGAAAGAAAAAAGAATAAAAAAAAATTGAAACGATGCGAGATTTATGAGGAGTTATTTTGGAGAGAGGGTATGATAGGAGCATTTTGAGTAATTTGAGTCAAATGGACTTATGTCAAATACCAATTCACAAAATGAATTTATCGTGAAGTCAAAATTCAATAGGGGGTTTTAGTCAAATAGCCCCTTTTAAATATTTAGATATAATCAAGGGGTAATATGCTATGAGCCCCTCAAACAAAATCTAATTTGAACAAAATGACAAGTTCAAATTCATTTTTTTAAATAAATCCTTACCTTGAAATAATATATGAGCCACATCCCTAATTTTTTTTTATCCCTATCTTGCCCTTATACCCTAAATTATATAACCTACACATTCACGTATCTTCCAATTCATATTTATGTCGTTCTTTTGGTATTCTCACACGATCTTTCTCATTATCTCCATCTCTCTCACACGTTCTATGTATCACTTTTTTACTCTCCTTTTTTTTCTCTCTCTCACCTCTCTATCTCTATATCTCTTTATTGTCAATTTATTCAGTAGTAGACGGTGGCGGTGGGGGCTGTGGTGGTTGAGGCGGCGGCGACTGGCTGTGGTGGTTAAGGAGGCGGCAGGGCTGTGGTTGAGACAACAGGGCCGCCGGGTTTGTGGTGGACGGTGGAGGTGGAGGCTGCGGCGGTTGAGGCGGCCGCAGGGCTGTGGTTGTGCGGGGCCGCAGGGGTTGTGGTGCGGCGGCGGTGGGGGCTGTGGTGGTTGAGGCGACGGCGCCGGGCTGTGGTGGTTAATGCGGCGGCAAGGCATTGTGGTGGTCGAAACGGCGGCGAGGGGCTGTGGTACGTGGTCGAGGCGGTGTTTGGGGGCTGTGGTGGTCGGCGGTGTTGGGGGGCTGTGGTGGTCGGCGGTTTAGGGGGGCTGTGGTGGTTGGCGACGGGGATGTGGTTATGGTGGAGATTTGATTGAAATTATATTTCTTTACAAATTGCATTTGATTTTCTTGATCTTCAAGAGATTTTGATTTTGCTTGATTTGAATTCAAAATCGTAAATCTAGGTTTTTCCAAAGTTGGTAGGTGTCTACGGTTGCGACGGCTGCGAATGTTGGCTCCTAGGGTTTGACGGTTATTGTGTTTACGACTAGGATTGGCGTGATTGGGTGTTGTTGGCTGCTAAGGTTTGGTAGTACACCGTAGTAGACCATAGTGCACTGTAGTATACCATAGTTATACTACAGTATTGACAACAAATAAATTAAAAAAAAATATTAAAATATATGTAGCTTGAATTAACAAAAACGAAAAATAATTTTTTTTTTTTGTAATTTTCAATATTATGTAGGATTTGTTTTTTAATAATAGTGTAAAAACTATAGTACACCATAGTATTTTTAAAATCTGCTGAATTATTCAACAATTTTTTTCCCGTAATTTCCAATAAAATACAAAAAATAAGGAAAAAAACTGTTTATAATAATGTAGAAAATGTTAGAGTGAAAATTGAAAAAATAAAAATGGGTGGACGGGCATTTTCGGAATGAATTTTATAAAGGATGTGAAGCAAATGTTTAGTTGAGCTTGTCATTTAGTTCTAATTAGTTTTATCACTAGGGACCTATATCTTAAGACTCCTATAATCAATCAACTCAATTTGGATAGACAGGATCTTAAGTTCGAGAATTTAATACTTAGAATAAATCAGTTATTTATTCCCCATGAATTCGACATCCGACTCTTCAGAGTCTAATTCACTACTTGTTACAATATGTACACTTGCGTGTGGGTTTTTCAACCAAACACCTTCGTATTAGAAAAATCTTAGAATTTGTGAAGACTTAAGAGTAACAATTTCATTAATTGTCTGCTTCAACATAACATGTTGTTTCCTAGTAGAGTCAATTTTCATCTCTGGAAAGTTCTTACCACAAGAAAGCAACGTAAGTACACTTAAAACTTTATAAACTGAAAACAATCTTATTATTATCATATAATACCAATTACCAAGCAGCAAAGTACTCTACTAATAATCTATAGTAGTAAAACGCTTGAAGAATAAATTAATTTACACGGACAACTACATATAGATAGTACTATATGTTAATTAATTAATATTCACGAACCCAAGAAAGCATCAACCCTAGCATTGTCCTTTCTAGACAGAAACTTCATGCAAATGGGCGCTTTCACACCAGCCAAAGCCAACACCGAATTCGGCAACGCCCATATCCCGTCTCCGCATATCAATCCCGAAGCCACCGCAGGTCCAAACGCATCCGCCTTCGCCTTGTCAATCTTCTCCCACACAAATAGTATCAAACTACCAACACACATATCAATAGTAAAATACCCTCCGAGATAGAACGGGATCGCCATAGCCATCGGAAGTGGAATAAATCTCGCCCATTTTACCCCGACCGCATCTCTAACCCCGTTAATCACAACGGCTGCAATAAAGAACACGTAGCACAACGTCAGGCAATGATCCGGCAAAGCCGAAAACCCTTCCACCCCTAAAATCGCCATGTTTCGGTACACGAGAGCATAAGGCGCTTTGTATTGAGAACCGGAAAGGCCTATATCGGGAAAGGCCTTGTAAAATAGCCAAAACACGCACGGAGAAATAACGCAACCCATAGCGGTACCGATTATCTGGCTAACAAACATTGACCGTGGTGAGGCTAAGGTCATGTACCCGGTCTTGAAGTCTTGTGTTAAGTCGGAGGCGGTGGAGACTATATTCATCATGACACCACACGCCGCTAGCCCCGCTAGGACCCCACCGTGGGACCCACCGGCCCATGCACCGATTACAAATATGGCTAATTTTCCGTAAGTGGAAGCCAACGACCAATCGGTGAGTCCGCACCCGTACGCGTTGCAGAAGGCTAGAGCGGGTGCGAATATGTATATGACGATAATGTAGTACCATTTGAGTGGGCGGAATATGTGTGGAAGAGTTGCGGACGAGATTACTGCGATTGCGATGTAGCTTGAAACGGCAATCCATGTGGGGATTTGGTCCTTGAGGAAAAGTTGGGTTCTTTTTTTATCATCGTAGGATAAAGCGGGAGTATTACTTGATTGAGATAAATCGGGTCTTTTGTTTTTTTCTTGGAATTGATTGTACAATCCGTATAATGTGTGGGCGAGAACTTTAATGAAGTTGTATAGGCCGTCACCGAGGATCATCGCTATAGCTATGAAGACCTAAAAGAGGAGGGGAAAAAGGGAAGATAAATGAAAAACAATATATTGAAAATGAATGTATTTGTCGAATATAATATAGTGATCGACGAAGAATATACCTTGTAACCTTGCAAGCCGTGAAGGCTGTCGGATTTTAACTCAGACGAGTACCAGTCACCTTTTCGTTCTTTTATGAGTGGCCACATTATGCCCCATGAAAGTACGGATCCGATTAGTAAGGATACGTTGATAAGGTACGGGCATATCATGCCTACTCCCACGTACGTTGCTGAGAAATCAAAGTAGAACCTGAAAGAACAAAAACAAAATCCTTTATTCATGCATAATTTAATAAACCATGCAGCAACTTTGCTTGTAATAAAATTAAGAGTTTATTGCAATTACTAAACAACTATCTCAAGTTATTTAATTGGAAAAGCCCCCCTATGATTTAATTTTTGTTAGCAATTATAGTACCCCTGTTTAGGGGGTTGTGTGCTGTAAAAACTTGAATCATAGGGGGGGTTTTGCCAATAAAATAACATGAGGTAGTTTTTTAGCAATTTGATGTTACACAGGGGTACTAATTGCAATAAACCCGTAAAATTAATGATTTTGTAAAGTTATTTAAGACCGAATGACGAACCTGTTGTCGTAGGCTTTAAGACCGAACGTGGGGAAGTTGTTAAATCCACAAGATTCGGTTGCGGTGAAAAACCATTGAAAGAAAGCCCACACGAAGCTGAAGGAGAAGAATTTGCCCAAGGTTCTGACTTGTTTCCTGGAGTGAAGCATTGAGAATATATTATGTATAATTAATTGCATCAAATTAAATATGATAGGTGAAGAGTGACAACTTACTTTGCAAGCTTGGCTCCCTGAGGAGTATGGAAGCTATTGATTAGATGAGCAGTTGCCGTGCCACTCGGATATATCAGTTTGAAATCTATTATCATTATCTGAAAAACAATTTAAATAAGTATCAGTAAAAAAAAAAAATTGCAAATATTAGACGACTACGTACGCATATTGTTGTTGAGTATGAAAACGAAAAATGTACCTTACGAAGAGGGACGACAGAAAAGAGGCCTAAGAAGCTGACGACAAAGAGGAAACCGATCATCCACGAAAGCGACGGATTTTTAACGTTTTGAGAATCGTTAGCTTCGGTTGATTGTTTTGCAATTACTTCACTCATACCAAAAAGATAGCTCCCAAATCCTCCTGAAGAATTCAACTTAATTATGTCAGTGAAGGGCTAAAATGTGCTGAATTTGACATAAATTAACAAACTTTTTATTGAATTTTGGTTCCACATTTCACATTAAAGGCAGCTGAAACGATTTTTTTTTAACATGTACAGTAGAACCTTGAAAAATTAATAACCTCGTTTAAGTAATATGTTTTCACGGTCCCAACTTGAGGACGACGTGTTAAAAAATATATCGTTAAATTAGTATTTCGATAAATTAATATAATTTAATTGATCACGGCTGTATTAATTTATAGAGGTTTACCTGTATACTAACTTCAAAAGCCGTTAAAATTTGTCTGTCTGACTGTCTGTATATCAAGTATAAAGGGGATTAATTTAATTTAATTTTAAACGAGCACATGTTTTTCTTCTTTTTTTTTATGTAGAAACTTTAAAAGGATCCCTTCTTTTTATGTATTTATTTGTAATCAAAGTACTATTACATGATTTATCGAACATGAGGTCATTTTCCATAAGCTTTACTATATATAAAAAAAAATATTATCACTATGTAAAAGTTCCCACTAAGAAGATGTCATGTGTGTGTGTATGAACATCACACATGAAATATATCGACCCACCCGTGACATCAAGTAATTAATTTATTTTCTTTTACTGGCTAACGCCTAACAGAGTTAATTGGCATCAAGTAAGTGATTTTCCTTTTCTACAATAAAGTTGAAGAAAATAAAATCAAATTATCAAATCAGTGAGGAAATAATAGTAGTAAGAATTTGAGGAGCCAAACAAAGCAAGAAACGTGTATTATTGAACTTGATCTATAATTAATTTGATATACAATCAAATAAAATCCTTCTTTTAGAAAAGGAATAAAATCTTGATAATTTTTCCAAGATTGGCGCATGCAATAAATACGGAATCTTTAATTATTGCATATATATATTTACTCAAACAAGATTATAATACCATCTATAAGTCAAACATTAATATATTAAGATTGATTAAAATCTCGTGTAAGTAATACTTGACAGTTGACACAGTACAAAAACCTTTGACTTGTAGGTAATATTACATGTGGACCCACATACAGTATCATCATAACCTAAACGTGGGAACAGTAAGAAAAAAAAAATAGAATGGTCCAAATTCTTGAATTAATATATAAATATATCTTTACGTCCAAAAGATAGTCTCTACTCTTTATAGAAAAATTCCTTGTCCTTACACAAACCCTAGTAATTAGAGAAAATGGATTATATTATGATTAATCCAAATAAGGCGAGATTAATTCTATACATCAGATTTACATTTTCATAATTCATGTTCCATTCTGATTATTGATTGTTAATCTTGTTTTGCCTATAATACAAACCTATAATCAAATTGCAGATAACAATAATATAATGTAGATCATATAATTGTGTGTGAGAGAGAGAGAGGGAGAGAGAGAGAGAGAGATCTAGAGAGAGAGAGAGAGGGGTAACTGACCGCTGAAGGCGATGCCGGAGGTGGCAACAACACAGGTCTGAATAACAGTGTTCTCTTGCCTTGTAAAAGGCTGTTTCAAGAGACCAGATTTTTCGAGAAACTTAGACCAAGTCTTGACGAAGAAGAAACCCAAAAGACCGGCGGAAACATTGAGGGAAGGGATAATACCGGTAGTGAGATTCAGCTTCATAACTATGAATGTGAAAAGAATTCCCAAAACAAAGCTCACAACAAACGCCCTCAGAGTCAGCTGCTTCTGCCACGGCGGTACCTCCGTACCTTCGAACGTCTTCTCTATGGATCCGGCATCGTTGTTGTTCGCATCTTCTTGTTCTGCTGTAATGACGATATTCCTTTCGTTTTCGTCGCCGTCGGTTTTCTTGGTGATGCTTGAGGACCTATCCATGGTTTTTTGGAATTTTGACTCCCTTTTTTTATTTTTAGGGTTTTCGATGTAAATGTTTTGGTGTGGGTTTGTGTAGTTTATATGGAGAAGGGGGAATTTGTTATTGGGTTTAGTGTGTGTAGTGTGTGTGTGTGTGTGAAATGGTTAAAAGTGAGTGCACAGAGTAATTGGGGAGTTTAATTGGGAGTGTGGACTGACGTTTCACTATTTATTTTTGGGGCAAAATGATAAAGAGAGCAAGTAACTAATATGAGCGCAAGCTGGCATCATTTGCCAACATTACCTCTCAATCAAATCAAATCATTTTCTCACAATCTTTTTTTCGTCTTCTGGGTTTTAGTTTACTTGGATATTGTGTATTTATATTTTTTCCTATAAAATACATCATAAATGATATTATAGAATTATAAAATGAGGAGTGTTAAATCTCACACTAAAATTTACTAAATTCCACATATAAATTTAAAAAATAAAAATTCTCTACTCATATTCTCTCTAACTTCTCTCTAAAATGATTTTATTCAAGTCACTCAAAATTCATTAATTTTTTACGTGAATAATCGTAAAAAATGAGTTTAGTTTTATTTAATATTTATTCAATTTCATTAAGCCTTTTTAATTATTCAAATTCATATCAATTCGAATTTTTTCCTCAAATTCCAACTTTATTTTAGTTTGAACATGTGAAGATTTTTGTCAAATTCAAACTTGGAATGCTAGAGACGTTTTTAGTGTGTGATTTTGTGAAAAAATTAGGGAAAAAAGAAGAAGGGTGGGGAAGGAGAAGAAAAAATTTTAGAGAGACAAATATTTTTAGTTATGTGCATGATTTGATAAAATTAGTGTGGGATTTAGCATTTCAGTTATAATATATATATATATATATATATATATATATATATATATATATATATATATATTAATATATATATATATATATATATATATATATATTAAAACCTCTATAAATTCATAATGTTGGGACCGAGATATTGTATTAATTTAAAGTGATTTTACGTATGACCTTTAAATTTCCAAGTCCAATGTACTAGTTACAAGACACATTCGATGAATCACTTGCTTAGATTATCCTGGTGAAAATAATGAATGTTACGAGGTTCAAAGCATTGAAGAAATTGTGGATCCGATCGATGATGAAGTTGAGGATGATTCAATAGCTTTGGAACCAGTGGCTCGGAAAGAAGCATTGCAAGCGACAACAACTCTTCACAACTTTTTGTTGCAATACAAGAAGACAATGTCCCCCGACTTTTAAGTGCAATGAGGAGATTAAAAGATGAACTCAATATAGATTTGAATTCAACAAAAAACAAGTGACTATAGATTCATTTTTCGCTAGACAATCTTAGAATTTGGAATATTTTAGTAATTACTAGGAAGGTGGACGTGCGTTGCACGTTTCGCCTCATTGTTAATTTTTCTACATATTTTTGTGGTGCTTGATTTTTTTATTAAAATTATATATGCAGATATTTTGTGATGATAATTTTTCCATTTAAATTGAACAACTTCATCTAACATTGAAATCTAGAAGTACGATATCTTTTATCATTATATTTCATGACCTTGTTGATAATTTGACCTTTTTTTTCTTGTTTTTATCCATATTCTTCAGTCTTTCAAGTATTTCTATATCATCATATATAGCTTTGGATATCATGTTTTTTTGTGATACTAATGTACGTTATTTTTTACTTGATCAAAACTTATTTAATGAAATAAAAAATTCATGTTCTTTCATCATATATAACTTTCTTGTGATACTATTGTTATTCTTTGGATATCATGTTTTAATTTTTTGGATTTATCCAATCTCAATTATCTCATTCTTTTTTAGAGAAATAAAATAAAATAATGATTTCTTTATTTCATCTTGCTTTCTGGTTAATCATTATATTACCTCAATTGTGCTTTTTAATTAGTTGTCCATCATAATACGTTGTTATTTTGTGTTTGAAAAAATCATTTTAAACATATGGCGTTTTAGTGCTATTATTTTTTTTTCCTATGATAATTAATTATAGGATGCAGCTATATGCAAGACAAATTCTACTTGTGCAAGACCAAAATAAAATTTTCAATATATAAATACTATAATACCCTTATTTGTTAAAAAAATAGAAAATTTCAAATGTGGAATACCGAAAACTTAAAAACACAAAAAACCCTATCACAAAACCACAAGACCAACTCTCATCCTCCATCTTCCAAAACCCACAAAACATTTCTCCTTCCTCCTCCATAAACCCACAAAACCTAAACATTCAAAATCATCAAAACTCAACAAATCTTACAAAGAACCCACGAAAGTATGCATTTGTGTATTTTTTAGCTAGAATATCATTTTTCCAAAAAATAAATCCGCGCAGACGCGGTCGACATGTACAGGTTGAATTTTATAGGTAAAAATCGACATTGAGATGTCGATTTTGGAGTACAAAATCAACACCATAGTCTCGAAATTTAACTGTTAGCAAATTAGTCAAAATATATTAATTTTCGACATTAAGGTGTCGAATTTATGGACATATATTCGACACCTTAATGTCGAAATTTAGTTGTTTCATATTTTTTTAGCTACAAATTTTCAATTACTTTTTATATCAATATTCATTTTTTTTATAGCAAAAGGCAAATGCGAAAACGCAGTTTATTGTCCAAATTCATCCAAGGTTTCAAAAATATGTTCAAGACATCAAGAGCGGCGGTCGGTGGCGGAGCTTGGGCGGCGGGTAGGGGTTTCACATGGGGGGGGGGGGGGGGGGGGGGGGGGGGCTGGGTTTCTTAATTTCACGTTTTCCTTGTTTTCTTCTTTTTGTTTTTTTTTTTCTTCATTATTTGTTATTTGGTCTTGCATGAGCAAACAAAAGCCAATTTAATTTATGGCTATATTTGTCATTTCATCTTAATAAAATGGAATCTTTTGGAATCTTTCTTTAATTTGGAATTAGTATTGCATATAGCCGCAACCTTAATTATATTAGTAATTGACTTATTTTATTTATGTTACGACCACTGCTTTTTAAAATGGTATTTGCCAACACACATTTGTGATTTGTGTGACTTTTTTTGTTTTAATGAAATTAACAATAATTCAACATTTACTAACAATTTAATATTTGTACTAACCGGACATCCAACATAAATGCTTGTCCTCACCTCGACAATGTCTTGCTTGCCCTTTATACTATGTGATCCAGAAGGAATTGGGGGCCAAAAGAGCAGGGCCCCATTCTGCGCAAATTGAGATAACACACCATGAGCCCTCTCAAGCAGGCCCAACGGAGAGAAGGGGCCCAAATCCCAAACTCTCTTCGCGCTCCTTAAACTACCAAGAAAACTAGTGCCCGAGGAGTCGTGGCCGCTCAATCGCTCGGGTGAAGGGGGCGCAGGGGTACCACTACGGAGTTTTAGCGGCAACAAACGTTGAGGGAGGCATTGCATTAATGAAAGCTGACAATTATTCTTTATGCCCGTATTGGTGCTTTAAATACACCATTTAATGTCCGAATGACTAAATACCGCCGCTAATATATAAAAAGCTCGCAGGCCAGGCTACTCCTGGAAATCCGGAAGAGGGCTGCCATAGCCATCCCAAGAGGAATGATGGTTAACGCTGTCCGGCAAAGGCGGGAAAGCAGTCGGCTCACCGACTCATCCGGATTTGATGCAAGGTTCAGGTTAGAACATTATAAATACCAGTTCACATCTACCAGGTAAGAAAAATAACGAGAAAACCCTTAATACATTTTAATGTACTCCATTTAAAAACTACTTCAAATCGTTGACTTGACCGTCGCAGTGCTAACTCCGGCATTAGCCCGGTTCTTTCTCGTGCAGGATAAATCGAGCACGATAGAGGCATAGTTGTGTTCTAGCTCATAACTGCACTAGGAAGACTCCAAAAGGTGGGTTTTTAGGCGGATCACTATGATAATTAAGATCCATTTGTATAAAAAAATGATCAATTTTTTTATTTTTATTTTTGTTAGTAAAACAAATACTATTCTTTTATTTTTGTTATTGGTAATCTTACCTTTATATTGTATGTGTTTTCTTATTATTGTATTTTAAAGAATTTTACTATTCAGTCTTGAGATAGAACTTATGATTCATCATAATATTATTTATTATAAAAATAATTATGAAAATAAGTTATTTTTTTATATTCTAAGTTATTATTTATTCTAAAAATAATTATGAAAATAAGTTCTTTTTTTATATTCTAAGTTCCTGTTTTTTTCTTTCGTCATTTGTAAAATAATTTAATTTTTGAAATATTATTTTTATATTAAAACATATATCTTGAGCTTTCTAAAGAAATCAAGTTTGACTTGACTCTGTGTGAACTTCTTATGACAATTTTCGTATAATAACACTTATGTCATTTGTACAAATTTCAAATAACTTTTTCGTATTTGTATTTTATTATTTTATTTTGGAGAAGTTATTTTTTTTAGTCTTGGAGAGGGTGTGTGCGATGCTACACCCAATTATAATAACTGAGTGTCTAATATGCTGCCATATCTCTTTCCAATTAAATTAATTTTTAAGAATTTTTCTTTTCTTCTAACACATTATTCCTTAAATATTCTCTTTTTCTTTTCTACGATCCCCACTTTTTCTCCATCTCCGACTGTCCTTTTTTTTTTTCCTTCCGATTCCGGGAACACATATTTTTCTCTCTCTCAAAAAGAATCGATATCTTCCTCTCTTCCGTTGAAGAGTGATGTCATACAATTTTGCATGAATATTGAACTTGTGATTAATCATAATATTTTTTTTATTGAGGAGGTGTTTTTTATATTTTAATTTCTTATTTTTCTATCATTATTGATATATTATTGTAAATATGCGAATGATATTCTTTCATATTTTATATATATGTATATATATATATATATATATATATATATATATATATATATATATATAATCTTTTTTTAAGAAATTAAGTATAATTTGACTCTATGTACAACGTCTCATGATAATTGTCATATGATAATACTTTGTTCATTTGTTAATAATTAATGATTAATTAATAATTGGTAAATAACACTTAACCCCCTTGTGGTTTTGACATTTTGCACATGACCCTCTTATGGTATAAAATTAGGCACATAATTTCATACCATAAGTATTAGGCACATGACCCTCTTATGGGTCTAATTTCATACCACAAAGGGGTCGTGTGCAAAATGTTCAAACTACAAGGGGGTTATGTGTCTAATTTCATACCATAAGGAGGTCATGTGCAAAATGTTCAAACCACAAGCGGTTATGTGCTATTTACCCTTAATAATTCTACGATAGAACTTTTGATTAATAATAATATTTTTTTTTATTAAGGAAGTGTTTTTTATATTGTAATCTCCTTTTTTTCTATCATAATTTATATATTATTACATTGTAAACATCCTAAATATATTTTTTCATATTAAAATATATATATAGAGCTTTTTAAAGAAATTAAGTATAATAAATGATTTTTTCCACAACTATCAAGTGTGTTAATTGTAAAGACTGTAAATGTAAGAAGTCTTCTTATTAATTTGTTAATGAATATGACTAAATTGTTCTTATAAATTTACCCAAGCAAAGGATAGTTTTGTCCATACAAAAAAGTGAAGAAACATTCTATGCATTCATATTTTTATAAGTAGTATAGATAGATAAATATAGATAGATATAGATATAGATATAAATATAGATTAATCTTATTATTTTATCGGTTGGAGTCAAATTTTGTACTGATCCCAAGTTGGGACTAGACAAATTATTAATTGAATAGTTCATTTAAAAACCCTGATTATCAAAAAAATGTGTCTAAAATAGTGTAGTTTGTAAATTAGTTGTTTATGAAAAAACTTATTTTGAAGTAGCTTATTTTATAAATTAGTAGTTTATGAACTAGCTGATTTTTAGAAAAAACTGATTATGAAAAAATTGTTTTTGAAAGTGTTTATATTTTTATTAGGTTTTTTCTCAATATTTTGTGTTACTGATTCTTGTGCTGACTTGATTTACGGACGTATTGTACAATTTCAGAAAAAGGTTGCGGACAAAACAGCAAAACATCACAAACTCATACTCGTATGTCCAAACGAGAAAGTCGTTACACTTACTGAAGCGCCACAACAAAAAGATGATAGAAACTTTTCGAGTAGCAACCAATCATAAAGTACGAAGCTGAATCAGAACACCTATCAAAGCAAACTGAAATTGTGAAAACTTTTCAAGATTGGGGCACAACAAAAAAGATAAACTTGAGCGACAACTTCTTTAGAATCATGAAGTTATGAACTTGGCTAGAATGTTTTTTTTTTTTTTTTTTTTGTATTTTATGTTGACTTATCAGTACTTTTTGACCAAGTTGTATTTCAGTAAACTGTTTTTGACCAAGTTGTCTTTAGTCAATCTGTATCCATAAGATATTCTTGGTAATAGTTGTTACGACGTAGATTAACTTCCATAGTATGTGGTATCTTTTGATAATAGATGTTCATTTGATTATATATGCACTTGTTGTTGCTAAGAGTATGAAGTATTTGCTGTTAATGATAGACATAAGTAGCATGTTCATTAGAAAACCAACTATAACTTGAAAACATCTTTTATTTTGATAATAGTTGTTTTTGAATTACATTATTTTTAAAATAGTTTAATGTAACATAATTGATTTGTAAATAGTTCATTAGAAATAGCTGATTGTTAAAAAACTATGATTGAAATATATTATTTTGAAAATTAGTAGATCATGAAGTAACTGATTTATGGAATTAGTTGAATTTAATGTGAGTAACTGTTGGTATGGTTCGTATTTAAATAGTTTGTTTTATCCAACTATTTTGTAAATATTGTGCACTGAACACCATAACTTGGAAACAACTATACTAACACAGTTAACAACAAACTCATACTTGTATAAAAGTGAAATGCATATATTGGAACTGTTTATTCGATACATTAATAAGATTGTCGATCTAGAAAACAAAACCAACTATTTAAATATGATGAGAACAACTATTATTTGAAAAACTGCTATAACATGCACTATACAGCTTACGTTCATCGTCATCCTTTCCAACTTCACCTAAGTAATATGCCCTTGTGTTTGGCCTTAAAAAAGGTACCATCGAGCATGGCAATAGGACGACAAAACCTAAACCCCTCCATACATGGTACAAACAGTATACAATATCAGATCCACCCTTCATCACAACATCCATACGCACTAACAATAACTTAAGCATCAAAGAAAACTTGAATAGCAAGTCTTTATCATCCGCAAGAATACATTCTCCACAATTTGTCAGCATATATGTCATGGTTATATTAGATGCATTCAGACATTACCACTTCGAACAAGCAAAATCACATAATAACGACTGTAATAATAATATAATTACGAACATGTTACTGTAAAACACAATCGTTCGCACATATAAATGCATAAAACGGCTACAAAAACATTTCTACATGGCCAACCCGTAATAAAATCATTCGTGCATACATAAAAACACTTCTTGCAATTAGTACGCGATCCAAACACAATACAACCGTTCGCATATATGAATTCAATTACAAACAACTTCCTAAAATTTTTATCTGTTTTTTTACCCCCGCTGCTAAATGTTGACCGTAATTGTACTGTCATTAACAGTAATTATACTGCCACTGACAGTACATTAACGTAATTGTACTGTCCTTGACAGTACATTAATGTAATTGTATTGTCGTTGACAGTACAATTCTGTAATTTTAAGTCGTTGACAGTACAATTACAGTCAACGACAATATTATTATTTTATTGGCTTTTTCTTTTAATTTTTTTATTTTGATTGATTTGTTGACAAGTCAACGTAATTATATTACTGTCGTTGACAGTAAAATAAATGTAAACACAATAATATTACTGTCAACCACACCAATATTATTATTTTTTTGAGTTTTTTATTTTGTTTGAGTTGTTGACTGAGTAACGTAATAATATTATTGTCTACTATTGTAATATTATTGTAAACACAATAATATTACTGTAGCTGACGGTAATATTACTGTTGTGAATATTACTGTTGTGACAGTAATATTACTGTCAACCACATCAATATTAATTCTTTCGGTTTTATATTATGTTTGTCTTGGTTGAACGGCCAACATACTAATTACTCTATTTACACAATAATAATGACTTTTGTTGTGTTAATATTACTGTGCTAGAGATTAATATAGCAATATTACAGTGTTAAACTGTAGTATAGTTAATATTACTGTGTGTAACAGTAATATGTTTATTATTACTGTCAACCACAACAATATTGGTGTTTAAACAGAGGCAAAAAAATATGGGTAAATAGCACTTAACCCCCTTGCTGTTTGGACATTTTGCACTAACCCCCTTGTGGTATGAAATTAGGCACATAACCCCCTTGTGGTTTTGACATTTTGCAGATGACCCCCTTATGGTATGAAATTAGGCACATAACCCCCTTGTGGTTTTGAAATTTTGCACATGATCCCCTTATGGTATGACATTAGCGCATAACCCCCTTGAATAGAAAACTGGAAAAGACTAAACTACCCCTATCAAGTCAAAAATTCTTGTTTTAATTTAAAAATAATTATTCTATAAAATGAAAAGCTTAATGTATTTTTTTGTAAAATGCGAAATATAATATATTATTGTGTTTTTTTTTTATTTTACAACACAAAAGGTATATAATACTTGTTATTGTACGATTGACAATTTATTCGATTTTAAAAATCAATTTGAAAATCTTTAACATTATCATTAATTATGATTATTATATTACTATTTTCTATATAATGTATTATATTATAGTTGTTATCGAACTTTAAGTTTTTTAAGAAACAAAGTCTTTATTTTTTTTAATTCTTTTGGAAGAATCTAAAAAACACATTTCTCTAAAGTTGAAATGAAAATTAAATTAAAAAATATATATATGTGCTGTAAAATAGAAAAACACAATAATATATTATATTTCTCATTTTACAAAAAAATACATTAAACTTTTCATTTTATAAAATAATTATTTTTAAATTAAAACAAGAACTTTTGACTTAATAGGGGTAATTTAGTCTTTTCTTGTTTTCTATTCAAGGGGGTTATGTGCTAATTTCATACCATAAGGGGGTCATGTGCAAAATTTCAAAACCACAAGGGGGTTATGTGCCTAATTTCATACCATAAGGGGGTCATCTGCAAAATGCTAAAACCATAAGGGGGTTATGTGCCTAATTTCATACCACAAGAGGGTCATATGCAAAATGTCCAAACCACAAGGGGGTTAAGTGTTATTTACCCAAAAAATAAAGGAAAAAAAAAAGCGAAAAAGTCAACGCCGGAGACCAGCGGTCAACGGCGGCGACAGGCGAAATTGTACTGAAAATTGTGTTTTGGGTCAAAATTAAAAAATCTGTGAAACTTGGGGTCAAATTGAGGTTAAATTAAAATAAAAGATGTAATTGGAGCATAATAAAATGTGAGGGGCTATTTTAGTCTTTTACAAACATCTGGACAATGTGTAGACTTTTTTGTAAAAGAAGTTTTTGTGTGATCTATTTATGAATATATATATATATATATATATATATATATATATATATATATATATATATATATATATATATATATATATATATATATATATATATATATATATATATACTACACCAAATGAGCAATTTCCTAACACCACTATTTTATGATTTCTAACGGATATACCCGTTAGTAATTGCTAACACTTATATCTGTTAGCAATACAACTTATGTGTTAGTATTTGTAATAAGTCATTTTTATTTTATTTATATTTTGTTCTAACGGACATAATGTTGGATTCTAACGGATAATGAGTTAGAAATATAGCTACTGTTAATAATTTATAAGTTATTTAATTATATTAAATCTTTTGTTCCTAATTTAGTTATTTTAATAATAAATAGAGAAGGAGTTCTCACGAGTTCAACCACCGTAGCCCTCAATTCTGCTCTTTTTGTCTTTCCCCCAAACCCGTCCCTCTCTCCCACGATTTAAGCCCCTCTAAATTTTTTTTTCTCCCCAAAACCCGTCCCTCTCTCGTCTGCCTCTTTTATTTCATTCAATTTCTCCATATCTTCAGAGGAAATTGAATTCATAAGAGAATCCAGAGGAATTGAAAGTAAATCAAAGGAAAAGGGAGCTAAGGTTTCAATTGATAAAGAGGAGAAATCGTTAATTGATGCCGATTTGGTGGAGTTTGGGGAGCAGGATACATCTTTAGGAAGCCGTCGACATAAGCTAATTTTCCGGTGGTGGTTTACGGCTGTTGTCTCAGGTGTTGGTGGTCGCCGAAATTAGAGGTAACTAGACTTTGAATTTCGAATTTATTTATTTTAGAAAGATGTAGAGCAGGCCAAATTCTATAGGGGTAACATTTTTTCCCCAAATTCAGACTACTGTACGAACTACGAAACCAATTTTAATCCGACAGTTGTATCGGCGGAATTTCAAAAATAATAAACCTTTTGCCGCCTTCGTTTTTTGGGCAGAATTTGAGGGTTTAAAGTTAGAATTTTAAAACAGTTTCTTCTTAAAAATAGTAGATAGCATGGAGAAGTTTGAGGATGTTCTGAATTTTACTCTTGTTGATAGAGTTTTACGGTCGTCTGTTCGAAGTGGGAAACGAGCGAGTTTGAATATGCCAATTCTGGCAGTTTCTGTAGTCAATCTTTCGGGGCTGTTTTATAGTGTAGTGTTCATATTTTGGGTCAGTGTGTAATGTGGAATTGTAGATGAAGTTGTGATATTACGAGGAAAATGCATCTACGCTTGAACTAGAAATATTGAATATGAGTTATAATTAAAACATTGGTATATTTTTAATATGAATTAGCCTATTTTCACTAAAAAAAAATTTCCCTAATTACTTGGTGGCGGCAGAGAGAAATCGGGAGCAGAGTTGGAAGAGAAGGAATTCGTGGCTACTACCGTATTTGTTCGGGAGTTTCAGCCAATCATCCATTAGTGCAGGTAATCATCAATTGTTTTCTCCTCGCCTTCACGTTTCCTATTTTTTTCCACATCCCATTGTATTCAATATTTTTTTTGTAATTTATAGATTTCATGATTTTCTTATATATTGAAATTTCCCTTGGGGTTATTTGATTTTTAAAATTGATAAGTTCTCTGAAATTACATGCTATAAATTTTTTTGGTGTTAAATGGTGTCTAATATTACATTCAGTTTTGTAGAAATTGGAGTTCTATGGTAAATCTATATAAGTTATTTTTTTATATAGCATGATTCTTTATGATGATAAATAGGTAATGGATGTATGCAAGAATAGTTCAAATTGTAGTATGTGAGTTTATATTAGAGATAAAAAGAATATTTAATGGTTTGTATCATTTATTTATTTTTAATTTTTATGCTATTTTTTAGGCTAATTAATAATGTTATTGTTTAGCTACAAGAAAATCCTTCAAGATCGATTCCTCAAGTTGAGAAATGGTTAGTAGCACATGAGCACGTTGATGGGATTGTCTTAGAGAGTGCTAAAAATAAATATGTAAGTAACTAGTTTTAAATTTTTAACATGTTATTAAGATTGAAATTGTTTATTATCTCACAAATCTTCTTATTTGACTATAACAGAAGCAAGTAAAAGCTGCTGCAAATAAAAGAAAAATCCAAAACTCGAGTGGAGATGAAGGTACGGAGCCTTATGATGACATTGATACAGTACGATAGCAGAGGTGTTTGGAAAAGAGAGAAAGGCAGGAGTACGTGCAGTAGGTTCATGTATCTCGAAGAAACAAGTAACTCAACTTGGGATAGCAAAGTCAAAGATTCAACAAAATGAAAAAGCTCTTAAAGATGCTAGAGATGAGAAGGATGAGATTATCTCCAGAATTGACGGTCTTGAAGGTTTACTTCAAAGATTGATAAAACAAGTTATACTTCTGCATCTTCAAGTGAGCTTGGATCCAATTCAACGATTCCTCCTATTTATTCGACTCAACATTTGAACATCCCTACTGTATTGCATGCCCCTCCCGCCAATGCCAACGCTCCAAATCCTCAAGTTTACTTGTGTGATAAGTTTGGAAGAAAAATAGCCAGGGGATATGTAGTGACAGATGATACCTCCATGGTGTGTCACTTCAAAATTGTTGGACCTGAGGAACAGAAAGTTTGTATTGAAGAAGTACTTGATCCTAATGCTCGTGTGTGGGACCCTCCTCAAGGGGGTTATGATACGTTGGCAGGCTTCGTCCAAAGGGGATTTGTAATTTGGTTTCAGAGCTGGTTAGTAAATATTTGAGTTTATAATTTAGTTTTACATGGATTATTTAGATGATTAACTTGGAATGGTGGATTATTTGTTCTAATAGTTGATGGTCCATCGAATTTTGTTTTGTTTTGTTTTGTTTTGTTTTATTTCGTTTTTCTGGATAACTTGAGTTGAACAGTTTATATATGATAAATGATTATTTTGATGGATGGTTACATTCTATGTTTTATTAGAGATTTGGATGTTGTTTTTATTTATGAATATTGTGATGTACATCATAGGAATTGTTGTTACTTTGAACGATGTAATACAGGTTCAGTGGAAACATGTGCGTCATATTCTGCCCAAGCTCGTTTTTTATAATGATGTCGAGGCTTTAATAATTTTAATTGACAAAAAAATAAATATTTTGAAAAGCTGATTTATTTATAACAAATCTAAGCGTTACTATACGAATCTAACCGTTAGCAATAGTAATTTTTTTTCTAACACTTAATTAATTTGCTAACGGAAATATGCGTTAGAACAAATAACAGAAGTGTTACAATAAATACCGTTACAATATAACTTCTAACGGATATAAGCGTTACATTTAATTATTTTTCTAACGGGTCTGATTATTTATTCTAACGGACAAATTCCGTTAGTAATTTGAACCTCTTAATTTCTAACATGCGTTTTCTAACGGAATTACGCCGTTAGTAATATTTATTGTAACAGTTATAGTTTGTTAGAAAATGCCTGTTTTGGTGTAGTGATATATATATATATTCATAAATAGATCACACAAAAAGATGTAATTGGAGCATAATAAAATGTGAGGGGCTATTTTAGTCTTTTACAAACATTTGGACAATGTGTAGACTTTTTTGTAAAAGAATTTTGTGTGTGATCTATTTATGAATATATATATATATATATATATATATATATATATATATATATATATATATATATATATATATATATATATATATATATATATATATATATATAGAGAGAGAGAGAGGGTAAATGGCAAATAGGCCCAAGACAATGGCACTTATTTGCAAATAAGGAAAATCCCTTTTTTAATAATTTTGTTTTTTCTTAAAAAAAATATTTTAATTAATATGACTGTCATGGCTGCTAAATTACTGTCTGCGGCAGTTATTTAACTGTCGGAGACAGTAATTTAACTGTAAAATGACTTTTTTTTTTTCATCAAAAATATTTTAATTAATATTATTATCTTTGCTACTAAATTACTGTCTCCAACAGTTATTTAACTGTCGGAGACAGTAAATTAACTGTTAATTAATTTTTTTAAAAAATATTTTAATTAATACTACTGTATTCGTTGCTAAATTACTGTTTCCAGCAGTTATTTAACTGTCGGAGACAGTAATTTAACTGTTAATTGACTTTTTTTATTCTTAAAAAAATATTTTTAATTAATATTACTGTGTACGGTGATAAATACTGTCTCTAGCAGTTATTTAACTGTCGGAGACAGTAATTTCATTGTTAATTGACTTTTTTTTTTTTTTTAAAAATTCTTAAAAAAAATTATTTTAATTAATAACACTGCCTAGGCAGCTAAATTACTGTCTCCAACAGTAATTTAACTGTCTTAGACAATAATATTAATAATATTACTGTTCGGGAAAATAATATTCATAATATTACTGTCCCAAACAGTAATATTACTACTGTCTGAGACAGTAACTTAGTAGTCAAGATAGTAATATTAATTAAAATATTTTTTTTCTAAGAAAAAAACAATTCAAAAAAAAAAAAAAAAAGTCAACGTCGTTGACCGGCCGGAAAAAAATTTTCAGGAAAAAAAAATGTTTTAAAAAAAAAAAAAAAAAAAAAAAGTCAACGCCGGAGACCGGCGGTCTCCGGCGGTCAACGCCGGAATCTGGCCAGAAAAAAAATTGTTTTCTGAAAAAAAAAAATTGGGGGTTAATGTGATATATTTGTTTAAATCCGGGGTCAATGTGTAATATTAAGGAAGTTAGAGCATAATGGGTGGAATTGATAAGAATTATATTATGGAGGGTATTTTAGACTAAAGACATAGGGATGAGTTTAATTGAGAAACTGTTTTTTTTGTGGACCAAAATGCATTTAAGTCCCATGTGATGGGCCTTTTTGCCATTCGCCCATATATTTATATATACTTATATATATGAATGCTATTTTGAAAGCACTATCTCAATAATTCTCTTTAACAGATCTCGGGCCTCTTATTACTTTCTTTGCGTGCAAGTGCTCCTGATGGACATCAAGGTTCGTTTCTCAGTCAAGATAAGTATATTCATGATTTTACTTGAACAAAAATGGATGATGCAAAAATAACCTCCACTTCAACTTTCCACTATTGATTCTATGATGGCTCACATATCGCTATGTACAAGACAAGTTGTTGGGTCTCTATTGTATATATCCCTATCCTTATCCCTACCCCTACCAACCTTAAAAGCATGAATGTTTTTTTTTATTTTTTAACATTTTTGTATTTCTTATTATGCCCCTTAACACAAAGTTATACCATCCATTAGTTAAGGTCAATTATGTAATAACAAAAATGAAAATAATAAATTAACATAGCTTAATTATGTAGTTTAAATATCAAATGTCTTTTCATGCGCTATATTTATACTAAGGTGAGAGTTTATTTCCTTCTTATTGTAATTTTTTCAACATATTGAAATTTTTGATGCAATTTAATTTTTATAAAACTACATTTGAAGAGTTTTCCAATGAGATATTATAACCATATATATGTAAAAATTTATTTTAAAATAAATCCTTTCATTTTAAGTTAAGCATTAGATACCTAAAGTAGTTTCAAATTTTAAAGTAGTTCTCATATAAGTTTTTATCACGTAAATTCCACAAATATGAAACTATAATAATGTAAACTCAAACTAAATTTATTACGAAAGTCGAAGTTTGTTTTCTTAAATTCTTAAATAAAATGTATTTGATATATAACTCATAATAAAGTTTTTCAGTGACATATCATAACATGTAAGTGAGCGTTATCAAGTTAATTAAGGATTATTCAAAAATAATAAAATAAAATTTAAAATAAATATTGATAACCAATATATAACAAATATGTCTCGACATAATATAAAATAGTTGTGAATGACTAAGATTGGTTTTAAAATATCGAGGTTAAATTAATTTTTAAATTTTATTTACTTTCGTTCTTTATGCATTTTATTAGTATAAGTGATAGTATGATTTAACAATAGTTAATTATGTAAAAAAAAACATAAAAAGATAATACTCATATATAAGAAATACGTCTAGAAATCAGAAAAAAAAAGTTCTAAATGACTAAGATTGATTATAATTATTGAGGTTAAATAAGAACTTAAATTTTATTTATGATCGTTATTTATGAATTTCATAGTATAAGTGATAACATGATTTAACCATAGTCAATTATGTAAAAAAAAAAGTATATAATAAATAAATAAATAAATGATAATGTATATTATTTATATTTAGTAATATATAATTTTATTGTCAATGACCTGTTAGTATACGAGATAATATGTTAAAAACTGCAATTTTTTTTTTGTTATAGTAATTATTTTTTAGGCAAAATTTCAACATTGCTTTTTCTTTAAAGTATTACAAGAGTTTTCCAATGATCATAATATCATAAATATCATAAATATGTATATAAATAGATAATCACATAAAAATGACTCTCCATTTTTAAATTGGGCGCTTTTCGTTTAATGTATTTTTAATCTTAAGATGTAGTAATTAGTCTTATTATTTAGTTAAGTATATTCTTATAAGTATTATACTTTAACTCAAACATCAATATTAATAAAAGACTATTCAAAAATACTTTATGAAAATAAAGAAAAAATTAAGTAATAGACGTGGATGATCAAAACTATTTTAAATTTTGAGGTCAAAGAAAGAAAGTAAATATACGGAATGTATACATATAATTAGACAAAATGGAGGTCAATATAGTTTACTCAAATTTTGGTCAAGGGTAAAAGCATAATTTAGAGAAAGTAAATGATGAAATGAGTAACGTCTTAGCTACTATCCCAATTCAATGTAGATATGCATATTTTTCAAATTAGAGGCAATTTAGATGTAATCACCAAACATTAGGGCCATGCTTGTAGTAAATTTTCACTTTCTTTAAGGAAATTGTTTGTAAATTTGACCAGAGTGATCATAACATACGAGTAACACGAAAAAAGACTTAATTGTTTCAAACAATATTTATGCAAAGAAATTCAAGATAATGAAAATTGTCAACTGTCACAACGAAATAAAAGAAATTTTAATGCGAACATTTTCCATGCATAAATTAATATATAACAGTTTATTTTAGTTATTTTCTTCTGATTTTATATTCTTATTGATTTCATTTTTAGAATAATTTTATTTCATCATACATTTTGATATAGGCGGCGACTATATGCAATCGTAAAATTTACTTAGGGGAAGACCAAATTAAATTTTATACCAAATTAAGTGTAAAAAGACTATAATGACCTTATTAAAATACAAACAAAAAGAAAACTTAATTCTATCAATAACTCTTGCAAGACCAAATTTTAAAAAAAAAAAAAAAAGCACAATTGAAAAACGGGAGGGAAGAAAAAAGAGGACCACTTGCAGATTCGCCACCGCGCCATCATCGATGAAGTCGACCACCGCCTTGTAAAATTTCGACACACTGGTGTCAAATTTTTCACGAAATTTCGATAATAAGTTGTTGTCAATTATTCGCACTTTTTTCGACATTTGTGTGTGATATTTTGCTCAAAATTCGACATCAATGTGTCGATTTTCAGTAATTGAAACGAAATATTGGCGTCGATTTTTTCAGAAATTGAAAAATTCAACTCTATAATGTCATTTTTATAGCTAAATATCGACCTGTAAACGTCAAATTTTTGTGTACGGGAAATTATTTTCGAAGAACGAGAAAAATGACCACAAAGCTAAAAAAAGTACAATATATCTTATCACATTGTGTTCTTCGACCTTAGAATCATCCATATTGATGTCTTGTTTGCTCATAATGTCCTCATTTGCAAGCTTTAGTAAGATTTGAGGGTTTTGTTTGATGAGGGTTTTTGGAGAATATGAAAGAGTATTTTTGGAGAAAATGTGTAGAATGCGTGTGAAGAAGAAGAGGTTGGGTTTTGTTGGTGAAATGAGTTCCCTCTTGTTTTTCATATTTTTTTTGGTCTTGCAATAGCAATTAGGCCTAACTTGAATTAATAATATCAAAATTAGTATTGGGGTTATATTTGTAATTTTCAGTCTTTCTCTTAGTAAATTTATTTATATTTTGGTCTTGCATCAAGTAAGGTCTTGCCCATAGAAATTTTGAAATTGCAAATATTGGCTGCCTTTTATATATAAGTAGAACATGAAGTTTTGTACTTATTCAGTTTTTTTATTATTATTTTTTTTTTGTAAAATCCAGTATGTAACTTTTATTAATTAATCATAATTAGTTATATATTAAGTAAAATCATGTAATCACGTTCAACGCAAGTGGTGCTTGCTAGTCTTTTAAAAAACCGGATATCTCATTTATTGTGAATAATCTTGCTCAATTCATGTAATCACCTTCTAAAGACATTGGACAACAACAAAATGTCTTCTACAACACCAAAAACATAAATTGTATTTGCAATGGGCTTCATTTGAAACGTAAGCAACATCTCTCTCTTCATGCATTCACCAAAGTTGTCTGGGCTGAAACCACTTCAGCATATCTTATGTACTTAGGTGGAAACCTCATCTTCTGGTCATCTAAGATAATCAGTAGCCCGGCGGAATATCAATTGGTTGCTTCTACTACAGTAGAGCTCTCATGGATACTCTTTTTTCGTGAAGAACGTGTTGCGACCCCATCACAGCTCCCCCTACTATCTACTATGACAACATGGTGGCAACAAAGCAATGCTCCAATCTTGTGTTTCACTCGCAAATGAATCACATTGCCATAAACTACCATTTTGTACGAGACTAAGTTTCTTCTGGTAAGCTTTGATCAGTCTAGCATGTTCCTTCTCAAGACTAGTTTGGCTGACCTACATACCAAAGCATTATCCAGGCAATGTCATGAACAACTTCGAAAACAGATTTGTGTCTCAAATGGATCCACTATCTTGTGGAGGCATGTTAGAAATAATCGTTGAATATATCGAAAACATAACGTGCATCCTTGATTTATTTGATTTCTAGTAGGTATAGAACTTATCAATTTGCTATTATAGATTTTACGTAAAAAAAATTCAATTGCCTTTATGTAGTAACTACTATATATATATATATATATATATGATGATGCTAATATGTAGCTCACATAGGGTGGTGTAGAAAACGAACTGGGAGAGCAAAGCAGATCAGTAGCTTGACAACTTGATGATCATGAGGTACCTGCGATCATAGAACACATAAGCTAAGCCGGGGGTTGATCCGGCGGAAACCCCTCCGACGCTCAAGTCAGACGTGCTGATCATATAAATAGTCCAGAGAATACCATTAGTTTAGTATTGCTCAGTTAATAGGACGTACCTTAAGGAATGAATTCAAACCTTTATTTATAGTTTAGTTGAGATTGTCGGGCCCAAACCTTACTTGAAGGTGATTGGGCCTCGGTGATAGTGGTCTTCGATATTGGGCTCGTGGCCCAGTAGGTAAGTAATTTGTAGGCCCATTGGGTTGGCCCAATTATGCATATCATTAAGCCCCCCACTCTCGATTCGATGTGGGGGCCATGTTGAAATGGGTGACGGATCGTGTCGAGAGTAAAAATTGTAGTAGTCAATGGTGTGCGAAAACGCGTTGGAGCGTATGTCGGAGGGGCATGAATGCGCGTTGGCGCATAGCGCGACAAGGTTGTCGCGATGTAAGTTAATTGAGTCGTCGGTTTTGTCCCGCGACGATGTAGTAGCGAATTATCTCCTCGTGGGAGTTGTCTTGTCGCGGGGTAATAGTGTTGATCGAGTTATCTCCTCGTGGGAGTTGTCTCGCGATAATGTAGTAGCAAGGATCAAGTAATCTCCTCGTGGGAGTTGTCTCTGGGGTAATCGAGTTGATCGAGTTACGTCCTCGTGGAAGTTGTCTCACGATAATGTCGTAGCACGGAGCTAGTATTCTCCTCGTGGGAGTTGTTATTTTTCGACATTGTCAATGTTTTGACGCGTTGCTTATATGTGTTTACATATAGCCTTGTGCGTGATGTACTTGAGGAGGGGATCAGACTCTCAAGATTTTTTTTTATGGGGGTCGTGCTCCTTGTTAGACCTCGTGGGTCTTAAGTATGTTTGGACCGTGGCCACGTTTTAATAAAGTACCCATCGAAAACAAGTAGATAAATCTGAGTAATCAAGCTGGCCAGGCTATATAGATTCCCATAATATTTCTAAGTGTTTCTAGGGTTGTAATCGTGCTAACTTGAGCTTGTGATTATATAGTGAAGTTCGGGCGAGTTGTTTCCTCATGGGAGTTGTCTCGCAGCAAAGTTGTAGAATCATTGGATGACGCGCGACTGACGAGTGTGTGGATTGATGTTGCTCTGAGCGATTTCTCTCCTCGTGGGAGTTGTCTCGTTGCGGGTGGTAGTACTGAGCGAGTTTGCTCCTCGTGGGAGTTGTCTCGGAAGCCCCCCACTCTCGAGACGATGTGGGAGCCAAGTAGAAAGGAGTACCGGATCGTATTGAGAGTAGATCTGTGCTGTAGTCTTGCGTTAATCGTTGGCATGGCATGGAGAAAATATTTTTTTTATTTATCCGTTTGATAGCGAGCGCGATTTGGTAGGCGCGTTGAAGAGTTCGCGCGATTTGGTGGAGCGCGTTGAAATTCTCGCGCGATTTGGTGAAGCGAGGTGAAATCTACGCGCAATTTGGTGGAGAGTAGCAAAAGTTGTGCCCAATTAGGTGGGAGCGCGCGCTCCAAGGTGGCCTTGGGAGGCGCGCGCGCGTGCATGGGAAGGCGCGCGCGCGTGTGAGATTTTTCTTTTTTTTTTTTTTTTTTTTTTTTTGAATGGAGCCGCGCGCGCGCGGCTTGGCTCGGCTCGCGCGCGCGGCTCGGCTGCAGCTCTCCTTTTTCTTCTTATTTTTTCTTTCTTCTTCTGTTTTTCATCTTCTTCCTTCTTCTTTTGTTTCTTCTTCTTTTACTCTCTTTTTTCTTCTTCTCTTTTTTCGTCTTCTTCTTTTTTCTTCTATTTTTTGGTGGTTGATATTCACCCCCTTGGAGATGTTCTATTTTTTGAGTAGGAAGATTATCCTCGTCTCTTGCGATGTGATGTGAACCCACTTGGGGTTGAGAGGTAAGGGTGATGCCCAACCTTAGGATGGGGATAACTGCCCACTGTAGGATGAGGCGCTCGAGACCTATGGTCTGAGGTGGATGTGCACGGTTGTGCCGCTGGTTCGCGCGTGCGCGTCAGACCATTTTTTCTGTTTTTTGAAGTAGGGACGTGAAACACTTGATGGGATGTGAAACCCCTTGGGGTTGAAAGGTAAGTGGATGTACCACCCTTGAGATGAGATACCCAACTTTAGGATGGGATAGCCCCCCATTTAGGATGAAGGGATCACGAACCATTGGGGTGAGATGCCCAACCTTGGCGATATATGGTGCCCCCGATTCAGTGGCAGCACGAGTTGAATCTTCCGTGATCATACACTGAAGGTCTTCTTCGGTTATCTGAACCGTTCGAGAAGTAAGTAGAAATTGATCATGTTGAGGACCCAATGGGGCCTCACGAGGAGGAGCGTTGGCTCCTGCTATGACGATGTATGGTGCCACTGCTTCAGTGGTAGCACAAGTTGAGGCTTCCGCGATTATACGCTGAAATTGATGTAGAGAGGTGAGGGGATACCCAGCCTGTGGGATGGGATGTCCAACCCTTGGGGTGTGTTAGCCCCCCAGCTCAGGAGGAGTTACGTGATGCGGGGATGGTACGCATGGCGTGGGAGCACAAGGCGATGATGCGCGAGGGATAGGCGCGCGGCGCTAGCGCATGTCGGCGAAGGCGCTCGCCGAGGGCGCGCGGCGCTAGAACGCGTCGGCGAGGGCGTGCGGCGCTAGCGCGCGTCGGCGAGGGCGCACGGCGCTAGCGCCTGCTAAAGGCGCAAGGCTAGGGGGCGCGCGGCGCGGTGTTGGGGCGCAAGGCCGGCGGGCGCGCGCGGCGGCAAGGGCGTGCGCGGCATTGCAGCGCAAGGCCTGGGCGTCGGAGGTCGCGTTTGCGCGTGGTAGCCTCGAACGAGTTGTCTCGTCGCGAGGTGGTAGGGCCGAGCATTTTGAGACATGTTTCACCACAATTTAGTTGAAGCGCGAGAGTTGTCACACGGGTAAGTAGTAACTGGGGAGTTGTATCGCCCAGATGTTATATCGACTCGAGAGTTGTCTCGAGGCTAAATATTATTGTCGGGGAAGTTGTCCCGCTGCGACGTGGTAACGACTCAAGAGCTGTCTCGAGGTTAAGTGTAGGCGTCGGGGGAGTTGTCCCGCTGCGACGTAGTAGTGACTCGAGAGTTCTCTCATGGCTATAAGACATCTCATGTACTTGAAGTAGGACATCCGATGTAGTTGAAGTAGGACATCTGATGTACTTGAAGTATGATATCAGATGTAGTTGAAGTAGGACATCTGACGTACTTGAAGTATGACATCAGATGTAGTTGAAGTAGGACATCTGATGTACCTGAGGTAGGACATCAGATGTAGCTGAAGTATGACATCTGATGTACCTGAGGTATGACATCAGATGTAGTTGAAGTAGGACATCTAATGTACTCGAAGTATGACATCAGATGTAGTTGACATCTGATGTACCTGAGGTATGACAGCAGATGTAGCTGAAGTAGGACATCTGATGTACCTTAGGTATGACATCAGATGTAGTTGAAGAAGGACATCTGATGTACTCGAAGTATGACATCAGATGTAGTTGACATCTGATGTACCTGAGGTATGACATCTGATGTACTTGAAGTATGATATCAGATGTAGTTGAAGTAGGACATCTGACGTACTTGAAGTATGACATCAGATGTAGTTGAAGTAGGACATCTGATGTACCTGAGGTAGGACATCAGATGTAGTTGAAGTAGGACATGTGATCTACCTGAGGTAGGACATCAGATGTAGTGGAAGTAGGACATCTGATGTACTCGAAGTATGACATCAGATGTAGTTGACATCTGATGTACCTGAGGTATGACATCAGATGTAGCTGAAGTATGACATCTGATGTACCTGAGGTATGACATCAGATGTAGTTGAAGTAGGACATCTGATGTACTCGAAGTATGACATCAGATGTAGTTGACATCTGATGTACCTGAGGTATGACAGCAGATGTAGCTGAAGTAGGACATCTGATGTACCTTAGGTATGACATCAGATGTAGCTGAAGTATGACATCTGATGTACCTGAGGTATGACATCAGATGTAGTTGAAGTAGGACATCTGATGTACTCGAAGTATGACATCAGATGTAGTTGACATCTGATGTACCTGAGGTATGACAACAGATGTAGCTGAAGTAGGACATCTGATGTACCTTAGGTATGACATCAGATGTAGTTGAAGTAGGACATCTGATGTACTCGAAGTATGACATCAGATGTAGTTGACATCTGATGTACCTGAGGTATGACATCAGATGTAGCTGAAGTAGGACATCTGAATGGCCTAGTCGATCATATGTCGAATATCCTCTTTGGTTATCTGAACCATGTGAGGTGGAGCTGGTTGATGAGGGTCTTGCTGAAGGTTTCGAAGTGGATCTCGAGCGCGACCTCAAGTGTCATCTCGAAGATAGCCTCGAGGATCATCACGAGGGGGTCTAGAAGGGGATCTCGGTCACGACATCAGGTGACGTCCTGAGATATGTCTCGAGGATCATCACAGGATGGTCTAGAAGGAGATTCCGTTGTGGCGATGCGTTGTGCTACTGCTTCAGTAGCAACGCGGGAAGATGCTTCTGTAATCATAAGTTGAAGGGCCTCCTCGGTTATCTGAACCGTTAGAGGAGCAAGTAGAAGTTGATCTTGTTGAAGGTTCGGCGATCATATGTTGAAGGTCCTCTTCGGTTATCTGAACCGTTCGAGGGCGGAAGTAGACCCCCAGAGAGTCGATGACCCATGGCGAATGAAATGTTTTGGGGGCAGTTGTAAGCCCCCAGGGAGTTGATAAACCTTGGCGAACGAAATATTTTGGGGGCGATGTAAACCCCCAGGGAGTCGATAACCCTTGGCGAGCAAAATATTTTGGGGGCGATGTAAACCCCCAGGGAGTCGATAACCCTTGGCGAGCGAGATATTTTGGGGGCAGAGGTAAGCCCTCAGGGAGTCGATGGCGGTGGTGCCATAGGTGGCTCCACATGTGGAGCAGGTGCTGGTATCGCGTTGGGAGCATTTGCTCCCATCGTGGCGATATATTGGATCACGGCCTCTGTGGCAGCGCGAGTTGAAGCTTCTGCTATCATGCGTTGAAGCGCATCCTCGGTTATTTGAACCATTCGAGGAGCAGGGAGTGATGGATCGGCGAGTGGTGGGTCCCGAGGGGGGATCACCTGAACCTCGCGAGGCGGATCCATGGGATGAGGAGGAGGTGGCAAGCCAGAGCCTCCACGAGGTGGGAGGTCGTTAGCTGTGTCATTTTCTCTCCGAGCAGACGCCTCAGGAGGATCTTGTTGGCTACGTGATCTGGTTTGCATCGTTCCCACAGACGGCGCCAAAATGATGATGCTAATATGTAGCTCACATAGGGTGGTGTAGAAAACGAACTGGGAGAGCAAAGCAGATCAGTAGCTTGACAACTTGATGATCCTGAGGTACCTGCGATCATAGAACACATAAGCTAAGTCGGGGGTTGATCCGGCGGAAACCCCTCCGACGCTCAAGTCAGACGTGCTGATCATATAAATAGTCCAGAGAATACCATTAGTTTAGTATTGCTCAGTTAATAGGACGTACCTTAAGGAATGAATTCAAACCTTTATTTATAGTTTAGTTGAGATTGTCGGGCCCAAACCTTAGTTGAAGGTGATTGGGCCTCGGTGATAGTGGTCTTCAATATTGGGCTCGTGGCCCAGTAGGTAAGTAATTTGTAGGCCCATTGGGTTGGCCCAATTATGCATATCAATATATATATATATATATATATATATATATATATATATATATATATATATATATATATATATATATATATATATATATATATATATATATATATATATATATATATATATATATATTCGGCTAATTGCCCCAGTTAATAAAACGAAGATTTTCCTCATATTCTCTTGAATATTTAGAGAAAGTGTGTGTTTGACTGTTTGTACTAATACACGTTATGAGGTTGTCAAAGTGGTGAAATTGGAAGTTTGTTTGATTTCAATCTTTACATTAAATATTTGCAGCAAATTAATTTACACATTTATTCACATAATATGGACATAAAACACTACTGCTTGGGATACTTTTATATGACCATCTTAAGTTTTTACACATTTTAGGCAGTAGGATAGGAAGCTTGCATGGCAATGCCACAGAGACCTTCAACAGTATCGATATCCCTTTGCATTCTAATATATCCATTTTCACCCCAACTAGTTCCCCACGAGTTCTTAACCAACCAATACTTCGTTTCATCACTAGTTACTCCATAACCAACCACAGTCACACCATGGTCAAGTTCAGTTCCACATTGTCCAGTAAATACTCCACTAGAGTAGAACTGAAAATCAGATCCACTAGCATCAATTGCAACAGATATTGGTTGGTTAACCACAGCCTTGAGCAGTGCTGACTCACTATTTGAAGGAACATCCTCGTACCCTGTAATCTTGGCCACATGAGAAGATTCCTTCTTAGAGTTGCATGTTCCATCTACTCCTTCGTACGGGTAATTGGATTCAGTTGTGAGTCCATTATTACTTATAATGAACTCGAATGCATAGTCCATTAGACCACCGTTGCAACCCTGATCTTCGCTTGTGTCACAATCCACAAGTTCTTGTTCGGATAATGAAACCAGATTCCCCGTTGTGAGTTGGTTTATTCCTTCTGTGGCTGCAACAGCTGAAAATGCCCAGCAACATCCTGTATTTTTTTTTATTGATGATAAATTAGTCTCTTTAATGCTACAATTTCTCCAAAAAAAAAATAAAAAAAGAAAAAGTAAATATTAGATGTAGATATGTCTTATTTTGACTTAATTACCACATTGCCCCTGGTCCTTAACAGGAGTTACAGCTCCCTTCTTTGTCCAGTCCATGCTTGGTGGAACTGCACTGACATTAGCGTACATATACGATGAAACTTTAGATGATGATTTCGATTGAGATCTCATTTTGTATCCATTTCGAGATGCTTGAAATTCTTCATTTGTTAAATCAGCAAATTTGTTGATGGCAAGTTTGTAAGCCCGAGTTTCAGTTTCATTTACGGACTGAATGTACTCCACATTGTCCTTGAAAATATTGAATCTCTTGGCTTTCTCTGCATCATTTTTGTAAGTACGGCCATATTGAACCATCCATTGCTCATGTCTTTCAACTATTGATGCGTCGGGCAGTGTGCGGGCAGTGGCTTGAGAAACCCACATTTGCAATACTAATACTGCAGCTAAAATAAACCTCCAATTCGGTGTGATCGAGGCGATTTTCCTTTTTCTAGCTGGATATGGTAATTAAAATGTATTGAAATATTTATGAGAGAAAGTATTATTGATGTGAATTCTTGTATAAGACATGAGGTATTTATAGTTACACAACTCATGATTCAGTTAATTCTTCTCCCTGGAAAACACGGCAAGTTAAAGATGACAACAAAATCAAAAAGTTACGTAGAGGCTACTCCATTTTGAATGAATTTCCAATTTTATCATTATTGTTTTGTAGTTTAGTCAAGTGTTTCAGGATCATACAAGTTAAATTAAAAGTATTGCATATGATACCCTTGTTTGTCCTATCCATTCATAATATTTTTTATTCAATTGTTTGGGATCTTTCTTTCCGGTTAGAATGTGAAAGCTTACAAAACTTTATTAGTGCTGCATTTATCTCTAAAATATTGTTAATGGGGTTATTTGAAATTGAACCCCTCAATACTTCTTTTAATAGGGAGAGGTACAAACTATTTTGCACCGTTAGAGAAAAACTTAATCTGAATTTCAGCCACCCATTTTTCCATTTAAACCCCTGCCACCTTATCAACGCTATCACCTGCTACGTGGCTACCTCATGATCCGTTTTTTTTTTATTATTATAATTATTATTATTTTTTAATCTTTTTTAACCTTTTTTCTATCACGTGTATTAATTAACTATAGAACCTAGTCGACTAAGGAAATTTCTTTAATTTTTTTTTTAATTTTTTTATTTGTTTATTTTTCTCTGTCAGGTATATTAATCGACTGTGATATTAATCAACTGTAGAGTGTCACCGATTAAGTAACTCACTCCTAAAAGTAAAAAAATAAACACAACTATAAAAAACGAAAATCAACATTTGTTTACAAAACAAATAATATACATAAATTGTAATTGATTATACAAATCGGAATCAATACACAAAAATCAAAAAAATGAATCAAAAAAGGAAATCGAGTAACCTTAATCGACTACCAAAAAGTCGATTAACACTTTAATCGACTACCATAGCACATTCGATTAACTTAATCGACTACCAAAATACGTAGTCAATTAAGGGTCCAACATGGACAAATTCTCTACCCACACCGTCCTCCACCCGATCCACCAAAAAATCATAGATCTACCACTCCGTCGTCACCACACTGCCGCCACACCACACCATCACCATACTAAACTTTTACCTCTGTTTCTCCTTCTTACCTAAAAATAAAATATTCCCAATGCTTCCACATTACTCAAACAATCTTTAACAAGAATAAAATTATTGTCGGAATTTGCTAATAATATATTAGAGTGGTGAACTTTCTTGTGTAATAGTTTATGAATGTAGTGATTGAAATACACGTGCGAGGGATTATAGAGGATTCATCATACAAACTCTACCTTTAGTGGTTCCATGTCGGTTGAAAAATATAAATTCCCATGACAACGGATCTCAATTTTTCACCGCAAGAGGTAAACTCGGCTGTATATTTGAGGGGGTAGGCTCGTAATTCGATTTCTCTACTGCTAGAATTCAATATTTGTATATAATCTTCGTTTCAGCTTCAGCCGAACTCTTGACTGAGCCGAATATTAACTAAGGTGGTTTTCTCTAATTATTTGTCGAAAGAGAATTTTCCTTAACAACATTACCTAGATGGAGGATTTCTTGCAAATTTCCGGTTAATATAACCTATATCATATTTGCTAAAATTTGGGAAAAGAAAATTCATAATTACTCGTTGATAGAAATACTAAACTCAAGACTACCTAGACAGAGCACAAGATCAAATCTTAATTCAACAACACTAAATAGAATAAATATCATCCCCATTCCCCTTGTCATTTGTCAAATACCCAAGTTTTTATCATGGTTTTCTTTTACTCTGTATTTTTTTTTTATCACAGGTTTTGTTGTTTTTACTACTTAAGTAACGAATGATGGAGAGGAGTGTGGTGTGAATGGAGATTCATGCTATAGATAACTAACTATACATAACTATACATAATTATACTCACATATAGTAACATATAAGTATACGTAAGCTATGTGTTTTTTGGAAATTGTAATGTATAGTAATACTGATGATTGTTCTTGTTTGAAGAACATATGCATGTGTCTTTTTCCAATTTTTGTTGGCTAATTGATTTATAATATCATGATTCAAATTGTCAACTTTGTTGTTGGTGTGGATGAAATTTGTTTGGTATATATTTCGGGTAAAAAGAAGGTAAATCACTACATATAACTATACGTGACGATAGAATATGTAGTATATTATAGCCATTTGTAGCCAATTTATGTGCACGAAACTTATTGAAAATTTATTTTTTTTTAAATTAAAAAAAATAATATAAAAAATTAAAAAAAAAATTAATAAAAATAGAATAATAAGAAAATACAAAAAGGGTATATATAAAAATAATAATAAAATAATAAAAATCTATAAATTTTTATTAAAAAAATCTATAAAAATGATAAATGCAGTTGGCGAAATTATTGAATGGGGTTGGGCGAAAATTGCACATAAAGGATAATAGAACTTTTGCCTCTCAAAAAAATAATTTAGGGGTGTACATTTGATATACACCTCTAATATGAAAAATAAATAGGGATAGGTCCACCCCTAAAATGTTCCTTTGAGATTCGCCCTAGAGATGCAAAAGTACTATTGTGCCCTCACGTGCAATTTCCGCCTAACTACATTCATTGATTTCACCAACTGCATTCAGTATTATGGCCAATTGCATTTAGCATTTTTGGACCAGCTATTTCATTTTTACAGATTTTTTTAATAAAAAAATATAAATGTTTATTTTTTTATTATTATTATTATTATTATTATTATTATTATTATTATTATTATTATTATTATTATTATTATTTATATATATATATATATATATATATATATATATATATATATATATATATATATATATATATATATATATATATATATATATATATGGATAATTTGACAAAACTCCCTCACTAGACATGTGTAATTACAATAAATCCAAAAAAAAATCAGATTTTTAAGGTAAATCCAAAATATTGTTAATTAATAAAAAATAATTAAGTTTCACTATTATACCCTTGTATCAATCCTTATTTTATAAATTTAATTTATTTTCCATTTTTGATATAATTTAATATTAAATTATAACACGCTCTCCAACCAGATCTGTAACCACCCACTCCGCCCTCTTCTCTACCAACACCGTCTCCCCTTCCATGTCTACCGCCTCATCCTCTATCCCAGCCCCCGTTCGCCCCTCTATGACGCGGATGAAGAAGAAGAAATTAAAAGAATGGCTTCTAGGAGTTTCTCATGGCTTTTTGACCCTGCAAAGCTTTTCGATTATACCTTGATTTTAACAGTTGTTGCTCAAAAGAAAGCCAAGAAACCATAGGGCGGTGCCGCCACGCTTCTGCCACCGGTGGCGGGTCTTCGAAGAAATTGAATAACAACTATTCAATTTCACGCCATTTGGTTTGTCTTCGATTTTAATTTTTAATCGCTTGTTCGTCTTCTCCGATGTTTATTCGCAATTATCTTTTATTTCCTTTCTTTTTTTTGTGTAAATTTCTTGAATTAAATTGGTCATTGTCCAGTTTTCATTTTTCATGTCCCGAATGTTACTATTCTTACCAAACAACAGTAACATATGTTGAATAAGTCAATTCATTGAATTAGTTATATCCATTCTTACGGTGAAATATCTTGTATGATTAAATTGATTGACTACAAGATCTTGTCTTGTTTGTTGTTTTGTTAGTCCAATTAATTTTCTTTTTCTGTTTTTTTTATAATCTGTTTTTTGATAATTTGATAATCTGTTTTTTTCTTTTTCTTTTTCTTTTGTTTTTTTTAATTTGACTTTCATTTTTGAAGATACTAGAACTTGGTGAGTGTATGAAGATGAAAGCAGAGCAATGAATTTGAAGATTCTGATATGTCAACTGAAGAGTTACTTGATCAGGAGGAGGAGGACGTGTTTTGGTTGGTTTTAGTCATCATCAATCTTAAGACTTTTGGTTGGTTGTTTTCAAACGAAATCAGAAGCTTTTGATGCTTTTATGATCCTTTAATAGTTTTCGATAAATTTTATAGTGAATTTCGACGAGTGTCTTGTGGATCTCATAGTGGTTTTCGATAATTTATAGTGGATTTTGTTTGAATTTTCACGTTAATTTCATAGTGCTTTAACGAAAATTCATAGTAGTTTTCGATGTTTATATAGTTGTGTATACATAGTGGTTTCATGTTTATATAGTTGTTTATACATAGTGGTTTTTATGTTTATATAGTTGTTTATACTGAGTGGTTTTTATGTTTATATAGTTGTTTATATTGAGTGGTTTTCATGTTCATATAGTTGTGTATATATAGTGATTTTCATGTTAGTAGAGCTTATTTATACAGAGTGATTTTCATAATGTCAGGCTCTGGTTTCGATAACTTTATAGTGGTTTTAAAATACAAAAACAATGAAATACATTTCTTTTGCTAAATCTACTTTAGTGAACTATAATCTCATGTAGTCAACTATAGTTACATGTAGTTATGTTCCTTCTTGTTTAATACATGTGACTATATATGACTGACTACATGTGAATATATATATATATATATATATATATATATATATATATATATATATATATATATATATAAAATTCATCTACACCAACAAAAAAAAAGCAGTAAACCATTATGAACCGTACTACAGCAAAAAAAAATAGTAAACCATGTTTGTAAAATTCATATACGAACGAATGATTAATTTTCATCATATAAATGCAGTAAATATATACAAATCAACATATATACAAACTAAAAAAACCAAAACCTCCCACCACCGTTCTTCTCCGTCGCCCAACTCAAGGAAAATAATCCATTAAGCAATTTATTATAGGAAAAAAAAAAACCTAAACAATTGGGTAAATTATCAATTCTAATAAACCAAAAATATATTTTTTTTAATCATCAATTGGGTTAATCATCAATTCTTATATAAGTTTTTGGATATGAGATTTCCCTTCGATTAACAGGCACAAACACACACACAAAACATATAATGGAACTGAATACAGTCAAATGTTGAATTCGTTAGATTTTGGTGAAAGTTCACCATGGATTTCAATGGAAAATATAATTAGCTTGATGATTACCCTACTATGCGTTCTGAACTCCCTGCAGAAGAACCTCAGGACAGAAAACACTGAAATTAGGCTATGGACTCTAACTAAACATTTGCTTCACATCCTTTATAAAATTTATTCCAAAAATGCCCCTCCACCCACAAATTCGAAATATTCATTAAGTAGATTCCAAACTGCATATATCATTTTATTTATTATGCATTTAATATTTTAATATTTCCATCTAATATTTTGTTTCTTCATAATATCCGTTTGTCTTCCTTTTTTTCTTTATTCATTTTAGCATTTTATACACTATTATAAAAATTTCTTTATTTTTTTCCTTTTTTTTCTAATATTGAGAATTAAAAAAAAAAAAAAAAAAAAAGACATGCTATTTTTTTTATTTTTTTCAATTTTTCTTTAGTAGACTATGGTATATTACGACGTACTGTAGTATACTATAGTGTAGTGGTGTACTATGATATACTACGGAGTAGTATAGTATACTACGGTTTACTATGTTTTACTACCAAACCCTAGCCACCAAAAACTCCTAGCCGTCGCAAACCCTAGCAGCCGCAGCCGCCGCCAACCCTAGCAACCCACACTCGTAGCCTCCGCGACTGTAGTCACCTACCAACCTTGAAAATACCTAGATCTGACATTTGAACAACCCAAATCAAGGAAAAAACTTAAAACATAAGGAAATTAGATCCAATTGATTAGTCAAAATATACTTTCCATAACATCTCAACCATAATTACAGCCCCCGCCCACACAGCCCCCACCTCACCTCCACCCGCCGCCGCCGCCTCCACCAAGCTCTCTCGATCCACCATCGGAATTTGCAGATCTGTTGTTCTCCGCCACCATAGCCCACCGACCATAGCCACCGCAATAGGCGCCGTCACCATCTCAACCATTACTGAGCGGCGAGAGAGATGTGGAGAGATAGAGATTGAGAGAGGGAAAGAACGAGAGGGAGAGAACGAGAGATAAGCAGAGAAAAAAACAAAATAAGAGAAATAGATCTGATAAGTTGGAGAAACGTGAATATAGATATTATATTTAGGGTATAAGCGCAAACTAGGGATTAAAAAAAATTAAAGAATGTGGCTCATATATTATTTAAAGGTAGGGATTTAATTAAAAGATTAAATTTAAGGTTGTCATTTAGTTCAAATTAGGTTTGATTGAGGAGTTCTTAGCATATTACACCTTAAATTTATTGAATCTTATTCCAATATTTTATTTGATCATTCATACTACACAATAACTAGCAACTTATTTTATATAAAAAATAATCATATATAATTTTATTGATTTATAAAGCAATTAATAATATTCAATTTTAAACAATTAAATCTTAAATAGTGTAAATTATTGACTAAAATAGTAAGAATCACGTGCATTACACGTGGTACTAACTAGTATATTATATAAGATTGAATAAGTCTTTAGTGTAATTAGATATGGAATTAAATGAATTCACTGAAATAATTGAAAAAAACTGTATTTTCCTTTGGACAAATATTAAATTGGAGTTGTTCTTTTTTTTATCGTTTTTTTATGTATAACAAATGTAAAGAAACAGCAGCAATAAGCATCAGTGGTCTAGTGGTAGAATAGTACCCTGCCACGGTACAGACCCGGGTTTGATTCCCGGCTGATGCAAATATTGCGTTTTGTCTAGAAATTTTTCTCTTTTTGCCTAGAAATAAAATAACTATTTATTATTAATATGTAAATGTAAAAGCACTTACGTTCAGCCATCTAAATTGGGTTTTGGGATGTACGGATTTCCAAGAAATGGCAAAATATAATGGGTTTTCAAAGATTCATACAAGAATATTATAATGGATAGGACAAACAAGGGTATCATATGCAATACTTTTAATTTAACTTGTAATGATCTGAAACACTTGACTAAACTCCAAAACATTAATGATAAAATATGAAATTCATTCAAAATGGAGCAGCCTCTACGCAACTTTTTGATTTTCGTTGTCATCTTTAACTTGCCGTATTTTCTAAGGAGAAGAATTAACTGAATCATGAGTTGTGTAACTATAAGTATCTCATTTCTTATACAAGGATTCACACAGCAATACTTTCTCATCGTAAATATTCCAATACATTTTATAAATTACCATATCCAGCTAGAAAAAGGAAAATGGTCTCGATCACACCGAATTGGAGGTTTATTTTAGCTGCAGTATTAGTATTGCAAATATGGGCTTCTCAAGCCACTGCCCGCACACTGCCCGACACATCAATGGTTGAAAGACACGAGCAATGGATGGTTCAATATGGCCGTACTTACAAAAATGATGCAGAGAAAGCCAACAGATTCAATATTTTCAAGGACAATGTGGAGTACATTCAGTCCGTCAATGAAGCTGAAACTCGGACTTACAAACTCGCCATCAACAAATTTGCTGATTTAAAACATGAAGAATTTCAAGCATCTCGAAATGGATACAAAATGAGATCTCAATCAAAATCATCATCTAAAGTTTTATCGTTCAGGTACGCAAATGTCAGTGGAGTTCCACCAAGCATGGACTGGACAAAGAAGGGAGCTGTAACTCCTGTTAAAGACCAGGGGCAATGTGGTAATTAAGTCAAAATAAGCCATATCTACATCTAATATTTACTTCTTCTTTTTTTCTTTTTTTTTTGAGAAATTGTAGCATTACAGAGACTAATTATCATCAACTAAAAAAAATACAGGATGTTGCTGGGCTTTTTCAGCTGTTGCAGCCACAGAAGGAATAAACCAACTCACAACGGGGAATCTGGTTTCATTATCCGAACAAGAACTTGTGGATTGTGACACAAGCGAAGATCAGGGTTGCAACGGTGGTCTAATGGACAATGCATTCGAGTTCATTATAAGTAATAATGGACTCACAACTGAATCCAATTACCCGTACGAAGGAGTAGATGGAACATGCAACTCTAAGAAGGAATCTTCTCATGCGGCCAGGATTACAGGGTACGAGGATGTTCCTTCAAACAGTGAGTCAGCACTGCTCAAGGCTGTGGCTAACCAACCAATATCTGTTGCAATTGATGCTAGTGGACCTGATATTCAGTTCTACTCTACTGGAGTATTTACTGGACAATGTGGAACTGAACTTGACCATGGTGTGACTGCGGTTGGTTATGGAGCAACTAATGATGGAACGAAGTATTGGTTGGTTAAAAACTCGTGGGGAACTAGTTGGGGTGAAAATGGATATATTAGAATGCAAAGGGATATCCATGCTGCTGAAGGTCTTTGTGGCATTGCCATGCAAGCTTCCTATCCTACTGCCTAAAATGTGTAAAAACTTAAGATGGTCATATAAAAATATCCCAAGCAATAGTGTTTAATTTTTATATTATGTGAATATATGTGTAAATGAATTTGCTGCGAGAATTTTATGTAAAAAGCTTGAAATCAAACAAATTTCCAATTTCACCACTTTCACAACCTCATAACGTGTATTAGTACAAACACACACTTCGTTTTATTAACTGGGGCAATTAGCCGAATATATATACATAGCAGTTACTACATAAACGCAATTCAATTTTTTTTTACGTAAAATCTATAATAGCAACTTGATAAGTCCTATACCTACTGGAAATCAAATAAATCAAGGATGCACGTTATCTTTTCGATATATTCAACGATTATTTCTAACATGCCTCCACAAGATAGTGGATCCATTTGAGAAACAAATCTGTTTTCGAAGTTGTTCATGATATTGCCTGGATAATGCTTTGGTATGTAGGTCAGCCAAACTAGTCTTGAGAAGGAACATGCTAGACTCAAAGCTTACCAGAAGAAACTTAGTCTCGCACAAAATGGTAGTTAAATGTGATTCATTTGCGAGTGAAACACATGATTGGAGCATAGCTTTGTTGCCACCATGTTGTCATAGTGGATAGTAGGGGGAGTTGTGATGGGGTCGCACCACGTTCTTGACAAAAAGAGAGTATCAATGAGAGCTCTACTGTAGTAGAAGCAACCAATTGATACTCCGCCGGGCTACCGATTATCTTAGATGACCAGGAGATGAGGTTTCCACCTAAGTACATAAGATATGCTGAAGTGGTTCCAGCCCAGACAGCTTTGGTGAATGCATGAAGAGAGAGAGAGGTTGCTTTCGTTTCAAATGAAGCCCATTGTAAATGCAATGCATGTTTTAGGTGTTGTAGAAGACATTTTGTTGTTGTCCAATGTCTTTGAGAAGGTGATTACATGAATTGAGCAAGATTATTCTCAGTAAATGAGATATCCGGTTTTCTAAGGACTAGCAAGCCCCACGTGTGTTGCACGTGATTATATATCATTTTACTTAACATATAACTTATGATTAATTAATAAAAGTTACATATTAGATTTTACAAAAAAAAAAAAAAAAAAAACTTTAAATAGAATCAAATAGGTACAAAACTTTATGTTCTACTTATATATCAAAATGTATGATGAAATAAAATTATTCTAAAATTGAAATCAATAATAATAAAAAACCAAAAGAAAATAACTAAAATAAACTGTATATTAATTTATGCATGGAAAATGCTCACATTAAAATTTCTCTTATTTTATTGTGATAGTTGACAATATTCATTATCTTGAATTTCTCTACATAAATATTGTTTGAAACAATTAAGTCTTTTTTTTTTTTTTTTTGTTACTCGTATATTATGATCACTCTGGTCAAATTTACCAACAACTTCCTTAGAAAATTTACTACAACAGGGCCATAATGTTTGGTAACTACAACTAGATTGCTTCTAATTTGAAAAATATGCACATCTCCCTCGAATTTGGATAGTAACTAAAACTTTACTCATTTCATCATTTACATTTTCAAAATTATGTTTTTACCCTGGCCAAACCTTGAATAAACTATATTGACCTCCATTTTGTCTATTATATGTATACATCCTTATATTTACTTTCTTTCTTTGACCTCAAAATTTAAAATAGTTTTGATCATCCACGTCTATTACTTCAATTTTTCTTTATTTTTTATATGCTTAATTGGGCCAACCCAGTAAGCTTACAATTTCTCTATCCACTGGTAGACACGGCCACGGGCCAGTTTTGGGCCCGGAACCGGCCCGAACCGGCCCGTTGACGGCCCAAACCGGCCCGTTGACCGAGTGAACCGGCTCGGACCCGTGGACCGGCCCGTCCTACCCAGGACGGGCCCGGTTCTGAAAAATGGTGAACCGTGAACCGCCAGGCCGGCCCGGCGGTTCACCCGGATTTAAAAAAAAAAAAAAAAAAAAAAAAATTCAAAAAAATTCAAAAAAAAAAAGCAAATAACGGCTAGTGAACCGGCCCGAACCGGCCCGGGTGAACCGGCTGTTATTTACTTTTTTTTGAATTTTTTTCCCCCCCCAATTTTTCCTATAAATACCCTCACACCCCAACCCAATTTTTTTTCCCACCCCAATTTTTTTTCCTTTTCCTTTTTCTATTTAAAAGTATTTCTTTTAATTTACTTATTCATAAAATATTTCAAAAAATCATATTAAATTCGAAATCTTTAAAATTTTGAATTTAAAATTAAGTTCAAGTCTTTTCATTTATTTCCTTTTCCTTTTTCTATTTAAAAGTACTTCTTTTAATTTACTTATTCATAAAATATTTCAAAAAAAAAAAATTCAAAATTTCCGGGCCGACCCGGAACCGGCCCAGATAGGCCCGGAACTGGCCCGAACCGGCGGGCCGACCCGGCCCGCTGAACCGCCCATACTACGGGCCGGTTCCGGTTCCGGAAAATGTGAACCGTGAACCGGTTTGAACCGGCCCGGAACCGGCCCGAACCGGCCCGTGGTCGTGTCTATCTACTGGGCCACGAGCCCGATTTAGAAGAACAACATTACGAAAGTTCAATCACCTTCGAATAAGGTTTGGGCCCAACAAATTAACCTCAACCCAATCGACAAGCCTAAATAACGATTTAACTCATTACTTGAAAATGTGAAGGTTACAAGCCAACTTGAGACGAAGGTAAATAAACAAGTAGGGAACGAATCGCTCGTAATAACTAAACTTGTATTAAGTAGATGATGTAGGTGTTTCGTCCAATTAATGTAGAGAGGTGAGGGGATGCATCATCCTTAATGTATGATAGACCCCCAGTTTAGGATGATGCGATCACTAACAATCATAACAAGAAAAAGTCTTTTTAACAATACGGGATCAAGTTGTCTAACCATTTCGACCACGTACATGCGCACGTGGTGGACCAACATGTTGTTAAAAGTGACGAGATAATAACAACGTGTGATGCAAGTGGTGAAAGGCATTTCAACAGCATGCACCTTATGTTGCGATATAGCATTACAACATTCGTACGCATGTTGTGTCTTGTATTACCACCACACACCGGTGCATCTTGTGATAGAGTTTTAACAACATTATATGCATGTTGTAGTTTTTACTTATTTTCACACACAAAAAATATTTAAAATACAAATATTATAAATAATAATTATCCATAGAAAATAGAAAAAATATCATTTCTTAAAATAATTATTCATTATAATAAATTCTCCATTATTTTCAACAGTAATAAACTCATCTATACTAGTGTCAAGCCTTCTACAACTGAAAATAAAAAGATCAAAGAATAAGAAAACCAACGTTCATTTTGTTTGATTAAGAGCTCTTGTAGAGGACATTGATGTCAACCTCTCTATCTACCACCTGACATCAATGCCAACCTTCCTGTCATGAATAAAAACTTAGGATGTTTTGCTCACTCGTTCAACACCCTTGTACTATAAGAAAAAAAATGAAAATTATTAATAAGAGGAATTCACAAACAAGAGGGAGACAGAGACAAAGAGAAGTTCTTATCTTTTGTTGTTACCTAGCTGCAACACTTGGATCATAAGCCATGATGTAAAAGATGGTCTCTTTTTTTACATTTGGTATACAATTTCAGAAATAAATGATTATAATCTTTTTAGATTGGTGAGCAAGATTATGTTTGATGAAGACCAAAAGTTTATGTACTAATTCTTACCACACTGCTATAATTGAAGTAGTAATTTCCGAATTCGGCATCAACTCTTCTAATAAAATCAGAATCTCGAAAGTCAAATACTATAGACTGATTAAAGTACGGAACTGTTGACTATGAGAAAAAAAATCTACTAAAAGGAACATAACAATAGTCAAAGCAAAACCCAATTAGCAGATTTGATACCAACCTCTCTTCCGTGAATAAAATAAAGGGGCATTAAGATATAAGTCCCTAGTGACAAAACTTATTAGAACTAAATGACAAGCTTAATTAAACATTTGCTACACATCCTTTATAAAATTCGTTCCAAAAATACCCTTCAATACACAAATTCGAATTCTGCATTAATTAAAATTCAACTGCATTTATCATCTTTTTAATTTGTAAAACAAGTAAATTTTTTTTCTATGTAATATTGAAAATTACAAAAAAAAAATATGTTTTTCATTTTTTTTAATTTAATTTACGTATTTTGTTATATTTTTTTTATTTTATCTGCTGTTAATACTGTAGTAGCCTATGATATACTATGATGTACTATGATATACTGGTGTACTATGATATACTGGTATACTATGATATACTACAGCGTACTATGGTTTACTACGGCGTACCATTGCAAACCCGAGCAGCAAAACAAACTCTCACCTGCCGCCAAAACCCTAGAAGCAAACAACTTGCAGCCGCCGTCAACTCCTATCGACAAAATCCTAGCCGTCAACAAAAATCCTAACGCGTTAAAAAATCCTAGATTAATGCAACCACCTTCCACCATCGATCTAATCTCAACCACCGTCTCCACCATAATAATCACCTCTGTGAACACGACCACCATCGTCATTGTCACCTCCGTTGTCCCCTTCTACGCCCACCCCCTTTGCCGCATCACCGCCGAGGTCTCCTAGAACCTCAAAATTTTTAGATCTCCGCATCTCCCCTTCAGCCTTATCTACTCCTCCGTGGCAGATCTGGATTGGGTCCTCAAATTTCGACGGCACCAAAATCCTCAGATTGCAAATATATGAGAGGAGTCGAGAAAGAGTTGAAACCCAGATCTCCACATCTCCCTCTTCAGCCTTCTCTACTCCTCCGTGACAGATCTTGTTGGGTCCTCAAATTTCGACGGCACCGAAATCTTTAGTTTGCAAAAATAAGAGAGAAGTAGAGAAAGGATTGAAACGGTTGAAAAGACGAGACACACGATTGCGGTGGGGGTGGCTGGGAAAAAGAAAAGAGGGGAGAGAGATTAATGAGAGAAAAACCTAATTTATTATTATTTATATTAAGGGTATTTTTGGGTTAAACAAAAATAAAAGGGTGTGGGTCAAATTTTATTTTGAATTAAGGATTTAGTTAATATATTTCATTTGAGGTTGTCATCCACTTCAAATTAGGTTTATGTTGAGGGACTCTTAGCATATTAACCCTAAAATAAATTATTACCAAAATTTGTTAGTTTGCTAGTTTATGCTTGTCAAGTCCTCCGACCTCAAGGGATTGATTACAGAGGCTTGATCCTAGGATATTCCTGAAATAAAATAAAAAATATTTTCTTTAGTAAGTCATCATAGTGTAGCAAAAGTGGTTTACGGAATCTTTTCTAAAACCATATATTCACTATCCACAAAAGGAAGAGATATTTCATAGATTGATACTTACTACAATTTTAAGAAGAAAAAAAATCCTCCAAGTTAGGGTTCTTAGAAAATTAAAATTAACAATTGGGAGAGGGGAAGATAAAATTACCATGTTATTTTTCTTTCGAAGGGAAGATGAAGTCCCTTATCTTCAATTGAAAATCTTTTGTCATAGAAAAAAGAGGGAAATTGATGAACCTTTAAAAATAAAATCCATGGAGTATCGGTAATCCTAAAACATATATCTATACAAAAGAACGAGATTCAAGAGATTGATATTTTATTTATTAAATTTAACGATTGGGAGGGCAAAAAAAGGTACAATGTTCTTCTTCTTCTTGTTCAATAGGGAGATGAAGCCCCTTTTGTTCAATTGAAAACCCTTCTCCAGAGAAAAGAAAAGAGGAAAACCGATGAATTATAAGATTGGCAGGGGCACGACATATATGAAGATTGGAAAGTCGTGGTCGGTTTTTTTTTAAGGAACAACCTACGATTGGGGGGAGAGAGTTTCGAACTCTTGACCTAAGGAGCCCATCTTTTTAATATAATGAATAAACGAAACGATAAGTCGCGGCGCATTTTGTCGTTTCTACTAACATTAAAAAAAAAATCTACAACATGAATTTCGTCTTGTTGTAAGTTGTTTTAACTGTTAGGATAGTAGACTAAAAGTCTCGCTTTTAGCTACATAATTTTATTATTGAATTAATAAAATAGTATATTATCATTTTATGAGAATATGCACTAGGGTATTCAATGCATTTAATTGATTGTTTGTCAATTAATTAAAATCATAAGTCTAATATTCTAATAGTATTCGAGATGGTGTGCTACGGCCCACAGAAAGATCATTTCGAAAGTTCGTTTAGAATATAAAGATAAACGTTCACAATCTAGATGGAAATGGACTAACCATTGGTAAAAGACGTGGTTGTTTAGCACGTGGAGAAACTTCACAAAAAAAAATCCTTATTTGCAATAATATTGGAAAAAATCTTAACAATAAAATCAAAATGAATCCTAGATGGATGATCAAGGCGAAAATGCCATAGATCAAATTTATTACATAACTGAAAAGAAAATGCAGAATCCAAATCTAAATTTGGATCTAGATAAAAAAAGATACCATTGTGAACGCTACCCCGACCAATCTTCTTCTTCGTTAACTAGTCATGAAATATAAATTTAGAAGAAGAAAATTTGTTATCATAATTTACTTCGTCAATTGAAAAACGGATAACAAATTGAATTTGAAATATGGACTGGGAAAATATTTGGGCGAATAATAGAATTATAGGCGCTTTAGAACCATCAGCCAATTGAACAAATATATTTTTACTAGTAGGAAAATATGAATTAAAAATGAAAAAGCCTTGAATATATGATTAGAACACCAGAGTCAATAATCCAACATGATGTAAAAAAAAATTGAGTTTTACCTTCTACATGGACTGAAGATCCACCACATTCTTTTTGGCGAGAAGCGTTAAAAGATTGTCGTACTGTGCAGCTGTGAGTTGAGTAGCAACATGAGCGGGATTAGATGGTGGTGGCGGCCTTGATTTCTCCACATGTTTGTAAAGAAAGCCATGGATCTAGTGCTTGTAGAAAGAGTGTGACCATGTTTGTTCCAATGGTTATATAAAAGGGGTTGACGCTTTCCGGAAGGATGAAATTGATGTTTCGTTGCTTGAAGTGTTGTTACGTCAACAGTAGAAGTTGCGAGGACATTGAATTACCAACTATTTTAAGATACAACTAAAACATTGAAAGCTATCTAAATAAATCCTCAACTAGCGGAATATAAACAAATCCTACAAATCTAAACAGCTAACAAACTAAATAGTAGGGGGTGGAAATCGGAACGTAATTTTTGAATTTCGTCGATTTCGATCCAAAAAAATTTGAATTTGGAACCATTTTTTCCATTCCGATTTCTGAAGTTCTGACTTGTGATACTTTCAACTTTTAACGAAATAAGAAATGTATATATAATTCATGATTATTCCGATTTTCCCGATCCGATTTCAGTTTCGAATATTTCAATTTACTAACAAAATAAATTATATTTTATTATTATATATTTTATAATTACATAATATGATTTAATGATATATATTATACAAAATATATAATTACTCAAGGCCCAATCAACTAAAACCAAGCTAGCCCATTTTGTATCATCTTTTGCCAATTAACTCAAGGAAAAATTAGTAAGACCCCCTCATATGGAAAAATCATGTGAGGTAGAACCTTCTTAAATTAAAAATTTGAGGAAACCCCCTTACGTTATAGTCTAGATAATTTTTAAACATTAAATTTCAATATGACCCTTAATTTATTATAACTCTCTTAGCCTTAATCCCTTCCCACTTCTCCAGCTTTTTTTTCTCTCCCTCTTGCGTCGTTCTCTCTTCCTCTTTTATCTTCTCTAGATATGTCGTTTATTACCTCTCTCCACTCCACTCCACCACCATCATGGCCTAAATCACGAGAAACTTCCAGAAGTTTGCGGTGGAGGCTATGGTGACGACACGGCGGCGACATTTGGCTCGCGAACTGATTGTTGACGGCAGAGACCATGGTTGTACGGTGACAGGGGAGAATAGGCGGTGGTGCCAGAGATTGAAGACGGACGGGATCGTGTGGGGATGGTAATGGTGTGGTGTGGCAACAGTGTGGTAACGGTGGGGAATAGATCTAGGGGTTTTTTTGTATAATGAACGATGACGGCGCTGGCGGAGAAAATTCACACAGGGTGGACCTATAATCGACTTCGTTCAGTAATCGATTAAGGTTTAATCGAATATGTTCAGTAGTCGATTAAGGTTAATTGCTATGCTTTTTTAATTCGTGTTTGGATTTTTGGATATTGATTCCCTATTTTGCAACGTGTAGTTGAACTTAGGGCATATCGGTGGTGTGTTTTTGTTCTGCCGTTGTCAATACATCATCCGATTTGTATAAATCAATACAAATTTTGTATATTTGTTGTTTTTGTAAAACATAGTTGGTTTCTGTTACTTTTTTTTGTAGTTGTTTTTGTTATTTCTGCGGTTAGTTGGTTGGATTCTTTTTTGTTGAATCGTGTTGGGTTTCATTGACAATATTAGGGTTGTTTTTGTTACATTGAGTAGGCAATTTCATTATTCAACAACAATTTTAGTAGTCAGTTCATTAATCGACTATGCCTTAGTTGATAGTCGATTAATACACCTGATAGCGAGAAAAAAAAGTCAAAAAATGATAGAAAACCATTTTAAAAAAAAAATAGAAAGAACAAAAAAACGAAAATTAATTTTATAAAAAAAGAAGGAACAACGAAAAATGGGGATGGGAGTAGGTGGAAGATGATAGTGGAAGGGCAATTTTGGAATTAGAGAGAAGGTGAAAGGAATATGGGTTTATCTCAAAAAGTGAAAAATAGTTTGGGTCTCTCCATATTAATGAAAGATTTGAGGGGATTTTCTCAACGAGCCCTTAACTCAAACCGCAACTCTTTTGTTTGTTACACTTGTAGTTTATTATTACAATTGTGTGAGATATTAAATAAAAAAATACCAAAAAATTCCGAAAAAAATTCAAATATCGGATCATTTTCGAATTTGGACAAAACAAAATATAACTTAATGCAATTTTCAAAAATTTCGAGATTTCGCCGATTTCTAGGCATTCCGCGATCGGAATGGATTTTTGAATTCCAATTTTCATGGAACGGAAACTGGAACCCCTACTAAATTGTGTTGTAACACCCCGCGTCTCCGATAAATTAATTTCCATTAATTAGCATATATTTAGTTAACATGATTTTATCTCTTATGTGCGTTTATTAGTTTAAGACTTTATTTATGTGATAACCGGTAAAATTTCATATAGAATGCATTAGTCCAAAATAATTTTGGACAAATTTTAATTGATCATATTAGTTAATTATTAATCTAGAAATTAATCATACTCCTTTGTTCGCTAGAACTTATTTATTAGGAGAATTTAAATCACATATTTGCTTAATTGAAAATCAAAATTTTCTTTTTTTGTTGAATTATATTATTTGAAGAAAAATGGAAAATTCCTTTTATTCATCCCTCAATTTGACCATGGTACAACACAAGACCAAAAATTTTCCTTGAGTACAACCCTTCTCTAGGTGAGCCCATGTGCATTAAGATTTTCCTTTTTTAATTTCTTTTTGGATAATTAAATGAAATTGCAAAGAAGTCCCTCTAGATATTTCCTAAGTTTGCCTAAATTGCAAAAAGGCCACTCCCCCATTCTTAATCATTAAGCATGCAAGTCCCCACTACTCTATAAATAGAACCCACGCCTTCATATGTTTCTTCATCTTCTCTTCACATCCTAAAGACCAAAACCAAAATCTCTTCTCCCAATTTTCGAAATTAGTGTGTAGGAAAGCCCTAAAATCTCTCCTTCATTTTCGAGTAAAATTCTTGGCCAAAGGAGTAAGTCTTCTTCCTCTTCTTTCTTTCTTCATTTTCGAATATTTCAAAAAGCTAAGCTTCTTCTTCCTCTCTCTCTAAAACTTCTTCTTCTTCTCCTTGTAGAAAGGAACGAACTAACTTCCAAATTTTCTAAGAAGACAAGGTGAAAATTTTCGAATTCTTGCTACAAGTGCTTCACCACCAATAGTATTTTTCTTCTCTTTAATTTCTTGTTAATGTTCTTGTGATGGCCGAAAACTAAAGGAGGAAGAAAATAAAATTTTGTGTTGAATTTATGCTTTGATCATCCATGCATGTAAGAATCTAAGCTTTAAATGATATAATCTTGAAGAACTAAGAATAATATTGTAATTTTAGTTTTATGTGTGTGTGTGTGTGTGTGTGTGTGTATATATATATATATATATATATATATATATATATATATATATATATATATATATATATATATATATATATATATATACTAGACCTGCGTAATCTTAAGGAAACTTCGATCCATGGTTTCGTAAACCTGCGTGGTCGAAGAAAGTACTTGATCCATGGTTTATTTACAATCTATATGTGCTATATATAAGTATATGTTTCTATGTGTATATATATCGACCTACGAGGTTGTAAGTGTACTCCCTTCGGGTCGAGGAAGCTTGTAATCCATGGTTTATGATCTATGAGTAATAAGATAGTATACGAAGATAAAAACCAAGAAATGGAATTTTGTGTGATTGGATTGAACATTGTTCGAATGTTTTTGGAAAGACTTTGAGGAAAATGTTTAAATTGCTAATGCATGTAATAATTACAAGAATGAGTATTAAAAACTCTTAATCTTATCTTGCATGTGAAGATCTAGAAAGAAAATAAACTAATTGGAAATTTGGTGCTACTTTGAAAGAAAACTTCAAGTCTCTTGAGAAAGAGGGCTTGAACTTTAATTAATGAAACATGGTGGTAGTAACTATAAATAACCGAAATCTTTGAGATACTTTTGATATATGTGTAAAATATGTGATCTATGCTCTTTGCTTGAGTTGTTATGTCGCTTACTTGATTTTGTGTTTTGTGATTTTGTGATTTTGTGACTAAACTATGTGACTTTGTGAAATATGTGCAAATATGTGTACTAATATGCTTTTGTATAAGCTAATTTTGAATACGTAAAATTAAAAGTATGTACTAACATCACTTGCACATTTTTAAAGTTGGAAAATCTTGTAAAACATAGATCGAATAAGCACGGGGTATGAGGGGCCGGTACCCAAAAAATGAGATGAAGAGTGTGTGGTTTGATTCCACTTATGAAAAGGGTTCCAAATAAATTAAGGCTTATTGTCTATGGTTTTACTTGATTTTTCCAAAGGATATCCGAACAAAAATATTTTTCTCACACATTGTATGAGCACTTGAATGAATGTATGTGAAAAAGAATGACGATTCCCTTGTAAGAGATTTACTATTATTCCTTATGAAATGATGAAAAGGTCTAAGAGGTAAAACAAGAAGGTCTAAGAGGTAAACCGAGAAGGTAAAGGTAAATTGGTAAAGTTCTTCAATGAAATGACGATTGAGGTAAAATCAAAATGTTTATATTGTGTATATGTGTTATTTGAGATGGTATATATACATATATACATATCATAAATATATATATGCTTGTTTGCCTATGTGTATTCGATATTTCTTCGGAAATTCTCATTGAGTCCAAAAGACTCATATAGGTGTTCAAATGCTTGTAGGTACTTTCAATCCCGAACACGAGTCGTAAAGTTGGAGTCGAGTTCGAGGATCGAGGGATGTGTTCATATGGAAGGCGTGTGGATCTTGTGTGCTCTTAATCTAGCTATGTAGTTTCACTTATATTGTTTAATTTTATAGACTCTCGATATCGTCTTAGGTATCTATCATCGTACTATTCCACCCCTCGAGGGCTCTTATTAGTAAGAATATTACATTTAATAATAATTAGGATTATAATTACCTCTTTTTGCCAAAACTTCTATATAATGCTTATCGGTTAGTTATATGTTGTAATATGCCCTGTTGTTTGATAATGCGTATTAAATATATTTTGTTTTTACAATTGCATGTAATTTTACAGAGACATATTTCTTTATGTTAGGGTCCTTTTGATAGGTCATGTGCATCATTTGGATAATCCATGAATTTATTATGAATTATTTTCTATAACTGTACACATGCAGAGTCATTTTAGGACATGCATCAATATGTGAAGTTTTTCTTACTCAAATCAAGATATTTAAATTGGAGTATGTTTCTAACTCAATTTTCTATTTTGGTATAAAATTTAGTAGTGTTTAGAACAATGGGGAATTTATAAAGAATTCTCAAAGCTCCCTCCCTTGTTCTTTCAAACTGTACAGTTGCATGTGTTTAATTATTTCTCTCAAATGGATAAAGATATTTTAAAACTGTTTTAAAGGAGTGAGTTACACCCATATAAGAGTATGTGGTTAAATTTTCAAAGTCCTTGTACGAAGGGATTAAGAGAACTTAATTTTCGAAGTTGATCTACCTGATATGTCCGAAATTCCTCTATTTACTCTTGATAATTTAAATAATCTAGTCATGCATGCCTCTTTTATGATAGTTGGTTAAGTGTTTATGATATGGTAAAATGTGGACACTCTTCCTCTGATTTTAAAAGAAAAATTTATGCGTAACTTTCTATTTGTAGAAGGTGATTTTTATAACAGCATTCCACACTCATTATTTTCTAAAAGTCTTCCGCTAGCATATTCTAAATTACTAAGTAAGTGTAATTAAAAAAGGTCACACATGCTTGGTCATTTATTTTAGAGATAATTAGTGAAAACCCCCCAACTCAATTTACTTATATTAAGGTTGATATAACGTCATTTTCATTAATAGTGAGACCCCCCACCTTATATTGAATATTTTTTTTTAATTAATATTGTATTTTCACGTGACTAATATATCTTATTTGCCCTTCTATGTTATATTTAAAATAACAAAATCTATTTCACGTTCTCTCTATTTCTTTTATTCCCCTCTCTCTTTTCTCTCTACAAACTGTCGCCTCCAACCTCTTCCATCTCTGCGCCGCCGCGGCCACCACCTCCAACCCTCCTCCATCTCTGTGTCGCCGTCTACTCTCTTCTCCCAACGGCGTTCCTCCCTCTACGGCCGCGAAAAGAAGGTGGTCTTCACCCGTGGAATTCTCTCGTCAAGGACGGCATTAGGGTTTTCCCAGGGAGAATGACGAGCAGCGGCGCTAGGGTTGATTGCGTATGAGATTTCAATAGGGACCACGCCAACATCGTTTTATTCGTGTTGTTCTTCTTCTCTGATTTTTTTTTTTAACCCAATTCTCGAATCTCAATTTTCTTACTTGGAGTTATTGGTTGAATTCTTATACTGAAGGCTAATTTTGTGTTTAATCAATAGTATAATGGATGTTTGATTTTGGTGACATTGTGTTGGTGTTATTTACATATATATAGTTGTTTTCTTACAGCAATATAGTTGTTTTTATTACTTTTTAGTTGATTTTAATAAATAGTTGACTTAACAAATAGTTGATTTTGATAAATGAAAGTTGTTAGAGATATATAGTTGTTTTAATCATAATTGTTTTAATAACCGTAGTTTTTAATAATAGTAATTTTTAATAATAGTTGTTTTATATGATATAAATTTGTTTTAACTGAAGAAAAAAAAATATAGTAAAAAATATTTTTAAAACATATAATAAAAAGTTAAAAAAAAAAATTTTAAATATTATTTTTTAAATAAGAAATAAATAAATCAAAAATTAAAATTAAAATTAAAATATAAAAAATAAAAAGTGCATCAAAGTAGTGTATAATAGGTAGTGAATAGAGGACTGGTAAATTTGAGAATAAAAAAATGATGGATCTCTCACTAATAAAGAAAAAGGAGTTGGGCTCATCCTCATTAAAATAACTAGCATTTTTTCCCCGTGCGATGCACGGGATATTATTTCAAAAGTGAAAAATAAAATAATTAATTTAATATATAATAAGAAAATATAGTACACTAACATAGTAAAATTTTATAATCTGGTATTATTCATATTTTATATAACATTAGTTTTTTTAAATCTTACATATTAAGATTTATAGTCCAAATATATAGATTTAGATTTAACAAATCGAATTTCTATCTTTATCTCTTAAGTTTTAAGATATATTGATGAAAAATAGGAGATTGATAATTGTTGAAAATTAGTAGAGAAAAAATATTAAAAATAAATAATTACAGAAATACCATTAGGGTTTTTAGGGTTGCACAGCGTTTCTTTCTTTTATATATAAGATGCTAGAGAGGGTCCTCACTAATAGACCCTTCATGTTAATTTCTAAATAATTTCTGGTAAAACTTAAAAATTATTAAAAAAAATAACATGTTTCTCGGGTAAAACTTAAAAATTAATAAAAAAAAAATAACATGTTTCTCCGGCGGCTCACCCCTAATAGAATGGACTCTTATCTTTCGTCCAACAAATACTATGGTAAGGAACATGTCTCTTCACTGCAAATCGTTATACATGACTAAAACGGAGTCCCCTTATACTCGAGAACTTTGATGAAATTATAGTAATTGTTGTCCTCCAGGTGATAAGTTATTCTAACTTGTTGAGTTGAGTAATCGTAGAAAACCATCTTATTATCTCCAACCTTCACAACAATCACATGGCTGCTCCACAAAGCTCCCACAGGCTTAGACACTCCTAAAAAAGGTCCGATACGCGTCAACAAGGACCGGTGCTTTCCCTTCTCCCCCAAACCGGTCAACTCCCTTTCGAAACTTGAACATCCGGATATAAGAATGTGACAAAAATCTTAATATTCTTTCCGGTGTTGTGTATTCGAATGGGAAGGGGCGTTGGCACAAAGACCTCTTTCTTCATGTCGAAAGATATTATATGAGTTTGCTTACATTCTAGCCAATGAGCAAACAAACCATCCTTGTACGACCCAATTGCATTCTTGACAAAAATATATGTTTTGGCGGCGTCTCGGTCGATTTGTCTCCATGTTTTCGTGGTCAAGGAGTATTGTTGGGATGTGAAGCCCATGATTCAATGAAAATTCGCAAGAGGTTCTAAATTAGCCGGTTTTAATTTTATTAACATGCTTTAATTAGATACGTTTAAAGCGGAATAAATCTAATCTAGCAACTTACAGTTTTCGCGAGCAGATTCGTTTCTATCTTCGGGGCACGAACGATGATCCACACCAAGCCTTCAATCCTCGAAGAACTGCTGTCCAGAAATTTCCATCCGTCTTGCTTCACCGATATCTCCGTGATGGTTGATCTGATTACAAAACCCTTTGGACGGATTATAGTTCTATGGGTTAGGAAGCTACTCTATAAATATCAAGCCGATCGGACAAACGATTGATTTATGGTGAATTTCTTCGCAGGACTGCTCAGAAATTTCGGGAATAATAGTTTGCTCTAAAACCTATAGTTTTCTATTGTATATCCGGATGAATAATTCTTCTACAAGGGTGTACTTGTACTTGAAGAAATCTAAACATATAATCGAGAAACTTAGAGAGAAAAGAAGAAGAGAAAAATATTTCTCTCCAACGTGAAATAGGCGTGTAGAATTAAAATGTTCTCTCATCAACCCAATCTCTATAATATATAGCACAAGGAATTAGAGTCAAACATAGAGAGGATTACATGGAAACAAATCCCACTCCTTCTATAACTCTATATAGTCGAAAATTACAATCCAGTGGGGACTTAATTTTCGGCTATTTTAATTCCAATATATAACATTGGTTGAACTTTATTTTCTCGATTAATTAGAAAATCCATTGGGTTACAATAGGGACTAAAGGAGAAAATATAAATCGGACAACTAATAATTAATTAAATCCAAACTCTTAAAAGAATTCATTTAATTAATCATTAAATAATTATTTATTTTCCACTACCAAATAATTATTGAACTCCCGTTTATATTCTCAAATATTACATTCGAGCTCCGGTCGATCATTACTTAGATTCTCCCCCACATTAAGATATCCTATAACCACCAAATAATTTCTTCATTGCTAAATAAATTAAATGGTTTATTTTCATGAGTCTTACCCGCTTAACTTATTTGAGTATGCCGGATACGAAATCCACCTGGCCTGGACTTGGCATAAACAAATCTTATAAGCTACTCAAGGATTATTATCAATCTCATATTTCAGAGATGTGGATTCCTTTCGATAATTAATTTCCACCTATTAATTCTTAATGTCTCTACCCAACACACCGGGGGCCATTTGACTCAATATAGGAATCTCTCCCATTGTGACATCAAAGTAGAGATCATCAATTAAATATGTACGTTAATTATCTAGGGATTAAGAGAGTAAGTAATTTACTGTCAACTAGAAATAATACAGTTTCATTTTGAACAGTGATGAAATAATTATTTCACTTTGTCCGGTTCAACACATGTCGGGTGTGCTAGCACAATAAGTCAAAACAATAACTACAAAAGTTATTCGCTGTTTACTTGTGATCAAGACCAATCACTTAAATATTGTGCTACAATCTTTTACCAATGGTTAGTCCATTTCCATCTATATTGTGAACGTTTATCTTTATATTCTAAACGAACTTTCGAAATGATCTTTATGTGCACCGTAGCACACCATCTCGAATACTATTAGAATATTAGACTTATGCTCTTAATTAATTGACAAACAATCAATTAAATGCATTGAATAACCTAATGCAGATTCTCATAAAATGATAATAAAATTTTATTAATTCAATAATAAAATTATGTAGCTAAAAGCGAGACTTTTAGTCTACTATCCTAACAAGTATATGTCCACGCGGATTCCGTTTACAAATCCTCTATCGACCCAAAAATAAAAAGACAAGAGTTGCACTAGTTTGATTTCTTTGGTAACAAAATCTAGACTGAATCCCATGCTTCTTTTGCTGCCAAATCTGATACCATCACCGTCGGAAATTGGACCACCGCATATATCCATATTTCCTACCTTGAACCAAAGAGCCTAACAATTGAAATCCACAAAGCCCCAATGATCCCAATAGCTCAATGTTCGATATTAGTAGAGTAGAATAATTTAGTGAGTATTTGGAGGGAAACATATGCATGTATGTATAAATTATTTCTATTTTTAATTTGCAAATATTGGATGCTTGAAGCAATTGTATGATTTGTGGTTTTTGGTAATGGTGAGGGACTAAGTGCTGTTGAATTTTGAGCTTGCGAATTCCTAAGAATTATCATTATAATTACAAGTTTTGAAACCGTGAAGTTGATCATTGATCTATGAAATGAGATGTAGTAGTTGAGTTATTTGCTTATGAGTAGATTCTACTTGAGGACAAATAAAAGTTCAAGCTTGGGGGTGTGTTAAGTGTATATTTTTACACTTAATCATACCTTTTAATTGGAGCTTTGGGTGTGTTTTAACGATAATTGGTGCTTAAAAAGTTGATTTATTGTATTTTAGGTACAAATTGAAGAATTGGAAAAGTATGGGGTAAAAACTGCAATTTTGGAGAAAATATGGGCCAAAAGTGATGAAATTAAAAATCTGAAGAAATATAGCCCGGGACCGCCGTCTGACAAATACACTTAAAACCGGGACGGCCGTCTGAGAAGCAGAAGCAGTCTCTGGTTTTGAGACGGCTGTCCGAGTTTTAGTGCAAAATTCAGGACGGCCGCCCGAGATGACGAAAAACCGCAGTGAAGGAATCCTAATTGCACAAGGAAACTACCTTTTTCCCCAAGTTTTCCACCCTATATAAGACCAAGCCAAACACACAATTGAGGATCCATCTTTTACGCAATTTTGAAGAGTCACATAGCAATAGCGAAGACGAAGAATTCGAAGACTCCAAGCATAGACTTATCGTTTACGATTAATTTTATTTGCGTTTTTACTTTAATCATGAGTAGATAATTTTCTTATTTCTAGGATTTTATTTGGAACCCTATGTGGGATTTATGAACCCTTTTGTATGATTTTATGCAAGTTTTTATTCCGATTATTTCTTCTACTTGTTTTATTAAGTGCATGAATTTGATCACCTTATGTGCTTTTATGTTATTGTTAATCGCATGAATCGGAAGATCGGGTTATTAATTAGAACATTGGTAGAAGAGCTTTTGTGGTCTGAACATAGGAATATAGTTAATATCTTAGGTAGCCATTATTGAGATTTGTGCTTAATGATATGTTCTAGAATTAATTGTGTTGGAATATAGTAATTGAATCTAGAGTATTAGAATCGTAATACACGAGGAAGCGGGTTATGATTAATTTAGCATCTCAGGTTAATAATCCGGATTAATTACTTGCATAATTGAAGGAATTGGGGGGAATAATAATCACATAGGGGGAAGAATAAAATCCTAGGCTCGTTTTCTCTGATCAAATCTTCGTTTTACATTGCTTTCTTGTTTTAGCTTGCTTTTTAATTTAGTTTAATTTAGTTTATCTTTTTCAAATTCGACTGTGTAGGGTGGGCTTGATAATAATTGTTAGGATTTAGCGCCTAGGATTAAGTAATTAAATATTCTCTGTGGGTTCGATGTCCGTACTTAATTGTCCACTATATTACTTGTACGATACGTGCACTTGCGTGTAGGTTATCCACCAACAAGTTTTGGGCGCCGTTGCCGGGGAATATTTTAATTATTTATTTTATTCTAGCTCTAGATTTGAACAATTTTCACGATTCACCCATTTAATTTTTGTTTTATTTTATTTTTTGTTTTAGGTACTGTGTATGCGCAGGAGACTCGATCTTGCTAGAGAACCGTTTGACCCCGAAATCGAACGTACTTTTCGAGCCGCTAGAAGACGTCAACGTGCAAACAATATAATGGAAGACGAAGAACGCAGAAACGCAGAGGGTAATTTACTCAATGCCAACGAAAACCAAGTCCAAGACCCACCCCCTCAACTTCCATTACAGCCAGCAGTTAGGCCATGGGCACTTCAAGATTACATAATCCCGACTCTTGACGGATTCCGCCCAAGCATACAATATCCACCCATTGAGGCGCACAATTTTGAGATCAAGCAAGGCCTCTTGACGATGCTCCAAAATAACGGGCTATTTAGTGGATTGGCGGGTGAAGATCCCCATCTTCACATTGTCGATTTTCTAGATACCTGTAATTCCCATCGTCAAAACGGCGTTTCCCAAGAGGCTCTTCAATTAATTCTCTGCAAGCACTCCTTACAAGGAAGAGCTCGCCAGTGGTTGATGTCCCAAGCCCCCCACTCTATCTCGTCGTGGCCTCAACTCCTCAACCTTTTCATGAAAGTTTACAGCTCACCCGAGAAGGACGAGAGAATCCGACAAGAAATTCATAATTTTGTCCAAGAGCAAAGCGAGCAATTATACGAGGCATGGGAGCGATTTAAAACTCTTTTGCAGCAGTGTCCAACACATGGAGTGGAGCAATGGCGACAAGTCCACATCTTCTACCAAGGGATTAACGAGAATGCACGAACCGTCTTAGATGCATCAACCGGGGGTAACTTTATGAGTCAATCGATACCGGATGCATTTATCATGTTGGATCAAACTGCACAAAATCGGTTTGCCAAGTCAAGCGAAAGGACGGTTAGTGGAGCCAAGAAAGTTCCCGGAGTGTTGGAGTTAGATGCAATTACGGCCCTTCAAGCTCAAGTGACCCAAATTGCTAAACAAAATCAACTCCTTCTATAGCACATCAAAGGCAAATCCACCACAACAAGTCCAAGCTGTTGATTCTCCATGTTGTGAAATTTGCGGTGGAAATCATTACACGCTCCAATGCCAACAAGATGTGGAATTGCTCAACTACGTCAACAATGTGCCTCGCCAATTCCAAAATCAAGGGTGGAAATCAACAAGGCAAAGGATATCAACAACGTCACGGTCAATTCCAGAATCAAGCCCCTCCTCAACAAAGCTATCAAGGCAACAATCCACCGGCCCAAAAGTCAAACACGGAGGAGATATTGGCCCAATTCATGACCGCTACCCAAGCCTCGCTGCGGAATTTGGAGAATCAATTCGCTCAATTCGTTGTGAATCAAGAGAACAGTCTGGCAGGAGCATTGCCATCGAATACGGAAGATCCTCGAAAGCAAAAGTTCGAGACGTGCCAAGCTATCGATTTCAAGATCGAGAAAAGGAAGAAATTCAAATCAAGTCGCAAGTCACTGTAGCCGAATGGGTCGAACCAATCCCATATCCACAAAGATTTCTAACTAAAAAGATCGAGGTCGAGACGTGCCAAGTAGTCTCCTTGAAGAACGGTAAGCAATTGGAGGAAGCCCCACGAAAAGAGAAGAGAAACACGGTAATCGAGAAGCCGAAAGTGAATGAGGAAAAAGAATGAACTCATGAAGAGCCACCATCAACGGTGCTTTCACAAGTCCCTCCAATTCCATATCCTCAAAAGTTTATAAAGAAGAATCTCGATGCCGAATACCAAGGATTTTTCGACAAGTTGAAAGAAATTCGCATAAATATTCCTTTCATCGAAGCACTTCAAAAGATGCCAAAGTCGGTGAAGTTCCTCAAGGACCTCGTGACGAAAGGTAAGAAATTACAAGGGAACGAGATGATCCAACTCACGGAGCAAATTAGTGCAATTCTTACTCGGCCCCTTCCACAAAAACTCGGCGATCCAGGTAAGTTTACTATTCCTTATACTGTAGGAGGTAAAAAATTTAGATCGCTCATTGATTTAGGCGCTAGCATTAATCTTATGCCTTATTCTACTTTTAAAAATCTTGAGTTAGGAGAAATGGAACCGACGGCTATAACTCTTCAATTAGCCGATAGATCTTTAGTTTACCCAAAAGGTATTTTAGAGAATGTGCTAGTGAAAGTTAATAAATTTATCTTCCCTGTTGATTTCGTTATACTTGATATAGATGAGGATAGGGAAATACCTCTTATCGTAGGGAGGCCGTTTTTAGCCACGTCGAAAAATCTTATTGATTGTGCTACTGGTGATCTTACAATGACTGTGCATGATCAAACAATCAAATTCAATGTTTTTAGTGCGAATAAAAATCCTTGTGATAATAATGATTGTTTTGCTATTGAGCTTATGGATTTTACAAATCATGAAAAATTTGATGTTTTGAACTTGGATAATGGGAAAGCATCTTTGAGTGCACGAGATGATGGCGGAAACGAGAATCGGAAGGAAGATGTTGCCACCCAAAGAATCGAGCAAGCCACGAGAGAAGGATGAGTCAAGATATTGGGGTCGTAAGGATAAAGTCAAAAAGAAATTGCACAAAGGACAATTGGTGTTATTTTGCAAATCCCGGCTTTGGTTATTCCCAAGGAAGCGCAAATCAAAGTGGCCAGCACCATTTATTGTCCAAGAAATTCTTCCACATGAGGTAGTCAAGATAAAGGAGCGAGATTCAAACCGTACGTTCAACGTGAAACGGAGCAGGCTCAAACCGTATTGGGAAGCGAGTGAAGATTGCCAAGTGACTCCGGTCACTTTTGCTTGAAAATAAAGAAGCAACGTCCGGCTGAAGACTTTAAACTTAGCGCTTCTCGGGAGGCAACCCGAGCTTTACTATTTTTCATATTTTTCTTTAATTTTATGTTTTATTTTTATTTTCATAGGCATGCATTCTAATTGATTTATTTGATTTCTTATTTTTAAGGTCGGAATTGTGATCAGGACGGTCATCCGAGAGACAAAGAGGGCATCTTCGCAAGAGGAAAATCAGATTTCTTACCCACAATTTCTCACACCCCGAAGACAACGATTCCAACTAAATCAGGTGTTTTCTATCCTTAAACTTTGTGCTAATTTCGTTGAGGGCAACGAAAATTTTAAGTTTGGGGGTGAAAAACATGTTTTTTGTGTTTATTTGTTTTAGTTTGCATGCATTAGGTTTTATTTATTTTTATTGCTTTTATCGTTTTTTCCGGAATAAAAAAAAATTGCTTGAGTTGAATGCATCGATGATTTATGACGATGAGAGATGATCAATGTTTGATGATGAGTTGCTTGTTTTGTGTGATAAGGATTAGATGTTTGGTTAGATTTCGATTCAACGGAACTTAGAAGCGAATTATTGCTAGGAATCACACTTTGTGCATTGCTTTGGTTGAATGTTTTGTATTTTAAATTTGGAATTAATTTGTGCTAGATCATGCTATGTTCGGTTTTAAAACTCACCTTAGGAAATTTATGATACGAAGTATTGAGTAGTGAGGGATTTGGGATATGATTTGGGCCTTCTTAGAACCGTTTGAGCCTTTCAAGCCGACTTTTTTATCGAAATTATCATTAGAACCTTGATTTGAGCCTCGGAGAAAAGGTGTTCTTTCTTTTAGCCAAAGTGTATAAGGTAGAAAAGTGGAGATTCTTGAAGAATTTACCCTTGTAGTTTGGTCGAAAATTTTTACAAGGTCCTTCTTCTTCGAAAAAAAAAGAAAAACAAAGAAAAAAAGAAGAATAATAAGAGACTAGAAGGGAGAAGTAAGGACTAGTTGTTGAATTGTTTTGAAAGCTCGATCCATTGTCTTAAGAGCAAAAGTGGAGACTCTTGAACTATTAAGAATCGAGTTTATTAAAGTTCTTAGAGGTGAATTCAATGTTTCAAACGCCTATCTTTCAAATTTTGGCGTAATCACCTCAATTCAAGAAGAATAGCCACATATACCCATATTTCCTACCTCGAACCAAAGAGCCTAACAATTGAAAGCCACAAAGCCCCAATGATCCCAATAGCTCAATGTTCGATATTAGTAGAGTAGAATAATTTAGTGAGTATTTGGAGTCAAACATATGCATGTACGTATAAATTCTTTCTATCTTTAATTTGCAAATATTGGATGCTTGAAGACATTGTATGATTTGTGGTTTTTGGTAATGGTGAGTGACTAAGTGCTGTTGAATTTTGAGCTTGCGAATTCCTAAGAATTATCATTATAAGTACAAGTTCTGAAAACGTGAAGTTGATCATCAATCTATGTAATGAGATGTAGTAGTTGAGTTATTTGCTTATGAGTAGATTCTACTTGAGGACAAGTAAAAGTTCAAGTTTGGGAGTGTGTTAAGTGTATATTTTTACACTTAATCGTACCTTTTAATTGGAGCTTTTGGTGTGTTTTAACGATAATTGGTGCTTAAAAAGTTGATTTATTGTATTTTAGGTACAGTTTGAAGAATTAGAAAAGTATGGGGTAAAAACTGCAATTTTGGAGAAAATATGGGCCAAAAGTGATAAAATTAAAAATCTGAAGAAATATAGCCCGGGACGGCCGTCTGACAAATACACTTAAAACTGGGACGGCCGTCTGAGAAGCAGTCTCTGGTTTTGAGACGGCCGTCCAAGTTTTAGTACAAAATTCGGGACGGCCGTCCGAGATGACGAAAAAGCGCAGTAAAGGAATGCTAATTGCACAAGGAAACTACCTTCTTCCCAAAGTTTTCCACCATATATAAGACCAAGTCAAGCACACAATTGTGGATCCATCTTTTACGCAATTTCAAGAGCAACAAAGCAATAACGAAGACGAAGAATTCGAAGACTCCAAGCATAGAGTTATAGTTTATGATTAATTTTATTTGCGTTTTTACTTTAATCATGAGTAGCTAATTTTCTTATTTCTAGGATTTTATTTGGAACCCTATGTGGGAATTATGAACCCTTTTCTATGATTTTATGCAAGTTTTTATTCCGGATTATTTCTTCTACTTGTTTTATTAAGTGCATGAATTTAATCACCTTATGTACTTTTATGTTATTGTTAATCGCATGAATCGGAAGATCGGGTTAATAATTAGAACTGTGGTAGAAGAGCTTTTGTGGTATGAACATAGGAATATAGTTAATCTCTTAGGTAGCCATTATTGAGATTTGTGCTTAATGTTGTGTTCTAGAATTAATTGCGTAGGAATACATTAATTAAATCTAGAGTATTAGAATCGTAATACACGCGGAAGCGGGTTATGATTAATTTAGCATCTCAGGTTAATAATCCGGGTTTATTACTTGCATAATTGAAGGAATTGGGGGAATAATAATCACATAGGGGGAAGAATAAAATCCTAGGCTCGTTTTCACTGATTAAATCTTCGTTTTACATCGCTTTCTTGTTTTTGCTTGCTTTTTAATTTAGTTTAATTTAGTTAATCTTTTTCAAATTCGACTGTATAGGTTGGGTGGGCTTGATATAATTATTAGGATTTAGCGCATAGGATTAAATAATTAAATATTCTCTGTGGGTTTGATATCCGAACTTAATTGTCCACTATATTATTTGTACGATACGTGCACTTGCGTGTATGTATTTCAACCAACATCTATATATAAATTAACTATTCTCTTGTTGAACTCTTCCCATGTTTTCTAACGAGATATATCTAGTATTGGAGGACTTTGTTTTCTCTAGTTTAAGAATTTTGAAAACTTCCATTAATTATATATATATATATATATATATATATATAGTAAGTATATATATGGGGACCGTCTCCTTTATCTTTATGCAATTTGTATTTTCTTTTTCTGTTGTTTTCTTCCAATGAGCTGCCCGCGTTCTTTTCTTTTTCCTTTTTTTCCCAAGCAGCGTGTGTGCTTCTTTTTTCCTTTTCTTTTAATTATTTCGCGCGAAAACGACGTCGTTTTCTCCTGCCCCCTTTTGTCTTTATCTTTTATTCCTGTCAGAACAATTCATCGATTCATCATCCTCCTTGTCACCGCTATTACTGACTTTCTCCAATAATTCTCAGCCATCTTCGGTTATCTTTTAATCTGCCAACTGCGGTGTTCCGTTTTTTCAAATTTTCAATCTCATCTTCGTTTTGCACCTCTCGCCGCCACCTCCCCCTTCTTGTCTGCCTCCGTCGATCGTACACATGGAGCTGAGATCTTTCAAACAAATCATGTGTCTTGTGTCTTGTGTTTATCTATTTTTTCTTCAGGGAAGTGGATTAATAACTACTCGATCTACAAAATTCTTCCCTTTCTCCTTCTTCCAAATTCATCCAAAACCAATACAGGTGCTGTAGATTTTAAAATTTTTATGACATAAATATGTTTGTTCAGGAAAAAGTTTTGACAGGTACGAAATCAAAAACCTAATTATTGACTTTTATGATGCGATATTATCCAGGGTGATTGGAGTGGTAATATTAGCTTCATATGTTTGTTGTGGAGAAATTATTTAAAAGATATTTTTTTTCATTCTATGATGCAATACTATCCAGGGTGATTGGACTGGTGCAGGATGCCACATCTGTGGGAGGTGAATTTTTGGGCTACTATTAGCTTCATACTAATACTTCACGGGCTATTCATCATAAAAATAAATATTTAATTTGAAAAAGTTCTCGGAATTGTAAGATCAATGTGCAATACAAAGTAAATATATATATATATATATATATATATATATATATATATATATATATTCCATGTAAATAACAAATTAAGCCAATATAAGTGAAAAAAGCTAAATATCGAAAGTTTAATTTCCGTAGACAAAAGGCGAGTACATCGTTACCATTACCGTTACCGTTGCCATTACTATTACCAATACCAATATCAATACCAATACCAATATCAACACTGTTACCGTTACCGTTACCATTACCATTATCATTGCTATTATCATTACGATAATAATACTGATATAGATACCGACACTCATACCAATACCAATCATTACCATTACAACTACCGTCACCATTATCATTTTCATTGCTAATACTAATACTAATATAGTAATACTAATACTAATATAGTAATACTAATACTAATCTGATAATAATACTATAACTATTAGTAATCCTCAGTGGCGGCACTTCTAAGGGGGAGGGGGGGCAGTTGACCCCCAAGAAAAAAAAAAAAATTTAGCTATTTTGACATTATAGTTTTTGAATATTACTTTTGCCCCCCCAAAGGATTTGTAAATATGTGTCTTAACCCTTAATTTTTTTGTTTATTCTCCATAATTTTATATAAATTATAGATGTATATCATATTTAATATAAAAATATAAAATAAAATGGTTAAAACTTATACTATTTTAAACAAAATTTATGAATATTTACTTATTCGATATTTCATTTTTTTTATATCAATGTCTCTAAAAAATAATATGAGACGGTACCATAAATCCCATTAAGTGCTATATTATTAGAATAATTTAGATTTTTTTGTCATGCTTGAAATATGATAAAATTATATATATATATATATATATATATATATATATATATATGAGTGTGTGTGTGTGTGTGTGTGTGTGTGTGTGTTATTCTAATTAAAAATTCGCAATATAAACCTATTTTTGCAATGTCTTGTGAACCTAAAATTCTGGTTAGCCCCCGAACCCCGAACCCCGAAATTTTAGTTAGCCCCCCCTACTTTCTAATCCTGGTTCCGCCCCTGGTAATCCTAATGCTAATCCTAATCATAACGTTAACGCTAATCCTAATTTTCTTACACTAATGTTAATGCTAATCATAATTCCAATCATATGTACTACACCCAATCATTATTTTAAGGGTTAATGAGTCGTAACCCCTCATTAGCAAAAATATTAGAACTAGGTACCAAACATGTTTTTAATATGGTGCAACCCCCTCCATTTTACATATCCCAATACTATCCTTACATTTTTCTTTTGAACTAGACCCCCCCTCCCTTTAGTATAGGATCGGTCAACCAATTTGTGTGCGCGTTCTCTCTCTCTCTTCTTTAATTTTTTTTAATCATATTTCGATTTTTTTTACTTTTACCTTTTTTTTTGTTTGGAAATATTTACGAAATTGTAGTGAACAACTAAATTAATGAATTTAATGACTTTAGTAGTCAACTATAATATTCTACTAGTTTGCTATAGAATTGTGTCAGTAACTACAAAATAGTGAAAGTTAACTATGAAATTTTAATAGTTAGCTATAAATTGTGATAGTAAGACTTGTCATTTAGTTCAAATAAGTTTTGTCACCAGGGACCTATATGCTAACACCCTAATACTAGAGGGGATTTTCACTAATAGACCCTTCATTTTAATTTCTAAATAGTTTACGGTAAAACTTAAAAGTTATTAAAAAAAAATAACATGTTTCTCGGGTAAAACTTAAAAATTGAAAAAAAAAATAAAATATTTCTCGGGCGGGTCACCCCTAATAGAATGGACTCTTATCTTTCGTCCAACAAATACTATGGTAAGGAACATGCCTCTTCACTGCAAATCGTTATACATGACTAAAACGGAGTCCCCTTATACTAATTGTTGTCCTCAAGGTGAAATTATAGTAATTGTTGTCCTCAAGGTGATAAGTTATACTAATCATAGAAAACCAGCTTATTATCTCCAGGGGCGGTCCCAGGGTCTCGGAGGCCCGAGGCCCTCTTAATTACCAACTTTATTTTGACTTATCAACTCATTCCTCAACCATAATTCCACAACTTCATTTTCAACATATTTTTGCAAGATAATTTACAGTTAAACCTCTATAAATTAATACGGTCGTGACTAGGGAAATTCTATTAATTTAGCGAATTATTAAATTATCGAGTTAATAATTTAACACGTTTTCACCGAGTCGGGACCGAAAGAAAATATTATTTAATCGAGGTTATTAATTTATCGAGGTTCTACTGTATTTAAACCTGAGAGCTCCGTTTGTGATTTTTTTTAATATCCTAACTCAAACTTTTCTATTGCTCATTGTATCGATAGATTAGTACTAACCTAAAATTTATCGAGGTTCTACTGTATTTAAACCTAAGAGCTCCGTTTGTGATTTTTTTTAATATCCTAACTCAAACTTTTCTATTGCTCATTGTATCAAGTAAAAAAAAGTATAGGATTAGAAATAAAAGAATCAAGATAATCACTTATAAACTTAATTAATTCTTAGCTTGTCATTCAACAAAGAAGAAAAGAAAAAAGGAGGGAAATTAAAAATAGAATTAGAAAGAAAAAAGAGGGAAATTTTGAGAAATTAAAAAAAAAAAAAAAAAAAAAAAAAGAAAAAAAAGAGGGAAATTAAAAAGAAAAAAAAAAGAGGGAAATTAAAAATAAAATTAAACAAAACAAAGAGAGAGGGAATGGTAAGCTTTTAACCGTTAGGTCACGGACTCGAACACGCGACATACAAAAATCTATGAGTAATACTTAGCCAACTATGTTAAACAGAATTCTTAGAAAAATTTTGTAGCCTAGTAAATATATACGCATTTCAAAAAATTGGAGGCCCTAAATGTTTTCGATTTTTCGGAGGCCCAAGGCGACGGCCTTGCTCGCCTTGGGCTTGGGCCGGCCCTGATTATCTCCCACCCTCACAACAATTACATGGCTCCACAATGCTCCCACAGGCTTAGACACTCCTAAAAAAGGTCCGATACGCGTCAACCAAGACCAGTGCTTTCCCTGCTCCCCCAAACCGGTCAACTCCCATCTTTCGAACAAGTAGTTTTCTTCCGAAACTTGATTACGCGGGTACACGAATAGGTCAAGCGAGCTGCTCTCCTTGGCAAAAATCTTAATCTTCTTTTCACTGCTGTTTATTCGAATGGGAAGGGGCGTTCTCACAACGACCTCTTTCTGCATGTCGAAAGAGAGTACGAGACTCTGCGTAATATCCAGCCAATGAGCACACGAACCATCCTTGTATGACCCAATTGCCTTCTTGACAAAAGAAGGTGATGTGGCCGCGGCAGCAGCATCATCATCGAGTTGTCTCCATGTTTTCGTGCTCGGGGAGTATATGTCCACGCGGATTCCGTTTATAAGTCCTCTATCGATCCGACAATAATAAGACAAAAGTTGCACTAGTTTGATTTCGTTGGTAACGGAATCTAGACCTAATCCCATGCTTCTTTTGCTGATAAATCTGATACTGTCGCCGTCGGAAATTGGATAGCTCGGGAGAGTCTCGATTGTTCGGTCACAAGGGTTGCATAGGGTGATTTCTTGAATCTTCCTGTGGGTCCCGTAGATGCAGATGAAACCATTAAACGGCCCTACGATTTTGTCTATGGGACGACTATGCGTCTTCGTGAACGACGGTTGATAATTCAATAAATGTTTCGTCTACAGTTGTCAATTGTGACGACGGTGATACGCCGAACATGGCCAACGATAGTTTCCACTTTTCGGTGGTTGAATCGAAGGCGAGGAGAGCAAAGAAGTTGTTTTTTTTGCCGTAATTGTTGAGGTGCGATTTCGCGAAACTTGGGGAAGAGATTATATTGTTCCATGATTTGGATACGGTCTTGAAGCGGATCAGAATCTGCACAGGGAAGCAGATCATGATTTGTTCGTCAGGAAAGTCTGTCGTCGTAGTGTCATCACCTTTCTCGGTCCCTAGTTTTATCTGTTTATTGCTTCCCATCTCTTTCTCTGTTGAGAGGGAGAGAGCCTCTTTCTCAGAGACGTAGGGAGTGCACAAATAATTGTGCGCCCGTGTATATATATATATATATATATATATATATATATATATATTGGACTTCTTTTTCTTGTTGAACTCTTCCCAAGTTTTCTAGAGAGAGATACTTGTTTCCTTGTTGAACTATTCCCATGTTTTCTAACGACATATATATTATATAGGGTCAGATCCTGTGTTCTAAACTTTTATGAGATACCCCCTTCAAATTGCGACACGTGTCCCAGCAAAAAAACCTATTTTTTCTTCATTTATGTATTGTCGCAAATACCCTTTTTACAATTATTATTTTAAAAAAATCAGCAATTATAAATTATTAATGAAATGTCAATTTTACCCTCTCTATTTTAATGCAATTTTAAATATATATTTATTGCTGAATTAAAATTTATAAAAAATCATTAAACCACCCATCCAAAATTGCATCAACCTGAATTTGAACCTGTGACCATCTGAAAACATACAAAAATACTTACCATTAAGACACAACACATAATTGACAATAAACTAACAATATGGATATATATCACAAAGCTACAATTTATAATGATTATAAAACTTATATAAATAATGTTAAATAAATTATTAATTCTCATATAATTATTATTATTACATATTAAAAATATCCCATACTAACAAATCTTTATATAATATAATTTAAAAATCTAAGGAAATGTTGTTCAACTCGTGTAATTTAAAAATTAATTTCGAAAGAATTTGAAGTTTGAATTGAATCGTAAATTGTAAGATTTAATTAAATCGTAATATTTGAATCAATTAAACTCATGTGTTTTCAATTCAAAAACAATATTCAAAGATTTGATCGATTAAGCTCAACTCATTTCAATTCGTAGACAATATTCAAATATTTGAATCGGTTAAACTCAATAATTTACAATAGCGTATTAATCAATCTGTGTATAGTTAAAGTTTAGTAACCTTTTTTTATTGAATTTTATCATAAAAAATAATAACATTTAATTGGTAAAAATAGTAAGATTTAATTGGTTCATGGTTAGATTAAATCTTACGATTTACAATCTGATTCTTACGATTTTACGAATTAAATTATTATTTTGTTGTTAAAATTGAATTAAAAGGATAGTAGACTTTAATTATAAATAGTTAACTCGATTAATACGTTCTTGTCAGTGGTTGAACTTAATCGATTCAAATTTTTGAATAATATTTACAAATTAAAAGGATTTGCGCTTAATTGATTCAAATCATACGCTTTAATTAATCTTATGATTTGATTCTTGTGTAATTTAGGAATTATTTTTTTATGATAAAATTGAATTAAAAATGTATTACACTTTAATTAATAATAGTTAATTTGATTAAGACGTTCTTGTCAATAGTTGAGCGCGCTAATGAATCGATTCAAATATTTAAATAATGTATACGAATTGAAAGGACTTGAGCTTAATTAGTTCAAATATTACGCTTTGATAAAATATTATGATTTACGATTAGGTTCTTACATGTGTTGGGAATTAAATTTATTATTTTTATGACAAAATTGAATTAAAAAGATATTAGACATTACTTATAAATAGTTAAATCAATTTTGTAACATGTTATGTCAATAGTTAAGCAACCGATTCAAATATTTGAATAATGTTTACTAATTGAAAGGGTTTGCACTTCATCGATTCAAATCTTACTAGTTGATTAAATTAAATATTAAAAGAAAATTCACAATATAGTATTTGTAGTATATAATTTTATTTTAAAGTAAGAAAACTACTAATTGGAATGAGTTATAATTTTTTCTTCTTCTAAATAAACATATTATTTTATTTTTTATTTGGATTTGCCACACTATCGATTAAATAACATAAGTGAGTTTGAATTAAGTTATGCATTTTTTTTATTTAATTGAGCATTCTTTACATTTTTAAATTGTGGATTTTATTAATACTTCTAATATTATATAATTAATGATAGATGTTTGGCGTATTGAACTGCAATTCTTTATATTTTTCAAACTTTATTTTATTAAATTTGTTAATAATTTATTTAATACCATTTAATAATAATGAATGTTGCAATTAATATTTGCATTAAGAGTATGTATACAATTATGGTTAAATATTTTATAATAAGTTAATGTGCTTGGATGATTAGAAGTGATAAATGTATTAAGAGGTCACAAGTTCGATTTTCAATGAATGCGTTTTTTTCGATTATTTATCAAATAAAACTCAGTCACAATGAAATTAAATTAATTATTTAATTAAAATATAGTAGGGGGTAAATTAGACAATTCAATGTTAATCAATTTTATATTAATTTAATAAAAAAAATAATCGAAGGATATTATGGTGATGTACTTCATTTTTTAGAACATAAGCCATGTTATTTTCCTAGGGTCCAGATTTAATCTTAGAAAATTAATGGTGATTAATGCATATCTCATAAAAGTTTAGAACATGGGGTATCTCACCCTAGAAAGACCCAATTATATATAGCATTGGAGGACTAGTTTTCTCGGGTTTAAGAATTTTGAAAATTTTCATTACTTATATATATATATATATATATATATATATATATATATATATATATATATATATATCTATATATATATATATATATATATATATATATATATATTCATTAATAATTTATGTATTGTCTAAAATACCCTCATTACAAATATTTAATAATTAAAAACATAAATAAAAAAAGCTCTTGCATCTCGGTGATTGTTCTTGGTAAATATTCTTTCAAACCCTATTAGAAAATAATTGATTTGCTGCCCTTCATCTGTCTGCAAATATTTTATATTGTTTACATATATTTTATATTGTTTACAGAGAAGAAGTCTGGTGCGAGACCGAGAATCCATATGTTGATAGTTGTATCAATATTATATTATTATTATTATTATTAATTCATTAATTTATTTTTAATTACTGATAATAGATTTGCTAGATGGAGAATCTGGATAATATAAACAAAGGAGTCATGAATAATACAGTTTTGACTAAAGGCAAAAGTAAGAATTCCGGGAAAATAAATCAGCAGCATAGTGAAGGGAGATCCTCTGCAAGGTGGAACGAATTTATGAATATTAAGTTTATTGAGTTATGTGAGGAAGAAATTGGAAAAGGCAATAGGCCAAACAGCCACTTCAATTCCAGTGGGTGGAAAAACTTGGTTAGAAGGTTCAATGAGGTGACGGGAAAAAATTATGTTTATAAGCAACTTCGCAATCATTGGGATTCTATGCAGAAAGATTGGATTTTGTTTAAGAAATTAATGCACCAGGAGATTGGAATTGGATGGAATCCTTTGACGAATTCAACTGAGGCTTCTGATGAGTGGTGGGCTCAAAAACTTAGAGTAATTTTCTAACACAAATCTTATACAAATTACTTATATATTTTATTAATAATATCTTAGATAACGTAGTACCTGTGATTATTGCAGGAAAATGGAGACTATAACAAGTTTAGGAACAAAGATTTATCACTAATTTGGTTTCGCTATGATAAACTATTTTCTGATATTGCTGCTACGGGAGAAAGAGCACGAGCACCAAACCAAAGAACTAATGGGGAGTTTAATGAAGTCGAAGAACATGTGGAAATTGACGATATTGATGAAATGATTATATTGGAGTAGATGAATACAATACAAATCCCGAAATGAAAGAAGAAGATGATATTGCCAAAGAAATTGTGTTTCCATCCTTTTCAACTCTCAAGAGAAAATCCATAGGAGAAAGCCATAGAGTCAAGAAACAGGTATCTGGGCAAGCTTCATTAAAGGAAGATATTCATTCTCTTCTTCAATTTATGGAAAAGAAGAGTAGTACCACTTCAACACTCTCCACAGAGATAACAATTGCAACAGCATTGAAGATGTTAAATAGCCTCTTTGGAATACCACCGTTAAGTGAACTTTGGAATTATGCTAGTAATTATATGAGCAAAAAGGATATGCGAGAAATATTTGCTAATCAACCTTCGGACGAGGCTCGGTTATGTTGGCTAGAGTATAACTTTAACGAGTATAAAAAGAATCGCTAAATGTAGTGCTTGAGAAATAATAGTTTCTTTTTTTGTTAGACTAGTCAATTGTACATTATGCACTAGATTTTTTTACTCATGTTTTTTGGTTTAGTTTTGCAATAAAATAATGATTTTCTTTATATTTGTCGTTTGAAGATTATAAGAACCTTTATAACTAAATTTATAAATATAGTTATTATATATTTTTATTGGTCTGTATGTTTGTGCTTTGTGCTGTTAATTCAATTTGTATGTTTGTGCTGTTAATTCAATTTGTGGACATAAATTTGTGTTAAGGTTTGCTATTGAGATCCTTAAATAAGAAATGGCTAGTTATTGTTTAAAGAAAACGTTTTTAATGATATATTGATCTATAATTTTTTCTTTATCTTTTTTTGGACAGTGAATGGAGCTATGGAGGTTTTTAGATTCTGCTGAAATAGATTGGTGGAATATTTCAAATTGCTCTTTGATTTTTCCAAATATTTTTGTTGACGAGGAACCTTTTGAAGATGAAAACCATCTTCAAGATGACTTTGAGTAGTTGGTTATGTGCCACATAACAACACGTAGCATCTTAACTTATTATCAGAACTACGTACACAAAATACCATGTCGAACATTTATTCGTACAGGTCATACATTTATAGAAGAGATATTAAATGGACATGAAGTGAGGTGTTATCAAGCTTTTCGTCTATCAAGATCGGTATTTATGGATTTTTGTCATTAGTTAGCCCATAAATATGATCTCCGTCCAACAAGGGGAATGTCTCTGTACAAGGAAGTTGGAAATTTTTAAGTGACTTGTGCTCATGGTGTGGATAATAGGTTATTGCAAGAGTTATTCAATCATTCATGTGAAACTATCTCAAGTCATTTTCACAGAGTTTTGAAGGTGGTCGGTAAACTAGCCGATACTATAAACACACCCCATCTTGGGTATAATGAGGGCAAAGGATATCACAAGCCGCAACACGAGCGCTACATGCCATTTTTTAAAGTGAGTGATTTCGTTTTACATAGTAATAGTAATAGTAATAATAATAATAATAATAATAATAATAATAATAATAATAATAATAATAATAATAATAATAATAATAATAATAATAATAATAATAATAATAATAATAATAATAATAATAATAATAATAATAATAATAATAATAATAATAATAATAATAATAATAATAATAATAATAATAATAATAATAATAATAATAATAATAATAATAATAATAATAATAATAATAATAATAATAATAATAATAATAATAATAATAATAATAATAATAATAGTAATAATAATAATAATAATAATAATAATAATAATAGTAATAATAGTAATAGTAATAATAATAGTAATAATAATAGTAATAGTAATAGTAATAGTAATAGTAATAGTAATAGTAATAGTAATAGTAATAGTAATAGTAATAGTAATAGTAATAGTAATAGTAATAATAATAATAATAATAATAATAATAATAATAATAATAATAATAATAGTAATAATAATAGTAATAATAATAGTAATAATAATAATAATAATAATAATAATAATAATAATAATAATAATAATAATAATAATAATAATAATAATAATAATAATAATAATAATAATAATAATAATAATAATAATAATAATAATAATAATAATAATAATAATAATAATAATAATAATAATAATAATAATAATAATAATAATAATAATAATAATAATAATAATAATAATAATAATAATAATAATAATAATAATAATAATAATAATAATAATAATAATAATAATAATAATAATAATAATAATAATAATAATAATAATAATAATAATAATAATAATAATAATAATAATAATAATAATAATAATAATAATAATAATAATAATAATAATAATAATAATAATAATAATAATAATAATAATAATAATGATAATAATAATGATGATAATGATGATGATAATAATGATGATAATAATGATGATAATGATAATGATAGTGATAGTGATAGTGATAGTGATAGTGATAGTGATAATGATAGTGATAGTGATAGTGATAGTGATAGTGATAGTGATAGTGATAGTGATAGTGATAGTGATAGTGATAGTGATAGTGATAGTGATAGTGATAGTGATAGTGATAGTGATAGTGATAGTGATAGTGATAGTGATAGTGATAGTGATAGTGATAGTGATAGTGATAGTGATAGTGATAGTGATAGTGATAGTGATAGTGATAGTGATAGTGATAGTGATAGTGATAATGATAATGATAATGATAATGATAGTTTCCATGCAGTTCCAATCCTTTGTCTAGACCCAAAAAGTCTTAAAACACTGTAAACAACCATCAAAATGCAATCCTAAAATCCAGTGTTTTGAAATCCGGACCGGACTGGGCCGGTTGAACCGGTTAAACCGCGAACCATTGCCTTGTCCGGTCCGGTTTTAAACCATAATATCCCTTTGTCTAGACCCAAAAGTCTTAAAACACTGTAAACAACCATCAAAATGCAATCCTAAAATCCAGTGTTTTGAAATCCGGATCAGACTGGGCCGGTTGAACCGGTTAAACCGCGAACCATTGCCTTATCCGGTCCGGTTTGACCGGTTAAACCATAATATCGGAACCCGAGTAAAAATCGAGTGTTTTTGCCAAAAATTGTGTTTTCTCTTAAAAAATAAACAAATAAAATGACCAAAACGACGTCTTTCTACTGCCCAGTTGAAAAAAAATTAAATCAATTTTTTTTTTTTGGTAATTGGAAGACATTGTTTTTTATCATAATTTCTATAATATTTGAAATGATTCCGTGTAATATGTGTGTGTTTATATGTTATGTGTAAAAGAAAAATAAGGGTTATTTACGTTTTAATTGGGAAATCAGTTAATGTGCATGAAAGAAAATATCTTTATTTACTATAAAAATTATGTATAAATAATTATAAAATAAAAAATAGAAAAACCAGTTGGACCCAGTTGATCCTGTCCAACCGTGACCCAGTAGCTTGTTCGGGTCAATGTTCGGTCCGGTTTTCAAAACATTGCTTAAATCTCAATGACTAGAGAAAGTAAAAATCAATTCCACATATTGGCATTAATCTCAATGGTTTTACACATACTATACAAAAACCTCGGATGAACTCACCTAAGCAACGCCCCTCTTGTCACAACAAAATTTTTCGGACAAGGATTCCAACGAAGGAGCCAGACCAAACATGGACAATGCTAAATTTCCGAGATAGAAAATCCCCTTCAACGGACAAGCTTTTAACAATTAACGTAGTTTACAATATACCTCACATTGAATGACGACTGTCGTTCTTGATTTTTGGGGTTCGTTCATCTTGGATCTCTTCTAGTTCTTCGTCATCACCTCTTTGACCGGCCTGTTCTTTCCAATAAGCCACCAACTTCTTTAACCGAGCTACTTCTTTCGACGACACATTTTTACTTGGGTCGTTCACAATCGATCGGACTCTAGATGCATACCTGAAATCGTTCAAAGATTAAGTTAACTTTGCAATCATTGAATATATATGTATATATATATATATATATATATATATATATATATATATATGAGAGAGAGAGAGAGAGAGAGAGAGAGAGAGAGGGGGGGGGGGAGTGGGGTGCATACGTTAAAGAGTTGTAAGTCTCGTCGAGATTTGATTCAGCTGGAGATATGTTGACAAACATCAACGTTTTAGCATTGCCACCCAATGAATCACTCATGAGCATGGTCAACTTGTGATTTCTGTACGGGATGTGTTGGTTTCCGGAAGATAAAGCTCCAATGACATCACCTATGGCTGAAAGTGACTTATTAATGCTTTGTGCTTCCTTCAATTGGTTACCCGAAGAACCTGACTTCTTTACTCTTTCAGATCCAGCAAGATCCACAAAGCTTAACTGCACACGGATCAAAATATTAAGCCCCAAAAAAAATATTCAGACACAATGCTTAATGGATAAATTACGAAAACACCCTGAACTTAAGCTAAATAACGAAAAACACTCCCACCTATTCGAAATTACCAAAAAACCCCAATGATTAACTGTTGATCGAGTTTTTTAACAGAAAATGTGTACAGTCTGTTAAATAGGTGAGAAATAAAAGAAAATATTTGAAATTGTGTAAATTTTATTCCCTCGAATCAACAAAAATCCATGAAAAGTCACAATGTAAGGGGGTTGGTGTAAGACGGAAACAAACCTCAGAGGGGGGTTTTGGTAATTACGAATAGGTGGGGGTGTTTTTTGTTATTTAGCCTAAGTTCAGGGGGGGTTTCGTAATTTACCCATGTTTAATTTTAGTCATCTTGGTAACTCAAAGTGGATTTGCTTCACATATAGACACGTAAAAAATTTCATACCTTTCCTCTGGCAACAGCTTGAGTTTGAAGATTGGTAGTCTCGATAACAATGGAGAGTATCAGATGCGATCTTGAACTTTGTTCATTCATAAGTGTCCCGGTCGTATGCCGTTGTTCGGATCCTCTGTCAATGATATTTCGTAACTCCTCGTATGATGAAATCGACAAGATTGTGACGTTTTCCACAACCACCATTCCCTGTCGTACAATATATAGCACAATTAAATCACAATAATTTTATATTGATAATTGATATGATTTCTATATCGTCCACGATACTTGAAGACAATCAATCACCTTAGAGTCTTTCTTTATGTCCAATTTCAAACGCTTTGCTTGCTTGGGCAGTAGGAGATCGATTAGAGTATCTTGATATAACTCCACCATATACACCTGCATATGTTCATATAAAATTGCTTGGGCAAGACAATCTAAACAGTACAGCTCATAATATCACTTAAGGCCACGTTTGGTTGCCAAGATAAGATTAAATAGTCTAATGAAACCCAATTATATTATTGGACCTAGAAGGTTCAATAAAAAGATAAGCCATGATAACATAATATTTGCGGGGCGATCCGGCAAGTTATTGCAGATACCAAACATCAAACAAAGTCCAATTATTTGGTTAATCATCGCTAATCTCCCCAACTAAACGAGGCCTAAGATTATTAGCTAATGCATAACAAAGTCAATTATCAAACTGGAAGTGCTGAGTAATAATTTGATCTCCTAACAAACAAATCTTATTACCTTCAAAGAAAACGAGAGCTTTTTAGAGTCATGTTTGATAATCCTAAAAACTTCGGAAATAGCACGAGGAGTGAGCCCGGGATTGTTCTCGGATCCGTAAATTGTAAACGTCTTCCCGGAACCAGTTTGTCCGTAAGCAAATATGCAAACGTTGTATCCATCGACGGCAGATTGTACCAAATACTGCATTAAAAGGAAAATGATATTTTAAATAAACAAAAAAACACCATAATTGATTCCAATAATGGAAATTGACTAGATACAATTTCAAAAATTCACTAAATAGATATCGAAGACTTACCCTAGTATCCTCAAAAATATCATCTTGAGTGGCATGGCCATCAAAAACACGATCATACATGTGTTGTTTCATTTTGCCATCTCTCCATGTATGCTCTACTGTGAACTCGTCTACATTTCCCAGTACATTTTTTTCTCTCTCGTGTATTTCTTTCTCACTCAAAGGCCTCAATCGACAATAGACTCGAATCTTCCCTTTCATGTCTAAGAAAAACAAAACAAAAATTCATTCAACAAATAATCGAGACTGCCAAATTTCTGAATTATCTATATATAGCTTAGTCTTTAATGGAGAGTACGCAGGTAAAGAATAAAACTAAATATGTATCAATATTACCTTCTATTATGTTAAAGTATCGTTTTCTCATGACTTGTTCTTCCTTGTAGAGTGCCTCCGTCTCAGCCAATTGAGCTGCTTGCATCTTCAAAATTGCAGCAGTTTGCTCGTTCTTTCTATCAATATCCTGAACAAGAAATTTATACATTAAAAGCTTTTGGACATGTAACTGTACTACAACATATAAGCAAAAGAAAATATTATAAATATATATATATATATATATATATATATATATATATATATATATGCATGTACAAAGATTTAACCTCTTTCATTTCTCTGAGCTCCTCCAACTCCCTGAGATTATTTTGCAACACAGACAACTCCGAGTCCTTACTAGCAATAGTCGATTGTGCAACAACCAAACTTTTTGCGGCATCTTCTAATTTTTTTTCAAGTTCAAAAATACGAAACTTCATGATCTTGTTTTCCTGTTCAAACCTTCGCTCGATAATGGAAACCTGCATTCGAAGAATCTCAACAATTCCGAGGTGATATAAGCAATATCATATAGTTGGGTAAAGTAAGAAAACTAAACATTTTTTTACCTCATCGGCATTCTTCCTTTCAAGCCTTGAGAGTCTTTCTTCAAGAGACGTTTTCTCATTTACAAGTTTCCTTTTGGATTCTTCTACAGCATGCAACTCTACAGTGCGTGCTTTTAGTTCATCTTGTATATTACGCAAAACCTATTCGTAACGGTCAAAAATGAACTCGTAAAAATTTTGGAAGACGAAAACTTTAATCAGATACAATCAACCTGTAGAAACTGTAAAGGAAAAAATTAAAATAACATATTTATACCTGGTTATTTGTTTCGACCAACTCTTTCCTAATGTTGTTCTCTAATCCCTGACTATTCAGCTTCGCAAATTTCGCCTCAATGTTTTGTTTCTCCAATAATACAGCCTATAGACAATCAATAATGATATTCAGCTTTGCAGATACCGATGAAAAACGATTGCAGTTTTTATTTTTTTAAAGATTGCAATTACCTGAAGTGTGGTGTCTTTTACGTTGCAGAAATTTCTCAACTGGTCGCGTTCGGAAATGATATTTTCCAAGTATTTTTCCTCAGACCTCATATTGCCTTTCAAACTCTCCAAATCTTCTTTCAATTTCAGTTCTTGCTTTTGCTTTTCATGCAGATCCTCTTGCAACTGAGTAACAAAAGGCAACAACAGTGAGTTGTATAGTTGTGAGTGTGCGTACGAGACTTGCGCTTAGTAGAATCAAACATGAGTGGTCGAAATAAATTTCCAACAAGTGTTTTAAAAATTAGTTATATCTTTTAAAAAAATCATGTACTCACTTGATTTATTTTGTTCTCTGATTCTTCAAGAGATTTCGACAGTTCAAGAACGCGCTTTTCATTGATGTCCATAGTTGGTCGAACAATATCAGAAGCATGTCCACTAACTGAACCATTAGCAGCTGCACGTGCTTTGGAGTATCGGCGTAGCATTACGTCGTTTATATGTGTTTGAAGGGCAACACAAATTTCTTCTCCCTAATTCAAATAATAATAATGTTAACCAACCAATAAGACGAAGAAATATAAGACCGTTATATTTAAATAGAAGGGTAAATTACAACCACCTCCTGAGGTATGGTCAAATTACGAAAAAACCCTGCTGTTTGGATAATTACATCTACCCCTCAACTATGAATCTTTTTACATCTCCACACCCTTATGGTGTCAAATTCAACATAATCATCTAGATTCCGTGGAATGTTCTCTAGTTTGTACTCGTTTTGTGCAAAAATACAGTTTCCGATGCACCACAATCTGATATATACAAGCCAAAAATACATCTTATGATCATCTAACTTCAAAATGTGAGGCTCGAATGGGATAAAACGGGTCGAAAATTGAGAATATTTCATATAATCTAGAAGATTCCACTAAATTTGAAACCTCAAGGGTGGACGTGTAAGAAGATTTATAGTTGAAGGTGGTTGTAATTACCCAAACAAGAGGGTGGTTTTCGTAATTTGACCATACCTCAGGGGTGGTTGTAATTTACCCTAAATAGAATTGTCAATCGTAATCATCTAACCTGCTTCGTTTCAAACTGAAAAATATGCAACACACCAGCAACTCTCATCTTAAAAAACACGGCAGTATTACTGCTCCCAAACTGCATTATATCCCTTAACTCGGCTGAATGCAGATACTCCTTTGGAACCGGGCGGAAGAAATGAACCTTTTGGGAAAACAGAGCAATCACATTTAGACAACTTATATAATACGATTACTATAAATGTCAATGCGGAATTCACAAAATGGCATTTACCCCTCGCTTGTTAATTCCTATAACAATTTTGCCCGGCAGAAGTCCAATGGGATCGTCAATCTTACGAACGGCAAAGAAAACTGAGTTCCCGTAAGGAAGTGTTCTCAAGATCCGCAAGAATTGTTGTCGAGCATCATCTTTTGTCAAATTCTCCTACAGCTCAACAAAATAGCACAAAGCCATTAATTTAATTATCTAGTTATTTAAGATCTTTGTCCAAAGGAACAAATAGAAAACGAGCAAAAAGATAAGGTATTTATTTTTCGATGTCTCTCACCATTGACCGATAACGAGAAAGAACATCCGGTTCCCAGTCTCTCTTGGCTCGAGTAATTGCAATTTGTCGGGGGAGGAATCGTTCCAAAAGTGATGTCCAGTCCCTGTAATATTTATGCAAATACATCCAAGTAAATAAATGAGTGCAAAAGTTCCTATATAACAATTTAATTTAAAGCCAAAAAAATTGCAGATTAAACGCAGAAAAATAAATTTAAATAAGTTAAAGAGCAAGGTAACTAACGTGCATGTTTCAGGAGAAACAACATATCCAATTTCAACGAGAATCTGCAAAGCAGAAAGCTGTGCAGCATCATCCCTTCCAACGGGATAATTTCCTAACACATAATCGTGTTGTAGCTGTAAGAAAGAAAAAAATAATGATGAGAGAGAGAGAGAGAGAAGGAGAGAGAATAGTTATAAGACAAAAAAAGTAACTGACATATAAATACCTGGACATACGACAACTGCAGAAACATCGGGTCTGTAATAGCTTCGTCGGACTCCCTAAATAGCTTCTTTTTGAAAGTGAGTTTACAGTGCAAAATCTCTCCTTTACTTCGGTCCTTTGATGCCTTAAAGTCGGCGAGTAGATCTCCGATATATTTATTATCATCTAAACCAATATACTCCTCTACGGAATGTAACAACACGTTATTAATATATTTGTAGGAAAACTGAAGCAAGTTTCAAGAGATTAAAGAATTAATAATTGTAGCTGAAGGAAGTGTATTTTGATATAATTACCATTTCCAATGTCGGGTGATTTTGAAACAACGACAGCCTTGCGACACTCAAACAAACTGAAGCTAGAGAATGCTGATAATTTTATTATCCCAGCAAGCTCCTGAAGTATTCAGCATCAATGACCCAATAATTAATGAAGTGTTGTATCGAAATTTTATCGAGAATAACGGAACGCGATTTATGCTTGAATTAGAACTACATAATGTTAACAACTCTACAACGTGAATGGAAAAGAAAACATAGTCAGCTCTTAGTAAATTCAGAATGTAAACAACTTTTTGTAAAAAATATACAATGATACAATTACATATCCAAAAAACAATTTCATATGTGCATGAGGAAAAGAAAAAATATATATATATATATATATATATATATATATATATATATATATATATATATATATATATATATATATATATATATATATATATATATATATATATATATATATATATATATATATATATATATATATATATATATATATATATATATATATATAGTTGGCGTTCGTTTCTTTATCAATAAATAGGGGGATGGACGCTGAAGAAGGTACGCACTCAAAAAAAAAATCAAGATGATGACGACTCCAATTGGAAACTAGCACCAAGCCAAGCCACTCAACCTAAGAAACTATAGATGTACTCTAAACTCACACTGAGTTAACTCACCAACACATACACAGTCAACCAATCAAAGGAACACTCTCACACTCAGTTAAAACCCCGGTTTCCTCTCGCACAAAGTTTCAGTCACTCACAGAAAAAAATTGATAGAAGAAAACAAAGTAAAGTTAACAGTAAAGTGTTACATTTATTCCTCTCTAAGATCAATATAAATAGACACGAAGCCGACGGTCGAAAACAACGTATATATATATATATATATATATATATATATATATATATATATATATATATATATATATATATATATATATATATATATATATATATATATATATATATATATATATATATATATATATATATATATATATATATATATATATATTATATATATTGCAGCTAGAGGACCATTTAGCATGCAACAACTTAAGCATGCAAATTACAGCATGTCACCTGAGTATGCTTTTGAACTTAGGAATCATATTCAGAATGATATTTAATTGACCAAAGGCTATGTTAACAGAGCAACTATTTATACGTAAGTCAGTCGAGTTCTCCTCTTTTTATCATCAGATCAGAAAATTCTCTCGTTTTTTTGATATTTAGTGGATCTCCTTAGATGCACTGCACTAATAAAGTCTCGCATTATTCGAAAACGGTACTTAAATTCTATAAAGAAAGATGCCATGCGACACACTTAATTGCATTTATTCGAACAACTTCCCGGTGACATTGAACAATTGTGAAGATGAAGTAGAGAGAAAACCTAGATTACATGAACATTACAAGAAATCCAGACTTTTATATAGATAGGCCTTGTTTGGTTGGGGAGATTAGTCATGATTAACTAAATAATTGAACTTTATTTGATGTTTGGTACTTTGGTATCCCCAATAACTTGCCGGGTCAACCCGCAAATATTATGTTATCATGGCTTATCTTGCCTTCAAGGCATGTTTTTGTTGGATCTTCTAAGGTTCAATAGTACAATTGGGTTTCATTAGATTATTTAATCTTACCTTGGCAACCAAACGAGACCATAGTAGATAGTAGATAAAAAAAAATAATACAACGACAGTTACAAAGTTAATGACGCATAAGCACATCAAGAAAAATTAAAAAACAGTACCTCGACGGCATCGGCTACAGTTGTCGCCATGTCATACGTAATCTCTTCAAATGTCTCGTCCAAGAAAAACACTATCGTTGTAAGTTTTTTACCGGTCAAAACAGCATCAATCTCCTCGCGCCCGGGTATTATATGCCTTGGTCCGGCCTTACCCGAACGCTTTAATGCATTTAATGTATTCATCGCAAGCGCTTGCACTTCGGAATCATTATTAGGGTTATGTGCCACAGTATGTACATACTCGGACATATATCCACCAATTTCCTTGCTAGGTGGCATGCACGATGCACATAAATACATTAACTCCCACGCTTTAATCAAAGAGTGCCTATTCACAACAAATATCAATAATTAATTACATTGTTGGTTTTGGAATCGACTTTGAAAAGGTAAAAAAATCAATCCGTACATACCTATCGAGATTATTTCTTGTCTGCTTTGAAATTTGCATAAAAAGTTCGTCTCGAAGTTCAGAGCGCTTCAGAGTATGCTTGTATAGTTTGGTAACAAGGTCGATTCGGTCATCTAAGCTGGTTGGAGCAACTCGATCGGAGGAGGAATCAACTCCGATATACTTTAGAATAACTTGAAATAGCTTAACTGCTCTACCGACCAGATCACTGTTTATTTTCAATAACGAAGTTGGGATAGGATCCTGTCAAGAGGTACACTTTTGATTAGAAATTAAAATTAAATTAAATTAAAATGGATAACTAAACATCGCACTCGTAACCTTTTGAAAACACAGCATATCCTCAAAGGTGAACTTCTCTCGAACTTGCATTCCGGCTGTTTTTTTAGAGAAGAAACTACGTTTACCAGCTGAATGAATCTGCTTCTGCATTGCCCTCAAAAATCCCTCCACCTAAAAGTAGAAACAAATCATTTAAAACCCAATGCTCTCTAATAACTCAAAATTAATGGTGTTTCGGTTGCAATTTCTTAAAAACGAAAATCGTAAAATGTCCACCTGGAATTTGTCGATCAATGGTATAGCACCGGCAAGTTCGGGCGGCATAACTGAAGACAGTGTATTAGGCGTGCTAAAAATGCATAATAATTTGTGAGTTAGAAAGAAAAAAAATCGTTTACATTAACTGCCCGTCGAGCCCCAAAAAGAAAGAAAGAACAAAAATTAAAATTAAAATTAACGAAAAAACTCACGGCGGTGCGAAATTGGAACCATCGGAATCGTAATCATCGCCGTTTGAGGTGGCAAAAGAGTTGTGGGAAGGGGTTTCAATCCCATTACTCGACCCGAACGACGACCTACTTGATCTCAAGCTTTGAGCCATATCCGACGTCATTTCCTTACACGAAGCAACAACATCAAAATCCCCAATTCAAAACCCACTCTCTGCAACTAATCTTTTCTTCTTGTTTCTCTACTCTTTCTACCACAATCAATTTGTGGAACTAATTCTGTATCATTAAAAACAATTCTAACATATTTAAATCTCGAAAAAAGAAAATGCAGCCATTAACACAGTAAAGCTAAATTTGATAAAGCCATAAACAGTAAAATATACCATACACAAAATCTCACACATTAAATAAAACTCCAGCAAAGATCAGAAGCGAATAAACCCCAATCCACGAGATCCAGCGCAAATAATTCAAAAAAAAATATATATATATATATATTTACATCATCGAACTTCAATTATTGAAGCTCAGAAGAAACCCAGAATTAATTAACCCCAAAAAAAACATATACTAAAAGCAAATCAGCGTTCAAGAGGCGAAATCAAGTAAATAAAAAGCATAAACAAGAATGTAGAGACAATGTGTAACGGAATCTATGAGCGATTAATACCAAAAGAAGTGAATCGATAATCTGACCAGCTAGAGAGAGATGGAAAATGGAGTAGAGAGAGTGAAGGAGGGAGAAATGAGGTAGTAAGGGGGGGTCACGAGAGTTTTTCTTTTTTTAAATTTTAGCAATTTTATTTATTTCCGATTTAATATTAATCGTTTATTTTTTTTAATTTTAATTTTAAATTAAGGAAAAATGTATTTGTTTTGTGTGTTTGTCTGTTTCTTACAAAATCGTGCCATGATGTTTTAAAGTTTAAACCCCAGCCTCAGCCACCCCGGGGCCCACCCACCCTCTTCCCTAGCAGTATGTATGCACATTTATTTTAATTCAGAGTTTAATCTAAAACAATGATTTTATAATTATATGGAACACGTTGTATACTAATTTTACATATAATGATTATTTACAAATTACAATACACAGACTTTTTTGGCATAAATTTTGTAGGGTTTTTATAAATATAATGTTTACACTTTACTAGCAATTCTCCTTGTACGATGTACATGTAGCATTGCAAAAGAGAAGACAATTTTTTAAATATATAAGTAGCATTGCGAAAGAGAAGAAAATTTAAATATATGATAATTAAATTGTATTTAAAAAAATAAATTACACAATAGAGAAATAATTAATTGTGAAATTTAAATTATCAAAATGGTATCTAATTAAAATAAAATAAATTCACATTGATGTGTGTGTGAGCTTGAGAGATTTTACTTTACTCTCTCGATAGTTAAAATAAAAAAATTTGCATACCATATGTGAAAGAGATAGATTTACAAAGAAATTTAAAAACTTACAAAAAAAAGGAATAAAAAAACTATTCGAGTTGCAATGGAAATTAAAAGAGGCTGGAAAATAAAGGTTTAATTTAGTTTGCATCCTTGAAATATATCATTCTGACATTTTGCACCATCCAAACACAATATATCATGTATAATGCACCCCATGTGATTTTTTAAAGCTAATAAAGGTAATTTAATATTTTTAGTGATATTTAAAAATTATATTTTTTATCATAAAAATAAATATTTTACGAAATAAAATCCTTCAACTATTTCATTATCAAGTTATCTGAAAATCATATTTTCTTTCAAATATGTCTACCCAATATTTCCACCAATTACAATAAAAGATCTACTAATCGAATAATTTAGTGATAAAAGTTTATTTGATTTTATTTTGTGAGAAAATATATTTTTTTCAATTATCTGGTGTGATTTTTATTTTTTTTGCGCTTTGTGCGCTCGAAATTAGGTTGGAGGTTGAAAAAAATAACAATGTCATTTATTATTCTGCACCCCAGAAAAAAAAACCAATTAAAAAATATTTTTTTTATTATTCAATTCAGGGTGTATTGTAAATGTGCAAAGTGCTATTATTATTTTTCAATGATGCAAAGTGACAAAATAGTATATTTCAAGGGTGCAAAGTAGAATTAAGCCGAAAATAAAAGATGAAAAAGTAATAATAATTATTTTTTTAAAACATTATAAACATGTTATTATGGTTTCTTAGATTTAACATCTTATATATAAAAGAAATAAACGTTGGGCAACCCTAAAAAACCCTAATTGTATTTTTCTATAATTATTTATTTTTAATATTTTTATGTACTAATTTTCAACAATTATCAATCTCTTATTTTTCATCTCTTAATATATAAAGATAGAATTTCGATTTGTTAAATCTAAACCTATATATTTGGATTATAAATCTTAATATGTAAAATTTAAAAAAATTAATGTTATATAAAATATGAGTAATATTGCATTATTAAATTTTACTATGTTAATGTACTATATTTTCTTATTATATATTAAATTGATTTTTTTTTTTTTTTTTTGAGTAATATCCCGTGCATCGCACGGGGAAAAATGTTATTCCTTGTATCGCACAAGGAAAAATACTAGTGTTTATAAATTTATTGTATGTGGTGGTGAATTACTATATAAACTCGTGGGAGAACATTTATTGATCTTAACCAAATAAATGTATTTGATGTTAGTACTTGTTTACCATTGTCACTATTAAATGTTTTTAACTAAATATATGTGTATTCTTATTAATACCCCCAAATTAAATATGCGCATAATTTTTTGTGTTCATATTTTGGTGATTTTTTATTTCTGTGCCTACTGTTTACCTTAACAATCTTGTTTCTGAAAATATTATAAGTTCTCCACGTAGAACTTCAGATTTGTTAAATTTATTATAAACAATGAATGACTTCAATTTTGCCAATCCTTCTTTTGAATATATAGGATTGGAAAATTAAAAATATGTTGCATTATTACATGTAATATTATAACAAAATATATATGTTCAAGAAGTTACAAAAAGATATATGATAGGCTTAAATTTTTCAGGGCTTTGGGGCAACATCTGTTAATAAAAATTTCGAGCGTTCAGGGACAAATTTCAATAAGGCAACAACATACAACTGTAATAGCACTGAGAATATGATGCAGTGAAAAGAAAATAAGAGGGTAAATGGGAAACTGAGCGACTTAATATCAGATAATTAATTTGAGTTTTAAATGGGTGTGGCTAATTTAAAAAAGAAAGAAAGTATCGTATAGTGAAAAAAAAAATTGAGAATAGGCTTCAGTCTACTATACTTGGGAATGGACTCACCCCTATGTGCAACATTGCATAGATTTATTGTAAAATAGTCAATCGAAGTTAAAATTATTACTTATATCAATTGAATACTATGAAAATATTGTTTATTACCTCTTAAGTAAAAAAAAATTGATACACATAAAGGATAAAAATTAAATCAGATTATTTGATGCTTGATTCCAAATTGATCATCAAAAGATTTGTTTGAACATAATTTTTATTTTAATAAAAAAAACATAATTATTTTCAGTAAAATGAATATGAAGTTCGGCTCAAACTTGAGTTTAATTAGAAAAAATAAAAACACACACACACACACATTTAGTTAAATTACTCAAGTACGTTCGAGTTCTAATTAATTACTAATCAAATCAAGTTTCAACACAATTGAAAAAATCTTGATGAATATTAAAACGAGCTTGAACAATCATGCATTCGAAACATTTCGGTATGCATTTTATAATAATGTTTTATTTCTTGCATAAAATGAATTTTTTTATTAAGAATAATGGAAATATGGAATATGGAGTAATGACATAGAACCTTGAGTTAGGCATTGTTAGTTGGACGCCACTATTTGACTACCTTACGAGAATTATCAATATATAGGGAACAAATATTCCCCCCAAAAAAGAATAAGAAATAATTGAATTTGAGGATAAAGGCATCCATAGTGACAAAGATGTGAGACAAGTCCTCCATTTCTTGGAAATGGATTTAAATAAAATATAACACATGAAATTTGTGGTTCATATAATTTCCAAATAACAATATTAATTACAGGGGTTTTTGTGATAAAGTCCCCAACCAAGCATGTTTATTATTCTAGGTTTAGGGGCTATATCTCTTTCACCAATAAGCCCATCCCTTTAATATTTATTATAAATAAAGGAAACATTCATGTATATCACAATATTACCCTCAATCCTTTATACCCAATTTTTAATGTGCTCCAATTTCATCCTTAACTTAATTTAACCTCAATTTGACCCCAATTTTTTTTTTTTCCAAATTTTTTTTTTCAGCCGGATTCCGGCGTTGACTTTTCAAAAAAAAAAAAAAAATCTTTCTTTCTTTTGGATTTTTCGCCGGTTTCCGGCGTTGACTTTTTCGTTTTTTTTTCTTTTCTTTTTTCTTCTCTTTTCGTCCGGATTTTTTCGCTGGTTTCCGGCGTTGACTTTTTTTAGAGTTTTTTAAGTTTTTTTTTTTTGTTTGTGTTGTTTGTTTGTTTTTTTTTTACGTCCGTCGCTAAACATTGACCGTAATTGTGCTGTCACTGACAGTAAATTAACGTAATTATATTGTCAATGATAGTTAATTAACGTAATTATACTGCCGTTGACAATACATTTTATGTAATTGTTCTGCCGTTGACAGTAAATTAACGTAATATTATTATTTTTTTTTTTTTTTTTTTTTTTTTTTTTTTTTTGATTTGTTGACAAGTCAACGTAATTATATTACTGTCGTTGACAGTAAATTAACTGTAAACACAATAATATTACTGTCAACAACATCAATATTATTATTTTCTTGGGGTTTTTGCTTTGTTTGAATTATTAACGGAGTAACGTAATAATATTACTCTCTATTATTGTAATATTACTGTAAACACAATAATATTACTGTGGTTGACGGTAATATTACTGTTGTTATAGTAATATTGCTGTCAACCACATCAATATTATTATTTCGTTTGTATTTTCTTGTTTGTTTGAGTTATTCACGGAGTAACGTAATAATATTACTGTGGTTGACGGTAATATTATTGTTGTTATAGTAATATTACTGTCACTCACAGTAATTTAACACAATAATATTAATTCTTTTGGCTTTTTATTATGTTTACATTTGTTGAACGGTCAACATAGGAATATTACTCTATTACACAATAATAATGAGTTTTGTTGTGTTAATATTACTGTGCTAGAGATTAATATAGCAATATTACTGTGTTAAACTGTAGTTTAGTTAATTTTACTGTGTTTAACAGTAAGATAGTTAATATTACTGTCAATCACAGCAATATTATTGTGTAAACGAAAAAAAAAAAGTTACAGAAAGAAAGAAAAGAAGAGAGAAAAAAGAAAAATCGAAAAAGTCAACGCCGGAGACCGGCGAAAAAATTCGGAAGAAGAAAAAAATTTTTTTTTTTGAAAAGTCAACGCCGGAATCCGGCGGGAAAAAAAAAGTTTTTGAAAAAATATTTTTTTTTGAAAAAATAAAAGTTTTGGGTCAAAATTGAATAATTTGTGAAATTTGGGGTCAAATTGAGGTTAAATAAAGTTAATGATGAAATTGGAGCATACTAAAGTATGAGGGGTTATTTAAGCCTTTTACAAAAATCTGGACCATGTGTGGACTTATTGGTAAATAAATTTTTTGTCTTGATCTCTTTATAAATAAGTACCCATTGATGGACTTATTTGTAAAGACCCCTTAATTACAAACTCAAAAAAGGATTCGGTTTATAGATTCTTATTAGGTAAATAACAACCGTACTTCTGAGGTAAGATTTATTTAAGAAAAAAAAAACTTTTATATTTCCATAATTACATCTACCCCTTCAAATTTGTAAATTTCTTACATTAGCACCCTTTTGTAGGGGTAGGTGAAAGAAATTTACAACCACATGGGTCTGAATGTAATTTCTAAAACATGGGGGTTTTCTTGTAAATTAACTTACCTCAAAGAGGTGGTTGTAATTTACACAATTCTTATTTGTTGCCGGTCGTAGACATACCCATAGTTTGGGCCTATGATTTTAGGGGTTGTGGATTTTTTTTTAAATTACTATTTTTATAAAAATATATTTTTATCTAGTATTTTTATTCATTGCAAAATTTGAGATCTCATGTTAGTTTTTATATAAAAATAGAGAAATATATGTAAATTTTGTATCAAATTTAATATTTATGTATATAATCATTACAGATGGATATTAGAAGAAAAAAAATGGTCACCCCTTTTAATTAGGGCTGTCCGTTGGTTGAGTTGGTTGATTACCAACCATTAAACCAATTCAATCCAACTTACCAACTTTGATAATATTGAAAGTCATTATCGACCCAACTTTGATATGTTGTTTGATATTATCGACCCAACATAAATGGGCTAGTTGATGGTTGATCATTCGTAGAAAAATATGGGTTGAAATTGGATTGGTTGGTGGTTAAAACCGATCCATGAACGAATAGTACAAACATGAGGAAAGTCATTTATTGGAAAATGAAAAATATTGTGGTTTTCTGAGTAAGGAATTATTATATTAAATCGTCATATGATTTTATTTCATATTTGGTGAAACCAAAGTCATTTATTGAGTTCACATGTTTCACACACTAAGGTAGTTAAAACTAAAATCCCATTGTTCCTTTATTATCCCTTTTTCCCTTCTTATTTGTATTAATCGACAATTGGCAGCTACTCCATACCGTACCTGGTCAAAGAATTTGAGGTCCTATTGGCACGCGATATTAAATTAAAGTGTAAACTACACCTACACCCTTTAAGTATGCTAAAATAATTATAAGGTCTATGTATTATCGGAAATTACAATTACTCCCTGAAACAGTATTAGAAACTCGAACGGGACAATGCATTGTATATATTATTCCGGTAAAAGTTCTAACGGACTATTACATATAGTAAGTGGTGGAGACAACATAAAACTACGAGGTGACATGACTCCTACAACATTTCTTAAATCACCCATAGCCCTATGTTGTTTCCATCACTTCCTGAAACTAAAAGTCAGTTATAATTCTATCAGAATAACGTATCCAATGAATTATCCCATAGTTTCTAACTATGTTTCAGATGGGGGTGAGTGTAATTACGAATACCACATAAACCTTAAAGTTATTTTAGCATACCTCAGGGATGTGAGAGTAATTATCCTAAGTTAAAATTGGAAACCAATTTATTAGGTTGTTGACCAATTGTTGGCAAGGGCAAACTCAAGCCCACCCTCAATTTACAAATCCCCCCTATGTTATACTATATATTTATTTAGCCCACTTAAATTTTATTAATTAGCCTACCTAAAATTTCAATTAATGCGAAAGAAGCCCCAATTTTTTATTTATTAGCCCACCTAAAAATTCAATTAATGCAAAAGAAGCCCCCCCGTTTTTTTTTTTAATTAGCCCACTCAAAATTCAAATTAATGCAGAAAAAGTCATAAATCTATTAATACAAAAAAAATCTAAAATTTGTTTTTTGTTTATTTTTTTTTCCATTTCTTCTTTTCCTATTTACAAAAAAATACTCAAAAAATGTTGCCCCCATATCCCCGAAAATTTAAGGCCACCCTGTACCAAATTTCTGCACTCCCCACTGCATCCAATCCAAAATTTTCAGGATAATTTAACATCTATTTTTCGATTTTTTTTTTTTTTTTTTTTTTATGATTGCAGTATTAAAAAAAATTATGCGTGAAAAGAAGAATGACTCGGATAAAATTAATTATTGCAAGGTGTCGTTAAAAAGTTATTTTGTGATTAAAAATAAGGGGAAATATGCAAAACCCCCCTCAAACCATAAATATTATGAGTTAAACCCATTTGACTTTTAAGACTTTTGCCCACACCCAAAGTCCAATCTTAATTAGTGAAACCCCCCTCAACAACTTTGATAAGACGAAACTACCCTTATCAGTAGTTTTTAAAATAATTGCAATATTTATTTTCCATAACCGTCTCACGTGATTGTAGGATTACATTAATTCTCTCCATATATCTCTCTTTCATTCTCTCTCTCTTTCTCACGCATCTTCTCTTTTTTTTTTTTTTTTTTCTTCTTCAGCCCATAATCCTCCATCACTCGCCAATGGACACCACTCAGCCGCACACGGCGCCGGCGCCGGGTTTGATTGTCCTTCCGAAGAGCGAACGAAAAAAAGGGAGAAAAATCAAGTTTTTGAGATGCAACAGTTTTCGTGCAGAGGCCAGATCGGAAAATCTAACCATCGGATCGGGTTGATATTTTTACACATGATTCGTAACACATAAATATAACTTATGAACGGTGGAGATCGGAATCAGACTTCTCTAAATATAGATCGGATCTTAAAACTCGCTGCTGGTTTTTGTTACTGAATAATTCATGGCAGCTAGATTGGACGCATTTTTTGTACAATTGAACCGTTGGATGTGGCCTAAATTTGGATAGAGTATTCAGAGTATATATTTATATATACTGTACGGAGGAGATTGAATTTGGTGCCCCCTAGCTCCGGATATAAATTGTGAAAGTATCACAATTCGGTAGTCACATTGTAGTCACATTCTCATGTTTTTTTTGTAGGGCTGCACATCATGTCGTCAACCTTTGTTAAAGTATGGAGGGTCGTTTGGGGTGAAGATATGCCGGGGTGATTTTGTGTATGAAGACCTCGCCCTCTGTCTCGTTATTTTTCTATCTTTATTTATGTATTTTTCGATTTTTTTTTTCCAGATCTGAACAGCAGTAGTAACATGACTATAGCCATATTCGAATATGACTATAGTCATATTTAATGTATTTTTCGAATATGACTATTCAAGTTGACTTCTAATAACAAGATTCAAATTGTGATTTTTTGTGTGGATGTTGATTGAATAGTTTTCGTAAATAATAGGGAATATTCGTTGTTTTATATGATTTGGTAAACATGACTATGTCATATAATCGGAACTTTTAAGTTCAAAATGTAAAAAACAACAATATAAAGAAAGAATATGACTACAGTTTATAGTCACATATAGTCATATTCAACCATAGTCATATTCGGCGTTGCAAACCTGTTTAGAGAAAAATTTCAATTTTTTGTTTAAAAAAAGTTTTAAAAAAAATTTAAAATAATATTTTTATTAAAAAATATTAAAATTAAAAATAAATTAAAAATGACTAAATAAAGTCCAAAAATAATATAAAAATAAAAAATAAAAATAATAAAATCCGATTGTTTTTTTATTTTATTTTTTTGATTTCGTAGCAATTTTTTAGGAATTTGGAACAGATATTAGGAATTAAATTGTTATGGAAAGAGAGAAAAAAGGAATAATTGAGATAAATTAGGGAAAATATATAATTAAGTCTAATTAGCGGGATTAGGTGCCTCATTAATAGGGATTTCGAAATTACTGGATAATTATAAAAAAAAACGTGATACACTACTAGAGGGGTAAGATTGGAAATAAATATTGTAGGGGGTTTTCACAAAGAAAGAATTATGGTATGGACATATCACTAGTTTTTATCTAAATGAGGGGTGTATTGCTAATGACCCCTAAAAATAAAAGCCGGCATGCCGGCTAAAACTGCAGAGAAGAGGATTAAATTGTGACCGGGCAGGTGGAAGAAGAAAATGTATAATGATTTGCCAAATAAATTAAGTCACGAGAATTGAGGGTTGACCACTACTCACTCACCATTTATTTATTATTTGTGTCAATGAATTGACAGAGGGAGGCCCAATATATCACAACTACCCAATAGCTTGAACGGGAAAACACAAGTGTTTTTGTTAGAAATTATTATTGGGGTTATCACTTGTTAGTGAGACCTTCTTAACTCATTTGGATATACGAGAGTAGATCTATCTCCTTTTGTGTTCCAGTGAAACTCTCTTTACTTGTTTAATTAAATAAATATTTTACATAATTATAAATGATATAAATATATTATCGAGTAAACTACAAAAAATATCCATGTATAATCACCAAATAACGAAAAAAACCCTTGTGATAGTGAACTAGCAAAAAAACTCATGTGAAATTTAGTCAGACATAAACTTTCTTGGTGCATTTTCGTGTGGCTCATTCGCTGGGAGTGTGGCTGAGAATTGATTTTTACACGTGAAATGACTAAATTGTCCCTAAAAATGTATTTATATGTAATTTGATTAATTTCTCATAAATCCTTGCACAAACCCTAATCCCCATCAACTTCTACCTTCAAGCTTGAAGTTCAAAGCTCCCCCCTCCTTCTTGTTTTTAGACTTGGATAAATGAGACATTGAATTATGTGGAATTTTTTTTGGTGTTGTTCTTCTTTATCTAGATAAAATGAGATTGAATCTTATGGTGGTGGTAGAAATGGCATACTTTTCACTTTTTTTTTTTGAATATATATATATATATATATATATATATATATATATATATATATATATATATATATATATATATATATATATATATATAATATATATATATATATATATATATATATATATATATATCTTATTTAATTTGATTGTTTAGAAATTAAAATATTATTAAAAATAGTAAAAAATTAAATTGAAAAAGTATTAAAAATTTCGTAATCAAATTAAGTATAGATTTTTTAAATATTTTTTTTTGTGTGTAGGGATAATTTAAAATTTTATACATAAATTAGACGATAGTAAAAAATAGAAATAAAAGACCCCATTGTGCTTTTATATATATATATATATATATATATATATATATATATATATATATATATATATATATATATATATATATATATATATATATATATATATATATATGGACCTGACCACCGGTTTGGTTAGAACCGGAACAAAACCGGAACCGGAACTGGAACCGGAACCGAAAAAACTGGTTCGGTTCCGGTTCCTCATTTTTGGAACCGGGAACCGACGATTAGAACCGCGGTTCTAACCGTTTGAACCGGTTTAAAAAAAAAGGTTAGTTTCCTAGCTCGCTCTCTCTCTCTCTCTCTCTCTCTCTCTCTATATATATATATATATATATATATATATATATATATATATATATATATATATATATATATATATATATATATATATATATATATATATATATATATATATATATATATATAAGTATGAAAAAAATTGAAGTTTTTTAAATATATATAAGCGGTTCTACCGGTTCTAACCGGGAACCGAACCGGTTAGGAACCGAACCGCAAGGAACCCGAAAAAATCGTACTGTACGTGAACTATACCACATGGTTCTGACAAACACTTCATTTGTATATAGGGAATCATGACGCGTAGTTGTTAGATGCCAATCTGTTGTTCCCGATACATAAAACGGGTAGTGATTTAGTAAAATGATCAAATAAATTAGTCGAAATACGAAAAGATTAGCCGAGGCGAGAAAACTCTTTCCTTAGGACAATATTGCCCCGCTACGGTGCTTACGGTTATTTGGCAATGGTCTCCCAAGATACAACGGCTAACTCGGCATATGAGCACTTAAAATCCCGAGTACAACGAACGTTACTTTGTGTCTCAAACTCTCGAATCGAATACGGAAGAAAATATTCTACAAAGAATATTTCCGGGCTAAAGAAGGAAGAATTCCATAGAACAAAATTATAGAATTGAATTGATTTTTATGTTGTTTTTGAATCAAACATGTGGAGTTTCTATTTATAAGTTTCCAATGGTTGTGATTAATGAACACAACCCTTAGGAAATTAAACAAGTGAAGAGGTGTGGCCACACCTCTTCATATTGTCACACGTATTTGATCAAATAGTTGCCTAAAAACATTTTTTAATTTTCATTCAAAAAATAATTTTATTTTAATAAATAAAATTTCCAACAACCCCCCACATGAATGAAATTAACGAAAAACGATGGATTCTATCGAGAGTTCAAGTGGAAACTATTGCAATGGGGATAGGTAGCTTTTGGCTTTGAACCTTCCTTAGCGGTATACCATCGGATTTACTTGGCTAGTTAGTGAACGCGATGTCTTGAACTACCAGCCGTTTGTGTAAACCAAGACAATGATATCCACACAATAGTTTTCTCATTTCATCAGTTCTCATGGTTGCGTCCATTTTGGCCCTGGAGCACATCTTGGATTCATAAGTGTTTGTCATTTTGAAGCGGCCCACACTTCTACAATTAGATAGGTGATGTCCTATTAAAGGTATCCTGCCAATACCTCACCTTTTGTCAAGGTTTTGGAATCATTAAAAGCTTTCGCTTATCCTTTACCCTCTCTGCAGGCAACACTAATGTCTATCACGGGAATGAGTTGGAAATATATAATTCCATAGGAATATATACTCCTTAGTGCATCACTGAATTTTCCATAACTTAGTTGTCCCTTTTGAACCAGTTCTTGGGATCTCCAGTCATCATGGTTGGGTTTCCACTATAGAAATTCTTAATTTGTGGGTTTTGATCTCACTCCCCTAGACAGGCAATATGTTTGATCTCTTTAGTTGACTTTTAGTCGCGGATCCGCTATTAACCATTGATTTCCATAATCAATGTTAATTATTTGTTTTAAGATCAATTGCCTAACGGTCTTATGTGTATGACGAATGCGTCGATACTTGCCATTATACATGTCGTTTGTGCCCTTATCGTAATTGATTGACTATCGCAATTTTTCCATAATTGCAGGCACCGACTTAGTCCAACACAGAACATCCTCCAATAATATTATGAAGTTTATTCAACTTCTTTTCTAACTTTATCTAAAACAATATATTCGAACTCCATCATGGATCGAGATATTCATTTTTCTTTGAGGATTTCCAAGATACATAATCTTAATGGACTCATATATCCAATGTAATTTCCTAATACAGTTGGATCTTTTCTTTAGTGTAATCCATTTAAATGCGATACTTAGATTACCTAAGAACCCTTACAATATCATTGAATGATTATTTATTTTAGGACTACATATAAGAAAATATACTGCCAAACTATCCAAAATTATTTGTAATTGAACCATTGTTCATCATTATCTTTGGCAAAGTAAAGACTTGATTTTCTAGACAACTAGATCAATTTTCTAGTAGTGTCTCAACATGAGACTTTCAATAAGACTATCTTTGTCTTAGTGAATTTAATCTATAAGATTACATCGTCAAGACCCCATCTTTCACATCAAAAATTTAATTTTTATTTTTTCCAATATTTTCTCAACGTTCAAAATAATATCATGATCACTATCTCATGATTATAATGCATCTATAGACATATACTTCCATGTGCTTTTAATATAAACACACTGGTCACACTCGTTATTACGAGAATTATTTGATAACACAATTTTATCAAATATTACTTTAGAAGGACTTAACGGATTCCAATATCTTGTTATAAATAATCAAAAATTCCATAGCTACTAATTTAGCTTTATAGGACCACCCTTAATCATTCTTTGAATAGTCCATCTAAACCTTAATGGTTTACTACTTGGAAGAAGACAAACTAAATTCCACGTACATTTTTTCAATGTAGACAATATTTCAATAGTTGTCTTTTGTTCATTTTATAACTCATAAGTTATAAAATCAAATCAAAATCAAACATATTGATTTTATTTGCCATCTTGTTATACCTTGGTTGTTCATCACTGATGATTTACCACTCACATAATTTAACTTGGTTGTTCATCACTTTGATGATTTACCACTTACACATTTATAAGTTCTCTTCTTTAGAACTTATTTATTTTCTTATCTTACAAGAAACCACAATATAATCAATTTGCATCAAGAGTGACTATCTCGTGCACAATCATTATAAATATATTCAATATTTATCCACTTGACTATAATAGGCCTTATATTAACTTATGTACTTTTTTACCTTGGCCTATACACTCCCACATTTCTAAATATTAATGTGGTTACTAGTTAGGGCCTAAAGACCCTCACATTTCTAAATATTTATGTTGTTAGCTCGGAATATTTAATTTATGTGGTTAGGGCCTAAATACCCCCACATTTCTAAATATTAACGTGGTTAGCTCGGGATATCTAATTTCCCCCATAAATTCTAGAGTATGTATTCTAGAATTTATCAATATGATATTCATAAATTTTTTCAAGAGTTTCAGTACTCATTTTTTAATTCATTTGTCAAAGTTGGCATTTCCAACTTTCATTCACATAGCATTTAAATTCTTTGAAATCCTTATTTTTCTTTTATTAATAAGGATACACAATGTAACAAAATTCATTTCTTCTTTAGTTAAAGAAATATATTGGATCACCGATATGATTTAATTACAAAAAACTGTATTTCTTTCTCTCAAGAAATCACAAAAAAAAAGAGGAAACTTCTCAAGATACTTAAATCTTGTCAACAAATAAGATAATAAGATTTCTTTCTTTTCCTCAAAAAGAGAAAACTCGTCAAGATACTTAAATCTTGTCAATAAACAAGAGAATATTAATCTCTTCAAATGGTGGTTGATCTCCACTATTCAATATTAAAGTTAGAATATACAAATTCTAATCTTAATCGTTCATAATTTAGGATTGTATGTCCTAAACATGCCATTCAAAATTCAGCCAAATCCAACGATTTAATTCTACAAAAATGAGCTCTTAAGTAAACTGCTCGAATTTTCTTTCAACAAAACATCCATTGTTGTTTACAACTATTTTGGATGTTTGAAAATCAAAATCCAATCTCATCCATTCACATTGTAGATCATCATCTTGCAAATGTGATATCAAAAAAAAAAAAAAATCAAATCGAACCAATGATTCGATCTTCTTCTATGTTCTTGAGACAAGAACTACTCATGTGCTCTCATGAATTGAGCTTCTCTTCCTTTCTATTTCATTTCAATCATGCTTTTAATTGCACTTTAGTATGATTCATATATAAAACATATGTACATCAATATTATAATAAACATATTATTTGACATGTGACCACTACTTTCATACTAGTTGATCGTAGAAAGAAACAACACTAGTTGATCATAAAAAGAAACAATAGATCAAACATACTTTATCAACATACATAGTATACACAATAGTATATAATAACATCAAGTTTGGATATATTTCATGGCATAAATTAATTCATGTCCAACATAATGAATTGATGATATAAATTATATAGCACGTAATCAATGCATGTTCATGCAATAACATACTTTTGAGGAATTAGTATGGCTTACGCAAATAATAATATATATAATAGTATTCGTCTTACTAGGTAACTCATAATATACGAGACAAGTCTAATCATTCATAGACAATAATAAAAACATTAATAAGATCACGTACTCACAAATTTCATATAACATATTCGAAAATTAATCAACTGGACGGTTCCACATCAAATGAAAATTGGGAGAAAGCCAGTCCCCTATCAAAACTATATGCAATTTATGCAAATAAATATTGCATTTTCATGAGAAATGTTATGTAGTATAGCACATATCATGCGGTTTATGATAAACTTATTTAAATAATTACCATATACGCTATCACTTTATTGCATTTAGGATAAAAATATTTATATCATTAATGTAGATACACAAATATAAAGAATATTCATTAAGCATATATATTGTATATGGTTTACCATTCTTCCACATATGAAAATTGAACTATCATGCAATAATCCACCATTATAACATTATCAATTTATTTCAAAAATAGATATCTTATAATAAAATAGCGTACCCGATAAATTATATGTTCGTCAATTCATAATTTTGTGGGTAGCACCAAATCGTGTCAATATTATGGCAGTGCTGAATGATTTAATCATATATCTTCCGTCTGAAGTCCGATTGTGTTGATTCAATATGATCCGAAAAGCCAACAAAATTTTCTACAACTTTTATCTTTCACGTTTTCTGCGATTCCGACTGGATCATGATCAAAGTAAGTCTCGAAGTCGGAATAGGTGTGCTGTAAAAATGCGCCTACAATGGAACCACAAAAAATATAAATTCATATTCATGAATCGAAAATAATATAAAACCTCATCATTATTCTTCGACTCAGTCTCCTTTCACCAAAATTTCGTGAACTGGACATCGGTGAGGCATTTAATATGCGATAAGTTGCATTGGTCACGAACGGTTGTAATTTAATGCAAAAAGGTGCATTGGCAGTTCTGACACCCTTTCGTATTTTTATCATAACTCCTCCATACGATATCCGATTGTGACGATTTAACATGTTCTGGAAAGCCAACTTGATTATCTACAACTTCTGTGAAATGTTAATTATTCATATTCGGACTTTAACAGCTTCGAAAATGGAAAGGAACGTGGACTTCATGTTCTGTCCGAAAATGAATTTTTTCCTCCAATTTGATTTTGTAACTTCTTGATTTTTGGCAGATTATCTTCTTTTCCATCCCGTTTACCAACGTGTGCAGAAAAATCATTTTACTAAACAAAAATATTGTTTTAAGATTGTTGTTCCCGATACATAAAACGGGTAGTGATTTAGTAAAATGATCAAATAAATTAGTCGAAATACGAAAAGATTAGCCGAGGCGAGAAAACTCTTTCCTTAAGACAATATTGCCCCGCTACGGTGCTTACGGTTATTTGGCAATGGTATCCCAAGATACAACGGCTAACTCGGCATATGAACACTCAAAATCCCGAGTACAACGAACGTTACATGTGTCTCAAACTCTCGAATCGAATATGGAAGAAAATATTCTACGAAAAATATTTCGGGCTAAAGAAGGAAGAATTCCATAGAACAAAATTATAGAATTGAATTGATTTTTATGTTGTTTTTGAATCAAACATGTGGAGTTTCTATTTATAAGTTTCCAATGGTTGTGATTAATGAACAAAACCCTTAAGAAATTAAACAAGTGAAGAGGTGTTGCCACACCTCTTTATATTGTCACACCTATTTGATCAAATAGTTGCCTAAAAACATTTTTTAATTTTCATTCAAAAAATAATTTTATTTTAATAAATAAAATTTCCAACACAATCTTGATTCGTTGGGTAGTTAAGTTGAAACTACATTCAATTAATTATAAATCTAGGGACGAGTTTGAACCACAATGGGTTGTGGGCCCACGACTAGCTTACACCTGAACCATCGAGGGTCACATTGCTCGTGTACTTGAGATCCTTAAAGCAACAAGCTAAGATTAATTAGTTAATCGTAGTGTAATTGGAAATCAATGTGATTGAGTCCAACATTCGTAATTTTTAATTAAAATATAATTGTTATACTTTTTGCGAGCATTCGTTTGTTAGAAACGAGTTGAGAAAGAGAGTGGGCTTGAGCTGTTGGGCTTAGCCCAACTTAAGGCATGTTAGGATTTTCACAAGGACCATATAAATAGGATTTATATGTCTTGTGAAACACACACAATACAATCTTGAAACCCTAGCCTCTCTCTCTCCATCAGCTGTCCACCTTGCAGCCGAAACCCTACCTCCACCAACAGCCATCGCGCCGCCGCCAGTCGTCGACGCATCGGCATCTTCCTTTTCAACTCGTTCTTCTTCGTTATACTTGGCCTATCACGTATCTAGTGTGCTGCGTGGATAGTGAATTGAATATACGAGGTAAAACCGCAGAGAATGAAGATTCTTCTGCCGCCAACGTCGCAACCAGGTTCGCCTTCAAGCGCCTCCACGCGCCGCCACAAGCCGGTGATGTGAGAAGGCAATTCTGAAAAACGGCTCTCGGAATTTCTGCACAGTCCAGCGAGAAAATTCGCGATTAATCAACTAGTGATCGGATGGACGTAAAATTTTGACACCAGCTTAAAGACTCATGGATACACAATACGCTAGAAGGAATTGTCAATTAAGTCAATAAATATGTAGATATTGAAGTCGGAGTAGGCCTGTAATTTCAGATCAGAAAATAGGTTGGATCACTAGGAGTGGGAAGAGTAGCTAGCCATCTTCTCGAGTCTTCGTTCGATTCACGCTTCAAGGGTAAAATATCGTTTTCCCTAATATATATATATATATATATATATATATATATATATATATATATATATATATATATATATATATATATATATATATAATAATTAATTTATATTAATTGGGATTAATGTATTTCAATTGATTATTGAATCACATGAATCTATATGTTTGATTATGTGTTTATGTGTTTATGTGAATCATTCGTTAAGCATATTTATTATTTGATTTAATTTCGCGAGCATCCTATGATGATTTAATTTATGTTATTTAAATTAATTATATATGCGAGCATGTTTGTCGGTGATTGGAAGCGAAAAGGTACGCAATTAATTGTAATTATGCACGTGTTTCATTATATAAATTAGTTTTTATAAATAAAATAAAAATTTTGTTTTCCGCGTGCCCGATTCCCAACACCAATAATATAGAATGCAACTTTAGAAGTGCAGCTAAGATTCTATTAAAGTGTTTGCTAACAGTGAATCCAGATCGTTTTAAGGAAGAACGATATTTGAACATTTTTGGTTGGTAAAAGTCCACCCATATGTTTAAGTAGATAACATAATTGTTTGAAAGTGTCCATGTTTATTCTAAGATTATTCCTACACGTGACATCGTCAATACCCACCAGATCATGTAGTTTTTCTAGTTGTTTAGGTATCTTTGCTGTTATGTTGTATGTTCTCCCATTGTTCGGTGTATTAGTTAAACGATGACTCCTAACAAACATATAAATACGAAGAAACAACAACAAGCGTAACTTGATGTCATCCAAAATTTGATCCAACACAGCATTAACCTCTCCCTCATTGGTGACACTGTCCATAGGTTGGAAATCAAAAACTGTATAAATCGCACAAAAACTTAATTTAAGATCGTAATTTCATGAACAAAATGCAATTGGAAAATCTAATAAAATTACCTTAAAACCATAGTACATAGTAAACGGCAACTTATTTACCAGAATGAATTCACGCATGGTTGAGCGAGTACATTCTAACCACATAATACCATTCAGATCTGAATTTACTTGAATAATATTTAATCGGAAACCCAAATAAATTAATCTTAAAAAAAAAACTCCAATAAAATCGACGCTACAATTTTTTTCTAGAATAATGTATAGGGAAACCCGAAACCGATAAAACCCAAATAATAAACTCAACTGCATAATGATTCAAAAATTTAATCGAATGCTTTTACACAACAACAAACGTCCAGGCATTCATCACAAATACCAAATAATTATACTTACCAAATTCTTCAAAAAACGAACACCAGAAAGCACGGAAATCCACTTACAGAAAACGGTGATCCGATCAATTTCTACAGAATGTGACAAGAATGTAGGAGTGAAAATCGGTTAGCAAAAATCAAGGAAAACGTGTGATAAAGAAAGATACAAGATTTAAAGAATTTGACCTAAATTTCAGCTGCTAGGGTTTCGGATTTGATAAAATGAAAAAAAAACCTTTATATATGTGTGTGGTAGTAAATAGAAAGAAATTGGAGGGTTTGGTCATCTTATCACCTGTCAAATTGGGGGGTTTCTTGTCTTACATCAATGTGGGCCACCGAGATTTCAAGGGGATTGGAGAATCTCAACCCCCCAAATCATAGCCTTGTGGGATTGGTGGATGGGATCCACAATTAGTTCACATACAACAAATTACAAGAAAACATGGGATAATTGATAATATACAATCTATCACTCCTGGATCATGGATAGCAGAAGGGGCCTAGAGGTTAACTATAACATAAGGTTTTTCCGGGTACTTCATTTGTAACTAGGGAATCATGATGCGTAATTGCTAGCCGCCAACCATAATTTGTTGGGTTTTAACCAATATGATCGGTGATTGACATTAAAAGAAGTTTTGATTTCCATTGGAACACTTGGGAAATGTTCGTTTTTCGAATCACAAAAAGTTGTGAGCCCACGGCTAGCTTATACCTGAACGATTGAAGATCACACTTCTTGTGACAGAAATACCTTAATGTGGTGAGTTAGCAATGTCGAATTAAAAATACCTTATTAGAAAATAGTCATTGAGCAGTTTCAGACCGGGTTTGTTTCTGACTAGTTACACCGCATCTAAATTAGACAATCATATATAATCAGTTATACATAATAGTAAGACATATATTGCAGTCAAATAAAATAGGTAAATGTTGGATATTGGTAAAATATTTGACTAATATTTAAGGCTTAAATAATATGTATAACAAAATAATTGGAAAAAGACAGGCTCCTCGGCCAAAAATAAGTATAATACGAGTGACTTACCTCCAAGAACGCAAAGTCACGCTCCTCGGCAATTCTTGGATGTATCTCGCTGAAGTTTGGAGTAGTTATCACCTCAATTGCCAATAAGTTCAATGCCTTAATCACTCTACAAATATGATAATTTATTGTTCCTAATGAATGTTGAAATTGTTCCATACTATCTCGTTGTCGATGATGCATTCCAACAGTACGGTAAAATAAGGCCAATTTTGGATAACAGATACCCTAGCGTATTTCGATTGTGTTAAATAGCCTCGACTTGTCAATGTATGAAGCAAATACATAAAAGTTGGTTTGTTCATTCAAAACTTATCGTATAACATTCCATCATGGTCGTGTAGTATCTCACCTACCCAATCATTTCCACGAAGCATAGGCGTATTACTAAGAACCCGAATAGGAAAAAACATATGGTATCACAACTTCCATTATCAACTTATATATCTGATATTCATTACTGGATTCTTCATCTGAATTATTTGTTGGACTTCGTGGGCTACTTGGGCTACTTTCACTCCCATATGACATTTTCCTTCATCAAAGATTGTTGGCACATCGTAAATATAATGATAAAATTCAAGAGAGCCGTGAATAATGGATAAATGTACGAACATAAACAAAAAATAAATTAAAATAGGAAACAATGTTAGAAACATACAATTAAAAATACTCATACAAACCGATAATTAAAACAATACTTGGAAAATTGTTTAATCGCTCCTAATAAAATAACCTTTCAACCCAATACCCATGCACCCGTCACCACTATAAAGAATTCAACCAAACCAGCATATCCTCATCATCCATGGTCAGAAACAAACTCCTCATAGTGGAACTTTTAATTTATGTTAATGCCCTCATACAAAGCAATGAATTTGAATCAGTCTGCCTCTTAATGACGCGATAGCATTCATCCATTCCGTCATTAGAATTCACATGTGCCAATTGTTATTCTTAGCATGCATCATTTCACCAATTTGTTGCATCAGACTGGTCATGGACTCTGTCTTGTTACCCTTATCCTTCTTATAGTGCTTTTGCTACGATTGTTTGGTCCACATTCCTGGTCTGAACTAGCCATAAAGTCAGGGCTGACCATTTTGCCTTCAGAAACCTATTTTTTATACAACATCTTACGGTCTCCTCATCAGCACTTTCAAGAGGCCCTTGACATCCGAACCTTGCATATGAACCCGTTGCATAAGTTCTGTAAAACATCTCGGTGCAATTATCGTGACATCGAATTCCATTACTAAGCATCTTAGCATACCCCTTTTTTCCATATTCAATAAACAAAATAAATTATTACAAGGAAGTTCATTGGAAACTGAAATCATAAACTGGAAATATAACTAGACTACACTTACATCAATCACTCCAGCGAGCCTTTCAGACCGAGTTTATTTCTGACTGCTTACACCTCTAGTCATCTAAATAAGATAATCATTACAAAATTAGTTATACATAATTGTGAGACATATTTTACAGGTAAATAAAATAGGTAAATGTTGGATAATGGTGAAATACTTGACTATTAATTAGTCAAACATCAAGTATCATATATTTCCAATTTATGTTATAGATTGTCATTGTTATTTACCTTCAAATCAGTTTTAAAGGAACAAATAAGCAAATAAGTACGTAAAAGAGGCACAAAACTACACATTAATATAGAACTTCACAAAACAGGCACAAGACTACACATTAAGAGAGAGCATACACATAAACAAAGTACATATAGAAACCTAAACAAAATGCTACATAAACGAGGTACACAAAAATACAACATATCATTATTTTGAGTGTGGAACTTCTCCTTGAAATCCAAAAAAAAAAATCGTATTTAAAAAAAATCCCCAAAGAAGATAAACAAACTCAAACTAATGTTAAAAAGATCTCATGCAGTCCTGGAAGAATACAAGTATAATATCCTAGATATGGAACAAACAAGTTTCGGACAATTCATAGCAACTATAACGAAGAAAAAGACCTGTAAAAAATGAATTCATGCATCAATATGAATTTTTACTAAACAAAGCAACATCATTTTTTTCACAAAGCATAACACAAAAATCGATTTGCATAAATCAACTGAAGAACCATTACCTGTAGCTTTCTTTTCTTTGAGAACCCAAACAATGGTATATTACTACCAACAGAAGAACACTGGTTGTCGGAAGCCCGTTTTGGAGTCTGAATAACGAACACAAGAGTTTTACAGGGAGATGAAGACATACAATCCACAAAAAATGCAATTTATAAGCAAGTAAATGATAGTAAGCGCTCACTTTCATAAAAACGACAACAAAGCACATTAAGTTAATTGAGGAATCAGATTTCTTCTTCAATACGATAATTGACTTGATCAGAAAATTAGGATGATGTGAGAGAAGAATACAGTTGCTTGCAAAGAGAGAAATGTGATGAAGAACCCTTACTCAGAAAATAAATGCGGAGAAAAAGTGATTGGGCATATGAGAGAGAGAGAGAGAGAGAGAGAGAGAGCGAGAGAGAGAGAGAGAGAGAGAGAGAGAGAGAGAGAGAGAGAGAGAGAGAGAGAGAGAGAGAGAGATTACAAAGGAAAAGTTGGGGGACAAAGTTTGAAAAATGGGTGGACATATCGAGAGATAATTTGAATTAATTTCCAAAAATAATATCAAAATTCAATTTCAAAATCCAACCAAACATTCTTCTAGTTCCCGAAATCAAGAAAAGAGTATGAGGATGTGTCCAAACATAGCTACGGTTTCCTTCTTTCGATTCCGACATAAGGTTTTCTGAAAAAGAAATCGATTAGAAGGTATTGGTAATGACATTTATGTCATTTCACGTTGTTTATTTGAATGATGCAAAACAAACTTCATAATATAGTTATTTTTAGTAAGTAAATCATACAAACCAAAATTCATTTTTTAGCTACTATATAATCATGAATAGTGTAATATTATATAATCCTGGAAAATTTATCCATCTCATATATCAAACGCAACAGAAGAGCCCTCTTCTATGTACTCATATTGTTGGAATAAAATTATTTATACAATCTATACTATTTATAAAAGGAGGAATGCTAGGAAGGTTTCTACCATTTTATGTAGGGTCAAAATTATCCCTACATAAATTTTAGAGTTTATAGAAATCAAAGGACAATAACGTAATTTAGTTAATATTTCATTCAAAGGTTAATTATACAAGTAACTTTTTAAATTCAAAGTGTTTTTTTAATATTTTATTTCTATTTGAAGCTCGAAAACATATTTTATTCATATTAAAGTACATTAAGAGAGTTTTCTAATAAGATATTGTTTGACTATATTTCAATCATCATTGGCTCAAATAATTTAGTTATGAAATATTCTAATTTGTCAATATTCAATCATTCATAGTAATTTTAAGAGAATAAAGAAGAAGAAAAATTCCACATAAAAATAAATAGATAAAATAGAAAAATTAATTCCACAACTTATTATATTAGATAAAGTAAATAATCCTAAATTTTGAGATGCTAAATAAAGTAAGGACAAACATATAAAGTTAAGTTAAATGGTATGCAATCTTTGATATTACAAATTACCTTTGATATGTTTTTGTAGTATCTTACATAATTCTTAAACTACTCTAAACTTTAAATAATATTTCTTTTCTTATTAAAACAAACTTTTAGAAATGTTCCTTTTTATATAAGTAAATCTATGTTTTATTTTATTTTTATTTGAGAGGAATAACGTATGTTTTCACATTTATAAACTTGTCACCAGATAATTTAATTAATATTTATTTTGGGTGGATTATAGCAACTTTTCATATTATATTTTCTTATTAATACTCACTATCACTATCTGATAACAAGGGAATACGATAGAGAAAGGAGAGGGAATCCGCCGGTTTTTCCCTCTCCTTTCTCTATCGTATTCCCTTGTTATCTAACCCCTTTCTATCTAGTGCTACAGTAGGGGGAGATCGGTTTATTCGAGGTGAAACCTAATTGGAGAGGAGCTGCTGCCCCGACGGAATCGCCACACCGCCGCACGCGCCGCTGCACTGCCCACGCGCCGCCGCCGCTGACATGCACGCGCCGCCGTCGCTTCACCTTTGGACCAGCTGCCGTTTGGTGGTATTCTTGCAGCCCCTAGGAGTGGTATATCGCAGCTTGTACGTGTTCGGTTCTAGGTTTCGATTCGTCGAAATCTCACGCTACAAGAGGTAATTAAATCGAAACTTTCGTAAATTAATTCGAACATGTTTGTATGATTTTTAATTTACGAGCATGAGTAATATGTGATTACGTGTTTCGATATTTGTAATATGATGAACAAGCATGTTTTATATTTTTCGGTTTTACATGTTTTTAATAAAAATCGATAATTACCATATGTATGGCGGAAGCGTTAAGGTACGTTGACTATGTGATTAGTTTATGCATGTAATCGAAATGAGTTCGATCTAAAATTTTTAAATTCCGCTGCGTATACATGCACGATAACCAACAGTGGTATCAGAGCCACGGGTTAATCGTTTATTTGTCAACGTGTTTATCGCTGGTATCAGAGCCACGGGTTAATCGTTTATTTGTCAACGTGTTTATCGCTTTCGAAAGCATGCTTCGATTTGTTGAATTGTTGAATTTTTGGTGTTATCAAATTGGGTGGTTTAATATTAAAAGTAATTGATTTTTAATTTTTGAAATTATTTATCAATTAAACCCAATTAGATAATTGATCCATTAATTTAATTTGAATTCAAAGAATAGTGTTGGATTAATTATTTAATTTAATCGTTAAATTAGTTTAATTAATGGAACACAAATTAAATGGCAAATAATTAATGGACTTCATTCTTATTTGATTGATTTATGAATGAAGGGAGTCCGTTAATTATATTTGCAGTTAATCGTATTAATTAATTAATTCATGTGATGAATGATTGTTATTAAGTACGATGATGATCGTATGTCTCTCTTAGGATCAATATGCGTTTCCACATACCTAGAGAACATAGTTGTAGGAATCACAAACGATCATAACCTAAAACTTCTGATGAGCTAATAAGATTTAATAAATAAAATCCCTCATTCTTAATCAAGAATAATTATCAAGCTATAAAGAAAAACCAAATTGTTGAATTTTTCTTTCCTTCTACCAACAATTAAATTATGTGTAGCCTCTCATAATAGTGCAGTAAGCCGTGTTAGCGGGGAGTGCTATTGTGGGATAAGCTGTAATTTAGTTGACATTAGATGGAGATACGGTCATAGATAAAATTATATTGGATTAATGTGGTCGGCTAGATTAACTAGGGATTGCATTAGTTTGATATAGTTGGATCTGTGACATCTCATATTGGTAGGCTAGACTTGACACACGAAGATTTTGATATTCGCTAGATTAACTTAGGTCATTATCAAGTGTGAGGTAAAACAAACTTTAGGGTCACATAGTGATGTGATTGATAGTACTCTACCTTTAGGCTTATGTAATCGGGATAGATTAACTACGGGTTACATTAGCGCTATTGGACCTAAAGCCCATTAAATAAAAATAAGTTTTCTCGATTGTCTGCTAGAGGGTGGTGGAATTCGATAAAATTAGTGGGAGAACAATTAAAACATAAAAGTCCAAAATTTTAATTGTAACGATTATTACGAACTAAACTCTAATTATTGTCTTCTTAAAATTTTCTCAGCAACAATGTCCAAACATCGCCTTTCCTCTATCCTCGACCAAAACAAACTCACCGGTCCAAACTATTTGGATTGGCTTCGCAATCTGAAACTTGTGCTCCAAGTCGAGGAACGCCTCTATGTGCTCAATGAACGTCCCCCCGCTGCTCTCCCTGCGACTGCTACTGCTGACGAGACTGCCACTTTCGAGGCATGGAAGAAGGACGACCTCCATGCGAGGTGCTACATGTTAGCATCCATGGTGCCAGAGCTCGCGAGGAAGTATGAGTCTCACGTGCATGCTTATGATATCAAGCATCATCTTGAAAGCATGTACAGTGAGAATAATAGGGCATCGAGGTACTCAGCTTCCAAGGAGTTGATCACCATGAGGCTGCGTGAAGGGGCTTCGGTCCACGAGCACGGTCTCAAGATGATCACTCTCCTTGAGAAGCTGGTGAGCCTTGATGTCACCCTCCCGGCCGAGCTCTCGGTGGATTTGATCCTACTGTCCCTTCCTAGTTCTTATGAATCGTTCATAGTGAACTTCAACATGAACAAGCTCGATCCACCATTGGATGAGTTGTTGAACATGTTGGTCAGCTATGAGTCCACGGTCAAGAAGGAGAAATCTGTTCTCCTAGTTGCTCCTTCTGCGAAGAAAGGTTCTTTCCAGAAGAAAATGAAAGAAAGGAGTTTCGGCCCGAGCAAGAAACTTGAGAAGGGCGAATTGAGCGGAGTGAAGAATGACAAGGTCACCAAGCAAGTTGATGACGCTTGCCATCATTGTGGAAAGAAGGGCCATTGGCGACGCAACTGCAAGGCTTACCTCGATCAGAAACGTTCTGAAAAGGGTACGTATTTAATTGAAGTTCACTTGTCCGTTAAATCTTCTTCTTGGGTATTGGATACTGGTTGTGGCTCACATCTTTGTAATGATTTGCAGCTCATGACAAGAAGTAGGAGACTTAATGTGGGTGAGACCTACCTAAGAATGGGCAACGGAGTAAGGGTTGCTGCTGAAGCCATTGGGACGATTTATCTTTCTATTTTGGATTCTAGTTTTTCCATTGTTTTGAACAATTGTTTATTTGTTCCGTCACTTATTCGAAACCTTATTTCTATTCCTGTTTTGGATAATGAAGGTTTTACTTTTGTTTGTGGAAATTCGATTTACATTATACAAAAGGATCAAAATATGATTTGTAAGGGACAACTTATAAACAACTTATATGAACTAAATCCAAATGAAATACCAATTAACGTTATATCAGCAAAACGAAAAGATATAAGTCTTAACCCCGCACAACTTTGGCACGCTCGACTGGGTCATATTTCCTTGAGAAGGATGAACAAATTTGTGAGTGAAGGATTGTTCTCCTTGGAGGACGTGAAATCACTTCAAACTTGTGTATCCTGCCTTAAAGGAAAAATGACCAAAACTCCCTTCAAAGGGAAGATGGAACGAGCCGAGGGTCTTTTGGATTTGATCCATTCAGACGTGTGTGGTCCACTAAGCGTTAGTGCTAGGGGTGATTTTAACTACTTCGTTACCTTTACCGACGATTATTCTAGGTATGGTTTCGTGTACTTAATGAAGTATAAGTCTGAAGCTTTTGAAAAGTTCAAAGATTTTAGACACCAAGTAGAAAACCAACTCGGTAGACGTATTAAGAAACTACGATCCCATCGTGGTGGCGAATACTTAAATACTGAGTTTATAGACTATCTTAAAGAGAATGGGATTCTGTCTCAATGGACTCCTCCTGGAACTCCTCAACTTAATGGAGTTTTCGAACGTCGGAATCGAACACTGTTAGACATGGTTCGATCTATGATGGGGTTCACCGAGCTACCGGCATACCTGTGGGGTCATGCACTCCTAACTGCCGTGTATTTGCTGAATAGGGTTAATACCAAAGCAGTTAACTCCACACCTTATGAACTTTGGCACTCCAAGAAACCCACGTTTAAACATATTAGGATATGGGGTTGTCCCGCTTACGTGAAGCGGCTAGTGGGAGATAAGTTGGATAGAAAATCCGACTTATGCTATTTTGTGGGGTATCCCGAGAATTCCATGGGATACAAATTCTACTATGTTTCCGAGGCAAAGGTGTTCGTCTCGAGAAATGCCGTGTTCCTTGAAAAGGAATTTCTATCGGATAGAAAGGGTCGTGTAGTTGATCTCGAAGAAGTTCGAGAACCACAATCTGAAGTTCAAGCACAACAATCAGATAATGAACCAATTCAACAAACCACTAATATACCTCCTGAACCGTTGCTGCGTAGATCCGAAAGAGTTCGGAGAGCGCCCGATAGGTTATTCCTCGTTGATGAAGTTGACCAAGGATGTGATCCTAGAACTTTCAACGAAGCTGTATCGGATACAAACAAGGGACATTGGCTAAATGCCGTGAAATCCGAAATGGACTCTATGTACTCCAACAAGGTATGGACCTTGGTAGACCCACCCGAGGGAATCGTTCCCATAGGCTGCAAGTGGATCTATAAGAAGAAAATTGGAGTAGATGGAAAGGTATCAACCTACAAGGCTAGATTGGTAGCGAAGGGTTATACTCAAAAGCAAGGAGTTGACTATGAGGAAACCTTCTCTCCAGTTTCTATGCTTAAGTCCATTAGGATTTTGCTGGCCATCTCTGCGTGGTATGACTACGAGATATGGCAAATGGATGTGAAGACCGCTTTCCTTAATCGGGACATTGAGGAAGAAATTTACATGGCGCAGCCGGAAGGCTTCATATCTTCTGGAGATGAGCAAAAGGTTTGCAAACTCCAGCGATCCATTTATTGTGACACCCCCTAGAATACGTATAGCAAACCGAGAGGGTTTGCCAGGCACGGAAGCTTTGAAGATATTATTTAAGTGTTTGGGTATGTGGGTAAGGGGTTTAGAAAACCTATTTCATACTATTACTATTTCCTTTGAGGTTCGGGATTTAAGGACGGAGACGGCTTCGGGAAATGTTTCGGCGAAGTGATTTAGTGGAATGGTGGAGTGTACGCCCAATTACCCAATAATTGCGTAATATAAACTTCTATGTGGTGTCACCTTGATAGAACATAGGAAAAGAATTAAAGTCCATAATTAAAACTACATATTAAATAAATGGACCATAGTTTAACAAAAAGGGGCCCACATTTGGAGAACTTAGTCTCCTCTACCACGGATAATAATACACGTGAGCTACTATAGAAATCGTAATTGTCCTAAGGACAATGTACACAAAAGATGGCACTACTAGCAACATAAGTAGATCCTCCATACGAACAAAAACCCGGAATCGTCCTCTCGAAACGTCGACTAGTCCAATCCGGTGGAGTGAGTAGTACTAGTACCTGCAAACGGAGAATATCTATATGAGCTAACAAAGCTCAGTAAGGTTATCGAAAGATAACGAGAATTTAAAAATATAGTCGTACTACATATACTATATAATAATAGCACAAGCGCAACAACAATTAGCACAATTTACATTCTAGTACATATAGTTCATTTACTATATAACATAAGAAATCTTCATTTTATCGGATCCGATGAGAAATCAACTTCTTTACTTAGAACATGAGAAGATTATTCTGAGCCCGTTTTGGTGGAATCAAACCACTCAACTGTAGTATCTATGGTTGGAATACCGGCCCCCCGTATCCTTTCTCATCCTTTCTAAGTATTTCATTAATTTCCCCAATTTATTTTACTTAATTACAAAATGGCACGGCCGAAGTATTAAGAATTTCGGTTGAGCACATACAGTTATCAATATTCCACAATAGCCCATAAGAAATATAAAAGTCACAAAACATCACAAATATCAATCAAGTGACAATTAGACACATATTTCACAAAAGATTAAACATGATCAAATTGTGAATTCTCACATATTCATCCAAGAATATAACACACACTTATTAAAGATTAATCTATCTTCGATCTTTCCCTAAACTGCCTAATATCAATTAAAATTCAAAATCAAGGAACCATATTAGTTGTGGAGGTTTCGGGTTTTCAGCACAACACCCCATAACTTCTGAAAATTACAGTTCTGCCCCCAAAGTTCAAGACTCACACATGCAATATACTCTAAAGTTCAAAAATTCATACTTTTATGAAAATTGACCCTTAACTTAGCTTAAATTTCAGATCAATGCAGAAAACTCAGTTGAACTTAATTTGATGCCGAATTTTCGGAAATTACATAATTCACCCTAGTTTCTCTAGATTTAGACATGCAAGACCTCTAAAATGCACAATTCACCCTTTTCTAGTAAGACCCCTTTAAAACTGAATATTACACTTTACTAAATGCTGGAAAACAGACCTGGAAATCAAATTGAAACCAATTCTTCGAAAATTACAGATTTACCCCAAAACTCTTTCAAATTCCACATGCAACAACACTATGATTTCAAAATCCACTTTTTCATGAAAATCCCCCAAAATTCGAAATCTTAATTTAAAAATGCAGAAAACGAAGCTAAGATATTAACTTATGCAGCAACTTTGAAAATTCCATTTTTCACCCCAAAACTTTTAGATCCATACATGCAAAACCACTAGAAGTTCCAAAAATTACTCTTTTCTTAAAAACCTTTCTCAAGCTGAAATTTTAGTTCAACAAATGTTAAAAACCAGTTTTGAAAACTTATATGAGACTGACTTTTCACAAATTACAGATCTGGCCCGAAAATATGCCGATTTACACATGCAACCCCAAAACTTTTCCAATTTCAATCTTTTTCACAATTCTTCGAAAGAACCGAACATCTATGAAGGAAATCGACTCAATCTACCATTTAAGACCTCTGATCATACATGCAATAACATAAATCCTACGGATTAACCACAAGAAACAATTTAAATGCAAGAACAACACAAATAAGAATTAGGGGTGTCTTTTAATTAATTTCGAAGTTTTTTTTTCCCTTTTTATTACTTGATACCTCCATTTGCAGCAAGGATTTCGATTCCTTACCTTGAAAAACAGAAAGGAAAAAGCTAGATGAAAAGGGAAAGGTTCTTGGGAGCCTTCTTCAAGCTTGCAGATTTAACCAAGCTACCTTAATGTGGAAAGATACCGTGTAGATTTCTAGGTGAGAAGTGTTTTCATTTGTGAAGGGGCACCATGTATTTATAGCATTTTTTGAGTATTCAAGTGCAAGGGTGAGATAGGGAATTCTCATGGTTGGTTTGATAAATATCTTGCTGAGTTTGAAGAGGGGTTCAAGCTTGGTGGTGCCGGTGGAAATGGTGGTTTCGGAGGTGAAGAAAGAAAGGCAAAAAATGGAGAGAGAGAGGGGGTATGTTGCAGCCGAAATGGTGAGGGAGAGAGAGACTCTTGGACTTCTTATGGAGCATGCTTGACATGGAGTGTAGGAGTGGTTTAGTAGGGGTTAGGCTAGGCTTTAGGATAATCATTTTAATTTCAAATTATTTAATAATCCACCCCTAATTACACACACACACATACACGGCACACACATATACTTATGCTACATTATATACTATAATAATTCCTAATATGCATGCATAATTACCGAAACACATAGGCACATAAGGTCACGTAATAAATTTGATATCTAATAATTCGGATATCAATATTTCACGTATAGCCCTAATTTGGTAAAATCTAGCATTTACGTGACTGGAGGTTTTTCGGTTTAGAAATTATCGTGTTTTGAACACGTGGGGTGTTACAATCTTCCCCCCTTTAAAAAATTTTGTCCCCAAAATTTGTTACCTGTCCCGAACAATTCGGGATAGAGACTTCTCATTTCTGATTCGCGTTCCCATGTAGCTTCTTCGGTTGTGTGGTTATGCCACTGCACTTTGACTAGGTGAATCTCGCGGTTTCGGAGTGTCTTGGTTTTGGAGTCGAGAATTCGGAGGGGTTTTTCTTCGTATGAAAGGTTCGGATGTAGCTCAATAGGTTCGGCCTTGAGAACGTGTTCGGGGCTGGGAATGTATTTGCGAAGCATGGAGACGTGGAATACGTTATGGATTCGGGATAGGTTAGGCGGAAGTGCTAGACGGTAAGCGCGACTGCCTATTCTTTCGAGTATTTCGAACGGACCGATATAACGTGGAGATAGCTTACCTCGGTTTCCGAATCGCAAAATTCCTTTAAAAGGAGCTACTTTTAGAAATACCGACCCTCCGACTTCAAATTCCAAATCTCGCCTTCTATTATTTGCGTAGCTTTGTTGTCGGTTTTGGGCAACTCGCATATTTTCGCGGATGTCTCGAACTAGGTTCACGGTTTGTTGAACTAGGTCGGGCCCGAGAAGTTTTCTCTCTCCCACTTCATCCCAGTAGAGGGGAGATCGGCACTTTCGTCCGTAGAGTGCTTCGTAGGGTGCCATTCCGATTGATGTTTGGAAGCTATTATTATATGCAAATTCGATCAACGGTAGTCGAGATTCCCAGTTGCCTCCAAAGTCGAGTATACAGGCTCGAAGTAGGTCCTCAAGGGTTTTAATCGTGCGTTCTGACTGGCCATCGGTTTGGGGATGAAAGGCCGTGCTGAACGATAATTTGGTACCAAGAGTTCCTTGCAAACTTTTCCAGAATCTTGAGGTGAAACGTGGGTCTCGATCTGAAATAATAGTCGTCGGAATTCCGTGGAGCCGAACGATTTCTCGCATATAGAGTTCCGCGAGTTTGTCTAGGCTAAACGTCTTGCGGATCGGAAGAAAATGGGCTGATTTGGTTAACCGATCGATAATTACCCAGATAGAGTCGGATCCGCGTTGGGTCCTTGGAAACCCTTGAACAAAGTCCATTGTTATTTCTTCCCATTTCCATTCGGGAATTGAATTTGGTTGAAGTAATCCTCCGGGCCGTTGGTGTTCGGTCTTGATCTGTTGGCAAGTGAGGCATTGGGCGACGAATCGAGCTATATCTTCTTTCATTCTCGGCCACCAATAAAGTTTCTTCAAGTCTTGGTACATTTTGGTTGATCCGGGGTGGCAAGTATATGTGGTTTGATGTGCCTCGGCTAAAAGGAGTCGTTTGATTTCGGCATCGTCGGGAATGCAGATGCGGTTGTGAAATTGGAGGAAACCGTCTTTGGAAATTCGAAAATTAGGGTTTGTTTCGAGGTTTGTGCGAATTTTCTGAAGTTGGGGGTCTTGATCTTGGGCTGTCCTCACGCGGCCTCGAAATTCGGACTCGACCACTAGGGCGTTTATCGATTTCCGACTAAGGGCATCTGCCACAACATTCGCCTTCCCGGGGTGGTATAGGAATTCACAGTCGTAATCTTTAACCAGATCTAACCATCTTCGCTGCCTCATGTTCAATTCCTTCTGAGTGAAGAAATACTTCAGGCTTTTGTGATCGGTGTAGACGGTGCACTTATCTCCGTATAGGTAGTGGCGCCAGATTTTAAGTGCAAAGACTACTGCTGCGAGCTCTAAGTCATGAGTTGGGTAATTTTTCTCGTATTCCTTGAGCTGGCGGGACGCGTAGGCTATCACTTTTCCGTTTTGCATAAGTACGGCACCTAGCCCGAGTTTGGATGCGTCGCTGTAAATCACAAATTTTCCGGATCCATCGGGTAATGAGAGAATTGGGGCGGTGGTTAAACGCTTCTTTAACTCTTGGAAACTAGCCTCACGGTCTGGGGTCCATTGGTAGGCGACTCCCTTCTTCGTGAGTTGAGTGAGAGGTGATGCGATTTTTGAGAAATCTTGGACGAACTTGCGATAGTATCCGGCCAAACCAAGAAAGCTTCGGATATCTCTGACGTTCCTTGGAGTTGGCCACGTTGAGATAGCTTCTATTTTGCTGGGGTCGACGGAAAGTCCTTCGGCGGAGATAATGTGACCAAGAAAAACGACGCGTGATAGCCAAAATTCACATTTACTGAACTTGGCGTAGAGTTTATGCTCCCGGAGTGTTTGAAGTACTGTTCGCAGTTGGGAGGCATGTTCTTCTTGGGTCTTGGAGTATATAAGAATATCATCGATAAAGACGATGACAAATTTGTCGAGGTACTGATGAAAGACTCGATTCATAAGGTCCATGAAAGCGGCTGGTGCGTTGGTTAACCCAAACGGCATTACTACGAATTCATAATGGCCGTACCGAGTTCGGAAAGCAGTCTTCGGAATGTCTGTTTCTTTGACTTTCAGCTGGTGGTAACCTGACCGGAGGTCGATTTTGGAGAAGACGGATGACCCTTGGAGTTGGTCAAAGAGATCATCGATGCGGGGCAGAGGGTATTTATTCTTTATGGTCACCTTATTCAGTTCTCGATAGTCGATGCAAAGGCGGAAAGATCCGTCTTTCTTCTTAACGAATAGAACCGGGGCTCCCCATGGAGAGTGACTGGGGCGGATGTATCTTTTATCGAGTAGCTCTTGGACTTGATTTTTCAATTCTTTAAGTTCCACCGGAGCCATACGGTATGGAGCCTTTGAGATTGGTTCCGTTCCCGGAATGAGATGAATTTCGAATTCGATTTCGCGATCAGGCGGTAGTCCGGGTAGGTCATCGGGGAAAACGTCGGGGAATTTTTGAACAACGGGAAGTTCGGACATTGTCGGTGGAGGTTTTGAGTTAGTCTCTAGAAGGTCGACTAGATAGCCGGTATGTCCCTTGTTGATGAGTTTGGTGGCTTTGATTGCTGAGATTATGGGAATCTGGGTCTTGGTGTCGCTTTGAAATTCTAGGGAAGCGTGATTCGGAAGAGAAAAGCTTACGGTCTTCAGAGCGCAATTGATTTGAGCCTTGAACTTGGTCAGCCAGTCCATGCCCATTATAAGGTCGAAATTCTCGATCGCTAAGACGATGAGATCGAACCTCATGGGTTGGGATTTAATCTGAATAGGGCAATCCTTCACTACCTCGCTAGTAATCATCTCTTCGCCCGAGGGCATAGAGATGCGATATTCATGGCTTACTTGGGTCGGTATTAGGCCAAGGCGTACGCACACATTGGTTGAAATAAAAGAATGTGTAGAACCAGAATCGATCAAAGCATACACGGGTTCTCCAAGAATGAGAAGGGTACCTGCGATCATCGTCGGGTCTTGATGCACTTGTTCTCGGGTCATGGAAAACACGCGGCCTGGGACTCGAGTTTGGGCATTGGGGCAGTCTCTCGCCTTATGGCCGGGCTTTTTGCATCGAAAGCATAATTCGGTATCCCTTACGCAGATTCCGAAGTGAGCCTTTCCGCAGTTCGAGCAAGTTGGCTTGGCTGCCGGTGTTACTGGTCTAGAGTTTGAAATTTGGACCTTCTTTCCTTTGAATTTTTGATTTCCAAAGTTGGCCTTCTTCCAAGGTCGTGGCGCGGGTGGCTGGGATCGTTTCCCTTGTTGAATATCGTTTTCGTCTTGAGCGGCGGTTAGTGCCTTGTCTACCATTTGGCGAAAGGTAGTGGCGTCGGACATGTGAATATCCCTTCGGATTTCAGGTTGTAGTCCTCTTGTGAAGTGATTCTTCTTTTCTTCGGCGTCCTTGGCGATGAATGGGGCGTACAAGCATCCTCGTTCGAATAATCGAACGTATTCGGTCATGGTGAGGTCTCCTTGGCGGAGTTCCAGGAATTCCTTGAGTTTGTTGGCCCGAACGTCTTTGGAAAAATACTTCTCGAAGAATTGGACTTTGAATGCTTCCCATGACAAGTTCTCGAGTTCAACACCTTCCTTAGCTCCTTCCCACCAGTTCCGGGCTTCGTTGCGAAGTAGAAAGAGGGCACAGTGCACTCGTTCACGGTCATCCATTTGCATGTAGTCAAAGATCACTTCCAAGGATTTGACCCATTCTTCGGCTATGACCGGGTCGGGATCACCATGAAATTCAGAGGGTTTCATGCGAAGGAAACGTTCATATAGACTTTGAGGATTTGGTTGAGGCGTAGATGGCGTTTGGCGGCTTTGAAGAAGTTGTTGAATCTGATCGTGATGATTCTGTGCTTGCTCGCGGATAAGGTTGGAAAGACCAAGAATAACGTTAGCGGTGTCTGGGAGATTGTTTGCGGCGGTGGTGTTCCGTGATTGTCTTCCTGTCATGTCTTAGTGTATGTGTTGCAAAAATACCTTTAGATTAATAGAAAAATAAATATAAACACAAGTAAGCACATAATTACCGGACCGACCGAGTCTTCACGCTTCAAGGGTTTCGAAATCCGGTTCGGTGCTCGTATAGAGTTTCTACAAATTTTGCTCTGATACCATATCTGTGACACCCCCTAGAATACGTATAGCAAACCGAGAGGGTTTGCCAGGCACGGAAGCTTTGAAGATATTATTTAAGTGTTTGGGTATGTGGGTAAGGGGTTTAGAAAACCTATTTCATACTATTACTATTTCCTTTGAGGTTCGGGATTTAAGGACGGAGACGGCTTCGGGAAATGTTTCGGCGAAGTGATTTAGTGGAATGGTGGAGTGTACGCCCAATTACCCAATAATTGCGTAATATAAACTTCTATGTGGTGTCACCTTGATAGAACATAGGAAAAGAATTAAAGTCCATAATTAAAACTACATATTAAATAAATGGACCATAGTTTAACAAAAAGGGGCCCACATTTGGAGAACTTAGTCTCCTCTACCACGGATAATAATACACGTGAGCTACTATAGAAATCGTAATTGTCCTAAGGACAATGTACACAAAAGATGGCACTACTAGCAACATAAGTAGATCCTCCATACGAACAAAAACCCGGAATCGTCCTCTCGAAACGTCGACTAGTCCAATCCGGTGGAGTGAGTAGTACTAGTACCTGCAAACGGAGAATATCTATATGAGCTAACAAAGCTCAGTAAGGTTATCGAAAGATAACGAGAATTTAAAAATATAGTCGTACTACATATACTATATAATAATAGCACAAGCGCAACAACAATTAGCACAATTTACATTCTAGTACATATAGTTCATTTACTATATAACATAAGAAATCTTCATTTTATCGGATCCGATGAGAAATCAACTTCTTTACTTAGAACATGAGAAGATTATTCTGAGCCCGTTTTGGTGGAATCAAACCACTCAACTGTAGTATCTATGGTTGGAATACCGGCCCCCCGTATCCTTTCTCATCCTTTCTAAGTATTTCATTAATTTCCCCAATTTATTTTACTTAATTACAAAATGGCACGGCCGAAGTATTAAGAATTTCGGTTGAGCACATACAGTTATCAATATTCCACAATAGCCCATAAGAAATATAAAAGTCACAAAACATCACAAATATCAATCAAGTGACAATTAGACACATATTTCACAAAAGATTAAACATGATCAAATTGTGAATTCTCACATATTCATCCAAGAATATAACACACACTTATTAAAGATTAATCTATCTTCGATCTTTCCCTAAACTGCCTAATATCAATTAAAATTCAAAATCAAGGAACCATATTAGTTGTGGAGGTTTCGGGTTTTCAGCACAACACCCCATAACTTCTGAAAATTACAGTTCTGCCCCCAAAGTTCAAGACTCACACATGCAATATACTCTAAAGTTCAAAAATTCATACTTTTATGAAAATTGACCCTTAACTTAGCTTAAATTTCAGATCAATGCAGAAAACTCAGTTGAACTTAATTTGATGCCGAATTTTCGGAAATTACATAATTCACCCTAGTTTCTCTAGATTTAGACATGCAAGACCTCTAAAATGCACAATTCACCCTTTTCTAGTAAGACCCCTTTAAAACTGAATATTACACTTTACTAAATGCTGGAAAACAGACCTGGAAATCAAATTGAAACCAATTCTTCGAAAATTACAGATTTACCCCAAAACTCTTTCAAATTCCACATGCAACAACACTATGATTTCAAAATCCACTTTTTCATGAAAATCCCCCAAAATTCGAAATCTTAATTTAAAAATGCAGAAAACGAAGCTAAGATATTAACTTATGCAGCAACTTTGAAAATTCCATTTTTCACCCCAAAACTTTTAGATCCATACATGCAAAACCACTAGAAGTTCCAAAAATTACTCTTTTCTTAAAAACCTTTCTCAAGCTGAAATTTTAGTTCAACAAATGTTAAAAACCAGTTTTGAAAACTTATATGAGACTGACTTTTCACAAATTACAGATCTGGCCCGAAAATATGCCGATTTACACATGCAACCCCAAAACTTTTCCAATTTCAATCTTTTTCACAATTCTTCGAAAGAACCGAACATCTATGAAGGAAATCGACTCAATCTACCATTTAAGACCTCTGATCATACATGCAATAACATAAATCCTACGGATTAACCACAAGAAACAATTTAAATGCAAGAACAACACAAATAAGAATTAGGGGTGTCTTTTAATTAATTTCGAAGTTTTTTTTTCCCTTTTTATTACTTGATACCTCCATTTGCAGCAAGGATTTCGATTCCTTACCTTGAAAAACAGAAAGGAAAAAGCTAGATGAAAAGGGAAAGGTTCTTGGGAGCCTTCTTCAAGCTTGCAGATTTAACCAAGCTACCTTAATGTGGAAAGATACCGTGTAGATTTCTAGGTGAGAAGTGTTTTCATTTGTGAAGGGGCACCATGTATTTATAGCATTTTTTGAGTATTCAAGTGCAAGGGTGAGATAGGGAATTCTCATGGTTGGTTTGATAAATATCTTGCTGAGTTTGAAGAGGGGTTCAAGCTTGGTGGTGCCGGTGGAAATGGTGGTTTCGGAGGTGAAGAAAGAAAGGCAAAAAATGGAGAGAGAGAGGGGGTATGTTGCAGCCGAAATGGTGAGGGAGAGAGAGACTCTTGGACTTCTTATGGAGCATGCTTGACATGGAGTGTAGGAGTGGTTTAGTAGGGGTTAGGCTAGGCTTTAGGATAATCATTTTAATTTCAAATTATTTAATAATCCACCCCTAATTACACACACACACATACACGGCACACACATATACTTATGCTACATTATATACTATAATAATTCCTAATATGCATGCATAATTACCGAAACACATAGGCACATAAGGTCACGTAATAAATTTGATATCTAATAATTCGGATATCAATATTTCACGTATAGCCCTAATTTGGTAAAATCTAGCATTTACGTGACTGGAGGTTTTTCGGTTTAGAAATTATCGTGTTTTGAACACGTGGGGTGTTACATTTATGGATTGAAACAAGCATCCCGTAGTTGGAGCAAAAGGTTCGACACAACTATCAAAGAGTTTGAATTTGTGAAAAACCCGGAGGAACCTTGTGTCTACAAGAAGGTTAGTGGGAGTGCAGTGACTTTCCTTGTACTTTATGTTGATGACATACTACTCATTGGGAATGATGTAGGGATGTTACAGTCAACTAAAGTATGGTTATCCACACGTTTCTCGATGAAGGATTTGGGAGAAGCATCATACGTATTGGGAATACGGATCTATAGAGATAGATCGAGGAGATTGCTTGGCTTGTCCCAATCCATGTACATAGACACCGTTCTTAAACGGTTTAGCATGGAAGAATCCAAGAAGGGATTCTTGCCAATGTCCCATGGGGTTCGTCTCTCGAAATCCATGCGTCCTCAAACGCAAATGGAAATCGAGGAGATGAAAAGGACACCTTATGCATACGCTATAGGAAGCATAATGTATGGCATGCTGTGTACACGACCTGATATTGCGTATGTTGTGAGTGTCACAAGCAGATATCACTCCGACCCCGGCCCAGCTCATTGGAAGGTTGTGAAGGACATTCTCAAGTACTTGCGAAGAACTCGAGATTTGTTTTTGGTCTATGGGGATACCGAGTTGAAATTAGAAGGCTTCACGGATTCTAGTTTTCAATCGGATGTGGATGACTCGAAGTCAAACTCGGGGTATATATTCAAACTCAACGGGGGTGCCGTGTGTTGGAAGAGTTCCAAACAAGGCACAACGGCTGATTCCACCACCGAGGCTGAATATATTGCAGCATCAGATGCTTCAAATGAAGGGTCATGGATTAGGAAATTCATCCAAGAGTTGGGTGTATTTCCGAACGCTAGCGATCCAGTACGGCTATATTGCGATAACAACGGAGCCGTAGCGCAAGCTAAGGAACCAAGAGCTCATCAGAAGTCGAAGCACGTGTTGAGAAAATACCATGTGATCCGAGAGATCATAGAGAGAGGTGAAGTCAAGCTAGACAGAGTCACCTCGGAGGACAATATTGCAGATCCCTTCACCAAGCCATTGTCAGGATCAGTCCACGAGAAACATCGAGAGTCGATGGGACTTATATTTATGAGTAGTTGGCTTTAGGTCAAGTGGGAGATTGTTAGAGCAGGTGACCAACAAGCCAACTTGTGGCTATGGTCTTTCTCTTTTTCCTTGTAATGAAACAATCGTTTTTCGTTCGTAATAATAAAACATTTCATTTGGCATTCTATATCTCTTATCCCATGCAAGCAGCATAGATATAGTCCTAACGAGTTACTCTATTACTGTGAGTTGATCTAGTAGAATCATGAGATAACTCAGCAATGTAATGTAACTGTTAAACCTTGTTCCTAGTCGATGGGTTACGCCAATAATGAGGATACCGGCCTTTCCCTTTTGAGACTAGCACTTAGTGTATGTGTACTGCGTCTCATCAGTCCTCGGTGTTGTGACATCGGCATACTTGAGTGGGTGTTCATACTAGATGAGTTCACTGAACTCCCTCGCCCTAGAAATCTATAAGTGGTTCTCATTCATCGAGTAATAGGTTTCTAAGATATAGTTGTACACCATTAGTCCTTAAGACCCAGACATCACCGTGACTTCACTAGAGGACCGATTGTATCGTGACCTGTCCCTGAGTCCCACAACGGACCAATCCAAGGGCCAACGTTCGTGCAATCCGAAATCTAGTGTGAAGTCTGTGCATTGTAGTAGGGGATTCGAGCGCTTGAGTAGTCATGGATGTCCTGTGTGTTCTGATGGTTTATAATCCAAGGAATCTCTGGCCAGAGTTGATAGTGGGGTGATTAGGGAAATGTGTTTCTCTAAGTCGAACACGAAGGGATTTATAATACCTAGAACTAGGGCTGGAAAAAAAATACCGATTACCATATACCATGGTATACCAACCAAGGATTACCGAAAGAACGGTTACCATTGTCTACGGTACGGTATTAGTACCGTACCATTACAATATGGTACGGTATTGGTATTGTATTTCTAATACCACGGTAATACCATACCGTACCGTAATTTACATTTTAATCGGATTAATATGTTTTTTTCGATATTATTTTTTGTAATTCTATGTGTGTTCTGATGGTTTATAATCCAAGGAATCTCTGGCCAGAGTTGATAGTGGGGTGATTAGGGAAATGTGTTTCCCTAAGTCGCACACGAACGGATTTATAATACCTAGAACGTTCGCATGGTTATTGAACTTTATAAGAGGTCTCGGTGAACCAATGTCTCTAGTTCAATCGGGACATGTGCTGCGAAGGGATCGTACTGTACGCTAACTATATCATAAGGTTCTTGCAGGCACTTCACTTGTATCTAGGGAATCATGATGCGTAGTTGCTAGACGCCAATCTTGATTCGTTGGGCACCGATTTGATCGGCGATTAAGTAAAATGAGTTTTACTTTAATCGGGACTCTTGGGAGGAGTTCAAATAAGAACAATGTGTTGTTAGAATCACAAAGAGTTGTGAGCCCACGGCTAGCATACACCTGAACCATTGAGGGTCACACTTCTCGTGTAACACGGATCCTTGATAACAATGAGCATAGGTTAATATGTTAATCTTTGCAAAGTTGGAGGTCAATATGATTGAGTCCAAGATTCGTGATTGTGGATTACGAGTCGGAATAAACGTAGAGAAAGAGACATGCGGAAATTAGTGAACTTTCAAAATTGGGAAGTTTCCCGATTTAGCAGGTCCACTGAAATGGAAGTTTCCACTTTTGGAAATTGGAAATTTCGAAGAGGCACTCGTATCGACGAGGACTTTAAGCTCGTCACAAATATAATTTTGTTATAATTTTGTGGACGATCGTTTATTAGAAACGAGGCTGACGAGGGAATGGACTTAATGCATCAGTGGGTCAAGCCCAATGACTTAAGCCCACAAGGGTTGAGAACCCTAAGTATAAATAGACCTCAAACAAGAGTTTGAGATCAGATTTTTACACCCCAAAACCCTAGCCGTCCAGCCCTAGCCGTCCAGCCTCTCGGCCGCCGCTGCCCCGCCGCACCGCCGCCGTCCGCCGCCGGAATCCGCCGGTTTTTCCCTCTCCTTTCTCTATCGTATTCCCTTGTTATCTAACCCCTTTGTATCTAGTGCTACAGTAGGGGGAGATCGGTTTATTCGAGGTGAAACCTAATTGGAGAGGAGCTGCTGCCCTGACGGAATCGCCACACCGCCGCTGCACCGCCGCACGCGCCGCTGCACCGCCCACGCGCCGCCGCCGCTGACACGCACGCGCCGCCGTCGCTTCACCTTCGGACCAGCTGCCGTTTGGTGGTATTCTTGCAGCCCCTAGGAGTTGTATATCGCAGCTTGTACGTGTTCGGTTCTAGGTTTCGATTCGCCGAAATCTCACGCTACAAGAGGTAATTAAATCGAAACTTTTGTAAATTAATTCGAACATGTTTGTATGATTTTTAATTTACGAGCATGAGTAATATGTGATTACGTGTTTCGATATTTGTAATATGATGAACAAGCATGTTTTATATTTTTCGGTTTTACATGTTTTTAATAAAAATCGATAATTACCATATGTATGGCGGAAGCGTTAAGGTACGTTGACTATGTGATTAGTTTATGCATGTAATCGAAATTAGTTCGATCTAAAATTTTTAAATTCCGCTGCGTATACATGCACGATAACCAACAAGAGTGTCATTGAGTGACCGGAAGTTTTCAACTTCCCCGAGGAATGCCCAAAGCCGAACACCACAACCTAGATAATCCCCATACCAAGAACCCCGAAGGAACGTACGCCACGGTTCGCCGGCGGATAGCATCTCATCAAGCTACCCCACCCGAAGGGGCGACCGCCGGCGCAGGGCGCGCTCCCGGGATCGAGACGAGCGCGACCATCTTGGCAGAAGGCCCCATCGTCCAAACCTCCATGGAGGCCATGATCAAGCCAAAGAGGAGAGCATGATGTCTCAGTGCGATGAGAGCGGCTGACGTCGCTCAAGGATCGACGATAATAATGCAAGAAGTCGTCGGGTGTAGGCGCCCCTCCTCCTAGTGGGAACACATCCAGCAAGAATAAGCCCCTTCATTCCGATCATCTTAGAAGAAGTCTTGCCATTCGGGTTTCGAATTCCCGACCTACCACAGTTTAATGGGAGCGTGGACCTTCAGGAACACATAAATAACTTCTATGCAAAGGTCGACCTTTACGGGCTCACAGATGCGGCATACTGCAAAGTCTTCCAAACCACCTTGACTGGCCAAGCGTTGGGTTGGTTCAATAAACTACCTGGAGGATCGATCGACGGGTGGGCGCAGCTGACAGAGCAATTCCTTAGCCAGAGTACTCTATCAACAAAAAGTATGCCAAAACCGGCATTTATCTTTTTAAGGTAATACAACGCGAGGGCGAGGCTCTGAGAGACTATGTGCAACGGTTCGTCAATGTGGTGTACGAGGTTCATTACGTTAACCATGAGTTACAGGCCGGCATCCTGATGAAGAACCTGCGGCACGCGCGCTTTCGGGACTCCCTTGCCGGTCGACCTCCCTCAACCTTAGATGAGCTCCTTAGTCGAGCTGAGAAGTATATTCGAATTGAAGAAGCCACATAGATGGGGCTGACGGTAAAACGAAAACGGGATGAAGATAGACCATATCCTCAAAATCGCAATGAAGACCGGTATGAGCCAAGGAGGAGAGACGAAAGGCGCCTAGACCGACCCTCATCCCATCCCAAGTTTACACCTTTAAAGGCCAAGCTGTTAGACGTGTGGGTGGTGGCAGAGCAAAAAGGCCTAATCCTACCTCCCCGACCCATGAAAGAAAATCCGAAGCCAAGCAAGTCGGATAAATACTGCGAGTATCATAAGGACCGTGGGCACATGACGGACGAATGTTTCCAACTTAAGCAAGAAATTGAGAGGTAGATAAAGAAAGGACACCTTGGAGAATTCGTGAGCCAGCATCCGAACACAAAGTTCAAGGGAAAGCCCCAATTCCAAGGCAAGGACGATTGACGCGAGCCCCGGAAGGGCCGAGAAGAGGATAATTTGCCAACACAAGGCATCATTGCCGTCATCTCCGGAGGCCCGGCAGGAGGCGACACGCCCAGCGCCCGTCGAGATTTAATAAGAGCTGCCAGCGGATCAATCTCTACGTCAGAACGCCCTGCAGGGCAGATGCTGCACATTTACTCACCGGAGTCGGAGATTTCTTTTGGGGACGCCGACCTCGAGGGACCGCGCAACGATCATAATGACGCCTTGGTCATCTCCGCCTCAATCACCAACTATTTGGTGAAGAAAATCCTGATAGATGGGCGGAGCTCGGCTGACATCATATACCACAATTCTTTCGAAAAGTTACGAATTTCAAACGCCAAACTCACGTCGGTGAAGACTCCCCTGGTGGGATTCAGTGAAGTGTGGTAGAGGCCATGGGAGAGATACCTCTGGTTGTGTCTATAGGTTCGTTTCCGTGAAGGGTCACAAACACCATAAATTTCTTAGTTGTCAAGGCCCCATCTACGTACAATGTGATTTTGGGGCAACCAAGCATCAACATATTCAAGGAAATTCCCTCAACTTACCATATGAAGCTCAAGTTCCCAACGCCTCATGGCATAGGGGAGGTGAGAGGCGACCAGCGCATCGCTCGTGAATGTTACACAAATACCCTGAAGACGCCACAATTTCGAGCCAAGAATCAGACAGGTGGGGGAGACGACACCCCGGGCCACTTGAAGAGGAAATGGGTGTTGGCGGTTTAAGATGAGCGCAACACGGTGTTGGTTAATCAACACGACGAAAGCATGAGACTAGCGGCAGCGGATGAGGTTAAGGAAGTGAAGCTAATCCCAGGCAACTGTAAGAAACTTCTTAGAGTTGGAGCAAGCCTTGACCCCAACACAGAAGCCGACCTAGTTGAATTCCTTCGGAAAAATGGAGATGTATTTGCCTGGACAGCGGCAGACCTAGAAGGAGTTCCCCCTTCCAGGGCATTACATCGGCTCGACGTCAACCCAAAACTTAGACCTGTTAAGCAGAAGAAAAGAACCTTCGGCCCCGAGCGGAACAAACATATCAAAGAAGAAGTTGACAAACTCTTAGCAGCCGGGCACATTAGGCCGGTCCAATATCCTTTGTGGTTGTCTAACGTTGTCCTCGTGGCTAAGGCAGGAGGCAAGTGGCGCATGTGCGTAGATTTCACGGACCTCAATAAAGCATGCCCAAAGGATTTTTTCCCACTCCCGAGAATAAACCAACTGGTGGACTCCACCTCGGGATGTGAACTTTTGAGCTTCTTGGATGCCTACCAAGGGTATAACCAAATTCAGTTAGCACCGGAGGATCAGGAGAATGCCAGCTTTGTTACAGATCAGGGCATCTACTGTTACAAGGTGATGCCATTCGGACTCAAGAATGCAAGAGCCAACTACCAAAGACTTGTGAACACTATGTTTGACAAACTTATTGGTCGCAATATGGAGGTATACATAGGCGATATGCTTGTCAAGAGCCAAAAGACCTCGAGTCACGTGCGATATTTAGATCAATGCTTCACCATCCTACGGGAGTACAAGTTAAAGTTAAACCCCTCAAAGTGCACATTCGGGGTGAGAGGAGGGAAGTTTCTTGGATACATGATTTCACAACGAGGCATAGAAGCAAATCCCGCCAAAATCGATGCTCTCATGAACATGTCTCCACCAAAATCAATCAAGAATGTCCAGCAGTTGAACGGATGCTTGGCCGCGCTAAACCGGTTTATTTCCCGCTCGGCCGAGAAATGACTCCCTTTCTTTAAGGTACTCCGAGAAGGTAAAAACTTCAAGTGGACAGAGGAATGCCAAAAGGCCTTTGAGGAGCTCAAGCAGTACTTAGCGTCACCCCCTCTCCTGACCATGCCCAGAGAGGGAGATGAGCTTCTGCTATATCTAGCAACTACGTCAGAGGCAGTCAGTGCAGTTTTGGTACGCGAGGGAGAGAGAGGGCACCAACCAGTTTACTATGTCAGTCGCGCCCTCGAGGAGCCGAACAACGGTATTCGGGGATAGAACGGCTCGCTTTAGCACTAGTCACCGCAACCCGGAAGTTACGACCCTATTTTCAATCCCACCAGGTAGTGATCTTGACAAATTTCCCTTTGAAAAAAGTTTTTCGAAGCCCCGAGACGTCAGGTAGGCTGGCCAAGTGGGCAGTCGAGCTAAGTGAGTATGGGGTAAGTTTCCGGTCCCGACCAACCATAAAAGCGCAAGTCCTTGCGGATTTCCTGGTGGAGATGGTGTCAAACGAGGCAACGTGCTCTTCCCTAACTTGGACCCTTCACGTTGACGGATCTTCCACCATTGGCGACAGTGGGGCAGGGATATTCATTCAAAGTCCAGAAGGCGACACCATGGAATATGCCTTAAAGTTGGAATTCCCGGCATCCAACAATGAAGCAGAATATGAGTCCCTCGTAGCAGGTTTGAAGTTATCTCAAGCAGCGGGAGCTAGGAGTTTGTTAATCTATAGCGACTCACAGCTAGTGGTAAACCAGGTCATGGGGATGTACGAAGCCAAATATGAGAAAATGAATAAGTACCTAGACCTTGTGTGCAAGCTCATAGCCGACTTTGAGAGAGTGGAGGTCAAACAAGTGCCCCGAGTCGAAAACGTAGCTGCTGATAAACTAGCTCGGTTGGCCAGCTCTATGTCAAAAATCGACAGCCGACGAGTCACGTTTCTGTCATCGGGCCACCCTGAAATCGGGTCAAGCACGCAAATCCTCTGCTCCAGCAACACACCATGCTGGAAAGACGAGATAACCAAATACCTTTGTACGTCAGAATTGCCTCAAGATGGAGCGGCCGCAAGAAAAGTAAAGATAAGAGCCTCCCGTTTCCTACTTATTGGAGGTGAGCTTTATAAAAGAGGTTTTTCGGTCCCTTACCTAAAATGCCTGGCCCCGGAGGAAGCGGAGTACGTCTTGCGCGAAATTCATGAAGGCATCTGCGGTAATCACTTGGGAGCAAGGGCTTTAGCCGTGAAGGCCTTACGACAAGGATAATTTTGGCCAACCATGCAGCAAGATGCTAAGTCATTGGTCGAGAAGTGCCGACCATGTCAGATACACGCCAACATTTCGCACCTGCCGGGCTCCTTGCTCCACCCGATTGATAGCCCAATTCCCTTCGCCCAATGAGGAATGGATCTGGTAGGGCCATTTCCACCGGCCACAGGGCAACGAAAATTCCTCATCGTGGCAGTCGACTACTTTACTAAATGGGTAGAAGCCGAGCCTCTGGCCAAGATAGCGGAACTTGACGTCATTCGATTCCTCTGGAGAAATATCGTCTGCCGTTTCGGAATATCCCGTGCCTTAATTTCGGACAATGACACCCAATTCTGCGGGGACAAGGTGGCACAATGGTGTGAAGGGCTTTCGATCAAGCAATTCTTCACTTCGGTCGGGAACCCGTAAACCGAAGTAACAAACAGGACAATCCTGCAACACATAAAAATGAGGTTAGGAGATGCCAAGGGCGTTTGGGTTGAGGAGTTGCCGAGCGTGTTGTGGGCCTATCGCACAACCCCACGGAGTTCAACAGGAGAATATCCTTTCAACCTCGCATACGGAATGGAGGCAGTGGTTCCGGCCGAAATAGGACAACCTTCATGGTGAATCGCGAACTACTCAATCCAACATAATGACTCAGCAGTCAGGGCCATTCTAGACTTCTTAGGGGAAGTGAGGGAGGCCGCGTCAACCCGAGCGGCGGCCTACAAGGCTAGAATGGCGCAAGCCTATAATCAACGGGTGAAGCCAAGGACATTTCAGGTCGGAGACTTAGTACTCCAAAAGGTTGGAATCTCCAAAGCCGTGGGAAAATTAGATCCAATATGGGAAGGACCGTACAAAATAACCCGAGTTGTCAATGCAGGAGCATACCGCCTCCAGCATATTGATAGACGCCACTTGCCGAGGACTTGGAATGTCGGTAATTTGAAGAAATATTTTTCTTAGAAGGTTTCCATTTCCCAACCCTCGGTCCTGCGAGGCCCGCTACTTATTCATTTCCGCTTTTTACGAACAAGTCGGGGGCATGTCGCCCGCCGCATTTTCTCCATAGTATTAATGAAGTAGTTCCCGGGGGCATACTGCCCGCCGTACTTTTCTCATACTTCCCTTTGTCGACACACTCAATAAAATAAGTAAAAACTTGATCAATTGTCAAGTGCTAAAACGCGGGGTAGAGGAGGAAATATCATCGGCCATATGGGCTTGGGAAGCTCGGCCTTTGTTATTTCCCTCCCATAACCTCTGCAATAGCAAAAGAAACAGTGGCTAAAAGTCCAAGGGACCCCTCCCCGCCATAAAATGTTCATATCAAAACATAGGCGTACGAGCGGCCTCCTCAAATAAAAACTTAGCGGTCTGATCAACCACTATGTAACAAAGGCACGAGAATTGCGAAATTGAAGAGCGATTGAAACAATCCATTCATATAGCAAAAGCGCGCATATTTTTTTTAAGTTAAGGACATTACCTTCTAAAAAAAAAAAAAATATAATAATAATAATAATAGTAATAATAATAATAATAATAATAATAATAATAATAATAATAATAATAATAATAATAATAATAATAATAATAATAATAATAATAGTAATAATAATAATAATAATAATAATAATAATAATAATAATAATAATAATAATAATAATAATAATAATAATAATAATAATAATAATAATAATAATAATAATAATAATAATAATAATAATAATAATAATAATAATAATAATAATAATAATAATAATAATAATAATAATAATAATAATAATAATAATAATAATAATAATAATAATAATAATAATAATAATAATAATAATAATAATAATAATAATAATAATAATAATAATAATAATAATAATAATAATAATAATAATAATAATAATAATAATAATAATAATAATAATAATAATAATAATAATAATAATAATAATAATAATAATAATAATAATAATAATAATAATAATAATAATAATAATAATAATAATAATAATAATAATAATAATAATAATAATAATAATAATAATAATAATAATAATAATAATAATAATAATAATAATAATAATAATAATAATAATAATAATAATAATAATAATAATAATAATAATAATAATAATAATAATAATAATAATAATAATAATAATAATAATAATAATAATAATAATAATAATAATAATAATAATAATAATAATAATAATAATAATAATAATAATAATAATAATAATAATAATAATAATAATAATAATAATAATAATAATAATAATAATAATAATAATAATAATAATAATAATAATAATAATAATAATAATAATAATAATAATAATAATAATAATAATAATAATAATAATAATAATAATAATAATAATAATAATAATAATAATAATAATAATAATAATAATAATAATAATAATAATAATAATAATAATAATAATAATAATAATAATAATAATAATAATAATAATAATAATAATAATAATAATAATAATAATAATAATAATAATAATAATAATAATAATAATAATAATAATAATAATAATAATAATAATAATAATAATAATAATAATAATAATAATAATAATAATAATAATAATAATAATAATAATAATAATAATAATAATAATAATAATAATAATAATAATAATAATAATAATAATAATAATAATAATAATAATAATAATAATAATAATAATAATAATAATAATAATAATAATAAAAAATAAAAAACATATATATAGATGGCGGAGCGAAAAGGAAGCCAATGGTATATCCAAGGCAACCCGACAAAATAAGAGCTAGACCACGCCCTAGCAATAATACGTCTCTCATACGAGCACCTATCTCAAAAAGAAATATATATATATAATATATATACTAAGTCCTAAGTGGCGGGATCACCCTCCACCGTCGGTGCGGCGGCATCAAGGAGCTCCTCCCAATCGTCCACATTGTCAAGTGCCCCAACCATCTCTCCGACTTCCAAGACACTAGGCTCTATGGCCTTCAAAATCTCCTCGGCGACACCCAAGCGACGGCCTTGTTGGCGGCAATCCCGGACGATCTCATCAAAGAATTTGTCCACATACTCATTTTGCAACTTTGCAAAAATAGGACTCGCCTTAAAAGGCCCAATCACCATGATACCCAACGGGGTCTCCAACACCCCGGCCGACCCACTATGAGCCGACAAGAAGGAGGTAGCCTCTAACTTCTCTCTCTCTCCAATTCGGCGCATAATTCTTTGCGCCCCGCCTCGGCATTGCGACGCTCTTTCTTCTCGCTCTCCCAAAGGGCCAATAGTTGCTTATATTTCTTCTCCAACTTGGCCAACTTATTCTTCTCTCCTTCAAGAGACCCCTTGAGGCCGCCGTTTTCAACTTTAAGAGCCACGTTGTGATATCGGGCATCCACGTACAAGGAATTGGTTTTACCCGATTCCTCGCACAACCTTGTACATTCCTCCTCAATCCCTTTGCCATGCATACGCACCGTCGTATACCAAGTCAAAGCCTACAAAAAAAAAAAAAAAAAAAAAGGGGGCCTAAGCATGTCGATCAAAAACACATAAGGAATAATAGAATATAGCAAGTGGTAACAATGAGCCACTAACCCAAGAGAGGTCTCCTCCCAATCCACCCATCATTTCATGAAACGACTTCGACGCAAGTCGAGCTTTATCAAACTCCGTCGGGAAGCTCAACACCTTCTCCACCGCCAAGCTATCATCAAGTGTATCAAAAACCGAGCCGCCGCCAAAGTTTCGATTGGTCCCCAAAAGGAAATACCCTTTCCCGGTTCCCATAGGCAAAGGCGTCGGATCCGGATCAATAACCAGATCCTTAGCGGGTAACGGAGTAACTACTTCGGCGGCGCAAAGTCTTTTCTCTCTTAAGTCCGAGACCGGCCCGCCGTCCTCCAAAGATCGAACCCTCGTTTCCCTCGAGTAAGTAGAGGAAGTACGAGAAATGATGATGGGAGAGGGTAATATAAACCCCGCCGACTCCGGTCGAGCCCCACTCGCCGTCGGCCGCCGCCCACCACCCGCGCGCCCATCGGCCACCCCCGCCGTCGGCACGCTCCGAGATCCACCCAAGCCATCGGTCGGCATCCTTCCATTACTTCGTTGGCTATCCGATCCCTTTCGGTTATCATTCTCCCACCCCGTCGATGGTTTAGCGAACTTCGGTCGAGACACCAGTAACGAGTCCCGCCGACCAACCTTGGTTAATTCCTCATCACTCATGGCACGGTATTTTTTCAACTCCGAGTAGCTCATCCTTTCACCTACAAACCACGAGGAAGCAAGAGCATTTTAAACGAAAGATAAGTAACTAATATTAAATAAATAATATAATGGACTAATAATAAATAAAAACAAAAGGATAAAAAGGAAATGAGGTTGTTTCTAAGAAAAATGGTGTCAAGTCTACCCCGAGGAATTAGAGTCCATGGGTCGAACGGTTTTTCAAAAAAACCGATTCCTTCGCACGACATTTGATATCCAAGCATCTCTTCCGTCACCAAAACGGGGGAACCTCCATCCTATTTTGGCGAAACTAACCCCTCAACATCTCGAGCATACAAGAACCACATTTTCCAACGTCCCATTTATAGCTACATTTTAGCAAGAGCTTACACGAGGGGCAGGGGTAAAAATGAAAATGCGGCCCTCCCGATAGTAACGGCCTCACGATAAACAAACTATGGAACAATTCGGCGGATACCGGAACTTGTGCAACTTCCACTCGATGGCAAAAACCGAGGAAATATAGGTGAGCATTTGGAGTTAGTTAACTAATACAAATCCCGGCACCTTGACATATTTCTACAAGAAGGGGATTTGGCGGTAGAGTAAAGCCAACCATGAAAGGGCCCCCATAGAAGGTAAAGAAACCAACCGGCGGAGCATAGCACCTATCACCCTTGGCCGGCATTCTAATTTTCACTTCTCCAATGACCCCAAGGCAATCACGAATATCCGCCAATTTATCCGTAGCAAACAAAGTGTCAAAATCTAACTCCTTCAAGAGCTCTCGATCAAGTCTCTCACTCAGCCCAATGCCCTCATCCGGCGTCACTTTTGGCAACCCCAACTCATTCGAGCAACTCCCATCATCACTACCCTCTATCCCCACATCAACCAACTCCAACGATTCCACCGACGGCGACCGCGGCGGGGTAGGCGCGAACGGCGAAAGTCGACCATCCATTCGGATAAAATTCGAACAATTTTTTCCTTCGAGTAATCCGAGCTAAGGACATGAACGCCGTCGCCCCAAGACGAAAGAAATGGACCAATAGACTCGAGCTCTTTGTTTTTCGTCGTCGCATTGTGCCTTTTTAATTTCCGCAAATTGCGATTTGTTCCGAACATATCAATCTTTCGAGACCATGCCCAATGCTCCGGGTTTTCCAAATCAATCTACGGATCAACAACGACGGCCGCCCCACTAGCCTCGGCCGCGGGCTCTGGACCCCTCGGACCCGACGGCTCTCGGCCCACGACACCCGAACCCGATGGCTCTCGGCCCACGACAACCGGATCTGATGGCTCCCGGCCCACGACACCCGTACCCGACGGCTCTCGGCCCACTACGCCCGGACCTGACGGCTCCCGGCCCACTAACTTCGGACCCGACAGCTCCTGGCCCGCAACTCTCGGACCCGACGGCTCTTGGACCAAACATCCCCCGGTTGATTTTTGACCTGAAGGGTTTCGATCCGACATCCCCCGCCCCGTTGCATTTTGTCTACGACCCGGGCACCCCTCTCCTCTCAAACCGCCGCCAACGCCACCAAAATCCTCCTTCCCACCACCGTCTCCCCCCTCTCCCCCTACTTCCATCGACTCATCACTTGACTCATCCAACAAAGTCCAACCCATTCAACCCAAAAAAAAAAAAAGAAGACAAAGGAAGAAGAATATATATGTATGTAGTAATAACAAGAGGGGAAGGGAAAGTGTGAAAAACAAAGAAAAGAAAGAGAGGAGAAGATAGAGGAGAGAGACGAGGGAAAAGAAGAGTTAAAGAAAGAGAGGAAATTGTTTTCTTACCTTGGTCAGAGTCTTCAAAGTGGGAAATTCTCTCTCTACAAATATGCTCTCCTTCAAAGTTCAAGTCAAATGTTACTTAATGCAAGTGCACCAACCACTTCTATTTATACTACTCCCCCATCCTCTTATGGCCCATATTGGGAGTGGGGGGCTTAATGATGAGCTTAAGTAGTTTTCTTGGCCCAATTAGAGGGAAAATCTACTTAGAGCTAAGATTCAAGCACAATTGTCCCACATCGGAAGTTCACGACAAACTAGTAGTCTATTCCTCCTATAAATATAAGGTATGATTCATTTGTTGAACTATCTCTAATTTGGGTGATATTTTAGCCTTTGCAAAGTATCACTTCCAATATCTGACTTGAGCGTTGGAGTGTAATCGTTGGTCCCACCCCCGATGAGTCACATAGAGTCTTAATTGGTTTTGTAGGATATCAAGCGGAGCCCACCTTCCGACCCCTTCAACACATGGCAAAGGACCCCCAACATTCTCGTATTTGGAGACCGGCTCGTTGGGCTTCAAGACAAGTGGGCTGACTCGTTAGCATCGAAGCAGCATCACTATCATAAGTAGTTATCAAAATACTTCAATATTTAAATAATATATTATTCAAAATTAAGTAGATTTCTTTAGCTTTTTATTTGATTTTGATTAAACTTTTGAGGATGAGATACATGTAATGTTATTGTTTAGATCAAAATAATTAATTTGTAAAATATTTTTAATTTTATGAATATCATTATATCTACAGTAACTTGAGGATAAAACATATATAAACGGGCAAATTCCATTTCCCCTTTTACTCTAACCTCGAATCACTTTACCCCCTCATCCTTAATTGCATCGATTTACCCCTCCACACCACTCCCGCGGAACTTGTACAATTGCTATGGTAAGTTTTTGTAAGGTTCAATATGCTTTCACGGAGAATATGTACGTCCTGCAACTATCCTGCAATTATCCAGTGAATCACTGTGATTTTTTCAAATGGTTGATCCTCCTTTATGTGAACGAGCTCGAGGTTGTGGTTGTATTATCAACAAAAGGATGCTAGAGCTTAAGAAAATACGAAGAGCTTCAGCAAATGGCTGAACACTTTTCACATACAAATAAGGAACTGAAGGCGCAAAAAGTTTATAATTGATACTGAAAGCAAAAGAACTTGAACACAAAATTCCTGTAATTTTCAAATCTTGACTAACGGCTTCAAGGTCAAAATCATAAAAACTGACGTAGAGGGTTACATTGGGGCAATTGCACAAATGCATGGGGTAAATCGATGCAATTGAGAGTACGAGGTGATAAAATAATTTGAGGTCAGAGGACGAATTGAGAAAGCGAAATTTGCATTCAATAAATTTATATATTAAATTAAAAGATTAAAGTTAAAAGTAAGTCATCTATTGTTTATAGTAGATGAAAGAAGGGGCGTAATGAGGCACCCCAAGGGGGGAGCCGTTCCTCCAGATAATTTTTTTTGATTTTTTATCTTTATATTTTAGTCTATGACCCTCTAAAAAAATAAAAATACCCACTTATAGTGTATATTTTTCATAAGAAAAAAATATCATAATAAAAAATAATCGCACAAGAGAATATTTTTCAGTAAATACTACATTTGATTAAATAAATGATGATGCTAGAATTTTGAGAGAAAAAAACGTCACCAAAAATGAATTAGATGAAAGAAGAATATTAATGATAATTGTTACACTAATCTTTAAAAGTTTTGAAGTAATGAATATGAAGATTTTGTTATGTACTGTGCTGCATCAAGATCAAGCAAAATCAATACGATCGGAAATCTACATTAACATAATACTAAATCACATCACTAATTTATTAAATATTTATTTATAATATATCTTAATTTTAATGAAGTAAATTATTAATAAATATATAAATAATTAACAAACATCATAAAAACTCACGTATCACTTACTAGTACTAAAAAATGATCAGAAGTTGTTCATCCAAGATTAATCTAAATGGAGAAAGTTATGTAAAAAAAAGGGGTTTTTGTGATAAAGTCCGCAACCAAGCATTTTTATTATTCTAGGTTTATGGGACATATCTCTTTCACCAATAAACCCATCACTTTAATATTTATTATAAATAAATGAAACACTCATGTATATCCCAATATTACCCTCAACCATTTATATCCAATTCTTAATTGTAACCCCAATTTAATCAATTTTGTCTACAAAAATCCAATTTTGACCACAAAAATTCAATTTTAACTTTTTTTTGAGCATATTTTAATATGCTCCAATTTCATCCATTAACTTAATTTGATCTCAATTTGACCCCAAATTTCACAAATTATTCAATTTTGACCCAAAACTTTTTTTTTTCACAAACATATTTTTTTTCAAAAAAAAAAAATTGCCGCCGGATTCTGGCGTTGACCGGCGGTCAACGCCGGTCTCCGGCGTTGACTTTTTTTTTTTTTTTTTTCTTTTCTTCCGGATTTTTTCGCCGGTTTCCGGCGCTCTCCGTCGTTGACTTTTTTTAGTGTTTTTTTTAAGTTTTTTTTTTTTTTTTGTTTGGTTTGTTTTGTTTTTCCACGTCCGCCGCTAAACGTTGACCGTAATTGTGCTGTCACTGACAGTAAATTAACGTAATTATACTGTCAATGACAGTTAATTGACGTAATTGTACTGCCGTTGACATTACATTTATGTAATTGTGCTGCCGTTGACAGTAAATTAATGTAATATTATTTTTTTTTATTTTTTATTGTTTTTTTTTATTTTGTTTGATTTGTTGACAAGTCAACGTAATTATATTACTGTCGTTGACAGTAAAATAACTGTAAACACAATAATATTACTGTCAACAACATCAATATTATTATTTTTTTGGGGTTTTTGTTTTGTTTGAGTTATTCACGGAGTAACGTAATAATATTACTGTCTATTATAGTAATATTACTGCAAACAAAATAATATTACTGTGGTTGACGGTAATATTACTGTTGTTATAGTAATATTGATGTCAACCACATCAATATTATTATTTTATTTGGATTTTTTGTTTGTTTGAGTTATTCACGGAGTAACGTAATAATATTACTGTATATTATTGTAATATTACTGTGGTTGACGGTAATATTACTGTTGCTATAGTAATATTACTGTCACTCACAGTAATATTAATTCTTTTGGTTTTTTTTATTATGTTTACATTTGTTGAACGGTCAACATAGTAATATTACTTTATTACACAATAATAATGAGTTTTGTTGTGTTAATATTAATGTGCTAGAGATTAATATAGCAATATTATTGTGTTAAACTATAGTTTAGTTAATTTTACTGTGTTTAACAGTAAGATAGTTAATATTACTATCAATCACAACAATATTGCTGTTTAAACGGAAAAAAAAAAAGTTACAGAAAAAAAAAAGAAGAAAAAAAAAAATTAAAAAGTCAACGTCGGGCGTTGAACGCCGGTTAACACCAGAATCCGGCGAAAAAATACGGAAGAAAGAAAGAAAAAAAAAAAGTTGAAAAAGTCAATGCCGGAGACCGGCGTTGACCGCCGGTCAACGCCGGAATCCGGCGGGAAAAAAAAAAGTTTTTGAAAAAAAAAAAAATTTGAAAAAAAAAAGTTTTGGTCAAAATTGAATCATTTGTGAAATTTGGGGTCAAATTGAAGTTAAATTAAGTTACGGATGAAATTGGAGCATATTAAAGTATGAGGGGTTATTTTAGTCCTTTACAAAAATCTGGACCATGTGTGGACGTATTGGTAAAAGAGTTTTTTGTCTTGATCTCTTTATAAATAAGTACCCATTGATGGGCTTATTTGTAAAGTCCCGTAAAAAAAAGAGTAAAAAACAGTTTGCCCCCTAAACTAAGGGCCGATTTGCACTTTACCCCCCAAACAAAAAAAATTTGCACGTTTTTACCCAAACTCATTAATTCATTGCACGGTGCCCCCTGAACTCAATTTTCCGGTAATTTTGACCGGAAAGTTAAAACATGTGCTTTGCACGTGAGATTTTTTGGGGTAAACTCGTCCATTCTTTTGCATCTTTAATATTAAATACAAATAATATTAAAAGAAAAAAAAAGAAAAGAAAAAAGAAAAAAAGAAAAACAAAAGGAAAAAAAGCTTTAATCCATGTCACCACCTTCCTTCCCAAACAGTAAACGGTAAACCCCATCCCTGGCCAAAAAAACTTCAAACGTTAATTTCAAGAAAATCCCAAATTCTCCGACGACCAACACCGCTCCTCTCTTCACGGATATAGCTTCGTGGGCGAGCCACGCAACATTCTCCGGCGAAAAAACAACAGCAACATCCATCTCTGTCAATTGGTGCATTACATCTCCTCGGCGGCCCAGATTCAACCCCCAAATTCAGTTCAAATAAAATGTTTTCTAATCCTATTTTACTCATAGATCCAAAGAAGAACGGGATGAGATTACGATCTTTCACATCGAAGGAGCATAGGCAGAGATGGTGATTTCTTAAAAAGAAAAATTGGGGAAGATCCTTTTTTTACTTCTATGGTCGAAGACTCGGTCGGCGGACTGAGGATGAAACGAGGTATGTGACGGCGGCGGGTTGAAATTAGTTTAGAGGTGGAATCAAGGTGGGGAAGGTGGATGTGGAGATGATTTGCCGGAGGTGGTGAATTCTTAAATAGAAATTGGGGAATCTCTGTTTTTATACTTCTATGGTGGAAGATTCGATCGGCAAACGGAGGAGGAAACGAGGCAAGTAATGGCGCGGCGGGTTGGTAATAGTTTAGAGGTTATGATGATTTGCCGGGGTGGGGTTGGTGGTCGGGGGTTGCGAGAGAGTGGAGGACGATTAAGAGAATGGCATCGTCGGATTAAACTGCCGGCAAGTGGCTGACGGGATTTTTGGCTGGGTTTTGGAGGGTGGTGGGTGAAGGGAAGAAGATAACAATTTTTTTTTTTTTTTTGTTTTTAAAGATTAATTTATATTTAATATTTAGAATGTAAGTGAATGGACGAATTTACCCCTGAAAATCTCACGTGCAAGGCACATATTTTAACTTTCCGGTCAAAGTTGCCGGAAAATTGAGTTCAGGGGGCACCGTGCAACGAATTAACGAGTTAAGGTAAAAACGTGCAAATTTTTTTTGTTTGGGGGGTAAAGTGCAAATCAGCCATTAGTTTAGGGGGCAAACTGCTTTTTACTCTAAAAAAAATGCCATTGATCTAAGAAAAATGGGGGCAACTATTTTAAATCCCAACTTTTGCTTACTTGAATACTACCAAGTTTAAAACCAAAATTGAGTACATATTTATCAGTTTTTTCTTACTTTAATACCAAAATAAAAAGAAAAGTACAAAAACACCCTTTCATACAAAAAATATCAATTATATCAATTTTTTTTAGAAATTACCTATTCAAAAACCAAATAAAAAAAAAAAGAAAAAAAACCTTTGTTGTAAAAAAAAAACCTCCAACCCTCTCCAAGCCTCGCCGCCGACGCCGCCGCCGCCGAATGCCGCCGAACGCCACCGTACGCCGCCGCCGCTTCTTCGTCCATTGTTATCAACCCGCCGCCGCTTCTTCGTTCCGGTTTCATCCAAGTAATAATTTTTTTCGAATTTTTTTTCTTTAATATTTACTTAGGATTTGATTGTTTGATATGGGTAATTAGGATTTGATTGTTTTAGGTAGAAATGATCGTTAATTAGTAATGAGTGCATCTAATTTCAGTCGATTTGAGCATTGATTTGAGATTCGTGGGTCGGTTCTTCGTTCAAAATAATCGACCTGTACATGTCGAATTTTTGCTGGATTTTCGACAGATTGATGTCGAAAATTCTACAAAAATCGACATGTAGTTGTCGATTATTTTGATTTTTTGATAATTCGACAACCAACTGTCGAAATATGCTAGAGAATTCGACAGTTAGCTGTCGAAATTTTGTAGAAAATTCGACAGCTAATTGTCGAATTCTCTAGCATATTTCGACAGTTGGTTGTCGAAATTACTATGTGTAATCTTTTTTTTTTTTTTTTTTAATTAATTTTTTTTCTTTCTTATTTTTATTTCCTTGTGTTTATATTATGTATATTTATTTTTATTTGTGTTATTTTGCAGTGGAAGAACCACGTGAACCTCGTATACCTCCGACTGTCTCGAACCGTAAGAAGAGGAAGGAATTATCCGATAAGGGCAAGGGCAAGGCAATCACGACCAAGAAAAAGACCACGACCAAGAAGAAGTCTGGAGAGGGTTCTTCCTCAACGAATCTGATGCCGGCTCTTCCCTCGACTGTAGACGTTGGTAATTCGAGCAACGAACCGGTCAGAGGTCCCGAGATACCGGAATTGTACACAAATTTTGATAAGCACATTGCTTATCATATTGTGAATGGAGGTCCAGAGCGCTCGGAGCGCGGCTCAGAATTTCGAATTCGAAATCACACAGGAACTTTGAAAGGTTGGGTGCCGGCGCCGTTTATTACAGAGGTAGTACAAAGAGGTGGATTAATGTCAGTTGTACAAGCATCGTAAAACACTGTGGACGGCCATCTACTTAGAGCATTCATAGAGAGATGGCAGCCAGCTACCAACACATTTCATTTACCGGTTGGAGAGATGACCATCACACTTGATGATGTGAGTACGTTGGTCGGTTTGCCAGTTGTTGGGCGTACCGTATCTTGCGAGCGTTTGATCCGTGATTCCAAAACGAAGCCCAGTAGTTTGATGTTCGAGTTGCTTGGTGAGTACCCGGACGATGTAGACAAGAAGAAAGCGGTGAAGTTGGAATGGTTGAAGGCTAAATTTAGCAAAGTGACCATGAGAGACAGTGCGGAGAAGAGGACATACGCCATTCGGGCGTATTTGTTATTTTTGCTCGGGTGTACTATACTGTGCGACAAGACAGGCAACATGGTAAGCGTGGAGTATCTAAATCTCGTCTCTGATTTGGATCGGATCGGCGAGTATGCTTGGGGCACTGCATGTCTTTGTCGGTTGTACGATGAGCTTTCGTCAGCCTCACAAAAATCAACGAACTCGATGGCTGGCTGGCTGACGCTCTTTCAATCATGGATTTACGAGCACTTTCCTTATTTGGCGGGTGGCACATTGAAGACGGAATTCGAGGGGCCATTAGCGAGCCGATGGGAGCCTCAGTCAAAGACTACTTCAACGCCTGAACGAGCGTCGTACCTGCGATCTCGATTAGATGATTTGATCCCCGATCAGGTAAAATACCAGTTTAATAATTTGTTATTACTACTTAAGTAGGTTTTTAAATCTAATTTTTTATTTATTTTACTAGGTTTTATGGTCACCGTATACGGCTATTCGTGATCGTTTCCCGATGCCAGATTCTGCTTGGTTTAGTGGGATGATATGTTGCATGGACCACTTCGAGGCATATCATCCGGACAGAGTGTTGAGGCAGTTCAACCGGGTGCAAATTATTCCAGGTCGTGTATACATGTCAAAAGATATGTACAAAGCTCTAGTTAACAAAGGTCGATCAGTCCAGAACTCAATATTCGTTGCGTATGGCGAACGTTTCTCTGATCGGTGGGAGGAGTATTGTCTGGACGAGGAGTCGAGGTCTGTTGAAGTTGAACTCGGGGAGGCGGATACTTCGCCGGACTACATGAATTTGTCCAAAAACACTTAGAATATGTTATTTATGTTATATTGCAATATATTTGGGGTTAATTTCACAAAAAAAAATAAAAATTTCAAATTATCGAAAAAAAAAATTTGAAACAGTTCAAATTCGACAGCTAGCTGTCGAATGTAAACTGTTTCATTTTTTAATTTTTTTCGATAATTTGAAATTTTTATTTTTTTTGTCCAAAAACACTTAGAATATGTTATTTATGTTATATTGCAATATATTTGGGCTTAATTTCACAAAAAAAAAAAAATTCAAATTATCGAAAAAAAAAAATTTGAAACAGTTGAAATTCGACAGCTAGCTGTCGAATTTAAACTGTTTCATTTTTTAATTTTTTTCGATAATTTGAAATTTTTATTTTTTTTGTCCAAAAAACACTTAGAATATGTTATTTATGTTATATTGAAATATATTTGGGGTTAATTTCATCTTCTTTCAACTTGACGAACAATGATTGCAATTGAGATCTCCCATCCAATTCACTGAAATTTAACTTAGAGATAGTATTGTAAACTGTCTTCATACCAGTTACATTAGACGGGTCCTTTTCCTTCAATGCTCTTAGAATTGCCCTTGGTTTCACCATTGCTTTCTTCATAGTGTGAACAAAGGAAACCTGCTCCTTTGATAATCTTCCAACATAAGAGTGTCCGTGCAAGTTTTCAAATAAGTTGTGGTTGTGAATACCACTATAAACATCCAATTTCCACTCAGCCTTTTCATCATCCTTGTGTTCTTTTGTCCCCTTCAATTTAAACGGACAATTGCATTTCTTTGAACCGGTGCTCCTTTTTCCCAGTCTTTGATCATCTTCACCTGGTACCTTCTTGCCAACATAATGGCCCCCACGCTCACAACGAACAATCACATACGGTGTCCTACGTCCTCTATCCCCGTCACTCGAACCCGCAATCATTAACACCATTCCAATTCTTTTACATACTTCACGTACCCATGCCAATAAAGCTTCTTTTGTTGGGAATGTTTCTGACGTGGTAAATGAATGGGTGCAATCGATCTACACAAAAGTGTCGAAAATATAAGACAACTAAATTTGCAACAGGAACAAAATCGACACCTAAGTGTCAAAAATGACCCATATTTTCGACACTTAAGTGTCGAAAATAGAGGTCAGTTTCGACACTTAAGTGTCGAAAATATAAGTCATGTTCGACACTTAGGTGTCGAAAATTGTATCAAAATTCGACACTTAGGTGTCGAAACTGAATAAAATATGAATTGTTATGTTTTTCGACACATACATGTCGAAAAAATAAGAGTATTTTCGACCTGTATGTGTCGAAAATTGATGGCGAGTTTAAAAAAAAAAAATCAAAATCGATGTTTTAGCTCAAAAAATACATGAATACATACCTTAATGGGTTCTCCTTGCTCGTAAACTACCATTCTATTGTCATTTGACGCCATTTTGCAAGTTGTGTAAGGTTTTGATTTCTTTTGTTTTGAGGTTTTTTAGGAGGGTTTTTGGGGAGGGAGAAGAAGGAGGTGGAAGAGGTGAGGGGTTTGTGAGTGAGGAGGGAAATGTTCTTTTTAGGTTTTTGATTATTTGGTATTTAAGAAAGAAAAATAGTATTTGTAATATTTTTTTGGTTTTAATTTTCATTAAGAGCATTAAAGTAATTTACAATTAATTATTTATTTATTATTTTTTTGGTATTCAAGTAAGCAAAAGTTAGTATTTGAAATAGTGATCCCAAGAAAAATAGTAATAATATAAAATAAAAACTAGTATAAACTATACTTTTTTTTTTTTTTTTTTTTTGGGAGTAAAAGGACTAAGATGGTGAAGTTGAGCAGTGGAAAGATTTCCACCAGCAGTCGAGTGCATCCACAACGCCGTAAAAACTATGAAACTTGGAACTAACCACATCAATCTCCACACCCAATTGCTCCGCCCCCACCGCCGTCACAGGGCCGTGCGCCGCCGCCACCAATCGCGGGCACATCCGCCTCACCATCCCCCAATCCAATCCCAGTTCCTCCAAGCTCTTCAGCAGCCCCTCAACCTCCGCCGTGCTCGTGAACACAATAGCATCCACACCGCAATGCTCCTCCATCATTCCGGCCACCAGCCCCGCAACACCACCGCCGCGCCACCGCGTTTCGTAAGCATTTACTCTGACGGGGACCCAACCCCGCCTGGCTAAACCCGCCAGAAACTCCGGCACCACCGGCGGCTCTTTCAATCCTATCACGAGAGGGACAGGGCACAAAACCTTTCTCCCCAATCCCAATCCCAAAGCTTCCACCAGCCCACTCGGCGTCGCAATTGGAGGAACAAGTACCCTTACTCTCGCCGGATTCACGCACAATTTAGCGACGAAAGATTCAGTGAGAAGCTCAGAATCTTTCCCCAGAGCTGAAAGTGTGAAAAGATCTCCATCTGGGCCGAACGGAGGTGCAGCGGCGATGGCGGACAGAGCTTCTGAGAAGGCGGTGATTCCGGTTCTGGAAGTGAATGCAACGGCGGAGAAATGACGGAGAGGGGGGTCTAGAGAGAGAAAGTAGTGTTGGATGGAGGAAGTGGTGTGTGGGGTGGTGTCGACGGAGAGTGTAGGGCACCACAGAGGAGTCCAGCCCTTGAGGCGTATGACGTCAGAGAGTCTGCTGGCATAGTTCTTCGGGGTGGTGAAGGCGATTACAGGGGCGGTCGTGGGTGCCGAATGAGGGTTTTGCTGTAAATTGAGGACCATCATTTTCAAGATGAGTTATTTTTAGAATCGTTTTGTTGCTTTGTTTGGTTATCAAGAAAATGGCATCAAAGGTTATTTGTCACCAAAAGAAAGACTTCAAAATCATTTCTAAACCCCTAAGGGCCCTTTTGCTTTTGGGGTATGGATTGGTGGGTTAATATAGATAAGATAGATTTGGAGTGGAGATGATTATGTAATTTTTTTGAACTCATATTTGCTTGTGTTGAATAAATTAAGCATGACATCTTAACCTCATGTTTGTTTTGACTGACATGGAAGGATTGTCAATGAAATGACTAATTTACCCTCACACATGCAAAACAGGCCAAAAACATTTCAAACGCAAAGCTCGATTTCTCATTCTGGCTATTAAAATTCCTTGACGCTCATTCAACAACGGAACAATCCATTTTATCTTACACCAATTTGAAATATTTCGAGATGAGCTCGGGTTCCAACAATATGGAAGAGAACAGTTACTGACAACACTTCCTATAAAAATAGCTATGTCCCATTCGATCTTTTTTCGCCTTATTAATCTTCGAGAGGCAGATCTGTAGGTTCGGGTTGTTGCCGTTCTTTTTCGGAAACATGGGAAATGGTGTTATCAGCATTTGAGCACTTATTCAGCTGCCATTAGCCCTGTTCGATCATTTCATATTCGTTATGTTCAATCTCAGGCATACGTAAAATTTCGGCTTTACATTCTCTGTTCCTTCATCTTGAAATTCTTCTTCTCAGTCGGAAATCGGAATGGTCATCTTCTGGAGGATGTGAGTTTCGTCCATCGAAATGGAAGAGAAGTACTATTTATATGATTCCCGTGTAATTATAAAAACAAGTCAGGGCTACTTTGTCATTTTGCAGGGTGGGCCAGCGCGGGGAAGGAGTGGATTGTGGAATCTCACCTCCCAGGTGTGACAATTGAATCATAATGCAGTGGGATATGTCCATGGGCCCCACATATAGTCCATTTGCTCAAAAAACAAGCAAACGTTTGATTCACTGGACAATATAATTTATCACCTCTAAATCACCCAAAGCAAAAGGGCCCTAATAGTTTTGATAACGAGTTTTAAACGGATCATATACTCACGGATCAAATTTTTCTATAATCTCTAGCTCTTATTTGAGCGTATTCAGAAATTGTGTAATACTCACTGACTAGTAGAAAAAAGACTTTTTACTATAACCATAACCGTAGTAAAATGTTCTAAATCCGTAGTGTAAAGGTTTTCGCTACATATTTCCTACGAATTTGCCCCATAGGATATACGGGCACTGGCGTGACAAAAACTTTTTTACGGCAAATGTTCGTAATAAATATTTGTTTGCTACGGTAAATCCTAACATTTACTACGACTTCAAAGTTATCCTGTAGTAAATGTATATTTTATTACAGCTCTTTACCGGAGTAAAAAAAAATCATAGTAAAAAGTTATTTTTCTACTAGAGACTGTATTGAGTATTTACTGCCCAAATCCAGTTATAAAATTGAGTTCTTATAAAATTGCATAATACGATCTTGTCAAATCTTGTCTTGAGAACCAAGTGACACGCCTTCAAACTTTTATCTGTTATACTTTTATGCGCGCGTCTTTTCTTATTTAAGAATTAGTATTGTTGTTGTACACGGCAATTTTTTTATTTTACCATTCAATGAACTGCATAATAAGTTAGTAATGGATGACAAGGTACTTTGTGTGCAGAAAAACAATATAGTACTTTGTATATGCCGGACTAATTTAGTTGTTTATCATTCGAAAACCAAGTCAATCACACATTTGTTGTCTGAAATACACACTAGTTACAGATTGAACGGAACGGGGGTTTCGTGCATGGAACAAGAACACGAAGAAAATTTAACACAATAAAATGAACAGAATGCAGATTTCGAAACAATCGTGATTGATTTTATACAGTTTACCCATCTCGCCATACTAAAATGCTTGACAAAAAATTAACATATTTCTTCAAACAATGATCATATTTTTTTTTATCTAATACGATTTGTTTTTCGAGGTGGTTCTCACGGCAATCCGAAAACCTGACAAATCGAACCAACAAAAATGCCCATAGTCAAAAATGGGTTTCAAAACGTAGAACCTGCTCTGCTAATTCAGTATTTCCTAAACCATAATCAAGAATCAGTTTGTGTTCAAACATGTTTTGCTAACAGTACGCAACTTCTCCAAGACTAGTTGTATTCGGTCAGATATATTGGTGTAGAGACATCTTTGTGCTGCCTCATCCATTCCACACACAGTCTCGGGCCATTCACTATGACAATGTGATATAAATTCCTTCCTCGACGTGTCTACAGCCATCTGCTTCAGCTTAGGGATGTCGAACACAATTGGCTCACCGATATATATCTCTATATCCTTCTTACACAAAGGGAAAGGGGGTCTTCGACCAAACATATAATTCTCTGGCATTACCTGCAAATATTGTAAACCATGACTGAACAACAGATCGAAAGGGTAAAACTTAATTGTGTCTCTAAAATGGGTCTTCGTTTCTTGTTTTCGAGACCCATTCCGAGACTCACTTTTATATCAAAGTCTCTAAAAAATAAAAACAATTATACAGTGATGGGCACTGTAAATTGAATCTTTTTATGAATTGTTCTAGAATCTTGAAAAAAAAAAAAAAAAGAGCAACTTAGGAAAAGGTTGGTTTCTGAATTGGAAGACCCTCTAGGAACTTCCACTAGATGAATTATCGACTAAAGTCTCCAAAAAGCAGAATTTTATCTTTAGGACCCCTAGTTCAGCTTGCCCTAAGAGCTTCTCAAACTCAATTACCACCGAAAGCACCTTATACATTCTGCCATATGCCGTAGCATTAATCTCTTAGTCTATGGAGGATTAACCTATATGCAATGGACTACTCGAGCTACCAATTTAAATACGACGACTACAATTATAAAGAGTGCAATCCGGGTGTTGTGTTTGAACAGTTCAATTAATGCAATGATTGTGTCGGAGTTTATACTTTATAAATAGATTTTCTTTTGCTATCTGCACCCCTTTACTTACTCCAAGGACTAAAAAAATCACTCGTTATGTTTATTATCATAAACCACGTTATAATTGAAAATCAAAGGCAAACAAACTCTTAGAAAGATCACTGTTTGGGGAGCAATTAGCTGCAAAAATGTAACACGGGGGATTACACTAATAAAAATAAAAATTGTATTTTTTTTTTTAATTCGAAAAAACACAGAGGGTTTTCTTCAGTTCATGGTCCCTGATCCGTCTTCATTAACAGTAAACTGAGTAAACAGTTAAACACTAATCCTATTAAATTTTGAGTACGTGGAGAATTTGTTCCAATTTCAGGGGCAGAAAATAAATCAGGAATCCCAATCTAGCAAACGAATCATTTTTAGAAGATTGAAAGGCTAAAATCTCCTGCATTATGAAGCTTTAATTGGTATAAACGTGGCTTCAGCAAATTAAATATGATGGGCATACGCATGGCTGATCGATGATCTACTTCATTACAAAAACTAATCGAACACTACCGAAATAGTATCATGAAATATAAATCACCAGATATCTATATACTTTCGATGATAACTAAGTTGAATTTAGGACATAAAGAAATACCTTTTCAAAACCACGATGAAATATTGGCAGGACTATGGGAGTTACAGGGGCACGAGCAATGAGACTTGCAGTTCCCCATTTCAACCGCCTTATAGGTGCATCTTCTTGACATACTTTCCCCTCTGGAAACGTATGCACCTGTTCATTATGCATAAAACATTGAGACCACAAATACGAATAAGTTTTTTCTATCTGTTGAACAAACTAGTATGATATTGCAAAAACAACTACACTCAGTCAATTCGGTATGCATATGACAGTTAATATCAACTCAATACTCACTAACAAAATAAAACTGACATGAGAAAAGGTCAACTAGAAATAAAAAAAAAATTCATGCATGCGCAACTGTGGTAAGTAATTCCATGAAAAATTATTTACTCCGAATACACATGAAAAACTTTTATTATTTATTTACACAATAAAATGAGATTACGTTTGAGCATAATACCCAAGGACGATCTCTATATATGAAGTGGTTAAAGCAGTGGCAATAAAATCAACTAAATTAACTTCTCGCAAAGTCATAATGCGAGACATATATCAATGCCCTCTTTAAGTGGTAAATGCACGGATATATGTATTTATACCTGCACATGTATTACAGGGCTGTCGAAAAAAATACTACTGAACATAATTGTATTACCAACAATTGATTACTAAGTCTAATATAAATATTTCATATAAACACGTGTCCAGAAATACGTGCAAGCAAGAAAGAGTACCCAAGCTCCGTCGGTCAAACGGTCAAGAGCCTCATCCATGTGCTCCTGATAGATTCCACCTCCTCTTGTTATAGGAATACATTTCCCTGTCAATTTTACATTTTGTGAATAAGGAGTGTTAAAGATAACTAAACTGTTACAAAACTGACTTGAAATCAAGAAACAAAACAAATCTTCACCGTCAAAATTACTTACAAATTATCATCACCTATTGCAAACGTTTCCCAAATCAGCCGGAATAATTACTCCAAAACCAAGGTTTTGAATAAGAATGAACTCCGCAAATGAATAAAAAGCCGAAACACAATATAGAAGTGAAACATGCATATGAAAACGTTATAAGAAGACAACAAAAAACGAATGTGCATCATCTACAGATACATCACTATTCAAGTCTCTCCTTCTAGTGGTTAGAGAAAACCATGTTTTGAACTGGAGTAGTCCGCGGGATCGACCATGCAATTTTTTCGTTTTAGTTATGATGTTATTGATTTAATTTTAATCGGGGTTCCAATAAAGTTGCAACTAACAGGAGAAACATTAGCCTATTTTTACTATTTTTAAACGAGTTGTCTAGGGGAAATGTCCAGCATCAAATACAGCATTATCAAAAAGAGATATGGCAACTAAAATTGTACGCACCGATTCGGAAAAAATATGAAAGCACTGGATTTTTGAAGCATATGTCTTCGGCTGCAAGTACCCATCTCCCCAATTCTGGATCAGTTATCGGGAAATCCTTGAATCCCCACATCAATGGATCATCCAACCTGAAGCAGTCGAACAATTTACGATCAAATGGACCAGTAAAATAACTCAACCAGTATACTCTTTTACTGCCAAATTCAAATAGTGAATTACAAAATCCAACACATTCATTACCCACTAAAAGAATGAAATAACAAAATTCAATTACTATGAGAGTCTCCCTATAACTACTGCCACCACTCGGAATACTTCCCCACATTTTCCCCTTTTTTGTCAAGTTGATTTAAGGCTCTGTTTGGATCAATGAAAATGCCAAGTAAAAAGATGAAATGACTCTAGGTAAAATAGATTTCCTAGAAAACACCAAATTATGGGTGTAGTTCACCTCCATGGCAGAATTTCCACAAATTCAATTTCATCACCGTTTTCCTTATTCCTTGAGAACCAAACATTCTAGAGATTCTCAAATTATTTGATCTCATTCGCGTTTGCATTTTCATTTTCCTCATTTTCAAAATAACACGAACCAAACAGAGCCTTATAGGAAATAATGCAGATTGTATAAAATGAAAAGAAACTACTACTTTACTTGAGAGAGTGACTGACGTGGACATGTGATTGGCGACGGTGAGAAGAGGGACTCCGGGAGGGCGGTGGCGGACGTGGCGGAGGAGGGTTTCGAGGTTGTAGACGGTGGTGGTGTTGAGCAGATTGGCTACAGTTTTGGAGAATGCTCCGGCAGCCATGAAGATCAACTTCCGTGGTACTCCGCCGAGGTGATCTCTACGCGCTGCCCATTCCATCGTCCTCATCACCCACCTTCCGCCGCGGCCACGGCGTTGCTTGTCGATTTATTTAATTCCTGTGTTTGTTGACTTGAGCTAAAACTACTACTCCGCTGTGGTTGAGTCCCATTCTTTTACCTGAACAAGGGTTTGGACGATTTTATAGAAAGCAAGGTGAACATAAGTTTCTAAACATTCATAGAACTGTCCATCATCATTTTGTTTAATTGAAAATTTATAATTATTATTTTATTGGAGAAATTGGGTATAGGTTCTTGGAGAAGTTGGGTATAGGTAGGGGTGAAAATTGGGAGTAAGAAAGTTTCCATTTCCGATATCTCTGGTTGTTTTTGAAATAGAATTGGAACTAGGTGTGGTAAACGAGTCGAGGCGGCTCGTGAACTCGACGAGCCGGCTCGATAAAGGCTCGAACTCGAGCTCGGGTTTTAGTTGTTCGACAGCTCGCGGGCCGGCTCGTATTTATTAATAAGGATTATTTCACAAACCCCCTCATATGCACTGTCCAATTAAGAGAGGTCCAATTTTTTTTTTTCTTTTCAAGATAAATCCAAAATATCTTTTAATTAATCATAAATAATTTAATTCACTTTTATGCCCTTCACCTAACCCAATAACATTCACGTTCTAAATCTTTTCTTTTTCTACAGATTTATTCTCTCTCTCTCCTTTCAACAGTAGCTGTCGTCCCCTCTCTTCTTCAGATTATCGATCTCTTCCCCCAAATCCCCCCAAATCTCGATTCCTTCACCGAGGGTGAGACCTCCACCATCTTCATCGCTCTGATGGACCGCTGCCTCCCCCATCTTCACCGCTCTGATGGACCGCCTCCGTCTGCTTCCTTGTCAGCCACCACGACATCACCGCGGCTCTTTTATCTCTCTTCCAAATCAAATTTCCGAAATCTGAAGTGATTTAATTAACCGACAAGTCATTTCAATATTGGGTTACACAAAAAGTTTTTTTTTTGTTTTTTTTTTTTTAAATCTTCCTATTTTCCCATCTTTTTCACATTGTCTATATTGTTTTTGCGGTAGTTCTTCGTTATCAGAAAAGCTACATACATTACCGGTCAATCTTCCCTATCAGAAGTTAGCGTTTTTTGTTCTTTGATTCGGTAATCAATTCTAATCGTATTTATCGCATTAATTGTGTATTCTGTAAATTTTCTTTTTTGATTTCGTTTCGAATTTTGAACGATAACGTATTTGAATGGATAACTTTGTAGTGAATTTCGATAATTGATTTTGGATAATTTTATTGTGAATTTCGTTAACATTTGAGTGGATTCTAAGTTGTTTGGAAAGAGAGATGTTTTGAATGAATTGAATTGACATGTCTTTGATTTCTTTTTCCTTGTTACATTTTCTTGACAGATCGAGCAATGGCGGCGGGGAGGGATGTTAGATCAGGGCCGGCCCTGGTGCAGTGCAAGTGGGGCAGCTGCCCAGGGCCCATTATCCTGGGGGGCCCATAATTTTTTTTTTTTAATATATATATGTCTAAACAATTTTGAAGTTGGAAATAGAGGAGGGGCCCAAAATTGATTTCAGCCCAAATTTCAGCCCAAAACACGAAAAAAAATAAAAAAATAAAAAAAATAAAAAATAAAAATTTCAGCCCAAAACACGAAAAAGAATAAAAAAATAAAAAAAATAAAAAATAAAAAAGAGAAAGAGACGTTGAAGGGTTTACTGGTGAGAGACCCAAATTTATTTCTTTTTCTTTACTGCTTAGGGCTTCTACATAGGACTTCTTCAAATTTCTCCATTAATCTTGATTCTTGAGCAATATAATTGTTCAATTCCAACAAACTATCAACTCCTCCAAGGGCACAAGGCATGGGTCAAGATTATTGAGAAGAATTTGCTAATATCAGGTTTTATCCTTCTTTGTTAACTGTTGAATTTTTTTTTTTTTTTTAGTTTCTTATTTTTGAACTTGGTTGTTGTTTGGGCGTTATTGGCTTGCTTGTTGCAATAAATTTATTGAATCATATATTATAATCATGAAACAACTCTCTGGATTTCAAAAACGAGAAAAAAAGAAAAACGAAGAAGAGGAGGATAAACGTTTAAGAGATTCAATTAAAAAACTTTGGAGTAAGAAGTTCAATGTCACGGTAGAAAATTCAACTCATAATCGAGAGAATGAAAACAATTTGAGTGAAGAATTTTTTGAGAGTGAAAATAATGTGAATGAAGAACTTTTAGAAAATCAAAATAATTCTAATGAAGATGTTAATGAGAATGAAAATGATGTGAATGAAGAACCAAGTTATCTTTTGAATATTTATGACCCAAGAACTTGGGATGGTCTAGATAAAAAAATGAGAGATTTGCTTGTAGAAAATGGTCCTAAAAGAGATGAAAATTTCAAGTTTCCCATGGATAAAGAATCTAGACGTTTTTCCTATACATATTATGTTCAAATGTTACCAAATGGTGAGACTCGCGATAGAAAATGGTTGGTCTACTCAAAGGAGTTAGATAAAGTTTTTTGTTTTTGTTGTAAGTTGTTTAAAGTTATGAACACCAAAAGTACTTTAGCAACCGATGGAGTGAATGATTGGAAACATTTAGGTGCCAAGTTGAAACAACATGAAAATAGCGTAGAGCACCTTACTAATTTAAGAGCTTGTGTTGAACTACAAATGAGATTGAACAAAAATAGCACAATTGATAAAGAATTACAAGAACAAATTAAAAGCAATACAAAACATTGGAAGCATGTTATGTTGAGAATAATTGCCGTTGTTAAATGTCTTGCTACGCATAATTTGGCATTTCGTGGTACACATGAAAAAATTTACGAAGATGGCAATGGCAATTTTTTGGGCATACTTGAAATGATTGCGGAATTTGATCCTATAATGCAAGAACATTTTCGACTAATTCGAGAAAAAAAAATTCATTATCATTTTCTTAGTCATAAGATTCAAAATGAGTTGATGTGTTGCTTAGCCTCAAAAGTCAAAGAAGCAATAATTAAAAAAATTAAAGAGGCAAAGTATTTTTCGGTAATTCTTGATTGTACACCGGATGCAAGTCACAAAGAACAAATGACTCTTATAATAAGATGTGTAGACATGTCAAATTCTCCAATTAAAATTGAAGAATATTTTTTAGAGTTTTTGAATGTTGAAGATACAACTGGTTTGGGACTTTTCAATGAATTGCAAGTTATTTTACAATCTTTAGAACTTGATATTGATAATGTGAGGGGGCAAGGCTATGATAATGGCTCTAATATGAAAGGTAAACATCAAGGTGTGCAAAAAAGATTGCTTGATATTAATTCTAGAGCATTTTATATGCCATGTGGTTCTCATTGTCTCAATTTAGTTGTTTGTGATATGGCAAATTCTTGTGTTAGAGCAAAATCATTTTTTGGAGCATGTCAATGCATATACAACGTATTTGCTAATTCTACAAAGAGATGGAATGTTTTGCTTGAGTATGTTGATGAATTAACTTTGAAATCACTGTCTACAACAAGATGGGAAAGTCATATTGAATCTGTAAAAGCAATAAAAACTCAAGCCTCTAAAATTAGAGAAGCTTTGTTTAAGTTGGTAGAAATCAGTGAGGATGCGAAATTAAGTAGAGATGCCGAAACTTTAGCATCCGGTGAACTTTCAAGTTTCGAATTTATTTTAAGTTTGGTGATTTGGCATGATATTTTGCATAAAATTAACTTAGTCAGCAAAAAATTACAATCCGAGGACATGCGTCTTGACATTGCTGTAAAACAATTGGCCGGACTTCTTTCATTTTTTGAATTATATAGAGAAAACGGGTTTGCTTCTGCCATAATTGAGGCAAAAAACATAGCTTACGAACTAGAAGTTGAACCTCTTTTTCATGAGAAACGTAAAATTTGTAGAAAAAGAAACTTCGATGAGGTTTCTAATAATGAAAGAGAAAATCAATCTGCCGAAGAATCTTTTAGAATTGATTATTTTCTTTTTATTGTAGATATTGCTATAGGTCAATTGAAGAGCAGGTTTGAACAATTGCAATACTTTGAATCTATATTTGGTTTCTTATTTGATGTTACGAAATTGATTTCATTGGATGATGGTGATTTGATGAATGCTTGTGTGAAACTTGAAAATGCTTTGAAACATGGTGATGCTTCTGATATTGATGCAAAATGTTTATGTTCAGAATTAGAAGTGTTACGAGTGATGTTACCGAATGAATCATGTGATAGAAGTAAGCCATGGGCCGCTATTCAAATATTAGAGTTTGTAAAAAAGATGGATATGTTTCCACATGTCATGATTGCTTATAGAATATTGTTGACGATACCCGTAACTGTAGCATCTGCCGAGAGAAGCTTTTCAAAATTGAAATTATTAAAATCCTACTTGCGTACCACAATGACCCAAGGTAGAATGAATGCGTTAGCAATTTTATCTATTGAAAAAGATATGTTGGAAAATATTCAATATGATGATATCATTGATGATTTTGCCTCTAAATGTGCAACTCGAAGACATCTTCTATGATTCATCTAACTACTGGTTTATTCTTGTAGGTAATTGGCTACTTGAAGGACAAAATGGTGGCTCTTCGGCTATAAAATTTTAGTTTATAGAAGATAAATAGTTAGTAGATGAACCTTTTTTTTTTTTTTTGTTTTTTGTAATGATAAACGATCGGGTACTCTTTTTCGTTAATTTATTTTATTAGGGGCACATTTTGTCGTGTTCGCCCAGGGCATTCAGAACTGCAGGGCCGGCCCTGTGTTAGATAATGCGATAAGATTAAGGATGTTTTGTGCAAATGGGGAAAGAAGGGTGCATAGGCCACCAAGAAGGCGGATACTTGGTTGGACACATGTCGCACCACTGTGAGTTTCACGAGAGAGGGTTTGTCATTGAACGTGTGTTTTGGGCGTTCGTGAATGAAACTTAAGTGGTTGTGTCGCCGTAGTACAACACCCGGAATGACGCCCGCGATCCTTGTTGTTGGAGGTGGTGTTGCACTTTTTCTGGACCAAATAGTGTGTTTTTCAAATAGTGGTTTTAGGTTTCGAATTAGTGGATTTATGAATAGTGGATTTGCGGATTTTTTTCGTTGTTTTTTGAGTTGTGTTAGTAGTGGATTACGTTCATTCACAGTGGATTTCATATGTTTTACTGGATTTCGATAAGTTTGTTGTGATTATGCTAATATTAAAGTGGATTACGTTAATTTTACCGTGATTTTTAGGGTAATTTTATAGTGGTTTTCGAAAATATATAGTGGTTTTCAAAAATATATAGTAATTTTCGGTGAATATACAGTGGATTTTAATTTTTATAACCGTTGTGAAAAAAAATTAAAAAATTGAAAAAAAAAACATAAAAAAAATTGGGAGTTAAAATCATATTTTCTATATTTTCTAAACTACCTGTTGGAAAAAAAAAACTAAATAGAAAGATTAAATAAAATAAAAGTATTTTAAAAAAAATTAATTTAAGAAAACCATATTTTTTTTGAAATCAATAAAAAAAGAAAAAGAATGAAAAAATAAAAAACTGAAATGCCGTAAGATTTATGGGGAAGTTATTTTAAAGAGAGAGTATAATAAGGGCGTTTTAGATAATTTAAGTCAAATGAGTTTATATCAAATTTCGACTTAAAAATTTGATTTATCATAACATAAAATTTTATTGAGGGGGTTTTGACATAAAGCCCCAGAATAATATATATATATATATATATATATATATATATATATATATATATATATTATTGTTACTATTATTATTAACTAAATAGTTAATAGTCTATAATAATAAATATTTCTAGTATTTAAATAGAAACAAATCTATATTACTTAGATGATTCATAATAATATAAAATATTATAATAATAATATAAAAATTAAATAAAGATGTATACTAGAGTTCATTATTTATTTTATAATTTTTTTTTTTATTTTCCTATAAATATTTTTTAATGAAAAATTAAATGATTTTAATAAAAAAATAAATAATAATAAAAAAAACAACTAAATGAGCCCGAGCTCGTCAAAATTGGCTCGAGCTCGAGCCAAAAGAAATTGACTCGATGAGCTCGAGCTCGGCAACATGGACTCAAGCTCGAGCTCGAGCTGGGCAAAACAGCCGAGCTCGGCTCGTTCACAACGCATATTAGATCCCGATTTCCAATCCAATAATAATTTCTGAAATTCCGGTTTATTGTGATGTAGTATTATAATAGGGACTATTAGTGAGAACCCCCTATATTATTATTTGTAATAAAGATGTGTGCAGTTTCTTTTCACTTATTAGTAATTGATCCATCTCTTCCTTTATTCCAAAACCGTCCTCCTATTCAATACCCTTTACCCACCATTTTAGTGTCTTTTTTTCTTTTCTTTTTTATTTTTTTCTTTTTTTATTTAAAATAGATTTTAAAAAATGAAAAAATAAAAATCTTTTTTTTTTAATTAGCTAAAAAAATTCTGAAATCAACTACAATTTTCCGAAAACAACAATAATATTTCCGAAAACAACTATAATATTTCCGAAATAAACTATAATATTTCCTAAATCTACAATTTAATTTTTTTCAATTTTTTTTATTTCATATTTTTCTATGATCAACTATAAAATTATCTTAAACAACTACGAAGTTGTGGCGTTCAACAACAAGTTTACCGAAAATTGAAATTAATTGCAAAATTACTAAAAACAACTATTTTTTTGTTCATTTTTTCTGAATCAACTATAAAAAAAAAACTGTAAAACAACAAAAAATTATTGTTTTCACTAGCAGGTTTACCTAAAAATAACAACTACAAATTAGCAAAATCAACTATAAGATTCTTGAAATCAACTACAAATATTTGAAAACAATTACAAAATTATCGAAAACAACTACAAAGTATTGAAACTACAAAAAAATCACCTTCAATTCCAGCAAACTACTATAAAATTAAGCAAATACAACTACAAAAAATACGATCTTCTCCAATTCACCGTCTTCATCCCCGACTCTTCAACACAACACAATTCTTCATAAATCACGTCCCTATGATTGATTTCACCAATTCAACTACGGAAATACCACAAAAACACCTACAAAAACCACAAATTCAACTATGAAAAACATCAATTCAACCCCGAAAACCACCAATTCAACTACGAAATTATTAAACACTTCTACAGAGAAAAAAAATGGCTCAAGGAGAGCCAATATAGAACCAAAATAAGGAATTTGACTAGAGAAAGACAAAGTCACCGTAGCCCTGTTTCTCTCGGTAATAAAAATAATACACGATGACGAGAATTTTGAAAGCTTCCACATTGAACGAATCCATCATTAACAAATACGTCGGTCGCGGTCCAATTGTCCTTCTCCGGCTGCTCCAACAGCGCAATTCTCATTAGCCTCGATGGCAGCGGTGATAGGGAAAAGATAACAGGGAGAAATTCGACGGAAAATTGGGATGACGAAACATGAGAGAAAACTGATGAGAGATGGAGAAGGGGAGAGAAAAAAGAAAGAGCGGTGTGTGAAGAGACCTTAGGAGATGTGAGAAGAAAAATCGGGTTTGACAAGAAATAAAAGGAAAAATTAGGAATATTAAATAATAATTTAATAGAATATTAATTTTAATCAATTAGTAGGGGTATGACTAATAATGAAAAAGAGGGTTGATCCATCCTCATATAATCTAATGTATTGGGAGATTCTCACTAATAATCCTATTATAAATAATATAGGTGACTACAAATTTGGAAGTCTCAATTCCCGTAGATTCCAATATGAAAATTTCTTATTTTGTAACATGTTTTTTCATTTGAATTTCCAAAATTGTGATTTATAATTTTATGAAATTATTAGTAATGAAATCGGAATTAGTTTTTTACTTCCGATTTTTTTCTTATAAAATATTAATTCCAATCTAATCAGTCTGATTTTCATCCATAAGTATAGATGTATAGGTTATTAGTGTATAACACCAAACATTTTTATGATTTCAATTTTTAATAAAAAAAAAATTCTTACTTTAATTTTTTTTTGACATAAATTCTTAATTTTTTTTATTTTTTTTGTTTTTATTTTCCTTCATTTTTTGCAAAAAACATTTAAAAGCCTTGCAATCATTAAAGATAACGAAGAAAGGAAGATAAAAAAGCAAAGAAGAGGGAGAAAAAAGAAATAAAAAGTTTTTTTTTATAATTTGTATTCTCAATAGCGATTCTCGTTATTCGTAAGATGGACTCGTAGTTTTTTCGTTTACATGCACTATCAATTTCTTCAAAGAGATCATGTAGTTTTTTAGGTAGTGCGATTTTTGGATTTTGGTTGACTTGCTTTATTTAAAATTGCTTATAAGACTAATAGTTTTGAATATGTCATTGTTATAAGTTGTGATATACTAATTGAGCATCTATAATGGTAATGTAGTATTACTTACTTTGGTATGTTAATTAGCAACACAAATGTAGGTTGTTGTGCGCGAGTAGGTGATCTAGGTAGATTCGTTGTCATGTCGATAGTTGTAGAACGCTTACGTCTTGAACATTCGATGTGAGCCTACGTAAACAAAGCCAGTGGTTGGTCTGGCATAAACACCTCTTTTTTTTTGCTTTTTCTTTTTTGATAATAAAAAATGAATTTAATTAAGACCAAAACAAGAGTTTGCAGGCGGGAAACCAAAGTCACAGTAGTCACAAAAACAAGAAGGAGGAATAACCGAAGCAGATACAACACCATTCCATTTGGAAACAAAACCCTATTTTGCTAGATTGTGAGTAGGACCGGCAATTGAGCCGGGCCTACCGGAAGCCCGATGGCTCGACCCGATTTTATTTGAGCCGAGGCCGATTAATTATGAGTCGGGTCGAGTTTGAGCATTTTCGTTAAATCACATTAAATTATGAGTTCAGTTTGAGCTTACCATGGCTCAATCCAAATAAAATCCGACTAAATTAATAACTATATATATATATATATATATATATATATATATATATATATATATATATATATATATATATATATATATATATATATATATATATATATATATATATATATATATATATATATATATATATATATATATATATATATATATATATATATATATATATATATATGCGAGCCCTAATTGTGGGCAGAGATATTAGCATTCCTAGGGCAATATTTGAATTTTCATTTTGCCCAATGAGACCAAAATTTCCGAATTTCATCAATAAGCACTCTTGAAGATCAATGGATCGGGAAGAACAATCTTTAATGAAAAGAATAGCATTGAGGCACTAAGCCTCGAAGATAGCATTTTTAATCTTTTTTTTGTGTTGATGAAGAGGCAGGCATCACGAATAGCATAAGCCTCAACTGCGTGGGAATCATGGCAGTGGTATTGCTTGGCATGGGCAAACACAATGAATTCATTGCTATTTCAGATGACAAAAACTGCAGAAGCATAACCATTAATGAACGAACAATCTGTGTTGATCTTAAACCATTTGGAGGGGGGCTTCTTCTAATGCTGGTAGTGAGACTTCCCATCTATGAGATCGCTTGAGAGTTGGCTGGACCAGTGAGAAGCCGATTTTTTTGAGGTGATAAAGAGCATTTCCTGGAAGGAAGCACGAAGTTGACCATAAGTGACCATATTCCTATTAGACCAAATAGCATCAAAAAACACTGCAAACGAAACTAATAATTCTTCACGAAGAAGGTCATTATAAAGCAGACCACCATTTTTCTTGAGCAGTAGAGTGATAAAATCTTTAACACCAAAATCAATGAAAGGTTCAAGAGAAATTTTCCAATTAGAGGTGAATAAAAGTTGTTTAATAACCACACACGAAATGAAGATATGATCAACAGATTCAAGGTCAACACCAAAAAGAGGGCAAATACAATGCTTTGACAAAAGCACCACTATTTTGAGTAAAATGAGATTATTCAGATGATTTTGTACGAAATGTAAACCCTTAAAAATCAAATGTCTTAAAAGTCTTTACTCTAAAATCAGGGGAACTAGCTAAGACACTGAGATTTTCATCTATTCCAACATTTCTTTGCACCTAGTTAGCCAAACCTAGCGTTACGTTTCGGGTTCCAAAGAGAATGACTCATGTTTCTTATCGAACTCTTTCCATGCATCGGAATCAGCAGGATGCCTGAGAACTCCATCATTGTATCAAGTCTCCGCATGCCATCTCATGTTAATGGATGTTCTCTCACATATAAATAAATGCTTAAGCCTCGGAATCAAGGGGAAGTGTCGCAAAACTTTTTGGGTACTCTTTTGCGGCGAGTGATTGAAGAACGCGGCTGGTTCTCCATGGAAGTCTTCCATCGTGAAGTATTACAGACTCTACATGAATCTATGCCTATATCATCCTTCTAGAACAACATGCATCAATTTTCACATAACCACACCCCAATTTCCCAATCAACTTCTTAATGTCATAAAAAGAGTCGAAAATATTTAAACCAGGAATCTTTTTGATTAGTTGGAGTGCATTTAAAAACGTCTTATCGCTCATCTTGCCTCGAGATTTAATTTTGTAGAATTCCATCACAAATGAAAGTTTAGAATTTTCTTGGCATCCATCATATAGAGGGATACACCACTCTTCAATGAGTTTACGAAAATCATCAACTCCCGGTGTAGAGTCTTCAAATGATTCGTGATGATCAAGATGATCAAGATGAAGACGTGCTTGCAACAATTCATCCATGTTCTCACGACCGCTCGCACTACCATCAGTTTCATTCACATCTTCAACTTCAGAAATTTTGAAATCAGTACCTTCATTTGTTTCACAAACCTAATGTCCGAGAAGATATTCTTCCTTAGACTCTAGGTGCATTAACCATTGGCCTAAACCATAAGATTTATCCCAACCCCTCCAAAGTAAATGTCCATGGAAAAATTCCCGATTCCCAATTTTTCTACACTCACAATCTCAACATGGACACCATATTTTATCCTCGATTGCAGCCTTATTAAAAGCAAAAGCCAAAATTTCTTCACAACCCTTTAGAAATGCATCTAATCGATGATCATCTATCAAAACCCAACTCCTATCCTTTGCCATTTTTTAGTAAGTAATTACTCTTACTGATGCCGGTGAAAAGAAGCATGACAAATATTTTAGTTATTCAAAGTATTGTTTTTATCATGTATAATTCATTAATTAATATAGAAAAAAAATTCCATCGAAATTATAAGCCTGGTCAGTTTGGTATCCCTTTCAAATGAAATTATAAACCCGCCAATTGTCTTTCACATCATGTTTAGAGGTTGCCATTTCATTTCATACACACATATATATTCAGCACAAACATACACAAAATCAGCACACACATACACACTTAATCAGCACATACACACAAATTCAGCACACATACACAAATATACATACACTGGTTTCTTCATTTTCATCTTCTTTGATTTCTTTATCATTTTCATCTTCATCTTCTTCGATTTCTTTATCAGGTCTCAAATCGAGATTGGGATGGGCGGCTGGCTCAATTTGTTCCTCCATGAAGGAGTTTTCTCTTTTACTGTGGATTATTTATGAAGTGAGGAAGAAAAAAAAAGAAATGGCCGCCATTGTGTTGTGTTGCGGTCATGGGTGGACGGCAGGAAGGATTTATGAAAAAAACCACCAAATTGAATATTAATAAATTTGAGGGGTAATTATGTCATTTTAGGTTCAAAAAATCATTACTAGTCGCAAATTCGGCAAGTGTGCCATACGAAAGTGCATAAGAGGGTTTTTTTGGTCATTTTACGTCGTTTTGGTCATTATATTTGTTTATTTTTATAAAAAAAAAAACACAATTTTGTGCGAAAAAAAATCCAATTTACACTCGGATTCCGATATGACCGATCAACCGGTTAAATCGCATCAGACAAGACAACGATTCGCAGTTTAACGAATTTAACCAGTCGGTCCTGTGCGGGTTTCAAAACACTAGTTTGGATTGATTTTATATTTCTAAAAGTGAGAGCATGGATTGGAAGAAGTGCTATCTATCTACCACCACCCCATTTCATATATTAGGTTTCACATGTTATTTTTCGTAAATGAGTTGCATAGTTGAATTTGGAGGGTATTTATTTTCAAACTCAAGTAACTAGTGGTTAAAAAAATAGGAGGTGTTTGGTACAAATGAGTAAAAAATTGAATGGGGGGATAGATTTATTCTCCCTATCAAGAAAGTGTAAACAAAATTTCCCTCACAAGAAGAAGACTACTTCCTAAACAAAATAGGTATCTAATGTATCTATCTATCATGAAATTCATCCAAAGATCACATAAAATATAACTTGTGCCAAAACAAATGGTCCCCCCCCTTATTAGTCCCAAAGGCATGGACCATATCACCATGCCCACAAGGTCCACATTCTTAATTCCATGTCCATTATTTTACAAAAAATAATATTAATTTAATATATTATTCCAAGTCAAAGAAAAAAAAAAAGGTACAATTTTTCCAGTATGGATGAAAAGCAACCCCCGTATATATAATATTTCATCTATAGTTTAGTTCGTCAAGATTTCTTACTGCCACCTACAGAAATGTGATGGTACAACACGGATATGCGTAGTGTACAACTCTTTCTCTCTCATTCATTCATATTGATTGTGATGAGTGATGAGAGAGAGAGAGAGAGAGAAGTATTATATATTTCCCCATGTCCGTACTCTGACAACGACCACTGAAGGATGGTGGCACATGCCTCCTGTCAAATCATTTTTTTTCGTGGAAAGGCCAGGATCCATCGTACGGTTCAATCAACGGCTCAGATTTCTCTCTTTTTTTTGTTCAGCTCTCTCTCTCTCTCTCTCATCATACCCCAAAAGAGAGAGAAAGAGATGTACACTCGCTGAGCCATTTGCACAGTAGCACAGCAGTACTACAGTATTTTGCCACACACACACACTCTCTGCCTTTCTCTCTCTCTCTCTCTCTCTCTCCTCTCTCTCTCTCCCTGGAGTGACTGCCACCAGGTCGGGCTTGGTCGGGTGGACTATAAAAGAAGAAGAAAGCTACAGTCTATCGTTTTTTTCCCCTTTTTTTTTTTCTCTTTATTTTCTCTCACTAGATTTTCTTGAAGAAAAGTTGAGAGAGAGAGAGAGAGAGAGACAACGACTGGCTGAAAAGAGCTCTCAACTTTCAGCAGCAAAACCTAGAGGGGGGTTTCTCCAATTTTTTATTTTAATGGGTTTCTTGTTGAATACAGAGAAATGGCTCAATTTTCTTGGGGTTTCATGATTAATGACGATGAGCTGCAAAATTTGATGATTCCGAGGTTTTCATTTTTAGTGGGTTTTCTTCTTCTTTAAGATTTGAGATGGGCAAGTGTGAACTGGGAAGCAACAGAGTGCTGAAGCTCACAGATTTTCATGTGTTAAGGATAACGAGTGAGGGTTTTGTCTGATTAATCTTTTGCTACCTACTAAAATTAAAAAAATAAAAAATAAATAAAAACCTGTAGCTGTTTATTGATTTAAATAATATTTTGTATCTGAGTGAAAGTGTAATTTAAAAAAAAAAAAACTATGAAGCTTTCAACATCAGGGATGGGTCAGCATTCTCATGAAGGTACCTTTAATTTTTTAATTCATTGCTTTCTTAGTGTATGAATTTCTTAGTTATGGTTTTCGGGTTTTCTGGTTTTCGGGTTTCGGGTTATATTGATGGATTTGTTTATTGTTTTTGGGCTAATGGAAGGGGAGAAGAAGTGTTTGAATTCTGAGCTATGGCATGCGTGCGCCGGTCCGTTGGTTTCTCTGCCAACAGTCGGTAGTCGAGTCGTTTACTTCCCTCAGGGCCACAGTGAGCAGGTTTCAATTCAATTTTACTTCTCCTAATCTTGAATTTTTTTTCCTTCTTAGTAGTTAGTTGTACATGTATTTATGTATGTATGTATGTATGTATGTATGTATGTATGTATGTATGTATGCAATAGAGAGATCTTAATTGGGAATTTTTCGTCGACAGGTAGCTGCGACGACTAATAAAGAAATCGATGCCCATATACCGAATTACCCGAGCTTGCCGCCCCAATTGATCTGCCAACTCCACAATGTTACAATGCATGTGGGTTTTCTTCGGTAGATGTTATTTGTTCCTATCTTGCTTAAAAAAAAAGAGAAAGAATGATTTTTAAGTTGAATAAACGTTTAGAATAATTCGATCTTTCGTATATGTTTGAACCTCAGGCAGACGTTGAAACGGACGAAGTGTATGCTCAGATGACTCTGCAGCCGTTGACTCCAGTATTTTTCAAACCTATATGCCGTTATTTTGATCGACTAATTATTTTGATGTGGGGGGGTATTGAAATAAATATTGATTGGTTGAATGAAATGCAGCAAGAACAAAAAGATGCGTATCTACCGGTGGAGCTAGGAATGGGGAGCAGACAACCGACAAACTACTTTTGCAAGACACTGACAGCAAGCGATACGAGTACACATGGCGGCTTCTCTGTTCCTCGTCGTGCTGCTGAGAAAGTCTTCCCGCCTTTGGTAATAAATTAATAATAATAATAATTACGGTGTTGAATACATGTAATTGGGTGTTATAAATCGGTGCCGTACAGGATTTCTCACAAACGCCACCTGCTCAAGAACTTATTGCTAGGGATCTCCATGACGTCGAATGGAAGTTTAGGCATATCTTTCGTGGTAACTTTCAGTCTTTCGAATTCAGAAACCTCTTAATGTTTACGCTATGCTATTATATTTCGGATTTTATGTTAACCCTATTTCCGAGTCCTTTATGCAATTTTGCTCGTTTACATTTACATTACAAGTACATCCATCACCTCTTATTATCTGGTAGTTTGCCGAGTCCTTTATGTAACTTTCCTGTTGCAATTTACATTATATTAGCTGTATTTTGGTATAAAACTACTACTTGGTAAAAACTATTTCGATGTATTTATTTCTAGGAGATAAGAAAATAAACATAAAATCAAAAATAATATAGTTTTTAGTTAATTATCAGATTTTTCACTGTTATATAACAATTTTGCTATTTTGGAACTCATTGGTAAAGCAAAATCATTTACGTTTGATGCTCACTTGCCAAGTTTACTGAGTGCGTACAGACTTATGGGGCATATTAACTCGATTAGGTGCTCTTAAAATAAGCTTTCTAATGCAGTATATCTATCACCTACGACGGATACGCATAGCAATGTCAATTAATGCTGTTAAATCATCATTTTGAAAGGAAAAATAAATTACATGAATAAAAGGGAAATATTTTATGCCAAAACGTAAAACGGTGTCATTTTGTTGTGTGGTTTTGTTTTGCAAGAAAATGGTTATGTCTAATTAGAAAGAGGGGGCAAGATTCGGGGTTCGAAGAGAATAATGTATATATAGTATTCTTGAATTCCACAATCACTCTACAAACAGAAACTTTGTGAGTAAATTGATACAACTCTCGAGTTTTAAACAAGGAAAGAAGTAAACTTGCATATTTTGTATCTCCTTTTTTTTCTGATACCGTGGGTGCTTCTTTTTGCTCAGGTCAGCCAAAGCGTCACTTGCTAACTACTGGATGGAGCGTCTTTGTCAGTGCTAAAAGACTCGTCGCTGGGGATTCCGTTCTTTTCATCTGGTGCAATTTAAACATATTGATTTTTTTATTTTTTTAATATTTTTTCAATAATTAATTTTGTAAGAATTTAATAGTTGGAAAATCTTATTTCCATGTTATGCATGAATCATAAGACATGTTTGAATTTTTTAGGAATGAGAAAAATCAGCTACTTTTAGGAATTCGGCGTGCAACTCGACCTCAAACTGTGATGCCGTCGTCTGTTCTTTCCAGCGACAGTATGCACATTGGACTGCTTGCCGCTGCTGCTCATGCTGCTGCTACTAATAGCTGCTTCACTGTCTTTTATAACCCCAGGTCATTATTATTATTATTATTATTATCATTATTTTTATTATTATTAATAATTACAATTTTAAATGTTTTATTTTCTGCTTCTTACCGAAAGTTGATGTTAACATTAGGGCTAGTCCATCTGAATTTGTGATACCTCTATCTAAGTATGCAAAAGCTGTGTATCACACGCGTGTTTCGGTGGGAATGCGTTTTAGGATGCTGTTTGAGACTGAAGAATCTAGTGTCCGCAGGTACGTTTTTGCTTAACTTCTTCAAATGAATTCGTCTCTATTTAATTTCCGCAATTATTTATTAAGTTATTAAGTTGACAGCAAGTTAAATATGTATGTTGTCTGGATTTTGAAAGTGCAATATTTGCACAATATTTAGAATATATTTTTAATTTCTATATTTTGGTGTATGAGATTCGTATTCGACAACATTTAATGAAATTGAAATGGAGTGAAATTGAATTTTTTTTTTTCTTTTTGAAATAGCTAATAAAAATCTCAAAATAAATGCGTAAATATTAAATTACTATAATTATTGTACAAATCTGGTTTCTTTAGCAAATAATAATGTTTGGATTTGTCAACTTGCATGAATCAGATACATGGGAACAATTACTGGGATTGGTGATTTAGATCCTGTTCGTTGGACAAACTCACACTGGCGTTCTGTTAAGGTAATCAAACTTTCTTTTTTGCTTGATGAGAGTTGTTAACAATATATATTGGTCGAGAGTGTGTATTTATTTATATCGTGTCAGACATGCAACGACGTCGTATTGATTAACTAAAACTTATTGAACACCAGAATACGAAGATTTTCCCCATTAAATTTTGTTAAAACATAAGAACTTACGCACAAAATTATGGTTCAAATACATGATCAAATTATGGTTCAAATATATCATACTTGTCTAAGTAGTTAGTTTCTTGGGTAAATTACGGCGACCCCCTGAGGTAAGGTCAAATTACGAACAAACCATTTGGGTAATTACAACCACCTCCATCAACTATGAATCTTCATACACGTCCACCCTTGCAGTGTTAAATTTAGTGGAATCTTCTAGATTCTGTGGAATATTATTTAGTTGGTAACCGTTTTACCTCATTCGAGCTCCACATTTTGAAACTAGATAATCATAAGATGTGTATCTTGACTTGTAAATATCAGATTGTGGTGCATTAGAAACTGCAGTTTTGCACAAAACGAGTACCAAACTTGAGAACATTCCACGAAATTTAGAAGATTATGTTGAATTTGACACCATAAGGGTGAACGTGTAAGAAGATTCATAGTTGAGGAGGGTGGTTGTAATTACCCAAACAGGAGGGGTTTTTTTTCTCGTAATTCGACCTTCGTTTCTAAGCTAAACCACCTGTACATTGTTTCTTTTAGTATAGAGTTATCTTTACCGATGGGTACAATGTATAGCTAGGCATCTATGAAGCAATGACTTTGTCCAGTGATGATATTATTCTAATTCATTGTAAACATGCATCAACTTGAAATCGGGTTTTCTTAGTATTCATCGTTCTACTCTATATATGTTATATACATATATATATATATATATATATATATATATATATATATATATATATATATATATATATATATATATATATATATATATATATATATATATATATATATATATATATATATATATATCTCATCTGAATGGATGAGCCCGCGGAGCAACTTCTCGACTTGTGAAATGATTATTAGTGTTTGTGTCCACTAAACATATGATTTGATGTATTTATATGTAGGTGGGATGGGATGAATCGACAGCAGGTGAGAGGCAGCCAAGGGTATCACTATGGGAAATCGAGCCTTTGACAACATTCCCAATGTACCCCTCTTTATTCCCCCTTAGGCTCAAACGCCCCTGGTACCCCGGTGCATCATCTTTTCAAGGTATTGTAAAATGCTTGTTTTTGTTAAACGACGATCATACCCTTTATTTTCCTTGATTGATTTTATTTCTGAAAACAAAATCGTAATCTTGTGTGTTTTAGATGGTAGCAACGAAACAATGAACGGGATGGCATGGCTGAGAGGGGACGAAGGTGGTGGTTTCAATCCAATGAATTTTCAATCTGCAGGCACGTTTCCGTGGATGCAACAGAGATTCGATCCATCGGCCTTGAGAAACGATCCGAACCAGTATCAGGCAATGCTTTCAGCTGGACTTCAAAACGATCACCGAGATTTACTCAAAAACCAATTGCTACAATTTCAGCAGCAGCAGCAGCCTATGCATTACCTTCAACACTCGCCCGTACCTTCCAACATTCTTCCTCTGCAAACACAAATGCTGTCCGATAATATGCAGAGAACACTCATAGTACCACCACCGCACCAAGTCGAAAACAACCCCTCTGAACAACAACAACACACTTATCAAGAAGCATTTTTGCCGTCGGATATTCCCTCACCTTCATTCACAAAATCAGATTTCGCAAACTCGGACAGTAACAAGTTTTCGTCACATTCCGGCATGCAAAACATGTTGGGCTCGGGGAGTGGCAATCTCGTAAATTTCTCAATAACCGGTCACCACCAGCATCAGCAGCATCCCATAGTCAACGAGCAGTCAGCGCAACAATCGTGGGCAGCGAAATTCGGCCAATCACCAGTCAGGGGTGGTACGGGAAAAGATGCTGCTTCAATGCAAGAGCAGGATCAAGCTGCTCTCTTCGGAGCTAACATGGACTCGTCTGGCCTTCTGCTACCCACAACTGTTTCGAGTATGGGTGCTGATATGATGTTTTCGATGCCGTTAGGCTCATCGGTCGGGTATCAAACTACTCCTCTTTATGGGTATGTGCAAGATTCTTCCGACAACAACATGCTGCACGCTGCAGCACAAGTTGACCAACAAACACCGAATCCTACCTTTGTTAAGGTTTTTCTCTTCGACTTTTTTCAGATTTTTTTATTTTTTATTTTTTATTTTTTATTTTTTATTTAATATTTGTTTGGTTGGTGTAATAGGTGTACAAAACAGGATCGGTGGGTAGGTCGTTGGACATAGGGAGATTCAACAGCTATGAAGAGCTGAGAAACGAATTGGGAGAGATGTTCGGGATTCAAGGTTTGCTTGAAGACCATCATCGTCAAAGATCAGGCTGGCAGCTTGTATTCGTCGACAGGGAGAATGATGTGCTTCTCCTTGGTGACGACCCGTGGGAGTACGTTTTTCCTTTTTTTTTTTTTTTTTTTTTTTTTTTACTTTTTGCTTGTGCAATATATATGTGAACTGACTAACACACACAAACACACGCACATATGTATACACATACAGGGCATTTGTGAATAATGTGTGGTACATCAAGATCCTGTCGCCCGAAGATGTGATGAAGCTGGGAAAAGAGGAGGCTGAGTCATTGAACATAAGTAGTACAGACCAAAGGATAAACAATGCTGATGCCCAAACCCTAATTCCTGGCCTCCCATCTCTAGGATCTCTCGATTACTGAGACCACCGAACTCGTGCTTTTTCTTTCTCTCTCTTAACGCGTGTGGCTTAAGAGGGTTGCTCGTTTTTATCGTTTCTTTTGTGTTTGTGTGTGAACATTATTATTATTTAGGAAAACATGCCGACAGACGCTCAATGTAATTTCGGTGTAATGTCCCTCGTAGTGAGAACTTGGACCTGAAAAATCATATTAGACTTGTGAATCAGGTAGCTCTTATGCTAGAGTCGATACATTATTTCTACTGTAATTCCTCGGATGTTTCTATCCTATGTTTTCGTCTTAATGCGCTTCGCTTATGTTACCCCGGTCCTTGGTCGCCTATAACTTATCGAAGGCAACTATTATGAAAAATATATAATATGAACCAACTTTTTGATCTCATCCCACATGGCATTATATTCGCACTCCCCACATCGAACACCTCTCGTATATACTCGATTACTGGCTCCGTTCAACAATACATAGTACATACATGCTTGGGGCTTTGTTTGATCTTGTGGTCGCTTTAGACTGCAACAAATGATTACAAGCACTGAGCGATCGCAATTCTAAATACATCTGCGTGTTTCACTTTGCTTGACCCTTTCATAAGTCTATTTAGGCCTCGTTTGGTTGGGAATATTAGTCATTATTAATACATAATAAAAGTTAATAACAAAATCAAATCAAACTTCCAAATTTTAATAACAAATTCAAATATTCAATAGTCACAAATTGGGGAAAATCAGAGAGTGAAGAATTAATTTGAAAAAAGAATAAAGAGCCAAACTGGGAAAAATCAAAGAGTGAAGAACTCACTAATTCAGAGAAGTGAGGACCGTCGTTAGGCCGTCACAATGCCGGAGAAGAAACTGGAAATTGGTGGAGAGGAGAACAGTAGAAGAACTGAAACAGTTCTTTTGTTCGTGGCGTGCCCTTTTTTATTTCTCTTATGTTTTTTGTGTTTTTTTATTTTGACTTTTTTTTCTATATAAAATATAAATATAAGATTTGTTATAAACTATGGACTTTAGCACATTGAAAATATGGGTTTGACATGTGCCTTTACATGTGTAACTATTTAGAGCAATGAACAATTAGGTGTGGACATGTGTCCTTAGTGACAAGCATTTTCTTGTGTTAAATAGAGGAAGAAAAATGTATTGTACACTTCTGCACATCTAATAAAAGAATATATTTTGCTCTACAATTTCTATATTGTGTTTCTATTTTTTCCACTAACACAAATACACAATTATATTTCTATTTATGTATTTAATTTGCCATAGTGGAAATTTCATCATGCATTTCTCAAACCATAACCCCTCGCAAACTAGTAATATTATATCACTATCGAATTCAATTTTATATAGTCAATAAAGGAGCTAATGGGAATTATTTTACAACAACATTGGGGTTCTCATTTGTTTTTTTTTTTACAAATATAAAACTGAGTTTGAATTGGGCTTGGGTGCAACCGTGCAAGTTGGCTCAATATGTGGGATTTTTTTTTTAATCGGGTGCCCGATCGGGTATCTGGGTAGAATTGCTAATACCCGGACCCAACCCGATTGGTGAGCACCGGTTACTTGAACCTAGAAAAACCCAGTTAATTCAAAAATTACCCAATTCGGTCGGGTAAAACCCGATCGGGTCGGGTCGTAACCTGAATAACCCGATCCGATACATGATTGGGGCTTTGTCTGATCTTGTTGTCGCTTTAGGCTGCAACAAATGATTACAAGCACTGAGCGATCGCAATTCTAAATACACCTGCACGTTTCACTTTGCTCAACCCTTTCATAAGTCTAGTTAGGTCTCCTTTGATTGGGAATATCAGTCATTATTAACTAACTAATTGGACTTTTTGTTTGATGTTTTATATCCTCAATAATTTGTCTGGTCGACCAACAAATATAGTTATCATGGTCTGCCTTACTTTTTAGGTAGTTTTTTTGTTGGACGTCCCGAAATTTGATAAAATAATTGGGTTTTCATTAAATTGTTTAATCTTATCTTAACAATCAAACAAAGCCTTATACTAATGTAGTAAAATTGCTATCATTCTTGTTAGCAGTAAGTTACTATAGTTAACATCGATACAATGAACCTCAATATACTTTATAAGCTCACGTCGTCGTTGTTAGGGCGGAGGACTTCTTCTAAATAAGAAAATACGATGATATTTTTGTCGCAACGACGTGCGAGTGACTTAATCGAAACCTTTAAAAACATAAATTTAAAATTAATTTTTTTTAAGGCTGAAGTACTTTTAAATAACTGGTTTCGAAATAAAAAAAATAAATATAAATAAGCTATACAGAACGGATATAAAAAAAGTAGTTACATTATTAATGGTTATAGAACGGCTAGTAATGCCAGTATAGAGTAAGCAGCCAATAGTGCTAATGACAATTAATATTAATTTAATTCTTGTAATTAAGTGAAGCATTTAGACAGCTGACCTAGTTAGTATCTATGTTAGGAATAACTATATAGATAATAATTCACACTTAAATAAAACATACAGAACGTATTAAATATTGGTAAGGCTATAATGCCAATTCTCTTAAACTAACATATTTACATTTTCATTAAATTAATCATGAGTTCGGATCAATCAATCCATTGTAAGGTTGAAACTGAATAATATGATCAAAAGGACAAGTTATTTTTTGCAAAACCAAAAAAAAAAAAAAGGAACATTGCAATATTAGACAAAACAAAACCCATCACCACCAAAGCAAAAGCCGCCGGAACTGTCCTTCATAACCACCGGAGTAAACCGTCCAACACCGACCGATGCCCAAGATTATGATTTTCGAAATCTTAAAAAAATGTGAAAAATCGAAAAGGTTTTTTTGCAACAATCGATATTTTCTGAAGTTTTTTTGCCAAAATGTCATTAAGAAGTCTTTATGAGTACGCAGTTGTATCATTATGTTGAAGAATTGACAATTTAAGGATACAATGGATGGTTTTTTTGAAAACTATCAAATCCACGACCTACAAATGTCGATTTTTTGTGTCGTTGGTCAACATTTGCATGTTGATTTTGTGGGTAAATTTTCGACATGTCAATTTTTTTTACAGAAAAATCGACATTTTGGTGTTGAAATTTTTGTTACTTTTCTCGACATTAAGATGTTGATATTTTTGCTACAGAAAAATTCACAGTTTAAAACGTTTTCGTTTAAAAGAATTGCATCACAAGACAGTTTTCAGTAATAAAAAATAATATTTTTTAGCAATATAATTACAAGAAATAGGGTGAAGTCTTTTTACAATTAACTACAAATATATTTCGAAAACGGTTTACTCCCCTCCCCAATTTATACGGTGCTGCTACACGCAATGAATTTCATCGGTGTTTTAGGTGCTACACCCCGTGAAATACACCAGTTGATTTTCCACTATTGATATGCACATAATAACACAATATGTGTGTTTAACGGATATTTATTTGTATAAATTTATGGTACAAAATCAACCAATGTATTTCACTAGTGTGTAGCATCTCTGTCTACGTACATGTAGGTAATTGAAGTGAGACATAAACGAAGAAGAAAAGGAAAAAGGAAATTGAAGTTATCTATTCTTATGTACACATGTGAATTGAAGAAAGCTGTATGTATATATATATATATATTCACAAAGCGCATGCACAAAGAAAAAGCAGTACAAGTAAAATATGTATTCCCTTAAACAAACTCTCTCTCTTCTCTCTTCTTCCACACCCTTCCAACATAATAAACTACCTCAAAAACAATCTCCTCCAATTTTCAACTCCTCTTCAGTAATTTCATTTTCCCTCTCCCAATCTTCCAAAAAAAATTATACGCCAACAACAATCTCTCCAGAAAACGAAAGCACTACATTTCATAATTTAAAACCATCATCTGCAAACTCATGCCCTCTCACACCTATAGAATTCCTGGAAAGGGCTGCTGTAGTCTACAGTGACTGCCCTTCAATTCTGTACAATGACACTTCTCGCACATGGTCCGAAACCCATACAAGATGTCTGAAACTAGCTTCGTCCATTGTTTCCCTCGGCATCAGGAGGAACGACGTCGTTTCGGTAGTTGCGCCGAATGTCCCGGCCATGTGCGAGCTCCATTTCGCCATCCCCATGGCTGGCGCAATCCTTAACACCGTCAACCTCCGTTTGGACGCAAACGCCGTTTCCAATCTACTCCAGCACAGCGGCTCGAAGCTCGTCTTCGTTGACCACCAATCTTCGTCTCTTGTGGAAGAAGCAGTTTCCTTGTTCCCTCCAAATCTACACCGCCCGGATTTAGTCCTCATCAACGATGACACTAGTGTTTGTCGTTACGAAGATATGGTGAAAAATGGCGACCCGGGATTCAAATGGGTTCGACCCGAAAGCGAGTGGGACCCGATCAGCTTGAACTACACATCGGGGACCACGTCTTCTCCCAAGGGAGTGGTGAGCAGCCACCGTGGAGCTTTCTTGATAACCGTGAACTCCTTGCTCGATTGGTCTGTCCCGAAGCAGCCGGTGTATTTGTGGACGCTGCCCATGTTCCACGCCAACGGCTGGAGCTACACCTGGGGCATGGCGGCGGTGGGCGGCGCTAACGTCTGCCTCCGCCGCGTCGATGCGCCTTCCATCTACCAAGCATTAGAGAGTTACAAAGTAACACACATGTGTGGGGCGCCAGTTGTGCTCAACATGCTGACCAACCATCCCTGCAGCAAACCGCTGGAGAATCCCGTCAACATAATGACCGCCGGAGCGCCGCCGCCAGCGGCGGTGCTTGGCCGTGCTGAATCCCTAGGGTTCGTAGTGAGTCACGGGTACGGGCTGACGGAGACTGGCGGGCTGGTGGTGACGTGTGCTTGGAAGCAAGAGTGGAACCATTTGGAAGGAGCTGAGAGAGCTAGGCTCAAGGCGAGGCAAGGCGTGGGGACCGTCGGATTCACCGGAATGGACGTGGTGGAGGCGGACTCCGGCGAGAGCGTTCCGAGAGACGGGTCGACAATGGGGGAAATCGTGCTGAGAGGCGGCAGTTTGATGCTTGGGTATCTGAAAGATGCCGAGGGGACATCGAAATGCATGAGAGAGAATGGGTGGTTTTATACCGGAGATGTCGGGGTGGTTCATCCCGATGGGTACTTGGAGGTGAAGGACAGATCAAAGGATGTGATTATTTGCGGTGGAGAGAATCTGAGCAGTGTGGAGGTGGAGGCGGTTCTGTACAGTCATCCGGCGGTGAATGAGGCGGCGGTGGTGGCACGGCCGGACAGGTTTTGGGGGGAGACGCCGTGCGCGTTTGTGAGCTTGAAGGATGAGGTGGCGGAGAAGCCGACTGAGAAAGAGATAAGGGAGTTTTGCAAGGCAAGGCTGCCTCTTTATATGGTGCCGAGAATGGTGGTGTTCAAGGATGAGCTTCCCAAGACGTCCACCGGTAAACTCCAAAAGTTTTTGCTTAGAGATATGGCTAAACATTTGGGGAACTTTTAATCTTTATTGATATAAGAATGTAGTTTGTTTTATCGATCAGTTGAAATAAACATTGAATTTTGTTGATTTATATGCTCATAGCGAGGGCACTGCTCCACAAAATGCCCTAATAACGCTACAAAACTCTCCATGTGGTTTTCTCCAATAAAAAGCACGTAGGAAATGGCTTGTGAGGCTTATACAAGCACAAAATCAACCTTCAACAAACCTTTCTTGAACCTAAATAAACCATCTATATAATATATAAAAGTTGAATTCCATGCCTAATTGATTGACATTTGTCAATTTCAAATGTTGACATGTCTTTAATTTCATCCCACGTGTCCATTTGATTGGTTACGAAAATTAAGCAAAAAACATGTCATCATTTGTATAATTGTACATGTCATTAATTTGCATATATAGAAATTACCAATCAAATCATAAATATCACATTTAACATATAAAAAGTCATGCGTATGATATATATATATATATATATATATATATATATATATATATATATATATATATATATATATATATATATATATATATATATATATATATATATATGTTTTGTTCTTAAGTCGTGATTTAATACATTTCAATTGATGATGAATATTTTCAAGAATCATGATACTGTTAAAAATAGTATGACCCAGGAATATGATGTTCCTGAGAATCTTGATTTATTAAATAGATGGACTATTCCAATTATTAAACCTAATATGGTTTATAAACTTGGTATTTTTGAAAAATTAGGGTTCAAACAAATTGTTAAAACCACTGAATCTTCTATACCTCTTCATGATTCTGAAATGGTTATTAAATTACTTAGTAAAAATGATATTTTACCTTTTAAAAGAACTCATAAATTCTTACATATTGGTTGTGTTCAAGTTGCCTTTAGGCCACTTACTTTGAACGGATTACCAGAAAGTTTCCTTGCTACCCTTAGAGATGGTAGAAATCTTAATTGGAAACAATCCCTTATGGGAATTATTGAGTCTAGCTTAGCTTTAGGACCGGTGTATTTTGATGCCTATCCTAATTTATCCCTATCCTTATCAGATAGTAATATTTTTGAATCATTAACATTAAATGTTAAAACTCATGGTTATAATTACATACCTGGTACTGAAATTATGTGTATTTGCTATCGTATATATTATAAACCTTTATTTACACTTAATCCTTTTTAACTCGTGAATATATTTCTTCATGACAAAAATGAGCTATTCTGGAAGAAACCCTTTTTCCTCTCAAAGAGAAAGGGGAGGCAGAGGTTTCCCTATTATTCAGCAAGGGAAGAAATCCCTTTACAACCAGCATATTTCCGGTGTTAGTTCTTCTTCAAAAGGAGACGAGGTCCAAAAGAAGTTCCAGGAATTCCTCAGACAAAGAGGAAAGAATATACCAATGGAGGACAATTCCTCAAAATCAGAAGAGGAAGAATCATACTCTTCAGTTGCTCAGAAAGAATACAAATTCTTTGACTCCCCTAAAAAAGAGTTAATTTTAGTCATTGAAAATGACGATGAGACGTTCAAAGAGTCCCCATGGATTCTTATGGATAAGTATCTCCCGGCAAATTGTTGGAAGGTCGAGACTTACAAAACGAGAGGATTCTATGAGAATATCCTCACCAGCTTGGGAAGTGTTGATATTCAACACTATCCTCCTAAGAGTAAGGTGATTAACTACTCCAAGTTCATTATCAAGAAGATCATCTCCATCCATGAATGGGGGACTTCTCCTTTTGCTGAGAAAAGCATTACTAATGAGGTTACTAGGTCAGCTTACCAGTACAATTATTGGGATTACCTACATAGTTTTTATAAAACTCTTTTATATCAGAATCCTAAGCATTCTCACACATGGCTTATAAAAAATTGTGATAATATCAGTATGAATCAAATTCCAAATTGACTTTTCTTTTGGTGGGAAATTTTTGGTGCAATGGCAGATATTTTGCCTGAAGAGATTACATCTCTCCTAGAAGAATACTCTATTAGTTTTTCTTCTTTTAAAACTCACAATACATGTAGTAAAACTATTTGTATGTTTTTTGTTGATTCCGGAATTCCATGGGTTTGGAAATGGAAACCATAATTCGGGTTCACGACCAATGGTACGCCGTGTTTATGGAGAATTCATACTACTAGGTTTTGGAATAATCTAAATGTTATTACTCATGGCTCCAATGAGTCACCTTTACAGGAAAATATTCGTAGGATTAAATCTAAAATGGAAGATCATAAGAAGATCTCTGCTAAGAGGACTTCATATAGTCTTCCTTCGTTCTCTGAGTTCTCCAAGCAGTATTTTGACATTTTCTCTAAAGAAAAAATTATGGATCTTTATATGGACCACATTAAGAAGGACTTATTCAATGATATTGACTTTTCTAATTCAAAATCAGATGCTTCTATGAGTTCTGTTACTGACCTCCAAGATGCTCAGGATCCTAACGAAGATTATCAAGATCTTTCTTTACAAGAAAGTTTTGATTTGCTAAAATCCTCTCTTAAAGAGAAAGTAAAGGAAGGAAAAAGTTAATGGATGACTGGGAGATTTATCTCGTACGCTTCAGTTCATCACCAGATTGGAACAGCTGGGAAGTTCCTTTTCATGTTAGGTTCGATGAAAAATCTAACGAGATCACAGGTAATAATTATCTCAGGATTCTTAGAAAGAAGATTACGGCCCTTGAAAATTCTATTCTAATTGGGGAAGGGATTAGGCAGAGAAACAATTTTGTTGTCCAGTCATTAAAAGATTTTAAGAAGACTCTAAGACTTCTGAAGAAACAAGCTTCTTTAATGGCGATTTAAGGAAAATTTTATCTTAGAGCATTTCAGCAAGATGCATCTACAGTATCCGACAAATTAAATTTCGTCATTGCTTACACCAGCAGACCAAGCACTGTTCATGAATAGTAAAAACACTATTCACACTTTTTTATCTTTTTGAAATCCGGGGCTGATGTCCGGCTCTTTCTCTTTTCTATTTATTGTTGGAGTTTCCAACTCCTTAGGACAGACTTTTCGAGACTTTCTCTTTTTTTTCTTAATTCCTCTCTTGTATAATTATCGTGTGAAATATTAGTTGGTTTGAAGTTCTTGGTGTTCTTTAAGGTACTTTTGCTTTCATCCTTAGTCTTTTATTTTTATGATCGCCGCCTCAATGGCCGGCTAGGTTTCCTGTATTAAATCATGGCTTGACTCAACATTACTTTACTATCATGTGCATTTGTGAAATGTAAAATTTATTTCATTTAAGATATCAAAGGTAGAGTTTGGTTTGACCAGAAGGTATGCGGTTTCCAGTGATATTCACAAGTTAACCATGTGGGCTTGCCTTGTTTGCCGTTTTGCCGATTCCAGGCGCAGGCGTTTTCGGGCGTTAAGCTTTTTTCAGGTTAACTTATGGACTTTGGATGTCCTCAGTAATATCCTATCTGTGTTTCTAAAAGATCCAACAGGATAGTATTGATATATTAAGTACGATCTTGTTTTAATATAAATATATATATATATATATATATATATATATATATATATATATATATATATATATATATATATATATATATATATATATATATATATATATATTTTTCACCATCATCATTTTATTCCACCATCATTTTTCATTCGATAAAAAACGTATGGTTATGTGCGTTTTGTTTTGATAAATTAGGTTTTCTTGATTTTTTGCAAATGTTGTTATTTAGTTCTTTCGTTATTTTTTATTGATGATTTTTCTTTCATTTTTAATTTTATAATATTGTATTATCTCCAAAATTTCACAGTTATAATTTCAATATATTTTATGCTCAAATTTGGTGTTTATACTTTTAATTATTTTATGAAAGAATCACATAGGTTCGTATAAATACATGAATGAATCATCTTTATCTCATGATTTTACCAATATGTTTTATTTTGTTTTTCTTACTAATTAATATTTAAATTTTATTGTATTTTTCAGATGAATATCCTCTCGAAAGCTACGTTCGATGGGTTTAGGAAAGACATGTTCCTCGCTTATACTTTTAATATGATTGAATCGTCCTGATTGACAGACGGTGGTTTGCATAACAAAGAATTGGTATTTGGTTTGCATAACAAAGAATTGGTATTTGGGAATTGTAAGGGATTATCATACACGGTTTTGAACGGAGAGGCGAATGTTTTGCCGTTACAAGGTCGTATGATACTGCCTAATTCGTTTACTGAACGGGCGACAAATTTCTCTCGATATTAAAAATATTGCAGACATTCCATTTGGTTCTTTCACATTTGAATCGTTTCATTTATTACGATATTTTTTGTTTTTTCTATTTCATTTTAAAGTGCTACATTGGTCTCGATATTTTCGATCTGTTTTTATGTTATGTTTGGTACTTTCACATTAATGGCATTTGTTTATTTCATGGTAAAAATATTCTATATTCCTTTCAATATGATGTTAGTTTGCAACAATATACAGTGAACAAATTAAGCGATAAAATAGATCACGTGAGTATTCAGTATCCTATTTGATTCGGTTCGGATTTGGTTTGCAATGCTTCGGTTTAGTATGGTTTTGGTTTGGTTTGGTTCGTTTCACTTTCGCTCAGATGTATTCTGATGGCAAGTGAAATATGTTCGGGGGTGAGGAAGCCGGTTTTAGAAGAAGAATTATTGTTTCCAAATGCAACTTCTAAAATTGCAATTACCTCCCAAAAGTTATGTACATTTCGAAATGTGTGAGGGCCAGTTTGCAATTAAAAATAATTTTAACATGATTGTGTAAAGTTAACTATTATCATTTCAGTCCCTGATCTTCAACATCCCTATTAAAATAATGTGACATATTTACAACTTGCCCTTAACCCTTCAAATTGAAATATAACACACACACAAGCACACACACACCACCGTTCATATGTTATTGTGATCTGATATATATATATATATATATATATATATATATATATATATATATATATATATATATATATATATATATATATATATATATATATATATATATATATATATGCTACGAACACAAACACACACACCCCCTTCAAATTGAAGTATAACACACACAGATAAACACGCACACCGCCGTCAGATCATATATTATTGTGATATGTACCAAATATAGGATTTATATAAAATTACCATACTAACTGGAAACCAAATCCAACACAATCTACTGATTTTTTTTGCAGCTAAAATAAAAAAAATACAAACGTCCGTTGCTTAAATAATACTACACGCAGAATCACCAATACTACACGCAAAATTACAACGATGAAATAACAGTACAAAAATATCCATGTATATTTTAGCTGCTTATACAAAAAAACCCTAAATAAATATATATTATCATGTATACACGTGATGATAATTATTATTTAAAATTGTGTCATAATATTTGTATATAATTAGAAACAAAGTGCCACTTAGTTATTTAAATGTTTTTTTGTTAATTTACCATGTACTACTTTGTAAATTTCTAGAAGTATAGTTAAATGTATGTAAGCCCTTCTATTGTTAATATTTATCATTCACTAGCCCAATAGCCTATTATAATACTTTTGAAACACATCCTATTCATTCACACACCATATAGTTCAATAAACAAATAATAGTCAAAGCTCATAGTACTACATAAAAAAAAAAGTCTATATAATATATAAACGTTGAATTTCACACATAATTGATTGATATTTGTCAATTTCAATTGGTGACATGTATTCAATTTCATCCCATGTGGCAAATTGATTGGTGAAAACAAATCATTAAAAAACATGTCACCATTTTCCAAAATTAAAAAGATATTAAATTATTTTATTATATAGTTATATCATACTATTTATAAAATGCTCTAAATATACCAATTTTTGGAAACTCTAAATAGTATTATTTAACTTTAATTTAATTTAAATTTATTTAAATTCAATTTATAATCTTCAATTATTATAATTGTATGATTGATGGTGTTACGGAAATTTTGTATTTTAATTCATAAACTTGGTTTTATACAAAAAAAAAATATTGCAGAATAAATTATTTGATATTATACATTTTACATGAACATGACCAGAGAATATGTTTATCTTTTTTACTAATTTAATATCATATTCTTAATTACCAAAATTTCCCTGATGTTTGTTTATGTCTTACATAGACCCCCTTACAGTATGATTGTTCACGGAATTTTTTTTATTAAGTGGAATATTCCCCTAAAAATGCAGATTCTACCATGCACACGGCATTTGTTTATGGTACGTTTTAAAGACAAAAATTACTCTGAGGGGGACTTTACACGAAATATTTAGTCTTCTTAAATAACATATTCACAACTTTTTAGTAGTACTATTACCTCCCCTAAGGGTAATTTTTGTATTTAAAAAGTAAGATAAAAAGAAATGTCACGTATGCAAGGGTAGAATCCACAATTTTTGGGATATTATATGGAATAAAAAAGATTCCGTAAAAAATCACACCATAAGAGGGTCGTGTAAGACAAACAATCATCTGGGGGATTTTGGTATTACCGATAAGTGGGGGTGCTTTCCGTAATTTAGCCTAAGTTCATGAGGATTTTCGTTATTTATCCTATTAACAACGATTAACGTTCTTTTCACGTCTTAACGTTTGCTTATACCCTTATATTATTTTAAATAATTTTAATGCCAGCTTGATAATATAATTAAATATTAATTTCTAATATATTTAATATGTGTTTCTTGATGTTTCAGGTACACACATAAGGAATTTGATATAAAAGTTGCGAGATTGAATATAATTGTATTGTATACAAAATAATAGATACTTGCAAAAACATTGATGCAAAATCAGAATTAGGCTGTGATTAGTGTTAGCATTAGTATTATGATTATAATTAATATTCTTTGAATTAGTATTAGTAATAATACTAGGATTAGGATTTGGATGGATTAGGATTTGGATTCATATGATATTATAATTAATTATAATTAATATTATGATTATGATTATGATTATGATTGTGATTAATATTAGTAATTGAATTATAATTAAGATTATGATTATTGGTTAGTATTACAATTAGTGACATGTAATAGTATTATGATTATGTTAGCATTAGGATTACGATTATGGTTAGAATTAAAATTATAATTAGAGTTAACATTAGCATTATATAATATATAAAAGTTGAATTACAAACCTACTTGATTGACATTTGGCAATTTCAATTGGTGACATGTATTCAATTTCATCCCATGTAGCAAATTGATTGGTGAAAATAAATCATCAAAAAAACCATGTCACCATTTTCCAAAATTAAAAATATATTTAATTATTGTATTATATATTTATATCATAACATTTATAAAATCTTCTAAATATATCAACTTTCTTGGAAACTCTAAATAGTTTTATTTTTTAATTTAATTTTAATAGTAATAAATTTAATTTAAATTTATTTAAATTCAATTTGAAATCTTCACTTATTAAAATTGTATGATTGAAGGTGTTACGAAAATTTTGTATTTTAATTCATAAACTTGGATTTAATTGTATAAAAAAAATATTGTAGAATAAATCATTTGATATTATATATTTTACATGAACATGACAGAGAATATGTTTATCTTTTTTATTAATTTAATATTATATTCGTAATTACCAAAATTTCCCTGATGTTTGTTTTCGTCTTACATCAACCCCCTTATACGGTATGATTTTTCATGTAATTTTTTTTATTACGTGGAATATTCTACGAAAGTGCAGATTCTACCCTGCACACGACATTTGTTTATGGTACTTTTTAAAGACAAAAATTACCCTAATGGGGACTTTACACGAAATATTTATTCTTCTTAAATAACATCTTCACAACTTTTTAGTATTACTATTACCTCCCCTAAGGGTAATTTTTGTATTTAAAAAGTAAGATAAAAAAAAATGTCATGTCTGCAAGGGTAGAGAATCCACAATTTTTGGGATATTACATGGAATAAAAAATATTTCAAAAAAAATCACACCATAAGGGGGTCGTGTAAGACATAAACAAACATCTGGGGGATTTTGGTAATTAACGATAAGTGGGTGTGATTCCGTAAATTAGCACAAGTTCATGAGGATTTTCGTAATTTATCCTATTAACAACGATTATCGTTATTTTCACGTCTTATTGCTTGCTTATACCCTTATATTATTTTAAATAATTTTAATGTCAGTTTGATAATATAATTAAATATTAATTTCTAATATATTTAATATGTGCTTCTTGAAGTTTCAGGTAACATAAGGAATTTGATATAAAAGTTGCGAGATTGAATAGAGTTTTTTTGATACAAAATAATAGATAATTGCAAAAACACTGATCCAAAATCATAATTAGGATTGTGATTAGTATTAGCATTAGAATTATGATTATAATTAATACTCTTTGAATTAGTATCTATATAATATATAAAAGTTGAATTGCACACCTAATTGATTGACATATGGCAATTTCAATTGGTGACATGTATTCAATTTCATCACATGTGGCAAATTGGTTGGTGAAAATAAATCATCAAAAAACATGTCACCATTTTCCAAAATTAAAAAAATATTTTATTATTTAATTATATATTTATATCATACCATTTATAAAATCCTCTAAATATATCAACTTTCTTGGAAATTCTAAATAGTTTTATTTTTAATTTAATTTTAATTGTAATTAATTTAATTTAAATTTATTTAAATTCAATTTGAAATCTTCACTTATTAAAATTGTATGATTGATGGTGTTACGAAAATTTTGTATTTTAATTCATAAACTTGGATTTAATTATATAAAAAAAATATTGCAGAATAAATCATTTGATATTATACATTTTACATGAACATGACCAGAGAATATGTTTATCTTTTTTAGTAATTTAATATTATATTCGTAATTACCAAAATTTCCCTGATGTTTGTTTTCGTCTTACATCAACCCCCTTATGGTATGATTTTTCATGGAATTTTTTTTATTACGTGGAATATTCTCCGAAAATGCAGATTCTACCATGCACACGACATTTGTTTATGGTACTTTTTAAAGACAAAAATTACCCAAAAGGGGACTTTACACGAAATATTCATTCTTCTTAAATAACATATTCACAACTTTTTAGTATTACTATTACCTTCCCTAAGGGTAATTTTGTTGGAGTAAGTGACCAACAAGCCAACTTGTGGCTGTGGTATTTCCTTTTATCTTGTAATAAAACAATCGTTTTTTTCGTTCGTAATAATAAAACATTTCATTTGGCATTCTATATCTCTTATCGCATGCAAGTAGCATAGATATAGTCCTAACGAGTTACTCTATTACTGTGAGTTGATCTAGTAGAATCATGAGATAACTTAGCAATGTAATGTAACTGTTAAACCTTGTTCCTAGTCGATGGGTTACGCCAATAATGAGGATACCGGCCTTTCCCTTTTGAGACTAGCACTTAGTGTATGTATACTGCGTCTCATCAGTCCTCGGTGTTGTGACATCGGCATACTTGAGTGGGTGCTCATACTAGATGAGTTCACTGAACTCCCTTGCCCTAGAAATCTATAAGTGGTTCTCATTCATCGAGTAATAGGTTTCTAAGATATAGTTGTACACCATTAGTCCTTAAGACCCAGACATCACCGTGACTTCACTAGAGGACCGATTGTATCGTGACCTGTCCCTGAGTCCCACAGCGGACCGCTCCAAGGGCCAACGTTCGTGCAATCCGAAATCTAGTGTGAAGTCTGTGCATTGTAGTAGGTGATTCGAGCGCTTGAGTAGTCATGGATGTCCTGTGTGTTCTGACGGTTTATAATCCAAGGAATCTCTGGCCAGAGTTGATAGTGGGGTGATTAGGGAAATGTGTTTCCCTAAGTCGCACACAAACGGATTTATAATACCTAGAACGTTCGCACGGTTATTGAACTTTATAAGAGGTCTCGGTGAACCAATGCCTCTAGTTCAATCGGGACATGTGCTGCGAAGGGATCGTACTGTACGCTAACTATATCATAAGGTTCTTGCAGGCACTTCACTTGTATCTAGGGAATCATGATGCGTAGTTGCTAGACGCCAATCTTGATTCGTTGGGCACCGATTTGATCGGCGATTAAGTAAAATGAGTTTTACTTTAATCGGGACTCTTGGGAGGAGTTCAAATAAGAACAATGTGTTGTTCGAATCACAAAGAGTTGTGAGCCCACGGCTAGCATACACCTGAACCATTGAGGGTCACACTTCTCGTGTAACACGGATCCTTGATAACAATGAGCATAGGTTAATATGTTAATCTTTGCAAAGTTGGAGGTCAATATGATTGAGTCCAAGATTCGTAATTATGGATTACGAGTCGGAATAAACGTAGAGAAAGAGACATGCGGAAATTAGTGAACTTTCTAAATTGGGAAGTTTCCCGATTTAGCAGGTCCACTGAAATGGAAGTTTCCACTTTTGGAAATTGGAAATTTCAAAGAGGCACTCGTATCGACGAGGACTTTAAGCTCGTCACAAATATAATTTTGTTATAACTTTGTGGACGATCGTTTATTAGAAACGAGGCTGACGAGGGAATGGACTTAATGCATCAGTGGGTCAAGCCCAATGACTTAAGCCCACAAGGGTTGAGAACCCTAAGTATAAATAGATCTCAAACAAGTGTTTGAGATCAGATTTTTACACCCCAAAAACCCTAGCCGTCCAGCCCTAGCCGTCCAGCTTCTCGGCCGCCGCTGCCCCGCCGCACCGCCGCCGTCCGCCGCCGGAATCCGCCGGTTTTTCCCTCTCCTTTCTCTATCGTATTCCCTTGTTATCTAACCCCTTTGTATCTAGTGCTACAGTAGGGGGAGATCGGTTTATTCGAGGTGAAACCTAATTGGAGAGGAGCTGCTGCCCCGACGGAATCGCCACACCGCCGCTGCACCGCCGCACGCGCCGTTGCACCGCCCACGCGCCGCCGCCGCTGACACGCACGCGCCGCCGTCGCTTCACCTTCGGACCAGCTGCCGTTTGGTGGTGTTCCTGCAGCCCCTAGGAGTGGTATAACGCAGCTTGTACGTGTCTGAGTTTGGATTTCGATTCGTCGAAATCTCACGCTACAAGAGGTAATTAAATCGGAACTTTCGTAATTCGATTCAAACATGTTTGTATGATTTTTAATTTACGAGCATGAGTAATATGTGATTACGTGTTTCGATATTTGTAATATGATGAACAATCATGTTTTATATTTTTCGGTTTTACATGTTTTTAATAAAAATCGATAATTACCATATGTATGGCGGAAGCGTTAACGTACGTTGACTATGTGATTAGTTTATGCATGTAATCGAAATTAGTTCGATTTAAAATTTTTAAATTCCGCTGCGTATACATGCACGACCCCCAACAATGGTATCAGAGCCACGGGTTAATCGTTTATTTGTCAACGTGTTTATCGCTTTCGAAAGCATGCTTTGATTTGTTGAATTGTTGAATTATTGGTGTTATCAAATTGGGTGGTTTAATATTAATTAAATATTTTGAATATTTCAGAAAATATAAAATTTTATTTATTTTTAAAAACTCGGATTTTTCTGCTACTGCTGTCGGTTTTCAGCTGACCGAACCGGTCCGGTCGGACCGGTCTGACCGGTCCGGTCAGCACACACAAAAAAAAAAATAAAAAAAAATTATTGATTTTCTGATATTAATATTAAAATTAATTGATTTTTAATTTTTGAAATTATTTATCAATTAAACCCAATTAGATAATTGATCCATTAATTTAATTTGAATTCAAAGAATAGTGTTGGATTAATTATTTAATTTAATCGTTAAATTAGTTTAATTAATGGAACACAAATTAAATGGCAAATAATTAATGGACTTCATTCTTATTTGATTGTTTTATGAGTGAAGGGAGTCCGTTAATTATATTTGCAATTAATCGTATTAATTAATTAATTCATGAGATGAATGATTGTAATTAAGTACGATGATGATCGTATGTCTCTCTTAGGATCAATATGCGTTTCCACATACCTAGAGAACATAGTTGTAGGAATCACAAACGATCATAACCTAAAACTTCCGATGAGCTAATAAGATTTATTAAATAAAATCCCTCATTCTTAATCAAGAATAATTATCAAGCTATAAAGAAAAAACCAAATTGTTGAATTTTTCTTTCCTTCTACCAACAATTAAATTATGTGTAGCCTCTCATAATAGTGCAGTAAGCCGTGTTAGCGGGGAGTGCTATTGAGGGATAAGCTGTAATTTAATTGACATTAGATGGAGATACGGTCATAGATAAAATTATATTGGATTAATGTGGTCGGCTAGATTAACTAGGGATTGCATTAGTTTGATATAGTTGGATCTGTGACATCTCATATTGGTAGGCTAGACTTGACACACGAAGATTTTGATATTCGCTAGATTAACTTAGGTCATTATCAAGTGTGAGGTAAACAAACTTTAGGGTCACATAGTGATGTGATTGATAGTACTCTACCTTTAGGCTTATGTATTCGGGATAGATTAACTACGGGTTACATTAGCGCTATTGGACCTAAAGCCCATTAAAGAAAAATAAGTTTTCTCGATTGTCTGCTAGAGGGTGGTGGAATTCGATAAAATTAGTGGGAGAACAATTAAAACATAAAAGTCCAAAATTTTAATTGTAACGATTATTACGAACTAAACTCTAATTATTGTCTTCTTAAAATTTTCTCAGCAACAATGTCCAAACATCCCCTTTCCTCTATCCTCGACCAAAACAAACTCACCGGTCCAAACTATTTGGATTGGCTTCGCAATCTGAAACTTGTGCTCCAAGTCGAGGAGCGTCTCTATGTGCTCAATGAACGTCCCCCCGCTGCTCTCTCTGCGACTGCTATTGCTGACGAGACTGCCACTTTCGAGGCATGGAAGAAGGACGACCTCCATGCGAGGTGCTACATGTAAGCATTCATGGTGCCAGAGCTCGTGAGGAAGTATGAGTCTCACGTGCATGCTTATGATATCAAGCATCATCTTGAAAGCATGTACAGTGAGAATACTAGGGCATCGAGGTACTCAGCTACCAAGGAGTTGATCACCATGAGGCTGCGTGAAGGGGCTTTGGTCCACGAGCACGGTCTCAAGATGATCACTCTCCTTGAGAAGCTGGTGAGCCTTGATGTCACCCTCCCGGCCGAGCTCTCGGTGGATTTGATCCTAGTGTCCCTTCCTAGTTCTTATGAATCGTTCATAGTGAACTTCAACATGAACAAGGTCGATCCACCATTGGATGAGTTGTTGAACATGTTGGTCAGCTATGAGTCCACGATCAAGAAGGAGAAATCTGTTCTCCTAGTTGTTCCTTCTGCGAAGAAAGGTTCTTTCCAGAAGAAAAGGAAAGAAAGGAGTTTCGGCCCGAGCAAGAAACTTGAGAAGGGCGAATCGAGCGGAGTGAAGAATGACAAGGTCACCAAGCAAGTTGATGACGCTTGCCATCATTGTGGAAAGAAGGGCCATTGGCGACGCAACTACAAGGCTTACCTCGATCAGAAACGTTCTGAAAAGGGTACATATCTAATTGAAGTTAACTTGTCCGTTAAATCTTCTTCTTGGGTATTGGATACTGGTTGTGGCTCACATCTTTGTAATGATTTGCAGCTCATGACAAGAAGTAGGAGACTTAATGTGGGTGAGACCTACCTAAGAATGGGCAACGGAGCAAGGGTTGCTGCTGAAGCCATTGGGACGATTTATCTTTCTGTTTTGGATTCTAGTTTTTCCATTGTTTTGAACAATTGTTTATTTGTTCCGTCACTTATTCGAAACCTTATTTCTATTCCTGTTTTGGATAATGAAGGTTTTAATTTTGTTTTTGGAAATTCGATTTGCATTATACAAAAGGATCAAAATATGATTTGTAAGGGACAACTTATAAACAACTTATATGAACTCAATCCAAATGAAATACCAATTAACGTTATATCAGCAAAACGAAAAGATATAAGTCTTAACCCCGCACAACTTTGGCACGCTCGACTGGGTCATATTTCCTTGAGAAGGATGAACAAATTTTTGAGTGAAGGATTGTTCTCCTTGGAGGACGTGAAATCACTTCAAACTTCTGTATCCTGCCTTAAAGGAAAAATGATCAAAACTCCCTTCAAATGGAAGATGGAACGAGCCGAGGGTCTTTTGGATTTGATCCATTCAGACGTGTGTGGTCCACTAAGCGTTAGTGCTAGGGGTGGTTTTAACTACTTCGTTACCTTTACCGACGATTATTCTAGGTATGGTTTCGTGTACTTAATGAAGTATAAGTCTGAAACTTTTGAAAAGTTCAAAGATTTTAGACACCAACTAGAAAACCAACTCGGTAGACGTATTAAGAAACTACGATCCGATCGTGGTGGCGAATACTTAAGTACTGAGTTTATAGACTATCTTAAAGAGAATGGGATTCTGTTTCAATGGACTCCTCCTGGAACTCCTCAACTTAATGGAGTTTCCGAACGTCGGAATCGAACACTTTTAGACATGGTTCGATCTATGATGGGGTTCACCGAGCTACCGGCATACCTGTGGGGTCATGCACTCCTAACTGCCGTGTATTTGCTGAATAGGGTTAATACCAAAGCAGTTAACTCCACACCTTATGAACTTTGGCACTCCAAGAAACCCACGTTTAAACATATTAGGATATGGGGTTGTCCCGCTTACGTGAAGCGGCTAGTGGGAGATAAGTTGGATAGAAAATCCGACTTATGCTATTTTGTGGGGTATCCCGAGGATTCCATGGGATACGAATTCTACTATGTTTCCGAGGCAAAGGTGTTCGTCTCGAGAAATGCCGTGTTCCTTGAGAAGGAATTTCTATCGGATAGAAAGGGCAGTGTAGTTGATCTCGAAGAAGTTCGAGAACTACAATCTGAAGTTCAAGCACAACAATCAGATAATGAACCAATTCAACAAACCACTAATATACCTCCTGAACCGTCACTGCGTAGATCCGAAAGAGTTCGGAGAGCGCCTGATAGGTTATTCCTCGTTGATGAAGTTGACCAAGGATGTGATCCTAGAACTTTCAACGAAGCTGTATCGGATACAGACAAGGGACATTGGCTTAATGCCATGAAATCCGAAATGGACTCTATGTACTCCAACAAGGTATGGACCTTGGTAGATCCACCCGAGGGAATCGTTCCCATAGGCTGCAAGTGGATCTATAAGAAGAAAATTGGAGTAGATGGAAAGGTATCAACCTACAAGGCTAGATTGGTAGCGAAGGGTTATACTCAAAAGCAAGGAGTTGACTATGAGGAAACCTTCTCTCCAGTTGCTATGCTCAAGTCCATTAGGATTTTGCTGGCCATCTCTGCGTGGTATGACTACGAGATATGGCAAATAGATGTGAAGACCGCTTTCCTTAATGGGGACATTGAGGAAGAAATTTACATGGCGCAGCCGGAAGGCTTCATATCTTCTGGAGATGAGCAAAAGGTTTGCAAACTCGAGCGATCCATTTATGGATTGAAACAAGCATCCAGTAGTTGGAACAAAAGGTTCAACACAACTATCAAAGAGTTTGAATTTGTGAAAAACCCGGAGGAACCTTGTGTCTACAAGAAGGTTAGTGGGAGTGCAGTGACTTTCCTTGTACTTTATGTTGATGACATACTACTCATTGGGAATGATGTAGGGATGTTACAGTCAACTAAAGTATGGTTATCCACACGTTTCTCGATGAAGGATTTGGGAGAAGCATCCTACGTATTGGGAATACGGATCTATAGAGATAGATCGAGGAGATTACTTGGCTTGTCCCAATCCATGTACATAGACACCGTTCTTAAACGGTTTAGCATGGAAGAATCCAAGAAGGGATTCTTGCCAATGTCCCACGGGGTTCGTCTCTCGAAATACATGCGTCCTCAAACGCAAAAGGAAATCGAGGAGATGAAAAGGACACCTTATGCATCCGCTATAGGAAGCATAATGTATGGCATGCTGTGTACACGACCTGATATTGCGTATGCTGTGAGCGTCACAAGCAGATATCAGTCCGACCCCGGCCCAGCCCATTGGAAGGCTGTGAAGGACATCCTCAAGTACTTGCGAAGAACTCGAGATTTGTTTTTAGTCTATGGGGATACCGAGTTGAAATTAGAAGGCTTCACGGATTCTAGTTTTCAATCGGACGTGGATGACTCGAAGTCAAACTCGGGGTATATATTCAAAGTCAACGGGGGTGCCGTGTGTTGGAAGAGTTCCAAACAAGGCACAACGGCTGATTCCACCACCGAGGCTGAATATATTGCAGCATCAGATGATTCAAAGGAAGGGTCATGGATTAGGAAATTCATCCAAGAGTTGGATGTATTTCCAAATGCTAGCGATCCAGTACGGCTGTACTGCGATAACAACGGAGCCGTAGCGCAAGCTAAGGAACCAAGAGCTCATCAGAAGTCGAAGCACGTGTTGAGAAAATACCATGTGATCCGAGAGATCATAGAGAGAGGTGAAGTCAAGCTAGACAGAGTCACCTCGGAGGACAATATTGCAGATCCCTTCACCAAGCCATTGTAAGGATCAGTCCACGAGAAACATCGAGAGTCGATGAGACTTAGATTTATGAGTAGTTGGCTTTAGGTCAAGTGGGAGATTGTTGGAGTAAGTGACCAACAAGCCAACTTGTGGCAGTGGTCTTTCCTTTTATCTTGTAATAAAACAATCGTTTTTTTCGTTCGTAATAATAAAACATTTCATTTGGCATTCTATATCTCTTATCCCATGCAAGTAGCATAGATATAGTCCTAACGAGTTACTCTATTACTGTGAGTTGATCTAGTAGAATCATGAGATAACTCAGCAATGTAATGTAACTGTTAAACCTTGTTCCTAGTCGATGGGTTACGCCAATAATGAGGATACCGGCCTTTCCCTTTTGAGACTAGCACTTAGTGTATGTGTACTGCGTCTCATCAGTCCTCGGTGTTGTGACATCGGCATACTTGAGTGGGTGCTCATACTAGATGAGTTCACTGAACTCCCTCGCCCTAGAAATCTATAAGTGGTTCTCATTCATCGAGTAATAGGTTTCTAAGATATAGTTGTACACCATTAGTCCTTAAGACCCAGACATCACCGTGACTTCACTAGAGGACCGATTATATCGTGACCTTTCCCTGAGTCCCACAGCGGACCGCTCCAAGGGCCAACGTTCGTGCAATCCGAAATCAAGTGTGAAGTTTGTGCATTGTAGTAGGGGATTCGAGCGCTTGAGTAGTCATGGATGTCCTGTGTGTTCTGACGGTTTATAATCCAAGGAATCTCTGGCCAGAGTTGATAGTGGGGTGATTAGGGAAATGTGTTTCCCTAAGTCGCACACAAACGGATTTATAATACCTAGAACGTTCGCACGGTTATTGAACTTTATAAGAGGTATCGGTGAACCAATGCCTCTATTTCAATCGGGACATGTGCTGCGAATGGATCGTACTGTACGCTAACTATATCATAAGGTTCTTGCAGGCACTTCACTTGTATCTAGGGAATCATGATGCGTAGTTGCTAGACGCCAATCTTGATTCGTTGGGCACCGATTTGATCGGCGATTAAGTAAAATGAGTTTTACTTTAATCGGGACTCTTGGGAGGAGTTCAAATAAGAACAATGTGTTGTTCGAATCACAAAGAGTTGTGAGCCCACGGCTAGCATACACCTGAACCATTGAGGGTCACACTTCTCGTGTAACACGGATCCTTGATAACAATGAGCATAGGTTAATATGTTAATCTTTGCAAAGTTGGAGGTCAATATGATTGAGTCCAAGATTCGTAATTGTGGATTACGAGTCGGAATAAACGTAGAGAAAGAGACATGCGGAAATTAGTGAACTTTCTAAATTGGGAAGTTTCCCGATTTAGCAGGTCCACTGAAATGGAAGTTTCCACTTTTGGAAATTGGAAATTTCGAAGAGGCACTCGTATCGACGAGGACTTTAATCTCGTCACAAATATAATTTTGTTATAATTTTGTGGACGATCGTTTATTAGAAACGAGGCTGACGAGGGAATGGACTTAATGCATCAGTGGGTCAAGCCCAATGACTTAAGCCCACAAGGGTTGAGAACCCTAAGTATAAATAGACCTCAAACAAGAGTTTGAGATCAGATTTTTACACCCCAAAAACCCTAGCCATCCAGCCTCTCGGCCGCCGCTGCCCCGCCGCACCGCCGCCGGAATCCGCCGGTTTTTCCCTCTCATTTCTCTATCGTATTCCCTTGTTATCTAACCTCTTTGTATCTAGTGCTACAGTAGGGGGAGATCGGTTTATTCGAGGTGAAACCTAATTGGAGAGGAGCTGCTGCCCCGACGGAATCGCCTCACCGCCGCTGCACCACCGCACGCGCCGCTGCACCGCCCACGCGCCGCCGCCGCTGACACGCACGCGCCGCCGTCGCTTCATCTACGGACCAGCTGCCGTTTGGTGGTGTTCCTGCAGCCCCTAGGAGTGGTATAACGCAGCTTGTACGTGTCTGAGTTTGGATTTCGATTCGTCGAAATCTCACGCTACAAGAGGTAATTAAATCGGAACTTTCGTAATTCGATTCAAACATGTTTGTATGATTTTTAATTTACGAGCATGAGTAATATGTGATTACGTGTTTCGATATTTGTAATATGATGAACAAGCATGTTTTGTATTTTTCGGTTTTACATGTTTTTAATAAAAATCGATAATTACCATATGTATGGCGGAAGCGTTAAGGTACGTTGACTATGTGATTAGTTTATGCATGTAATCGAAATTAGTTTGATTTAAAAATTTTAAATTCCGCTGCGTATACATGCACGACCCCCAACAAATTTTTGTATTTAAAAAGTAAGATAAAAGAAATGTCATGTCTGCAAAGGTAGAATCCACAATTTTTGGGATATTACATGGAATAAAAAATATTTCATAAAAAATCACACCATAAGGGGGTCGTGTAAGACATAAACAAACATCTGGGGGATTTTGGTAGTTACCGATAAGTGGGGGTGATTTCCGTAATTTAGCATAAGTTCATGAGGATTTTCGTAATTTATCCTATTAACAATGATTTTCGTAATTTATAAATGGTATAATATTCCCTGATATTATTTTATATAATTTTAATGTTAGTTTGATAATATAATTAAATATTAATTTTTAATATATTTAATATGTGTTTGTAGGAATTTGATATAAAAGTTGCGAGATTGAATAGAATTTTTTTATACCAAATAATAGATAATTGCAAAAGCATTGATACAAAATCATAATTAGGATTGTGATTAGTATTAGCATTAGAATTATGACTATAATTAATACTCTTTGAATTAGTATCAGTATTAATACTAGGATTAGGATTTGAATTAATATAGTATTATAATTAATATCAGGATTATGATTATGATTAATATTAGTATTAGAATTATAATTAAGATTATAATTATTGATTCGCAATACAATTAGTGACATGTATTAGTATTATGATTATGATTAGCATTAGGATTAAGATTATGGTTAGACTTATTATTATAATTAACATTAGCATAGCATTAGTATTATTAGTAGTAAAATTATTAGGATTATAATTAATGTTAGAAATAGGTTCACGATTAGAATTATGATTAGGATTAGAATCATGATTAGTGTTATGAATAGGATTAGGAATAGGATAAGGATTTGGATAATATTAGTATTACAATTATAATCAGCATAAGCACATCTAGATTAACATTAATATTAAAATTAGTATTAACATTAGAATATTTACATTAGCATTAACATTAACAATATTAACATATTAGTATTAATATGAATATTAGTATTAGTATTAGTTTTATTATTAGTATTAGTATTAGTATTGGTACGAGTATGAATATTCATATTAATTAGTATCAGTATTAGTATTAGTATTAGTATACTATCAGTATTAGTATCGATATTAGTATTAGTATTAGTATTAGTATTAGTATTAGTATTAGTATTAGTATTAGTATTAGTATTAGTATTAGTATTAGTATTAGTATTAGTATTAGTATTAGTATTAGTATTAGTATTAGTATTAGTATTAGTATTAGACTATTAGTATGAGTATCAGTATTAGTATGAGTATCAGTATTAATCGAATTAGTATCACTATTGGTAACAATATTGGTATCAATATTGGTATCGATATTGGTATCAACATTGGTATCAATACTGGTAGTGGCGTCGTATACATCATATCTCTTTTGCAATATTTATATGTTTTATTGTTGTTTGAGTAATGTGCATCACTAATTGAACAACATTAGTGATAAACTTGCAGGTTTAATATCTATTGTGTTACTTCTTTGCTCCCCTGTTTGTTGTTAGCTTAGTTATTTTGTAGAATATTCACATGGTGTAGTAAATTGTGTGCAATATTTATAAGTTTTATTGTTGTTTGAGTAATGTGCATCACTAATTGAACGATATTGGTGATAAACTTGCAGGTTATTTGAATATCTATTGTGTTACTTCTTTGCTACCCTGTTTGTTGTTACCTTAGTTATTTTCTAAAAGATTCACATGGTGTAGTAAATTGCAATCCAAGAAATAGAATTATACCATATGTTTTAAATGATTTCACTTAATCTTTATATCGTATTTTGGGCACTTCATGTTTTCTTATCTGTAATCTTTAACTTAATTTCATATGTTACAACTCTAAATTAATAGATAAAGTTTATGTTTTTTATTTCCTTCCATTTTGTTTTACTTGAATAGGTATTGTTATAAAAAGATAGTCATTTACATAAGTTTATTTTTCTCATTTTGAAACTCACCTCCGTGCAACGCACGGGTGAAATACTAGTTTAGTAGGAAACACAATCCTACACAATTTGTACCTCTATTTTAGATAAGTATAAAAAATATCTAATCTAAAATAAATATATGAAAATAAATCAAACAGTCCTAACTAATTAAAACTATACAATTCCAAAAAATAAACTTGAAAATAAATCTTTTTTCCATCTTTAATTTTCGAATGCTTGGTGGATTTCTTCTTTCAGCAACATCCGAAATTTGGCGCCAACAAATTTGAAATTGTAGGTCTATCATAAATTGATAAATAGTTGAAATAGAGTTCTGTGATGCTAGAGATAGATCACCTGATATAGTTGAGGTAGAATGAGTTGGAAGAGCAAAGCGGATCACTGGCTCACGAGCTTGATAGTCCCGAGGTACCTGTTGATCAGAGACTACGTAAACTAAGCCGGTTTGATCCGGTGCAAACCCCTCGACTAGGGGTGCAAGTTGGAACGAAATTTTCAATTTCCACCGGTTTCAATCCGGAAAGTTCCGATTTTGGAACAACTTTTTTCATTCCGACTTCCGAAATTCCGATTTCCGAATATTTCCGATTTTTTTGGATTGGAATTGGAATTATATAAAATAAATTTGAAATTTCCGATTTCCGATCCGATTTAATTCCGGAATTAATTCCGAAATAATCCGATTTTTTCCCGAAAAATACACCTATAAATAATATATATTATATAATACTTGTTTTTCCGAAAAATACAACTGTGAGTTTTGTTTTAGGATTTTGACATAATGAACTTTTGTTAGAAGTTTTATTGGATATTATGTTGTGTTTATTTTTTTATTTATTTTTTTAACTGAATTTAATAGTTATTAGTTTACTTTTATCAACGTGAATGTTCTTATTTTTGAAATATTATGAACATTTTAGAAAATCTCGGCTAATTTTTGAAATTTTAAAGCTTATGTGATTTCCGATTTTTTTCCGAAATTCCGAAATTTCCGAGCCTTTTGGAATAGGAATGAATTTTTAGATTCCGAAAATTTTGGAATTGGAATTGGAATTGATTTTGTACTTCCGAATGTTTTTGGAAATTTTCCGAAAAGGCTTATTCCGATCCGATCCATCCGACTTTCACCCCTACACTCGACGCTCAAGTCAGACGTGTGATTTGCAAAGGTTGAGAGAGAACTCAGAGAATAGAAATGCTAGAATATTGAACGTACCTTAACAAATGAGTTAAAATCTTTAATTATACCTCATTCATTGGGCTGAAGTTAATAAGTTGAGATTGTCGGACCCAAACCTTATTTGGAGGTGCTTAGGCCTTCGTTGTAGTGGTCTTCGAAATTGGGCTTGTGGCTCTGTAGGTAAATAAATTGAAGGCCCATTGGATTGGCCCAATTGGGCATATCATTAAGCCCCCACTCTCGAGTCGATGTGGGAGCCAAGTCGAAAGGGGTGCCGAATCGTGTCGAGAGTAGATCGGGTGTTGTAGTTTTGCGTTAGTCGTTGTCGTTGAATAACAATAATAATATATTATTATTCCCCCCATTTTTTGGGTAGAAGGATTTATATTTAAGAGCCTTAAATATAAAATTCCTGTAATATAAAGTGAATCCCATCCGAGGTGAAAAGGAGCAATTAACAACTATCGCACGTGAGAATTATGGGCAAGTAGTTTGCTTCTTCACCATACTTTTATTTATTTTCGCTGGCATAATTTTTCGTAGAGTAAAAATTTTCCCTAGCTAAGGCACTCGTAAGATAAAATAATATTTATCACGAGTGACGCGGGAAATCCAAACGGTTGATAATTAAATTGTGAGAGGAGGTGAAGAGGCACGAGATGTGTTGGAACTTCGGTTGCACTTTGACGATCGATCACGAAATTGGCGGTTTGAAGCTCTCACTCTATTTGCTCTCCCTTTTCATAATTGATAATTAGCTGCAATAATATACTCAATATAATGGAGAAGACAAGGTGAGGCGCGGACTAGGTCGCTCTCTTAAGATGAATTTCACGACCCCTTCTCTAATGAGGTGCAAAAAGGTTCCGATCGTGTCGCCTATGGGATACAACAGCCCAGCCTATCTCTCCGCTGTAACTTCACCGAAATTACACGTTCGAGTGAAGAAGAAGCTTACACCCGACACACAACAAAAGCTCAAAGTATACGTATATAGTATAAAAAAAATATTTCTTTTATCATCTCTTGTACTCTTTTTTTCACTTCCATTTACCAAGCTATAATGCCCCCTTTATATAGTATATAATATGACCCCCCATAAAACTTCACTTTAATATAGAATTTATAGTGTTTTATGTAGGAGAATAATGACTTTGAAGGTTTCAAAATAGTGGTCTAATGACCCTCATAAAATTGGTCAAAGTCATTATTATATTTTATAATAAAATATATTGTTTTTATTAAAATAACCCAACAATCCCCCACTTATTTTAATAAAAATAAGAATATAAATATACTTGAGCTTTTGCGGAATATTATGCATAATGAAAGTGGAAAATGCCTTCAAACCTTCACTTAGTACAATATGTTTCTCGTACTAGAATCAAAGTGGACTTAGCCTTCAAACAGTGACCCTTGGGGCACGTAGAATCATATTGCACACATAATACTCAAAGTGTCCCGATCGAAGCTTCTAAAGCCAACACGTTAACGGCCATGCGCTTTACCCCATTTCTCATGAGAGCTCTAGAGAACAGCCTTAATTCTCATAGGAAGCGGCCCCACTTCCACACTCACAAGGTGAATTCTATCAAGGATGTTTACGTAACTCCAACACCCCACCTATCCGGGCTATAGAACTAATTAAGAGATCAAAGTCTCAACCTCACAATTCGCTACGAGCTTTATTAGTGCACACGCACCATAGGGATGGATAATAAAAGTGTGCACTTTTAAATCAATCAAGTTGCTTTCAGATCGTTGGTCTCCAACCTAGTTCTTGGGATCTCCAGTCCCTAGGTGGTTGTATCCTCATCAACAACTTTACAAAATATATTAGGCTTTAACCCAATCCCCCTCGATGCATTTCAGATGATTTCTGGAATAATATGAAATATAATTTCACAAATTTAGTAGCGCATATCTGACATTTAGTCTCGTAGACTCAATGGTTTATTAACCATTCTCAAATAATTTTACATGTAATATCTCATAGATTTTCACGTGAATTTTCACATATATTCACAGTACTGTATTTTCTTTTAATGGTTCCGGATTCCATTAAAAGATTCTCATATTTGCCAACTGCAGTTTTTCAATCACATCTATCAATGCACAAATCATTAATTTTTCACAATCTCATTAATCAAAGCACAAAGCATTTGATTTATTCTCAATCATGTTTATCAAAGCACAAAGCATTTGATTTATTCTCAATCATATTTATCAAAGCACAAAGCATTGATCTATCCCACATCGGGATTTTATATATCACATTAGGCATCAATCGACCTCTTCACAGGTTAATGTCAAAACAATCAATCAAAAATTGATATGAATTTTGGCTTTTAAATTTTCAACATATAGTCATTCACACAAGGTGATAAATCTAATTAAATAGGAATATAATTCCTCTTATTTAGATTTTCAATAATCAACAATATTGAAACTTTCAAAAACGTTTCACTTCACCAATCACAAATTTATTTGCTAATATATTTTTAGCAAATTTATTAATCACAATTAGGCCTTTGTAAATCACATCAATGTCACATACATGCAAATTTAGGCCTATAATATTTCGGCCTAATCAAGATTGCAAATAAAACATAATTTATCACATTATTACTATACAAAGTTGCAATCATAAAGTGAGCAATTTAAACAAAGATCGCGTTAAAATCAATAATATGCTCATATAGGTAGAGGTAAAACCCCCGACTATATCTCAATATTTAAACAATACATAAAATGTTTAATCATATGATCATGCTCTCTAAGACCCCCACCCACCATTTCACATCAAATGTTTCAACACACGCATGATGAATTAGATTCAAGATATAATATATCATGCTCATTTTCACAACTAGAAAAAACTATAACACCCCCAATAATTCTCCATTTAAATAAATTATTTATTTTTATAAACAATTGCTCTAATAATTCACCATAATTGATAATCATTGATCAACACCAGTACCTCATGTAAATATACTGCCGTTCATAGATAATACGTAAGCCATGCAGTGAACACACAAAAATAATATAATAGAGCATTCAAAACTCTTCATGTATCACATAAACATTTAAGTAATTTAATTAGATAACCAACGAAAACTAAAAAGGACCATGCTTCTTTATCACTCATAAAAAAATGATACATGTAATATCAAAATGACATTTTGACATGCGTGTTATTTAACAAATTTATTTCTAAAAGAAACGGTAAGAAAATCAAAAAACACAAGGGGGTCATAATATGCAGTTAATTACACCTTAATCAACACATTACTAATTCTTTACTCGTGTATTAATTACTCAAAAGACGAACGGCACAAAGTAAATTTTTTTTTTTTTTATTTTTTTTTTAGAAAATGAAGGTTGAGCAAGTAGTACTAATTTCACAAATCAGTAGATTATTTTTGAAAAAACGACAATTTAATCATATCTCCCAGATTTGGTCAAACTATTTTTTATGATAAGTTAATGCGTACTCATTATACTTCTTAAAACAAATTATGAAACGGTCAGAAACATGTAGGTATTAAAATATGCAGAAGTGTTCTAGCATATATAACAAATTATACAACCACCAAATAATTCACGCAAATGGTTGTACTTCAAACCTTTGCATATTCTACTTTTAATATGACACACTAATCATCAACACAATTAACATGCAATAATATAATCGTGAGTATTATCACATTTGTGAATTTTTCATTCTACAAAGTCTAATTTAGAATCTCGACATCACAACTCGATCTTATTTAATCACACAACTATTCTTATCATGCAATTATTCTTCACACAACTATCACAAACTTATTATTGTATTGCAAGATATCATAATTAATTTGGAAATGAAGAACGTACCAGATTCGATGAATTTCTATACGAATTCTTTCGATACCTCAAAAACGCGCACAATTTGGCAGCTGCAGAAGGGGGGATTACAAAGTTTTCCCCAAGTCCTGTAATTTCTTGGATCTTCAAAAAGACGACTTTCTAAATTTCAATATGAGTAGAGTAATGCTATTTATTTTGAATCATTTAAATTCAAATAGGAATTCTTTGCTTAATTTGGATGTGTATTCTATATCACATGTGATAAGAGATAGTCATTTACGCCCCAATACGTTTATCGAAGAATCAGAAAGATAAACAGTGCTCAGTATTTGGGGCATATCTCTCGTTCGATGTCCGATTTCAGTGATTCAAGATATTTCGAACAGCCAACAGAAATGCCTAAAGCTTTTGTATTTTACACATTCTCAAATTCGGATATTATCTGGTCCGAAACTGACCTCAAATTATGAACTCGTGAATTGCACAAAAATTCACCTACAACAAAAATAAGATCATTAATTTTGTTTAGTCAACACAAGATAATAAATAAAATTGAATCATCTCCCTTTTCATCATCAAGGGTTGCTCTTTTGGATCATCGTAAAATCTTATCTTCATGGGATTGAAATTCGTCTTAAATTGTTGGAACTTCGGCTGCACTTTGACGATCGATCACGAAATTGGCGGTTTGAAGCTCGTACTCTATTTGCTCTCCCTTTTCATAATTGATAATTAGCTACAATAATATACTCAATATAATGGAGATAGACAAGGTGAGGCGCGGACTAGGTCGCTCTCTTAAGATGAATTTCACGACCCCTTCTCTAATGAGGTGCAAAAAGGTTCCGATCGTGTCGCCTATGGGATACAACAGCCCAGCCTATCTCTCCGCTGTAACTTCACCGAAATTGCACGTTCGAGTGAAGAAGAAGCTTACACCCGACACACAACAAAAGCTCAAAGTATACGTATATAGTATAAAAAAAATATTTCTTTTATCATCTCTTGTACTCTTTTTTTCACTTCCATTTACCAAGCTATAATGCCCCCTTTATATAGTATATAATATGACCCCCCATAAAACTTCACTTTAATATAGAATTTCTAGTATTTTATGTAGGAGAATAATGACTTTGAAGGTTTCAAAATAGTAGTCTAATGACCCTCATAAAATTGGTCAAAGTCATTATTATATTTTATGATAAAATATATTGTTTTTATTAAAATAACCCATCAAGATGCATGGTGAAATTGTAGGAATAGAGGTTGGCTTGGGATACCTGGTTGACATGGATCGATGTGTGGTCGAGAAACGATGTTGGGTGGAGCGCGAATTGAAGAAAGGGAGAGGGATGACGGTTATGCGCAGATCGGGGTGGAGGAGATGGATGACGTGTTCAAGGCGTTGTTCATGTTACATCAGCCGAATAATCTTCCATTTTTCTGCACGCCCTTTTAGTTTCTTGAAGGGTATAAAGACGACATGGGGGGACTGGAAGTCCTGTTTTTTTATGTTAGAGATCCTACTTTTGATGTTCCTGTTAGAGTAGGTGACCAACAAGCCAACTTGTGGCTGTGGTCTTTCGTATTTATTATTGTAATAAACGAACCTTTATTCGTATTAATGATAAAACATCTTGGCATTCTATATCTTTGTCCCTTTGTCACAAGCATAGATATAGTCCTTACAGTTATTACAAGTACTAGTAATTGATCGTTAGGATCGTGAGATATTTACTTAAGTATTATAACTGTTAAACGTGTTCCTAGTCGAAGGGTTACGCCACTAATGAGGATATCGGCCTTTCCCATGAAGACTAGCACTTAGTGTATGTGTACTGCATCTCATCAGTAAACGGTATTGTAATATCGGCATGCATAAGTGGGTGCTCGTAAGTTGACGAGTTCACTGAACTCCCTCACCCTAGAAATCTCTAAGTGGTTCCCAATAATCGAGTAGAGATATCTATGGTATAGTTGTACACCATTAGTCCTTATGACCTAGACATCACCGTGACTTCACTAGAGGACCAGCTGTATCGTGACCTGTCCCCGAGTTCCACCGAGGACCATCCCAAGGGCCAGTGTTCATGCAGTCCGAAATCTAGTGGGAGGTCTGTGCATTGTAGTCGGGGATTCGATCGCTAGAATAGTCTTGGATGTCCTGTGTGTTCTGAAAGTTTGTAATCATTCTAAGTCTCTGGCCAGAGCTGACTAAGTGATGATTAGAGAATTCGATTCTCTAAGTCATGCACGTAAGGATTACAACACTTAGAACGATCGCACCGTCATCGAACATATAAAGAGGTCTCGATGAACCAATGCCTCTAGTTCGATCGGGACATATGCATCGAAGGGACCGTACTGTACGTTAACTATATCTGAAGGTTCTTGCAGGCACTTCATTTGTATCTAGGGAATCATGACGCGTAGTTGCTAGACGCCAATCTTGATTCGTTGGGTGATTAAGGTGAAACGAGCTTCATCTTAATCGTAACTCTAAGGGACGAGTTTTGACCACAAAGAGTTGTGGGCCCACGGCTAGCTTACACCTGAACCATCGAGGGTCACACTGCTCGTGCACATGAGATCTTTCAATAAACGGTCAGAGATAAAATAGTTTATCTTTGCATGATTGGAAGTCAATATGATTGAGTCCAACATTCGTAATTTGGAATTATGAATGAGAATAAGAAAAGGAAAAGAATAGGCGAACGTATTAGTGAACTTTCTAAATCGGGAAGTTTCCAAATTTAGAAAGTGCACTGAACTAGGGTTTCCACTTTTGGAAAGTTGGAAAATGAGAGTTGGCACTCGTAATGACGAGGATATTATAATGATTCCGAAAATGTAATTGTTGCAATTTTCCGATCATTGAATTGAGAGAGACGAGCAAGTAAAGGAACTAACGAGCTTAAGCTGTTGGGCCCGGTCCAACTTAAGCCCGTTAGGGTTTTATGCAAGGGACTATAAATACTTGATTTATAGGCCTTGCACAAACACACAAGACCTAATAAAAACCCTAGCCGCTCACCCCACTCTCACGGCCGAACTCCTCCCGCGGCCACCACCGCGCCGTCGCCGGAAATTCGCCGGAATCGGCCATCCATTGGCCGATTGCTTTGGTAATCTTTTCCTCTTTTCGTTTCTTCCGTTTTATTCTAACTACTTCGTGTCTAGTGCCACGTTTTAGTAGATCGAAGTATACGAGGTGAAATCCGAGAGGAGGAAGATCAAAGATCGAGGAATCGAAGAGCAGCGCACGAGCCGAAGCCGCACGCTGCCCCACGCGCCGCCCCGGAAGACCGCGCGTGTACCTCACGCGCCGCCGTGGCCGATTCGCCGCTGCTGCCGCTGCACCGCTGCTGCCCCGATTGTACGGATTGGTTTCCGTAGCAATCTCGACTTGCTAAACGCTCCTACCTCACGCTTCAAGAGGTAAATACACGAAACCCTAGTTTCGATTCGTTTACGTTTAAACTATGAATTCATGTTTGCTATTGTATGATTTTATGTGATTATGTGTAATCGTTTTAATCTTTGCAAGCATGATTATTGGTTTAAACGCGAGCATGTTAATTGATTTAAATTCGGTTAAATTATTTAGCATGTATGTTGTTTTTAATTTCGCTGGAAGCGCAAAGGTACGCAATTAATTGATTTTAATTTGTCGGGCATGTACTTATGTGCTTTAAAGTCGTTTAATTCGCATTAAATTTTTGTTTTCCGCTGCGTACGCGTGCCCGAAACCCAACAGTGGTATCAGAGCTCGTTGCGTAATTAATTGCGTTGTATAATATGCTATGATTTTATGCATGTTCGATTTATTAAAGTAGTGATTGTTGTATTATGTAATTGGGAGTTTTCGTAAGTTTAAAATATTTTTGAAATATTGTTTAGAATTTTTCCAGCTTTAAAATTGTTTAAAATTGGAAAATCGGATCTGAAATTATTTTTAAACATCGGTTTTTAATTGTTCGGATCGAACCGGTCGAACCGGCCGGTTCGATGGTTGTGTGCGATTTAGTTGACCGAATCCACGTGGATTCGGGTCGGTCAGACCGGTTCCCGGTCAGACTGACCCGGCCCACTGATTTGGGTCAGCTGGACCGGACAGAACCGGACCGCTTCGGTCCGAACCGGTCAGACCGGTTGGGCCGAACCGGTTCACTGAAAATAAAAAAAAAAAAAAAAAAAAAAAAAAAAAAAAAAAAAAATATTATTTCAGATTTCTAAAATTAAACTTAAAAAAAATTGATTTTAATTTTTGGAAAATTATTTTCAATTAATCCCAATTAGATAATTGGATCAACAATCATCTATTTTAGTAAATAGGTGTTCGATTAATCAAATTGATTTAAATTGTTAAATTGATTTCAATTAATAGAACACAAATATAATATTGATTATAAGTTCAACTTAATTAGTAGTACCTCAACATTATATGAATGATTTATGCTAGTTGAGGTTCTATAATTATTTTGAAAAACCCGATAATTAATTAATGTAATTAATTATATAGTTAGGTCATATATATGTTCCTCTTAGGACAATATGCGTTTCCATATACCTTTAGAGAACATAGATGTAGGAATCACATAGACCAATCCGAACCTTCTGATGAGATAAAAAACTTTTAATAAAACCCCTCATTCTTAATCTAATTGAGAATCATTTCAAACTATAAAGAATGACCCAATCTGTTGAGTTATTTCTTTCCTTCTGCCAATGGTTGGATTATGTGTAGCCCTTTACTGTAGTGCAGTAAGCCGTGTTAGCGGGGAGTGCTATGGTAGAGTAAGCTGTAATTCAATTGACATATTGATGAAGGTAGCCATAGAAAAGGGTTATGTTGGATTAACGTGGTCGGCTAGATTAACTAGGGACTGCATTAGTTTGGCATAATCAAGTTCTATGAGCATCTTTGATTGGTAGGTTAGACTTGACACACGACGATTTTGATATTCGCGAGATTAACTTAGGTCATTATCAAGTGTGAGGAAAATCAATTTAGGGTCATATTGTGGATATGATTGATTGTGATCTACCTTTGGGCAAATATAATCGGGCTAGATTAACTACGGGTTATATTTGTCTATTGGACCTAAAGCCCATTAAGAAAAATCAGTTTTCTCGTTTGTCTACTAGAGGGAAGTGGAACTCGATAAAATTAGTGGGAGAACAATTAAATAACATAAGTCCAAACATTTAATTGTAACAATCATTTAACGCGAATCTCTAATAATCCTCTTCTCTATATGTCTCAGATAATCATGTCTAAGAATCCCATAATGTCAATCCTCGACAATAAACTCAATGGCCCTAATTACCTAGATTGGTTGCGTAGTCTTAAGCTTATGCTAACTGTTGAGGGGCGTCTCTATATTTTGAACGAGAGGCTTCCCGCCACTATACCTGCCACAGCGACTGATGCTGAAAAGGAAACTTATGAAGTTTGGAAGAAAGATGACACTCATGCTAGGTGCTATATGATAGCCGCCATGGAGCCCGCGCTTGCGAGGAAATATGAGTCTCACATGCATGCTTTCGATATAAAGGCTCATCTCGATAGCATGTATAGTGAGAATATTAGGGCATCGAGGTACGCTGCTACAAAGGAGTTGATCACAGCGAAACTGCGCGAAGGGACTTCGGTCCACGAGCACTGTCTCAAAATGATCACTCTCCTTGAAAAGCTAGTGAATCTTGATGTCACCCTCCCGGCCGAGCTCTCGTTGGATTTGATCCTATTGTCTCTTCCTAGTTCCTATGAATCGTTCATAGTGAACTTCAACATGAACAAACTAGATCCTCCCTTGGATGAGTTGATGAACATGTTGGTCAGCTTCGAGTCCACCATTAAGAAAGAGAAGTCTGTTCTCATTGCTGCTACTTCTGGAAAGAAGAGTTCTTTCCAAAAGAAGAGAAAGGAAAGAGTTCCCTTCCCAAACAGCAAGTTCGAAGTGGGTGAAGGTAGTGGGGGCCCCAAAGCAAAGGTTGGTAAGCAAGTTGATGATGCTTGCCATCACTGTGGAAAGAAAGGACATTGGCGCCGCAACTGCAAGGCTTACCTAAAGCAGAAAGGTTCTGAAAAGGGTACGTATTTCATTGACGTAAATTTGTCTGTCAACTCTTCTTCTTGGGTATTGGATACGGGCTGTGGCTCACATTTGTGCAATGATTTGCAGCTAATGACAAGAAGTCGAAGACTTAGAGCGGGTGAGACCTACCTAAGGATGGGGAATGGAGCAAGAGTTGCTGCTGAAGCCATTGGCACAATTTACTTAAATGTTTTGGATTCTAGTTTTCCTATTGTTTTGAACGATTGTTTATTTGTTCCGTCGCTCATTAGAAACCTTATTTCTATTCCTGTATTAGATATTGAAGGTTTTACTTTTGTTTTTGGAAATTCGATTTGCATTATACAAAAGAATGAGAATTTAATTTGCAAAGGACGACTATTAAACAACTTGTATGAACTAAATCCAAATGAAATACCTATTAATGTTATATCAGCAAAACATAAGGAGATAGATCAAAACCCCGCACAACTTTGGCACGCTAGATTAGGTCATGTCTCTTTAAGAAGGATGAACGATTTTGTCAGTGAAGGATTGTTCTCTTTGGAGGACGTGAAATCACTACAAACTTGTGAATCCTGCCTTAAAGGGAAAATGACCAAGTCACCCTACAAAGGGAAAATGGAACGAGCCGAAGGTCTTTTGGATTTGATCCATACAGACGTATGTGGTCCACTAAGTGTTAGTGCGAAGGGTGGATATAACTACTTCGCTACCTTTACCGACGATTATTCTAGGTATGGGTATGTGTACTTGATGAAGTACAAGTCTGAAACATTTGAAAAGTTCAAAGATTTTAGACACGAAGTGGAAAAGCAACTCGGACGAAGTATTAAGAAGCTACGATCCGATCGTGGTGGAGAATACTTGAGCATCGAGTTCATTGACTATCTAAAAGAGAATGGGATACAATCCCAATGGACTCCACCGGGAACTCCTCAACTTAATGGAGTGTCCGAACGTCGGAATCGAACTTTATTAGATATGGTTCGATCAATGATGGGGTTCACAAACTTACCGGCATACTTATGGGGTCATGCACTTCGTACTGCCGCGTATTTGCTGAATAGAGTTAACACCAAAGCAGTTAAATCCACACCTTATGAACTTTGGCATTCCCGGAAACCCAACTACAAACATATTAGGATATGGGGTTGTCCCGCTTATGTGAAGCGATTAGTGGGAGATAAGTTGGATAGTAAATCCGACTTGTGCTATTTTGTGGGGTATCCCGAAGACTCGATGGGATACGAGTTCTACTATGTCAAAGAAGCAAAGACGTTTGTTTCGAGAAATGCCACCTTTTTGGAAAGGGAGTTTCTATCCGATAGAAAGGGCAGCATGATAGAACTTGAAGTAGTTCAAGAACCACAAAGTGAAGTTCAAACGCAAGAACAAGTAATCGAACCAATACAACAAACCACTGATATACCTCCTGAACCTACGGTACGTAGATCCGAAAGAGTTCGGAAAATGCCGGATAGGTTATTCCTCCTCGAAAATGATGAAGATCATGTTGATCTTGGACGAGATCCAAGAACATACAATGAGGCCGTATCGGACGCGGACATGGGACGTTGGCTAACTGCCATGAAATCCGAAATGGACTCCATGTACTCCAACAAGGTATGGACCTTGGTAGATCCACCCAAAGGAATTGTTCCTATAGGCTGCAAGTGGATCTATAAGAAGAAAATTGGAGTTGATGGAAAGGTATCGACCTATAAAGCTAGATTGGTAGCAAAAGGATACACTCAAAGGCAAGGTGTTGACTATGAGGAAACCTTTTCGCCTGTCGCGATGCTGAAGTCCATTAGGATTTTGCTGGCCATAGCTGCGTGGTACGACTACGAGATATGGCAAATGGATGTGAAGACCGCCTTCCTTAATGGAGATATTGAGGAAGAAATTTACATGGCGCAGCCGGAAGGCTTCATATCTTCTGGAAGTGAGCAAAAGGTTTGCAAGCTCCAGCGATCCATTTATGGATTGAAGCAAGCATCCCGTAGTTGGAACATTAGGTTTGACTCAACTATCAAAGAGTTTGATTTTGAGAAGAATCCGGAGGAACCTTGTGTATACAAGAAGGTTAGTGGGAGGGCAGTAATATTTTTAGTGCTTTACGTTGATGACATTCTACTCATTGGGAATGACGTAGGAATGCTGCAACAAACGAAAGCATGGTTGTCCACACGTTTCTCAATGAAGGATTTGGGAGAAGCATCTTACGTATTAGGAATACGCATCTATAGAGATAGAGCAAGGAAGATGCTTGGCTTATCCCAAAGCCTGTACATAGACACCGTTATGAAACGGTTTAGCATGGAAGAATCCAAGAAGGGATTCTTGCCAATGTCCCATGGGGTTCGTCTCTCGAAATCTATGTGTCCGCAAACACCTAGTGAAATCGAGGAGATGAAAAGGACGCCCTATGCTTCTGCCATAGGAAGCATAATGTATGGCATGCTATGTACGAGACCCGATATTGCGTATGCTGTGAGTGTCACAAGCAGATATCAGTCTAACCCCGACCCGGCTCACTGGAAAGCCGTGAAAGATATCCTCAAGTACTTGCGAAGAACTAAGGATATATTTTTGGTCTATGGGGGTGCCGAGTTGAAATTAGAGGGTTTTACTGACTCTAGTTTTCAATCGGATGTGGACGACTCAAAGTCGAATTCTGGATTTATATTCACGCTTAATGGTGGTGCCGTGTGTTGGAAGAGTTCCAAGCAAAGCACGACGGCCGATTCCACTACCGAAGCGGAATACATTGCAGCGTTCGAAGCTGCAAAAGATGGGACTTGGATAAGGAAGTTCATCCAAGAGTTGGGTGTTGTTCCTTGTGCTAGTGATCCAGTACTGTTGTACTGTGATAACACCGGAGCCTTGGCGCAAGCTACGGAGCCGAGATCTCATCAGAAGTCGAAGCATATTCTGAGAAAGTATCACGTGATCCGAGAGATCATTGATAGAGGTGAAGTTAAAGTAGAATGAGTCACCTCGGAAGAGAACGTTGCAGACCCCTTCACGAAGCCTTTACCGAGATCGGTCCATGAGAAACATCGAGAGTCGATGGGATTACGATTTATGGGTAGTTGGCTTTAGGTCAAGTGGGAGATTGTTAGAGTAGGTGACCAACAAGCCAACTTGTGGCTGTGGTCTTTCGTATTTATTATTGTAATAAACGAACCTTTATTCGTATTAATGATAAAACATCTTGGCATTCTATATCTTTGTCCCTTTGTCACAAGCATAGATATAGTCCTTACAGTTATTACAAGTACTAGTAATTGATCGTTAGGATCGTGAGATATTTACTTAAGTATTATAACTGTTAAACGTGTTCCTAGTCGAAGGGTTACGCCACTAATGAGGATATCGGCCTTTCCCATGAAGACTAGCACTTAGTGTATGTGTACTGCATCTCATCAGTAAACGGTATTGTGATATCGGCATGCATAAGTGGGTGCTCGTAAGTTGACGAGTTCACTGAACTCCCTCACCCTAGAAATCTCTAAGTGGTTCCCAATAATCGAGTAGAGATATCTATGGTATAGTTGTACACCATTAGTCCTTATGACCTAGACATCACCGTGACTTCACTAGAGGACCAGCTGTATCGTGACCTGTCCCTGAGTTCCACCGAGGACCATCCCAAGGGCCAGTGTTCGTGCAGTCCGAAATCTAGTGGGAGGTCTGTGCATTGTAGTCGGGGATTCGATTGCTAAAATAGTCTTGGATGTCCTGTGTGTTCTGAAAGTTTGTAATCATTCTAAGTCTCTGGCCAGAGCTGACTAAGTGATGATTAGAGAATTCGATTCTCTAAGTCATGCACGTAAGGATTACAACACTTAGAACGATCGCACCGTCATCGAACATATAAAGAGGTCTCGATGAACCAATGCCTCTAGTTCGATCGGGACATATGAATCGAAGGGACCGTACTGTACGTTAACTATATCTGAAGGTTCTTGCAGGCACTTCATTTGTATCTAGGGAATCATGACGCGTAGTTGCTAGACGCCAATCTTGATTTGTTGGGTGATTAAGGTGAAACGAGCTTCATCTTAATCGTAACTCTAAGGGACGAGTTTTGACCACAAAGAGTTGTGGGCCCACGGCTAGCTTACACCTGAACCATCGAGGGTCACACTGCTCGTGCACATGAGATCTTTCAATAAACGGTCAGAGATAAAATAGTTTATCTTTGCATGATTGGAAGTCAATATGATTGAGTCCAACATTCGTAATTTGGAATTATGAATGAGAATAAGAAAAGGAAAAGAATAGGCGAACGTATTAGTGAACTTTCTAAATCGGGAAGTTTCCAAATTTAGAAAGTGCACTGAACTAGGGTTTCCACTTTTGGAAAGTTGGAAAATGAGAGTTGGCACTCGTAATGACGAGGATATTATAATGATTCCGAAAATGTAATTGTTGCAATTTTCCGATCATTGAATTGAGAGAGACGAGCAAGTAAAGGAACTAACGAGCTTAAGCTGTTGGGCCCGGTCCAACTTAAGCCCGTTAGGGTTTTATGCAAGGGACTATAAATACTTGATTTATAGGCCTTGCACAAACACACAAGACCTAATAAAAACCCTAGCCGCTCACCCCACTCTCACGGCCGAACTCCTCCCGCGGCCACCACCGCGCTGTCGCCGGAAATTCGCCGGAATCGGCCATCCATTGGCCGATTGCTTTGGTAATCTTTTCCTCTTTTCGTTTCTTCCGTTTTATTCTAACTACTTCGTGTCTAGTGCCACGTTTTAGTAGATCGAAGTATACGAGGTGAAATCCGAGAGGAGGAAGATCAAAGATCGAGGAATCGAAGAGCAGCGCACGAGCCGAAGCCGCACGCTGCCCCACGCGCCGCCCCGGAAGACCGCGCGTGTACCTCACGCGCCGCCGTGGCCGATTCGCCGCTGCTGCCGCTGCACCGCTGCTGCCCCGATTGTACGGATTGGTTTCCGTAGCAATCTCGACTTGCTAAACGCTCCTACCTCACGCTTCAAGAGGTAAATACACGAAACCCTAGTTTCGATTCGTTTACGTTTAAACTATGAATTCATGTTTGCTATTGTATGATTTTATGTGATTATGTGTAATCGTTTTAATCTTTGCAAGCATGATTATTGGTTTAAACGCGAGCATGTTAATTGATTTAAATTCGGTTAAATTATTTAGCATGTATGTTGTTTTTAATTTCGCTGGAAGCGCAAAGGTACGCAATTAATTGATTTTAATTTGTCGGGCATGTACTTATGTGCTTTAAAGTCGTTTAATTCACATTAAATTTTTGTTTTCCGCTGCGTACGCGTGCCCGAAACCCAACAGTTCCCTCTATCTGAAATCCCGCGTGCGAGACTTTTAACATGACAGGGAACATGACGAAGCAGATCAAGGAGTCGGGGTTGTGTGATGTAGAGTTTGGTCTGATGTATCTGATTTTGGATGGTCAGCGACACATATACTTTAATGTTGTTGAGTGTGATTATGTTCCTTTCTGTTTGTATGGTTGGAGTGTCTATGCATTGATATGATATTTTTCCGTGCTAGTAATATTTGATTATCGTGTGAAGGTGATCGCATTGATTTCGCGGCGCTTCGGGCTAAGGTGAATGGATCTTCAAAGAAGAAGTCGAAGAAAGTTCACACAGCGCCAGAGGGATCGAATGGAAGTAGGCCTCAAGAGGTGACTCGGGTCCCTCGCGTGAGTGTGGAGAACGTGGATGCTTGAAGTCGTGATGGCGAGTGAGAGGTCGGAAGCGCGAAGAGCGCGAGCCGAGATGTCGAATATGTGGTTATGGGTAAGCGCCCCCGAGTTGACGCCGAGGTGCCTTCTGTGTTTCGTAGTAGAGCAGGCAAGCAGTTGTTCACTGATGGAGCAAACCGGGATGGGAAGGAGTCCTTATGGGATTTGAAAGACTATGACATGGCGATGTAGAAGACCAAGGGTCTTGTTAAAGATTACGACCAAGGCCAAATGTCAGGCAAAGGTCCCGCCCATGTGCGTGCGCTGCGTGCGCTGATTAGTGGAGACATGTGTCGGGTAAGTAAATTTTTAGTTGAATATCATTCGCTGCTTGACTACTTGTAGTATTTAATGGTTGATGTATTTATGCAGACACTAGCTAGTTGGAGGTTCCTCATGGAACATGAGGAGAAAGCGGAAGCGAAGGAAGAGGAGGAGCGTGTGATGGGAGACGAAGGAAGGGGAACTGTCCGCATAGTTGGAGGCAGTACAGTCAGAGCTCACTTAGAGGGTGGATGAGCTCGAAGTCAGTATACGGGAGGTCGATGAGCTCAACAAGTGTTATAACTTGCTGAAGAAGAAGTATGAGTCTGAGAAAACGACAGGGAAAATGTTTCCTGCCTCGTCTGGAGGAGCTGCCTTCAAAGAGTCAGTTGAGAAGGATGCTGAGCGCCGCTTCCAAGAGAGCGATGCCTATCGAGTCATGACCGAGGAGAGGGCGATAGCGGCGGTTTATACGCCGTTAGTTCATGTGATACACCTTTTCTAATTACACTTAGTAATTTAGAATATGCTAGTGGAAGACTTTTAGAAAATAATGAGTGTGAAATTCTCGTTTTAAAAATCACCTTCTACAAATAGAAAGTTTTGCATAAATTTGTCTTTTAAAACCAGAGGATGAGTGCCCACATATTACCATACCATATAAATTTAATCAACTATCACAAAAGAGGCATGCATGACTAGTAAATTTAATTATCAAGAGTAAAGAGGGGAATTTCGGGTAGATCAAATAGATTAAATTTGAAAATTATTTTCTCTTAAACATGTCTTGCAAAGCTTTGAACATTTAACCATATAATCTCATATGGGTCTAAATCACTCCATTAAATTATTTTTAAAATATCATTATCCATTTCAGGGAAATAGTTAAAAGACATGCAACTGTACAATTTGAAAATCAAGAACAAGGAAGGGAGCTTTGAAAATTCTTTCTAAATTCCCTACTATTATAAAAACTACCGAATTTTATGTCAAATTAGAAAAGTAAGTTAGGAATCTGTTTCAAGTGAAATGGATCCTTTTGAGTAAGAAAAACTTCACATATTGGTGCATGTCCTAAAATGACTAGGCATGTGTACAATTATGAAAAATAATTCATAATAAATTCATGGCTTATCCAAATGATGCAAAGACCTACCAAAATGACCATAACAGAAATAACTATTACTCTGTAAAATTAAATGCAGTTCTAAACAGAGATATAATTAATACGCATTATCGAACAACATGGTAGAATACAACATATAACTAAATAACCAATGAGCATTAATTTTGGCGAAATGTGCCCATGGAGCTACTTAAGTACTTATGGATTAGCCTTACCCTTAACCAAAAGGAGATAATCATAATCCTAATTATTATTAAATGTTATTCTTACTAATAAAAGCCCCTGAGGGTTGGAAGAGTACGATAATAGATATATAAGATGTTATCGAAAGTTTTTAAAATTAAACTATATAAGTGGAACTACATAGCTAGATTAAAAGCACACAAGATTCACACACCTTCCATATGAACACATCCCTCGATCCTCGAACTCGACTCCAACATTACGACCCGTGGTTAGGATTGAAAGTACCTACAAGCATTTTAACACCTATATGAGTCTTTTGGACTGAATGAGAATTTCCGAAGTATCAAATACACATAGGCAAACAAGCATATATATATATATATATATATATATATATATATATATATATATATATATATATATATATATATATATATATATATATATATATATATATATATATATATATATATATATATATATATATATATATAAACATTTCGATTTCACAAGGAATAAGAGTAGATCCCTTACAAGGGAGACATTATTTTACACATACATTCATTTCAAGTAAGTTGATTAGGTGTGTGGGAAAATATTTTTATTCGGATATCCTTTGAAAACCAAGAATAAAACTTTAGACAATAAGCCTTCATTTATTTGAAGCCCGTTTCATAAGTGGAATCAAACCACACACTCTTCATTGCATTTTAGGGGTACCGGCCCCTCATACCCCGTGCTTATTAGTTTTACAAGATTTTACAACTTAAAAAACGTGCAAGTGAGGTGAGCGTATACTTTTAATTTCACAAATTCAAAGTTACCTTAACATAAGCATATTAGTAAACGTATTTCTTGAGATGGCAAAAAAACCCGAACCGTTAGCTATCCGTGGGTAACCACTCCATTTAAAACTCGTTATCGAAGCCATTAGGGTTTGGTAATAGTTTTGGTATAAGAAATACAAACCTTCATGGTTCTGGTATGCTTTTGGTTTTACCTCACTAGTTCCGAGAACCCGACCATTTATTATATGGAGCGCGGATACCCGTTTAATATATGGATATCTGACCGTATAACCCATTTCACACACATATATATATATATATATATATATATATATATATATATATATATATATATATATATATATATATATATATATATATATATATATATATATATATATATATAGTGGAGGGAGCACCGCGCCCTGCGCTGTGCCGGTGCCCAGCCAATTTATGTCAAAAATCTGCACCATATGAAACTTAAAAAAAAGGTACGGAAAGAAATCCTTCGAAAATCAACAACCCCAAATTCAACATACATGAAGATGAGTAAAGAAATTAGTCCACAAATATTCATCCATCACTTATTGAGTTATTTTACTACAAAAAGGAAATGCAGTATTGAGCTTCGAAAACCAACAACCCCAAATGTAAGATACAAAAAGATGATTAAAAAGAAAAATAAATGATTGAACCAGCATTAAAAGCACAGTTGTTTTGTTATACAAGTAGCGACTAACACAATTAAATTAAAACAACGAGTTGCCTTAAAATAAAATAGAGGCATTGTTGTTGTCAGCGTAGGCGGCAAAAGCGGCAGCATCAATGCCGTTGTGGGCTAAAGCAGGTAGGTCAACGGTGTGTTGGACTAGTCGGGGGCCCAATAATATTTGCTCGCCTACTTCGTCCCAATGGATTGGAGATCGACATTTTATTCCGTAAAATGCTTCGTATGGCGCCATTACGATCGATGATTGGTAACTATTTGTAACACCCCGCGTCTCCGATAATTTAATTTTTTATTAATTAGCATCTATTTAGTTAACATGATTTTATCTCTTATGTGCGTTCATTAGTTTAAAATTTTATTTATGTGATAACCGGTGAAATTTCATATAGAATGCATTTGGGCCAAAATAATTTTGGACGAATTTAAATTGATCATTTTAGTTAATTATTATATCTTGAGATTAATCATACTCATTTATTTTGCTAGAACTCATTTGTAAGGAGAATTTTATATCACATATTTGCTTAAATAAAAATAGAAAATTTCCTCTCATTTATCCCTCAATTTTGACCATGGTACAACACATGACCAAAAACATTCCTTGAGTACAACCCTTCTCTAGATGAGCCCATGTGCATTAAGATCTTTCTTTTTGAATTTCTTTTTGGATAGTTAAATGAAATTGGAAAGAAGTCCCTCTAGATAATTCCTAAGTTTCCCTAATTGCAAAAAGGCCACTCCCCTATTCTTGATTAAGCATGCAAGTCTCCCACAACTTTATAAATAGAACCCAAGCCTTCATCTAATTTCTCATATTCTCCACACATCCTAAAGATCAAAGATCAAAATGTCTTCTCTTCTTCTCCATTTTCGAAATTTGTAGTGTAGGAAAGAAGGGTGAACACGGGCGGGTTTGGGCGGGTTTGAGCCAAAAAGGCAACCCGACCCGACATAGGCGGGTTTACAACGTGGCAAACCGCACCTGCCTAGTTATGTTTACGAACTGCTCGGCTCGGGTCCTTTTCGGGTTCAGCGGGTCGGGCGGGTTGGCGGGCGGGTTGCAAAATCTAAAACCCCAACACCTTTTTACATCTGAAAAAACAAATAAAAAGAAAATTTCTTCATTTTTCGAAAATTTCGAAAATTTTCTTCATTTTTACACCTTTTTCTTCATTTTTCGAAAATTTCAAGAAGCTAAGCTTCTTCTTCCTCGCTCTCTAAAATTTCTTCTCCTTCTCCTTGTAGAAAGGAAAGAACACCCTTCAAAATTATTTAAGAAGATTTAGGTGAGAATTTTTGAATTCTTGCTACAGGTGCTTCAACACCAATAGTATTTTTCTTTTCTTTAATTTATTGTTAAAGTTATTGTGATGACCGAAAACTAAAGGAGGAAGAAAATAAATTTTTGCGTTAAATTTATGCTTTGATCATCCATGTAAAATCTAAGATTTATATTAAATAATCTTGAAGAAGTAAGAATAAAATAATGATTTTATTTTTATGTATATATATATACTAGACCTGCGTGATCTTAAGGAAACTTCGATCCATGGTTTTCGTAAACTTGCGTGGTCGAAGAAAGTACTTGATCCATGGTTTATTTATAATCGCTTTGTGTTATATATAAGTATATGTTTCTATGTGTATATATATCGACCTACGTGGTTGTAAGTGTACTCCCTTCGGGTTGAGGGAGCCTGCAATCCATGGTTCATGATCTAGGAGTAATAAGATGATATACGAAGAACGATCCAATAACAAGATTAATAAAAATGGAATTTCGTGTGATTGAATTGTTGATGGTTCGAATTATTTTTTTGAGGAAAATGTTTAAATTGCTAATGCATGTAGTAATTACAAGAATTAGTATGAAAAACTCTTAATCTTATCTTACATGTGAAGATCTAGAAAGAAAATGAAATAAATGGAAATTTTGTGCTACTTTGAAAGAAAACTTCAAGTCTCTTGAGAAAGAAGGCTTGAACTTTAATTAATGAAACTTGGAGGTAGTAACTATATATAATCGAATGCTTTGAGCTACTTTTGTTATATGTCTAAAATATGTGATCTATGCTCTTTGCTTGAGTTGTTATGTCTCTTACTTGATTTTGTGATTTTGTGATTTTGTGATTAAAAATATGTGCCTTTGTGAGATGTGTCCTAATATGCGTATGTTTAAGCTAACTTTGAATATGTGAAATGCTAACCTCACTTGCACATTTTTTTTTTGAAGTTGGGAAATCTTGTAAAACTTAGATCGAATAAGCACGGGTATGAGGGACCGGTACCAAAAAAACGAGATGAAGAGTGTGTGGTTTGATTCCACTTATGAAACGGGTTCCAAATAAATGAAGGCTTATTGTCTATGGGTTTACTTGATTTTTCAAAGGATATCCGAACAAAAATATTTTTCTCACACATTGTATGAGCACTTGAATGAATGTATATGTAAAAGAATGACGACTCCCTTGTAAGGGATTTCCTTATGAAATGATGAAAATAAGGTCTAAGAGGTAAAACGAGAAGGTCTAAGAGGTAATCCGAGAATGTGAAGGTAAATTGGGAAAGTTCCTCAATGAAATGATGATTGAGGTAAAATCGAAATGTTTATATTGTGTATATGTGCGATGTGAGATGGGATATATACATATATACATATCATAAATATATGCTTGTTTGCCTATGTGTATTCGATACTCTTCGGAAATTCTCATTGATTCCAAAAGACTCATATAGGTGTTGAAATACTTGTAGGTACTTTCAATCCCGAGCACGAGTCGTAAAGTTGGAGTCGAGTTCGAGGATCGAGGGATGTGTTCATATGGAAGGCGTGTGGATCTTGTGTCCTCTTAATTTAGTCATGTGGTTTCACTTATATAGTTTAAATTTAACGACTTTTGATACCTTCTTTGATATCTATTATCGTACTCTTCCACCGCTTGGGGCTCTTATTAGTAAGAACATTACATCTAATAATAATTAGGCTTACGATTTCCTCTTTTTGCCAAACTTCTATATAATGCTTATCGGTTAGTTATATGTTGTGTTATGCCCTGTTGTTTGATAATACGTATTAAATATACCTTATGTTTGTAATTGCATGTAATTTTACAGTGTCATAGTTCTTTCTGTTAGGGTCATTTTGATAGGCCCTGTGCATCATTTGGATAAGCCATGAATTGATTATGAATTATTTTCCATAGCTGTACACATGCAGAGTCATTTTAGAACATGCATCAATATGTGATTTTCTTCTTACTCAAATCAATGTAGTTAAATTGGAATATGTTCCTAACTCAAGTTTATTCTTTGGTACAAAATTTTGTAGTGTTTAGAGACGTAGGAAATTTATAAAGAATTTTCAAAACTCCCTCCCCTGTTCTTGATTTTCAAACTGTACAGTTCCATGTCTTTAATTATTTCTCTCAAATGGATTATTATATTTTAAAACTGTTTTAAAGTAGTCATTTAGACCCATATGAGAGTATTTAATTAAAATGTCAAAGTCTTTTCATGAAGGGTTTAAGAGTAATTAATTTTCGAAGTTGATCTATCTAATCTGTCAGAAATTCCTCTCTTTACTCTTGATATTTTAAATTAATAGTCACGCATGCCTCTTTTGTGATAATTGATTAAGTGTATATGATGTGGTAATATGTGGACACTCTTCCTCTGATTTTAAATTTATGCGTAATTTTCTATTTGTAGAAGGTGATTTTTGAAACGAGCATTCCACACTCTTCATTTTCTAAAAGTTTTCCGCTAGTATATTCTAAATTACTAAGTAAGTGTAATTAGAAAAGGGGTGTCACACTATTATTGTATGAGAATTAGATGAGTAGTATCCGGCTTTCCCAATTGCCACCAAAATCTATTATGCATGCTCGGAGCATATCTTCGAGAGTTTTGACCGTTCTCTCGGATTGACCGTTGGTTTGGGGATGATATGCCGTACTAAAGGCTAGACGGGTCCCCATTGTTTCGTACAAGGTTTTCCAAAATTTTGAAGAATCGAGGGTCTCGATCGAAAATGATTGATATAGGAATCCCATGGAGTCGGAAAATTTCTCGGATGTAAAGTTTGGCTAGATTTTCGAGACTAAAAGTAGTCTTGACTGGTAAAAAGTGAGCGAATTTGGTTAGGCGATTAACTATCACCCATATTGAGTCAGAACCTTTTTGAGTTTTTGAAAATCCTTGAACGAAATCCATGGTTACTCTCTCCCACTTGCATTCGGGTATGAGGTTGGGTTGAAGAAGTCCGCCGGGCCGTTGGTGTTCCGTCTTGGCTCGTTGACAATCTAGGCATTCAGACACGAATTTGACTATGTGTTTCTTAGTTCCGGGCCACCAATATAATTTATTCAAGTTTTGATACAATTTTGTTGCATCTGGGTGGCAAGAGTAGGAGGTTTTGTGGGCTTCACCAAGAATTAATTCGTTTATTTCTTTATTGCCGGAAGGCAAATTCTTCCTTGGAATATTAAGAGTTCGCCGTCGGAGATCGAGAAATTGAGATTTCGATCGGTTGATAAGTTTTCTCGGATTTTTAGAAGTTGATCATGAAGGAGTTGGGCATATGTGATAGTCGACTCGAGTACTGGCGGTTCAATGATCAAAGCGCACATGGACTTCTGGCTAAGAGCATCGGCCACGACATTTGATTTACCTAGGTGGTAAAGTATTTCGCAATCATAATCTTCGACCAATTTAAGCCATCTTCTTTGTCTCATGTTAAGTTTCTTTTGAGTGAAGAAGTACTTTAGGCTTTTGTGGTCGGTGAAGATCGAACACTTCTTTCCGTAGAGATAATGCCTTCAAATTTTGAGGGCAAAAACAACAGCGGCAAGTTCCAAGTCGTGTGTCGAGTAATTTTTCTCGTATCAATTGACGAGAGCATTCCGTTAAATTTGAAAGTGTATGTATATTGGCTGAAATGATAAATAGTTGAAATAGAGTCTGATGATGCTAGAGATAGATCACCTGATATAGTTGAGGTAGGATGAGATGGAAGAGTAAATTGGATCACCTGAATACGTAAATTAAGCCGGGGGTTGATCCGGCAGAAACCCCTCCGATGCTCTAGTCAGACGTGTGGATTGCAAAGGTTGTACAGGGAATTCAGAGAACAGAATTGCTAGATTATTGAACGTGCCTTAACAAATGAGTTAAAATCTTTATTTATACCTCGTTCATTGGGCTGAAGTTAATTAGTTGAGATTATTGGGTCCAAACCTTATTTGAAGGTGATTGGGCCTTCATTGTAGTGGTCTTCAAAATTGGACTCGTGGTCCACTAGGTAAAGAAATTTTAGACCCAATGAGTTGACCCAATTAGGCATATCAAGTTCCTATCATATGTATTTTATATGGGATTATTAGGGAAAACCCCCTCATTTGGAAGTTGTCTTTGGATAAATCCCATTTTTTTTCTCTCCTTTTTAGTGATTGCCCCATTCCATATGAACTACCTATTTTACCCCTAGCTACATTTTTTCCTATATTTATTTTAACATCACGTTTCGCAGACCCAACTAGTTTCTTCTTTGTCATGTCTCTCAAAACCCTAGTTATTCACCTCCGCCTCCAAGAAAAATATCTTCACCACCACCGCGAAGTGTCACTGGTCTGTCTCCACCACCGCCTTTGTTTCCTGTGCTGCTAGCAACGAAAACATAGCGAGATCTAAGGAATTATTCAGCAACAAACTGCCGCCACCCACAAACTTTTCTTCTGCACCCCATTTCTTTTCAATCCACCTCTACCACGTCACCGTCTTGTGTTTATTGCTCCTTCAAATCTGATTTTTTTAGATCTGAAGCCAACGAATACCTGCATCTGAGGTAATCTCATATAATTGATTGCATTGGTATATGTGGGCCCAAATGAGTTTAGCATAATTGGTCCTACTACCAACCACCTCTGCAGCCCATTCTCCTTGGACTCGACCCATCATTGAAGCTCAACTTCAAGGAGAGTTGTATTAAATCCTGTCCATCGGATATGAGGGATTAATCCTAACCGTTGATTCCAGGTTTATAAAGTCTATCTCCCCTTTCTTTGTTCAGTCCATTTCGTAACCCTAAAACCCAAAATTCGCCGCTGCTACAATCTCTCTCCTTTCTGGTCTTTTTCTGTCGCCGGAATACATGGCTAAGTCCTCTGGTGACTCCGGTTTTCCGCTTAGATGTTTTGAGTGGTGGCCATATATATACTTCCTCAGTGTGAGAAAGATATACCAAGAAATCCATCGAAACCTGTCTCTATTATTTCTCTCGTTCTACGTGTAATCTGGGTTGAGAGAATCTGTGTGTGAGTGAGAGTGGTCAGATTGTTTATTTTGATGCTTCGTGAGCTTGAGGTTTTCGGTTGGGTTTTGAGGGTTTTAGAGAGATGTGAGATGGAGATCGTGGCTAGTGAAAGGCGGCCTGGTTGCGCTGAATGCGACGAGGCAGCCAAGTGTGTCTTGGATGAGGACGATTGAAAACTGAGGACTGAGCCGGATCGAGTTCTTCTTCATAGATACGAGTGTGGATCTGTTGGGTTAGAAATTATAATTATTATAATAATCTATAATTTTATTATTATTGAATAATTAGTCTGCTTGTTTTCCCTAATCCCATTCCCCATAGGATTTATTATTCTATATATACCTTAGGATTATATGGTTTGTAATATTATTGAGTTCAACGGTACACAACACGTAGTTATAAAATAAAAAAAATGCATTCTTAATTATATTAAAACCCCGCAAATTTTTGTTGCATTTTCCTTTGGTGAAACATTTAGGTAATATTTGTTTTCCTCCTTTCTTATTTTGGATTTTTATTAAAAATGATCAATAAAGTGATCAGAAATAGAATCAGACAACTATTTGAAATATATAAAAGTAATTATAATTGTAAAATTTTGGGAAGATTCTTTCTTTGTCTATATTTGAAGCGATGGTAATCATGGTCCCAAACTTATTGTTTTTATAAGTCAAAGTGGTTTAGTGTTTAATTCTTAAATGTTAATTTATAGTCGGCTTTGTTAAAATTTATAGTTTTGATAGTTTGTATTGAATTTTCTTAGTGGATTAGATTATTTACATCATGGATTTTGCTATATTTGTGATGGATTTTTGCAATGGAGTACTTTAATTATATAGTGGTTTTCGATAAGTTCATAGTGAATTTTCATAATGGTTTTCGTTAATCACATAGCGGTTTTCTTTAGTTATATAGTGGTTTTTGTTAAGTACATAGTGATTTTCGTTAAGTTTATAGTGGATTTTTGTTAATTACGTAGTGATTTTCGTTAATTATATAGTGATTTTTGTTCATTACATAGTGATTTTTGATAAGTTTATAGTGAATTTTCGTAAAGGAATACGTTAAAATCTAACATTGGTTTTTGATAAGTTTAAAGCGAATTTCAATTTGTTCAAAACTATGTTTTTTAAAAAAATTGAAATTTAAAAAAAACAAAAGTAAGAAAATAAATAAAAGTTGAAATTAAAAAAAGAAAAATAATTTTTTTTAAAAATAAAATCAAAATTTTCTTATAAAAAAAATCAAAAATAAAAATAAAATAAAAACCGATTTTTTAATCGAAATAAAAAAAAATTATGAAAAAATATATAATTGGAATGGTATGATATTTTTGAGAGATTTTGGGGAGTGAGCGGATATTTAAGGGAGTTATTTTTGTGGAAGATATGATTTTTTTTTCTTTCTTTTTTCAAATGAACTAATTTGGGGGCATTTTTGGAAGTATACAAGTGAAGGGGTTCTCAATAATTAGTAATTTAAAATTGGTCTTATTCCTACGGGGAAATCGTACCAGGGAGGTTTTGTCAAATGAACCCCTTTTATATTGCGTCTTGCACATCGGCTGCATACAATTTTGCAATGCAAAGTAAAATAAATCACTTGTTGCATTAGAGGCCGTTTGGTTGAAGGTATTTAAGAAGTATTTAAATATGAAGCTGAAAAGTTGTTTGAGTATAAAATTTTATTTAAAATGTTTCAGCAAACGAGTAATTAAGATATTTCATACCAATATGATAATTTGCAATAAAACAACTTAAAGATATAAGTTATTAGGTAAAAGGAGAAGGAAATAAATATTTGACTAAAAGCACCTCGTATGTCCATTTGAAAACAATACCTCCATATTTTTCAATGGGGTCATTACAAATAAGCCCATCAATAGATACTTATTCATAAAGAGATCCAGACAAAAAACTCCGTTACCAATAAGTCCACATATGGTCCAGACTTTTGTAAAAGACTAAAACAGCCCATCGTACTTTAATATGCTCCAATTTCATCTTGAACTTAATTTAACCTCAATTTGACCCCAAACATCACAAATTATTCAATTTTGACGAAAAACCTTTCTTTTTCAAATTTTTTTTTTCAAATTTTTTTTTTTCCGCCAGATTCCGGCGTTGACCGTTCATTTTTCTTTCCTTACGGATTTTTTTGCCAGTTTCTGGCGTTGACTTTTTCGACTTTTTTTTTTCTTTTTTTTCTTTCTTTCTTTCTGTAACATTTTATTTTTTCGTCTAAACAACAATATTGCTGTGATTGACAATAATATTAACTATATTACTATTAAACACAGTAAAATTAACTAAACTAAAGTTTAACACAGTAATATTGCTTACTAATCTCTAGCACAGTAATAGTAACACAACAAAACTCATTATTATTGTGTAATAGAGTAATATTACTATGTTGATCGTTCAACAAATGTGAACATTATAAAAATCCAAAATGATTAATATTACTGTGAGTGACAGTAATATTACGATAACATCAACAATACTACCGTCAACCACAGTAATATTACAATAATAGACAGTAATATTATTACGTTACTCCGTGAATAACTCAAAGAAACGAAAAAATCCAAACAAAATAATAATGTTGATGTGGTGACAACAATATTACTATAACAACATTAATATTATTGTGTTTACAGTAATATTACAACAATAGACAGTAATATTATTACGTTACTCCGTGAATAACTCAAACAAAACAAAAAACCCAAAAAATAATAATATTGATGTTGTTGACAATAATATTATTGTGTTTACAGTTATTTTACTGTCAACGACAGTAATATAATTACGTTGACTTGTCAACAAATCAAACAAAATAAAAAAAAATATAAAAAAAAATAAAAAATAATATTATTACGTTAATTTATTGTCAACGGCAGAACAATTACATAAATGTATTGTCAACGACAGTACAATTACGTTAATTTACTGCCAATGACAGCACAATTACGGTCAACGTTTAGCGGCGGACGTAAAAAAAAACAAAAAATAAATAAAAAATAAATAAACACTAAAAAAAGTCAACGCCGGGGAAACTAGCGAAAAAATCTGGAAGAAAAGAAAAAAAAAAGTCAACGCCGGAGACCGGCGAAAAAATCCGGAAAAAAAAAATAAATTCAAAAAGTCAACGCCAGAATCCGGCGGCAAAAATTTTTTTTTTGGAAAAAAAAAGTTTTTGAAAAAAAAGTCAAATGGATTTTTGTGGTCAAAATTGGATTTTTGTGGACAAAATTGATTAAGTGGAGTTACAATTAAGAATTGGGTATAAATGGCTGGGGGTAATATTGGCATATACATGAATATTTATTTATAATCTTATATATAAAAGAAAGAAACGCTAGGGCAACCCTAAGAAACCCTAATGTCATATTTGTAATTTTTTTTTCAATTTTTATCAAATTTTTATCTCCTTAATATTATTTTAAATATTATTTTCGAAGTTTATCATATTTGTATCCCCTAAATATTATTTTAAATATTATTTTTTATTTTTATCAGATTTTTGTCTCCTAAATATTATTTTTTATTTTTATCAAATTTTTATCTCCTAAATATTATTATAAATAATATTTTTTTAATTTTATCAAATTTTATCAAATTTTTATCTCTTAAATATTATTTTAAGTACTATTATCGATTTTCATCAATTTTTTATCTCCTAGATATCTTATATCTTATATCTTATATATAAAAGAAAGAAACGCTAGGGCAACCCTAAGAAACCCTAATGTCATATTTGTAATTTTTTTTTCAATTTTTATCAAATTTTTATCTCCTTAATATTATTTTAAATATTATTTTCGAATTTTATCATATTTGTATCCCCTAAATATTATTTTAAATTTTATTTTTTATTTTTATCATATTTTTGTCTCCTAAATATTATTTTTTATTTTTATCAAATATTTATCTCCTAAATATTATTATAAATCATATTTTTTTTTAATTTTATCAAATTTATACCTCCTAACTATAATTTTAAATATAATTTTAACTTCTTTTTGAGACACCTAACTTAATCAAACTATTAATTGGAAAGGATCTTATATGCGCTAAAGATTATTTTTGTAGAAACATACCTAAACATCTTTATAATACAATTCATCAGTTTGGTCAATATACGCTTGAAGCAATCAAGGAAACCTAAATGGTTCAATATAATACCGAGGAGTGGTATGAATGTGGAATTAGAGTTATTACGGTATTTTAATCATATTTTATCTCCTAAATATTATTCTAATTATTATTTTCATATTTTATCAACTTTTATCTCATTAACATTATTTGAAATATTATTTTCGATTTTTTATCAAATTTTTATCTCCTAACTATTATTTTAAATTTTATTTTCTATTTTTATCAGATTTTTATCTCCTAAATATTATTTTTTGATTTTTTTATCAATTTTTTATCTCCTAAATATTATTTTAAATATTATTATCGATTTTCATTAAATTCTCCTAGATATTATTTATAATAATCTGATTTTCGATTTTTACAGAAAAGGGTAAATAAATGTGATTTTCATCCCTAGCGGATGTTGTGACATCGTTTTACGGAATGTCTGCAACATTTGAATTTTATTTCTTCCCTACCTAAGGCTTCTTCTTTTGGTAACCCGAGTTTAGATTTTGTTTCTTATCTTCTTCTTCATCCTATTGACTGTGTGTCAATTAGTTTACATTTTTTTCCATCATGGCTTATAGGTAATTTTATTTTGTTAAATTATGTGTTTCATTAATTTATACCAAAGTTTTCAAATTTTATGTATAACAATTATTATTTTATATCTTATTGGACATGTTATTAAAAGGGATGATTTGAAAAAAATTAACCAAAAATGGGCGGAGCCACAAGCTATTGGAAGTCGACCTTCAAGACTCATTGTTTGTATGCGATATTTAATTTATTGTTTGTATTTATTTTTGTTTCTTAATTTTCCAATTGTTAATTCCAGTGGCAAAACAGCCTTAAAATGAGGCAGTGGAGAAGGCTTAGTTCCGATGCAAGATGTATAGATGGCCTTTTACGATGGTATGTTGTCGATAGTTTAGTTTTGATTATGTTAACTTAGTTATTAAATCTAATTACTTTTAAGCTCAACATGAAAGACATAATTGATGATTTTTTTCCTGGTTTAAATTTTCAATCTAATGGTATTAGCTGATTCAATTCATTTAGAAAATTATTCGACAGTAAAGTTATGTCCTTTTTTTTGTGTGTAGTATACTTAATAATGTTCCAGTATAATAGAATTTTGATCATACGATACATTAGACGTTTGTTTATATTCTTACAACATCAAAACAATGAAATTTGTTGTCCCGTGCATCACACGGGTACAATTACTAGTAAATATTAAAGGGATGAGCTTATTGATGAAAGAGATATAGCTGCTAAACCTAGAATAATAAAGATGCTTGGTTGAAGACTTATGCCCAAAAATCCCTTTTTCAATTGCTAAAAGTTCCTGAAAAAAATGCGCTCATTTTATCACATGTCCGCTGCCCCATTTTTGAGATATTTATTGTAAATTTTATAATTTTTGACACTGATCTAATTCAAATTTGATATTACAACAAACATGAATTCGTATATCTATTTGTTGAATGAGAATATTAATTATTTGTGTCAGATTCAGTTTTTTGTTACTGTTCTTTTAACTCTTGTAATAGATCGTTCGCACAGTTTGTAAATGAACAGAAATAAAGGAGACACAAATAATAACGTGGTTTAGATACAAATATATCATAATCCACGGGGCCCTGCAAATAAGAATTCACTAATTTCAGTTTTACGAATACAATAATTGGACTTATTCAAAACCAAAAGACTCCCTCTTTGTTGACGACGTTCTTATATAATATTCAAAATTATGATCCTCAATTTACAGTACGTCCTCCACACCGTACATTGAATGATGTGATCACATCATAGAACTCCCTTCAACACTGAATCCCTTTCAGTCAGTGGATCTATTTCCTCCCGAGATCATTAAAAGCCCATCTTCCGAAGAACCGATCTTCTTTTTGCATAGAAGAAGATAACTTTAATCTTGCTGGATGACTTAACGCCTTTGGCAAACTAAAAACGAGAGTAGAAAACTATTTTGTATGAAGAATTTCTCTCGATAAAGGCACACCAATTATGGAACGATTGGTAGGGATGGGATAAGTAATATTGGATTAAACTGATGATGGGTAATAATAATTATGTCTTTTGCTTTGTGGTATTGTCACGAAACTAATAATCTCTTGAAGATTTATTTGGTGTTTTGTTTCCTTGATTTTACGGTATTACATGGGATTAGTTGCCCAATGTTTGAAATGCCCTTAAATTATATTTAATCATTACGAACTTCATCTTCTTTACAACCTCGATTGCAAACCCCCACTATCGTACCAATTTCTACATAAAACCCTACATTGGGTCTCTATTAAATTGAAGTAAACATGGTGGATTTGATTTCAATTGGGAGCAACCTAAAATTTGTGAATGCGACTTCAAGATCGCCTTACAAACTTCTTGGACACCAGTCAACCTAGGATGATGTTGATTGGAATAACTACACGCAAGTGCACGTATCGTACAAGTAATAAAGTGGATAATTATGTTCGGATATCGATCCCATAGAGAATATTTAATTATTTAATTCTATAGCTTAATCCTAGCAATTATTATCAAGCCCACCCTACAAAGTTGAAAGAGGATTAATAAACTAAACTAATTAAGCAATTAAAATAAATTAATAAGACAAAAGCAAGAAAGCAATTTAAAAGCGAAGATTTAACTAGAGAAAATAAGCCTAGGATTCTATTCCCCCTCCCCCTATGTGATTATTACTCCCCCAATTCCTTCAATTATGCAAGTAATTAACTCGGATTATTAACGTGAGATGCTAAATTAATCATAAACCGCTTCCGCGTGTATTATGATTCTAATATTCTAGATTCAATTACTGTATTCCTACGCAATTAATTGTAGAACACATCATTAAGCATAAATCCCAATAATGGCTACCTAAGAGATTAAATATATTCCTATGTTAATACCACAAAGGCTCTTCTACCACAAGTCTAATTATTAACCCGATCTTCTGATTCATGCGATTAACAATAACATAAAAGCAAATAAGGTGATCAAGTTCATGCACTTAATAAAACAAGTAGATGAAATAATCCGGAATTAAAACTTACATAAAATCATAGAATTTGGTTCATAAATCCCACATAGGGTTCGAAATAAAATCCTAGAAATAAATACAGTAGCTACTCATGATTAAAGTAAAAATAAAATAATAATTCATGAAATGATAAACTATGCTTGTAATCTTCGAATTCTTCGTTTTCGTTATTGCTTTGTTGCTCTTGAAATTGTGTAAAAGATGGATGCCCAATTGTATGCTTGACTTGGTCTTATATAGGGTGGAAAACCTGGAGAAGAATGTAGTTTCCTTGTGCAATTAGGATTCCTTTACTGTGCCTTTACGCCTTCTCGGACGGCCGTCTGAGATTTTGTACTAAACTCGGACGGCCGTCTCAAAAGCAGAGACTACCTCTGTTTCTCAGACGGCCGTCTGAGATTGAAGTGTATTTCTCAGACGGCCGTCTGGGCTATAATTCTTCATATTTTTTACTACACTTTTCGCATACATTTTCTCCAAAATTGCAGTTTTGACCCCCTATTTATCCAATTCTTCAATTTGTACCAAAACACAATTAATCAACATTTTAAGCACCAATTATCAATAAAACACAACAAAAGCTCCAATTAAAATGTACGATTAAGTGTAAAAATATACACTTAACACACACCCAAACTTGAACTTTTGCTTATCCTCAAGCAAAGTCTACTCATAAGCAAATAACTCAACCATTACATCTCATTACATAGATTAATGATCAACTTCACGTTTTCAAAACTTGTAATTATAATGACAATTCTTAGGCATTCGCAAGCTCAAAATTCAAAAGCACTTAGTCACTTACCAATGCCAAAAACTACGTACAAATCATGCAATTGCTTCAAACATCCAATATTTGTAAATTAAAGATAGAAAAAAATTATGCTTACATGCATATGTTTGACTCCAAATACTCACCAAACTCTTCTACTCTACTAATATCAAATACTAAGTTATTGGGATCATTGGGGCTTTTTGTCTTTCAATTGTTAGGCTCTTTGGTTCGAGGTAGGAAATATGGGTAGCGACTATTCTTCTTGAATTGAGGTGATTACGCCAACATTTGAAAGATAGGCGTTTGAAACAATGAATTCACCTCTAAGGACTTTTAATAAATTCGATTCTCAAAAGTTCAAAAGTCTCCACTTTGCTCTTGAGGCAATGGATCGAGCTTTCAAAATTCAACAACTAGTCATTTCTTCTCCCTTCCAGTCTCTTCTTCTTCTCTTTATTTTTATTTATTTATTATATATATACATATATATATATATATATATATATATATATATATATATATATATATATATATATATATATATATATATATATTTCTTTATTGAATTTTCCAACCAAACTCCAAGGGATAATTTTTCCAGAATCTCCATCTATTCTACCTTATACACATTGGCTAAAAGAAAGAACACCTTTTCTCCGAGGCTCAAATCAAGGTTCTAAGGATAATTTCGATAAAAAGTCGGCTTGAAAGGCTCAAACGGATCAAATATGGCCCAAATCATATCTCAAATCACACACTACCCAATACTTCGTATCATAAATGTCCTAAGGTGAGTTCTAAAACCGAACATATCATGATCTAACACAAATTAATTCCAAATTTAAGATACAAAACATTCAGCCAAAGCAATGCACAAACTGTGATTCCTAGCAATAATTCGTTTCTAAGTTCCGTTGAATCGAAACCTAAACAAACATCTAATCATTATCACACAAAACAAGCAATGTCATCATCAAACATTGATCATCTCTCATCATCATAAATCATCGATGCATTCGACTCAAGATTTTTTTTTTTCCTGAAGAAAACGATAAATAAATGAAAACGACTAAGAAGAAAAACAAAGGAAAAAAAAAATCCTAAAGCATGCAATCTAAAACATATAAAGCACATAAAAACTGTTTTTCCACCCCCAAACATAAAATTTACATTGTCCTCAATGTAATGAAAACGAAGTTTAAGGATAGAATACACCTTGATTAGTCGAAACGTCCTCCACATGTCGCACTCCTCCATCTCTTCCCCTTTCAAGCAAACTTTTTTTTTCTTTTTTTTTCAGGGTGTTCCGGACAGCTGTCTCAACTTTTGCACTATTTTTGAGACGGCCGTCTCAATTCCAGAAGGTTCACAACTCGTCTAACTTATCCGAACGGGCGTCTGGAGTTTTGGCTTGATTTTCGGACGACCGTCTGGGCTTTTTGTGTCCGTTTTTCGACCTAAAAGTTCAAAAATGATTAAATTATTGGAATGCAAGCTTATATATATTCTAAGAAAATTAAAAACAACTAAAAATACGAAAAATATGAAAAAAAAAATGATAAATGCTCGGATTGCCTCCCGAGAAGCGCTAAGTTTAAAGTCTTCAGCCGGACGTTGCTTCTTTATTTTCAAGCAAAAGTGACCGAAGTCACTTGGCAATCTTTACTCGCTTCCCAATAAGGTTTGAGCCGGCTCCGTTTCACGTTGAACGTACGATTCGAATCTCGCTCCTTTATCTTGACTACTTTGTGAGGAAGAATCTCTTGGACAATAAACGGCTCCGACCACTTTGATTTGCGCTTCCTTGAAAATAACAAAAGACGGGATTTGCACAATAACACCAAGTTTTCTTTGTACAATTTCCCTTTGACTTTATCCTTACGACCCCAATAGCTTGAATATTCCTTCTCTCGTGGCCTTCTCAATTCTTTGGGTGGCAACATCCTCCTTGCACTTTCATTGCCGTTAACACCCCGAATCGTATGAATTTCTCTCGGAGGAGTAGAAATTGAGTCCACAAAATAAACTTGCTCTTTCCGACTCCCGTTTCCGCCATCATCTCCTGCACTCAAATATGTTTTCCCATGGTTCAAGATCAAAACATCAAAATTTTCATTATTTGTAAAATCCATAAGATCAATAGCAAAAGAATCATTATTATCACACATGTTTTTATTAGCACTAAAAACATTGAATTTGATTGTTTGATCATGAACCGTCATTGTAACATCACCACTAGCACAATCAATTAGAGTTTTCGACGTGGCTAAAAACCGTCTCCCTACAATAAGAGGTATCTCCTTATCCTCATCTATATCAAGTATAACAAAATCGACAAGGAAGATAAATTTATACCTTTAGGGTAAACTAAAGACCTATCGGCTAATTGAAGAGTTATAGCCGTCGGTTCAATCTCACCTAACCCAAGATTTTTAAAAGTTGAATAAGGCCAAAGATTAATGCTAGCGCCTAAATCAATGAGTGATCTAAAATTTTTACCTCATATAGTACAAGGAATAGTAAACTTACCTGGATCGCCGAGTTTTTGTGGAAGGGGCCGAGTAAGAATTGCACTACATTGCTCAATTAGTTGGATCATCTCGTTCCCTTGCAATTTCTTACCCTTCGTCACGAAGTCCTTGAGGTGTTAGAGTAGGTGACCCACAAGTCAACTTGTGGCTGTGGTCTTTCCATTTATTCTTGTAATAAATAATCCTTTTTCGTATTAATGATAAAACCCCTTGGCATTCTATATCTTTGTCCCTTGTTTCAAACATAGATATAGTTTTTACAGTTATTACAAGTACTTGTAATTGATATTTTAGGATCGTGAGATATTTACTTAAGTATTATAACTGTTAAACGTGTTTCTAGTCGAACGGTTACGCCGTCAATGAGGATATAGCCTTTCCCATTAAGAGACTAGCACTTAGTGTATGTGTACTGCGTCTCATCAGTAAACGGTATTGTGATATCGGCATGCATAAGTGGGTGCTCGTAAGTTGACGATTTCACTGAAATCCCTCACCCTAGAAATCTCTAAGTGGTTCTCCATAATCGAGTAGAGATATCTATGGTATAGTTGTACACCATTAGTCCTTATAGCCTAGAAATTACCGTGACTTCACTAGAGGATCAGCTGTATCGTGACCTGTCCCTGAGTTCCACCGAGGACCGCCCCAAGGGCCAGTGTTTGTACAGTCCGAAATCTAGTGGGAGGTCTGTGCATTGTAGTTGGGGATTCGATCCCTAGAATAGTCTTGGATGTCCTGTGTGTTCTCATAGTTTGTAATCTTTAAGTCTCTGGCCAGAGCCGACTAAGTGATGATTAGAGAATTCGATTCTCTAAGTCATGCACGTACGGATTAGAACACTTAGAACGATCGCACATTCATTGAACTACCAAGGAGGTCTCGATGAACCAATGCCTTTAATTCAATTGGGACATATGAATCGAAGGGATCGTACTGTACGTGATACGATCCGCACAAGCTCCAAGACAAAGAATTGGAAGAAGAGAAAGCGCGTGCGATTAATGGAGCCGTTCATGTTGGGATTGAAGAATAAAGTCTTGAATCAGACTTTTGAGGAGTCTGTGGTTTGGAATTGGAAGAAAAGAAAGAGAAGAATTCGTTGGACAAGTCGAATTCCATGCATCCGAGATTCTCGCCTATTCTGGCAGAGTTTACCATTCGAGTTGTAACTCTCGCATCTTAAGTCCATTTGAGCTGATTCAAAATGATTCGGAAAGCTAACTGAAAGGTCTACAACTTTCATGTTTTGAGCAAAGAGATATTCGAAGTGGAACAGTGGCGAAATTGAGCTTTAATTGCATGCACGTGCACAGCCCAATGTCGCGAGTTAAGAAGGGTGATCGAGAAGTTGACTTGAAGATCAAGTTATCTAATTTATTTATGCACGTTTTTAATTTAGTATTTATTATGTTTTTATTATTTTAGAGTTCTTTATGGTTAGGATTTGCTTATTTACAAGTTTCCTTATTATAGTTTAGGTAGGAGTCTTTCTCCTTGTGAAAAAGGAGTCTTTTTAGACCTTATAAATAGGTTGCCAATTTGGCTTATTTTAATGGACGAATTTTGATGATTTAATTGATAATATTCTCTTTGATTCTTTAAGAACTCTTTGAACATATCGGTGGATTCCGTTTGTTCACCCCGACTTATCAATCGATCTTTCACAATCGATTGTGGCGTCTTCACATACCAAGGTTGTTGCCTCTTTATAGGCAACGGGTCGCGGTTCCACCCCTTTGAATCTTTGTTTTTGGATGTTTTCGATCTTGCTTCCGCGTAAGGTATTAGGATCTCGTAACAAGTTCTACGGGGTTCGTATCAGTTGGTAACCAGAGCCAATATCCAAAACAGGTTTCACCTATCTTTATCTTTATTTTTGAGTCAGTCTTGTTCGTGTCATCATAGTTTTCTTTTGTCTTTTGTCGAGTCTTCCAGTCCTCTTTTCTCTTATTTTTCGTTCAGTTGTTTAGAGTTAAAAATAAAAATAAATCGAATTTTTGGTTATTTTGTTTTGAGTTTCTTTGAGTCTAAGTTAGGTTTTGTCTTGAGTCTTCGTAAAAAAAAAAAAAAAAAAAAAAAAAAAAATTAGAATTCGAAATTTATTGTTGTTGAAGCTTCTTAGAGTCTAGGTTAGAGTTTGTTAGTGTCTAAAAAAAAAAAAAAAAAAGATATTGCTTTGATCATGTTCGAGAAGGCCGGTTATTACGGAGAAAGAATTGAGCAGCGTAGGACGTCAATGGACAAACGCTTCCAAGAACTCCAAGATCGGATGGAAGGAATTGTTACCCAACTAAAGAAACTACGCAAAGATCAACATGTTCGAGGGTCATACGTACGACGTGATGTTCACCAACCAGTTATACCTTATCCTGATAAAGAGGTACATCGTGATGGAAATTTTGGTGCGAACGCTACAAAATCAAGGAAGGAGAGTATATGACGAATTTTGATGATTTAATTGAGAATATTCTCTTTGGTTGTTTAAGAACTCTTCGAACATATCGGTGGATTCCGTTTGTTCACCCCGACTTATCAATCGATCTTTCACAATCGATTGTGGCGTCTTCACATACCAACGTTCTTGCCTCTTTATAGGCAACGGGTCGCGGTTCCACCCCTTTGAATCTTTGTTTTTGGATGTTTTCGATCTTGCTTCCGCGTAGGGTATTAGGGTCTCGTAACAAGTTCTACGGGGTTCGTATCAGTTGGTAACCAGAGCCAACATCCAAAACAGGTTTCACCTATCTTTATTTTTTTGTTGTGTCTTCTAGTATATCTCATCTTTTCTTCGTCAAAAAAAAAATATATACAAAAAAATTCGAATTTTTATTTTTTTTGTTTAGATTTCTTTTCAGCCAAGTTAGGGTTTGTTCGTGTCAAAAAAAAAATAAAATAAATAAATAACAGAAAAAGTCGAATTTTGTTCTTGTTTAGAGTTCCTTACAGCCCAAGTTATGGTTTATTAGTGTCAAAAAAAAAAATGTATTGATCATGTCCGAGAAGGCCGGTTATAAAGGAGAAAGAATTGAGCAGCGTAGGATGTCATCAATGGGAAAACGCTTCCAGGAACTCCAAGATCGGATGGAAGGAATTGTTACCCAACTAAAGGAACTGAACAAAGATCAACATGTTCGAGGGCCATACCTACGCGTGATGTTCACCAACCGGTTCTACCTCATCGTGATAAGGAGGTTTATCGTGATGGAAGATATGGTGTGACTGCTGCAACACCAAGAGAAGTTTATTTGCAGCGAGGGGCTCAGTTCGATCGACCAAGACGTGTTTATTCCGATTACTACGAGCGAGATTTATATGATTATCCTAGATCAAGTAAGTACTCAGTTCATTCATCCTATGCTACTGAGTTAAAAGAAAGGAGATCGCCGAGTCGAAAATCACGGTGGAGCTCTTCATCAAACCGAGATAGGGAATCAATACCGAGAGAGGCGACGTTCGATCCTCCATATGAGACTAAAGAAAGAGGTTATTATTCTTCTCAATCTCGTTCAATTCATGATACTAAATGTTTTTGGTGTTTGGGTTTTGGTCATGTCGCTTCAGATTGTTTGGATAAGCCATTCACGAAATTGCGGTCGAACTACGAGGAATTGAAGAGAAAGGGTGATTCTTTATTGCCACTTGAAAAGGAAGATACTCGTCAAGCTTTTGAGAATCAGAACATTGTAGGTGATTCAGCAAGTGATAAACCGCTGCTTGAGGAAAAGTTAAGTGAGAATGTTGAGGTCGAGTCCAAGGGGGAAGAAAATTGCAAACCCGCACCACCACTTGATGAAAAAGAAGGTTCGGATTCGAGGACGAATCCTTTTGAAGAGGTGGAGAATGATATGATCGAGCCATGCATCGAGGTTAATGCCGAGCTGACAAAAGTGCAGACTCACAGTGTGAATGTTGATGAGATGGCGGTGCCTAGAGAGATGCTTCAATCATTCTCTATACAGAGGTTGAACACATTGGAACTTCAAGCTACAAAATACTCGCGTTCATATCCACTTCAATGGATGCTAGATAGTGTGTTTGGCGATGGGGTGCAGAGATGTGTAAGTTCGCTACCAAACAAAGAGATCGATCTTGTTTATACTCCTTGTGATATTTGTCCAGATTCGTGGAAGAATCCTTTTAAAGAGGGGGAGAATGATACGATCCGCACAAGCTCAAAGACAAAGAATTGGAAGAAAAGAAAGCGCGTACGATTAATGGAGCCGTTCGTGTTGGGATTGAAGGATAAAGTCTTGAATCAGACTTTTGAGAAGTCCGTGGTTTGGAATTGGAAGAAAAGAAAGAGAAGAATTCGTTGGACAAGTGGAATTCCATGCATCCGAGATTCTCGCTTATTCTGGCAGAGTTTACCATTCGAGTTGTAACTCTCGCATCTTAAGTCCATTTGAGCTGATTCAAAATGATTCGGAAAGCTAACTGAAAGGTCTACAATTTTCATGTTTTGAGCGAAGAGATATTCAAAGTGGAACAGTGCCGAAATTGAGCTTTAATTGCATGCACGTGCACAGCCCAATGTCGCGAGTTAAGAAGGGTGATCGAGAAGTTGACTTGAAGATCAAGTTATCTAATTTATTTATGCACGTTTTTAATTTAGTATTTATTATGTTTTTATTATTTTAGAGTTCTTTATGGTTAGGATTTGCTTATTTACAAGTTTCCTTATTATAGTTTAGGTAGGAGTCTTTCTCCTTGTGAAAAAGGAGTCTTTTTAGACCTTATAAATTGGTTGCCAATTTGGCTTATTTTAATGGACGAATTTTGATGATTTAATTGAGAATACTCTCTTTGGTTCTTTAAGAACTCTTCGAACATATCGGTGGATTTCGTTTGTTCACCCCGACTTATCAATCGATCTTTCACAATCGATTGTGGCGTCTTCACATACCAAGGTTGTTGCCTCTTTATAGGCAACGGGTCGCGGTTCCACCCCTTTGAATCTTTGTTTTTGGATGTTTTCGATCTTGCTTCCGCGTAAGGTATTAGGGTCTCGTAACAAGTTCTACGGGGTTCGTATCAGTACGTTAACTATATCAAAAGGTTCTTGCAGGCACTTCATTTGTATCTAGGGAATCATGATGCGTAGTTACTAGACGCCAATCTTGATTCGTTGGGTGATTAAGTTGAAACGAGCTTCACCTTAATCGTAACTCTAGGAACGAGTTTAAACCACAAAGGGTTGTGGACCCACGGCTAGCTTACATCTGAACCATCGAGGGTCACACTGCTCGTGCACTCGAGATCTTTGAATAAACGGTCAAAGATAAAATTGTTTAATCTATGCATGATTGGAAGTCAATGTGATTGAGTCCAACATTCGTAATTTGGAATTATGAATGAGAATTAGAAAAGGAAAAGAATAGGCGAACATCTTAGTGAACTTTCTAAATTAGGAAGTTTTCAAATTTAGAAGGTCCACTGAATTAGGGTCTCAACTTTTAGAAATTGGAAATCGAAAATTGGCACTCGTAATGACGAGGACGTTTCAATGATTCCGAAAATGTAATCGTTATAATTTTCCGATCATTGAGTTGTGAGAAACGAGCGAGTAAAGACTGACGAACTTAAGCTGTTAGGCCTGGTCCAACTTAAGCCCGTTAGGGCTTTTATACAAGACACTATAAATACATGATTTATAGGTCTTACACAACACACACTACACAATAGAAAACTCTAGCCGCTCTCTCTCACACTCTCGGCCGATCCTCCCCCCTCCGCCGCCATCGCCGTCGCCGGAATCGGCCTCACGCGTCGATTACTATTGGTAGTAACTTTCCTTTGTCTTTTTCTTCCGTCTATTCTGACTTTTGCGTGTCTAGTGCCACGTATTTAGTTGATCTCAGTATACGAGGTAAAATCCGAGATGATGAAGACCGAGGATTCGAGATGCCGAGAAGCCGTCGCCGAAGCACCACTGCACGCGCCCCCACACACCGCCCAAAGACCGCGCTTGAATCTAACGCGCCGCCGTCTTTGAGCGCGTCTGTCGCCGCTGTATCGCCGTTGCTCCTTCCGACTGCACGGATTGGTTTCCGTGGCAGTTTGCTTCGATCCGAGAGTTTGCCTCATGCTTCAAGAGGTATTTTCGGATATGGTTTTAATTAGGAATTAATTTAATTAGATTAAATTATATGTTTATATTAGCAGTATGATTTTTGTGAATTGCTATATGTAATCGTTTGCATGAATTCATTATTTATTGTGAGCATGCTATGTGATTTATTATCGAATTAATTATACGCATGTTGTTTTAATTTTCGCTGGAAGCGTTAAGGTACGCAATTAATTGTTTAATTCGAATCGAACATGTGATTATGTGAATTAAATTATTTATTTCATGTAAATTTTTTGTTTTCCACTGCGTACACGTGCCTGATTCTCAACAGTGGTATCAGAGCTCGTTGCGCAATTAATTGCGGTTTTAATATGTTATGCTGAATTTTATGCATGTTCGATTTATTAATATTGTGATTGTTGTATTATTTAATTGGGTGTTTTCGAAAGTTTAAAATATTTTTGAAATATTGTTTAGAATTTCTTTCTAGCTTTAAAATTGTTTTAAATTGGAAATCTGATCTGAGATTTAATTAAAAATTGTCGGTTTTAATTTATTCAGATCGAACCGGTCGAACCGGCCGGTTCGATGGTTCTATTCGATCAAACTGACCGAATCGACGTGGATTCGGATCGGTCAGACCGGTTCTCGGTCTGACTGACCCGACCCACTGATTTGGGTCAGCTGGACTGGTCAGAACCGGACCGTTTCTGTCCAAATCGGTCAGACCGGTCGGGCCAAACCGGTTCACTGGGAAAAAGTTTATTTCAGATTTCTAAAATTAAACATAAAACAAATTGATTTTAATTTTTGGAAAATTATTTCAATTAAACCCAATTAGATAATCGATTCAACAATCATCTATTTTAGTAAATGGGTGTTACATTGATTAATTAATTTAAATTGTTAAATTAATCTTAATTAATTGAACACACATATAATAATGATTATACTTCAACTTAATTACTAGTACCTCAACATTATTTGATTGACTTATGTTAGTTGAGGCCCTATAATTATTTTGAAAAACCCGATAATCAATTAATGTTATTAATTATATAGTTATGTTGTATGTTCCTCTTAGGATAATATGTTCCTCTTAAGCAATTAATTGTTTAATTCGAATCGAGCATGTTATTATGTGAAATAAATTGTTCATTTCATGTAATTTTTTTGTTTCCCGCTGCGTACACGTGCCTGATTCCCAACATGAGGAACTTCACCTACTTTGGCATCTTTTGAAGTGCTTGGATGAAAGGAATATTTATGTGAATTTCCTTCAACTTGTCCAAAAAACCTTGGTATTCGACATCGAGCTTCTTCTTTAGAAATTTTTGAGGATATGGAATTGGTGGGGCTCATGCAATCACTATTGATGTCGGTTCTTCTTGAATTGATTCCTTTTCCTCAATCACTTTCGACTTCTCGATTACCGTATTTGTCTTCTCTTTTCGTGGGGCTTCCTCTAATTGCTTACCATTCTTCAAGGTGACTGCTTGGCACGTCTCGAACTCAATCCTTTTTGTTTGAAATCTTTGGAGGTATGGTATCGGTTCCACACATTCGGCTAAAGTGACTTGCGGCTTAATTTGAATTTCCTCTCTTTTCTCGATCTTGAAATCGATAGCTTGGCAAGTCTCGAACTTTTGCTTTCGAGGGTATTCCGTATTTGATTGCAATGCTCCTGCCGGACGGTTCTCTTGATTCAATGCTAGTTGTGCGAATTGAGTCTCCAAATTTCGCGGCGAGGCTTGAGTAACGGTCATAAATTGGGCCAATATCTCATCCGTGTTTGATTTTTGGGCCGGCGGATTGTTCCCTTGATAGTTTCATTGAGGATGGGCTTGATTTTGAAATTGACCTTGAGGTATTTCATACCCTTGGCTCTGTTGATTTCCTCCGTATTGCCCTTGTGATACCACCCTTGATTTTGGAATTGGCGAGGCACATTGCTTGCATAGTTGAGCGATTCCACATCTTGTTGGCATTGGAGTGTATAATGATTTCCACTACAAATTTCACAACATGGAGAATCCATGGCTTAGACTTGTTGTGGTGGATTCACTTTGATGTGTTGATTTTATTGAGCAATTTGGATCATTTGAGCTAGAAGGGTCGTAATTGCATCTAACTCCACAACTCCGGGAACTTTCTTGGCTCCACTAACCATCATTTTGCTTGACTTGGCAAATCGATTTTGCGCAATTTGATCCAACATAATAAATGCATCCGGTATCGATTGACTCATAAAGTTACCCCCGGTTGATGCATCTAAGACGGTTCTTGCATTCTCGTTAATTCCTTGGTAGAAGATGTGGATTTGCCGCCACTGTTCTACCCCATGTGTTGGACACTGCCTCAAAAGGGTCTTAAATCTCTCCCATGCCTCTTATAATGGCTTGCCTTGATCTTGGATGAAATTATAAATTTCTCGTCGTATTCTCTCGTCCTTCTCGGGTGAGCTGTAAACCTTCATGAAAAGGTTTAGGAGTTGAGGCCATGACGTGATAGAATGGGGGGCTCGGGACATCAACCACTGGCGAGCTCTGCCTTGTAGGGAGTGCTTGAAGAGAATTAACTGGAGCGCTTCTTGGGAAACGCCATTTTGACGATGGGAGTTACAGGTATCTAGAAAATTGACAATGTGAAGATGGGGATCTTCACCAGCCAATCCACTAAATAGCCTGTTATTTTGGAGAATCGTTAAGAGGCCTTGCTTGATCTCAAAATTGTGCGCCTCAATGGGTGAATATTGGATGCTCGGGCGGAATCCGTCAAGAGTCGGGATTATATAGTTCTGAAGTGCCCGTGGCCTAACTGCTGGCTGTAATGGAAGTCAGGCGGGTTGGTTTTGGATCTGAATTCCGTTTGCATCGAGTAAATAACCCTATGCGTCTATGCGTTCTTTGTCCTTCATTCTATTGTTTACGCGTTGAAGTCTCCTAGCGGATCGAAAAGTACGTTCAATTTCGGGATCAAACGGTTCTCTATCAAGATCGAGTCTCCTGCGCATAAAACAATACCTAAAACAAAAAAAAAAAAAAAAAAAAAAATTAAATGGGTGAATCGTGAAAATTGTTCAAATTTAGAGCTAGAATAAAATAAATATTTAAAATATTCCCCGGCAATGGCGCCAAAAACTTGTTGATTGGAATACCTAATGCACGTATCGTACAATTAATAAAATGGACAATTAAGTCCGGATATCGATCCCACAGAGAATATTTAATTATTTAATTCTAGACGCTAAATCCTAACAATTATTATCAAGCCCACCCTATACAGTCGAAATAGGATTAATAAACTAAACTAATTAAGCAATTAAAATATATTAAAAAGACAAAAGTAAGAAAGCAATTTAAAAGCGAAGATTTAACCAGAGAAAACAAGCCTAGGATTTTATTCTCCCCCATATGTGATTATTACTCCCCCAATTCCTTCAATTATGGAAGTAATTAACTCAGATTATTAACCTGAGATGCTAAATTAATATAACCCGCTTCCGCATGTATTATGATTCTAATATTCTAGATTCAACTACTGTATTCCTACGCAATTAATTCTAGAATACAACATTAAGAATAAATCTCAATAATGGCTACCTAAGATATTAACTATATTCTTATGTTAATACCACATAGGCTCTTCTACCACAGTTCTAATTATTAACACGATCTTCTGATTCATGCGATTAACAATAACATAAAAGCACATAAGGTGATCAAGTTCATGCACTTAATAAACCAAGTAGAAGAAATAATCCGGAATTAAAACTTGCATAAAATCATAGAATTGAGTTCAAAAATCCCACATAGGGTTCGAAATAAAATCTTAGAAATAAAAAAGTTAGCTACTCATGATTAAAGTAAAAACAAAATAATAATTCATGAAAAGATAAACTATGCTTGTAATCTTCGAATTCTTCGTTTTCGTTATTGCTTCGTTGCTCTTGAAATTGCGTAAAAGATGGAAACCCAATTGTGAACTTGACTTGGTCTTATATAGGGTGGAAAACTTGGAGAAGAAGGTAGTTTCCTTGTGCAATTAGGATTCCTTTACTGTGCCTGTTGGCGCCAGATTTTTACCGATAAAGAAATCCGCCACACTTGGGAACTAAAAATTGGCAAAGATTTGTTCCCATGTTTATTTTGGAAATTTAGAGTCCTACCTTTGTAATACTTTAGGACTTAGATTTATTTCCTTGTACTCTACTCTAGTTAGGAATCTTTTATATTTATCTAGATTAGAATTAGATATTATATTAGAATTTTGTTTCCTAGTTATTCAATTACTTTGGGAACAAGGAAGGTCTTTGGAGGCCGACTTCACGTCTATATAAGGCTCCTCCCCTCACAAAGACTGTGACACTTTTTTGGGAGAAGAATCACTCCATAGCTTTGAAGAATCGCTGAAACGTTCTGCTGAACAGAACTGTGCCACCGTTGCATGTGTCAACATATACAGATCTGCTGTATAGATCTCAAGGGAGATCAACCGCGTTACTGAAGGGAGTTCAGGCCTGAAAGGAGTTCTAGGCAAGCGGTGTGAAGCTGCTGTTGGAAGAGACACGAAGTTCGAGTTGTGTACAAGAACGGCATAAAAAATTAAAGAGGGAGTCTTAATTATTTTATTAAGTCCTATTAATGTACACTATAAATCTGAACTAGTGAAATCATGTTTGCAGGTCCACGTGGATGTAGGGCACAATTGTGTCTGAACCACATTAATTCTTGTCATCTGTTTATTTGCTTAAGTAGAATATAACTGTGTTAACAAAAGAATTACAGTTGTAACTAAAACATTGTTTCGACTAATCAAACTGTTACAACTAGGGAATTACTGAATTTATAGGCATATAAATCTACAATTGGCATCAAGAGCCTCTCACTAGATATACATAGTGTGTGATTTTGGGAATTAGATTTATTAGCCATTTATTTTTCATAGGTACTATGAGTTCTCATATGGACTCGTTGCGACTTGAAGATCTAATTGGAAATCTACAAACTTTTGAAAACAAGTTGAATATCAGCAGAATGGACAAGGAAAGAAAAATTGCTTTGCAAACTGTATCAGACACAACATTATCTGTGTCTACTGTTCCTATGACAGCACTTGAAGTCAAGCTTACAAAATCCATGTCCTTAATAACAAAAAACTTTGGAAAGTTCATGAAATGAAATGGACATCCTACAAACTCTGAGAGAAAACCCAGGACTTCTATAGATAAGCCTGAAGTCAAGAAGGGAATTCGATGTAGAGAGTGTCATGGTTATGTGTTGGGAATCGGACACGTGTACGCAGCGGAAAACAAAAATTTTATGTGAATTAAACGAATTTAAAACACATAAGCACATGCCCGATAATTGAAAACAATTAATTGCGTACCTTTGCGCTTTCAACGAAATTAAAAACAACATACATGCTTAATTATTTAACCAAATTTAAATCAATTAACATGCTCGCGTTTAAATCAAATAACATGCTCGCAAAAAATAAATTGATTTCATGTAATCACATAAAATTATACAAAACGAACATGAACATTTTATTTAAACGTAAACGAATCAACAACAATGAATTCGTGAGTTTACCTCTTGAAGCGTGAGGTAGGCACACTAAGCAAGACGAGATTGCTACGGAAACCAATCCGTACAATCCGGGGCAGCAGCGGTTGAGCGGCAGCAGCGGCGAGAAGGGCCACGGCGGCGCGTGTGACTCACGCGCGGTCTTCGGGCGGCGCGTGGGGATGCGTGCGGCTTCGGCTCGTGTGCTGCTCCTCGATTCTTCGATCTTCGATCTTCCTCCTCTCGGATTTCACCTCGTATACTTCGATCTACTAAACACGTGGCACTAGACACGTAATAGTTAGAAAAACGGAAGAAAAGAAAGAAGGAAAGGAATACCGAAAGGGATCGGCCAACGGATGGCCGATTCCGGCGAGACGGCGGCGGCGACGGCGGTGGTGGCTGCGGGAGAGAGTGGCCGAGAGAGAGAGGGACGGCTAGGGTTAGGGTTAGGTCTTATGTTTTTGTGCAAGACCTATAAATCATGTATTTATAGTGTCTTGCATAAAACCCTAACGGGCTTAAGTTGGACCGGGCCCAACAGCTTAAGTTCGTTAGTTCTTTTACTTGCTCGTCTCTCTCAATTCAATGATCGGAAAATTGTAACAATTACATTTTCGGAATCATTATAATGTCCTCGTCATTACGAGTGCCAACTCTCAATTTCCAACTTTCCAAAAGTGGAAACCCTAATTCAGTGCACTTTCTAAATTTGGAAACTTCCCGATTTAGAAAGTTCACTAAAACGTTTGCCTATTCTTTTTCCTTTTCTTATTCTCATTCATAATTCCAAATTACGAATGTTGGACCCAATCATATTGACTTCCAATCATGCAATGATTATGGTTTTCATGAAAAACTCTTGCATATCTTCTATGATGATGAAAGTGCTATAAATATCTCAAAAAACCCCGTCCAGCATTCTCGAACTAAACACATAGATCTTCGGCACCATTTCATTAGGCAATTAGTTGAGCAGAAACGTATGACTATAGACCATGTGTCCACACACAATCAACTAGCTAATATTTTCACAAAGCCTCTTCATTTACTTAGGTTTGATTCCTTGCGTAAAGCGCTTGGAATTTGCCATGTGCAATTCTGAGTTTTCTATGATAGTGCAATTAGTGTTTATGTCCGGGTTGCACTTGAATTATTAATCGGACATTATATGTGTCATTCTCTACTGTGACATCATTTTTTTAGGAATGATAGAAGTTTAATTTTGACTAATTGTGGTGTGTTAGTTTTTATGAATTAATTTCTTGTTTCCACAGTAAACCATGATAGAAGTGTGATGCCTCCTCTATCGGGAGTGATCAATGTCTATGACTCCATTCATCTCAAAGATCATACCTCTATTGGAAGAATTATGTTACCGCATATGCATTCCTGACTTCTATTTAAAAGCTATGTGGATTCTTAAGAAGGTTGCCCTCCTAATGTTTGCTTGAACATCATATCAAAAAAAAAAATTTGGGATGATATTCAAGCATATATTAGTGAAATTCTCCTTGAAGTCCACGATCGAATTGCTGTGCTAATCGCATACGCATTCATAACTCTATTAAAATTACCTAATCTATGGTTTCTTGAGTATGGTCATGGGGTTATAGTTATATCGTGCATCCAAGAGCATGCTCGGTGGCCTTCTAAAGTGGTTTTCTTTATGATCATCAAATTAATCCATGAAAACCAAGCCCTCGACTTTTGATCTTGTGATCTTCTTGAAATTCTTTTCCTTAAAAGATTTGATTTTGTTTTCCTTTAACAGTTTTTTTTTTATTTTTAATTTTTTTTACAAATATGGGCTTTGTGAATATTTCTTGTGCTATCTAGTTGTCTCTGTCCACGTGGCTATGGCTATGTCAGCTGCCTCCTCAATTTTCTTATGTTCCGTGTGGCGAATATCTATTTTGTTATTGGTTGTAGATTTTTTGGGATTTTCTTTTCATTTGGACTTATCGGGTTTTTGAAGAGTCTCTACTCTTTCTGTCGCTTTTCTCGGTTTCCGTGCCTTATATATCTACCCTCTCTAGGGTTTCTCATTCTCTGTCATTCTTCTTCTCTCCGCTGTCCTCTTTTCCTTTTCTCTCTGTGTGTTCACAGTTCACTATGGGCAAAAACCGTTCTACTGAGGGTTCCAAGAAACGGCGACTCACCCCCTCTGCCTCGCCTGCTGAGAAGAAGTCAAGAAAATCCACCAAGAAGGTACGCTCCATTGTTGCAGAAATCCCTTCTACTCCCGTTGCTACAGATCTCGATCCCACCTCTAATCCTGTGTTGTCGCCATCGCCTAGCCTCAAGACAAGTGATGTGCCTGATCCTGTTGATGCATTCGTGGCTGATCTCGAAGGTGATAGCCACTCTGAATCCCCACATGATGATTTGGGACTGCCCTCAGATCCGCAAACCGTCACCCGCGATGTTTTGTTCCCTGCCCAACTTCACCGCTCTAATCGCAATATCGAAGGACCATTTGTCTCCATTCCTTATTCCGACTATGAGGATCGTCAATCCTCTTCTTCTGAGCCCATTCCCGAAGATGACCCCCTGCGTTTTGAATCCTCTGATTCGTCTGTGGGTTCTCAAATCCCTGCCGGTAACTATTTCTCTTCCCTCTTTTATTCTGCTCTTGCGAAAGAAAATTGGGATAGCATGAGTAAGCGTGTGTGTTCTCCTGAGAGTGTTCTGTCTAGGGCTGTTTTACCTCTGTTTGGGATTTTCCGTCTTCTCAAATCCCAAGGTTTGCTAGGCACTATTGTGAGTGCACAACCCTATGAACGGTCTGTCCTTGTTGAATTTTATGCCAATCTCTCTGATCGTTTTTCTGTTGTGGGGTCTCGTGGGTATGGAAAGATGTTTGTGATGGGTTCTTTCTATTCTGTAACTCATTCCTTGATCAATGAATTTAATAAATGTCCAAATGATGTTTCTTCCAAACCTTCTATTTCAAAAGACACTCTGGCCTCTGTTCTCACAGCCAAAGTGTTGAAAAAATGGCCTGGTTCGAAATCTGCTTTTCATGTTTCTAAGTTGACTCAGTTGTATTCTTTCTATTCTGTAACTCATTCCTTGATCAATGACTTTTATAAATGTCCAAATGATGTTTCTTCCAAACCTTCTGTTTCAAAAGATACTCTGGCCTCTGTTCTCACAGCCAAAGTGTGAAAAAATGGCCTGGTTCGAAATCAGCATTTCATGTTTCTAAGTTGACTCAGCTGTATTCGGTCCTATTTAAGATGGGCATTTCCAACTGGTTTCCCACTACCCACAATGCCGCTCTCAATCCCACCCAAGCTGAATTTTTATGGTGCATCACTATGACAATAAAATCAATATTGGTGATTTGATTTTCAATCAGATTGGTGTGTTAGCCAATTCCCGAACCGAGCGTGAGCATCTGCCGTTTTCTTCTTTGATCTATCAGCTCTTGATAAAACAAGGCCTGCCCACTCGTGATGCCACTCTGTTGGATCCTCCTGGCTGTCCAATCACTATCCATGGTAAGGTCCTTTCTGAACACTTTGCTGATTTGCCTCCTGTCGATCCTTTTGTTGTTCAGACGGCCCCTCGCGCGAAGAAGGCTCCCATTGTCTTTGCCTCTGTTCCGCCGCCAGTTGATGTGGTCACCAAAGATGAGCTCACCCGTTTTCAAGAGTCTATCCAGGCTCAGCTTGCTCAGGGATTTGCATCTATTCAGGACCAGCTGCTTAAGACTTTGGCAAATTCTGGTCAGAAAGGGGGAGTAGCAACAACTCCTGCGGCTTCAACTAAGACCAAAGACAAAGGCAAAAAAAAAGGCATCCCTCCTCACTCCTCCTCCTCGCAGCTCTCGTGAAGAGGATGATCTGTTCTCTGGCTTTAGCTATTAAAGCAGAGATTTATTTTTAATTTTCATTTTATTAGTCTTTCATCTTGAACTATCTACTATTACTTTTGGTGTGTAATAGTTAGTATTTTTCCTTTCTGCATCTTAGACTTTTTGATTTGTTATCCTCCTTATCTGCATTGATAATTATTTTTTAGTTAAATTTTCGTGTTGCAGTGATGTATTATCACTCTCTTATTTGTTACACTGATGTGATGCTAACACTTCTTACTGCAGGAAATTTTTATGGTTCTACAGTCCTGTGTAGCAACTTTTATTGTGCTAACAGTATGTGATGCAAGGGGAGTCAATTTGTTTTCAGATAGTTTAGTCTTGCCTGCAGGGGGAGTTCTTGTTAAACATGGATTCTGTCCAAATCTATGTCAAAGGGGGAGATTGTTGGCGCCAGATTCTTACCGATAAAGAAATCCGCCACACTTGGGAAGTAAAGATTGGCAAAGATTTGTTCCCATGTTTATTTTGGAAATTTAGAGTCCTACCTTTGTAATACTTTAGGACTTAGATTTATTTCCTTGTACTCTACTCTAGTTATGAATCTTTTATATTTATCTAGATTAGAATTAGATATTGATTAGGATTTTGTTTCCTAGTTATTCGATTACTTTGGGAACAATGAAGGTCTTTGGAGGCTATAAGGCTCCTCCCGTCACAAAGACCGTGACAAGAATCACTGAAACGTTCTGCTGAACAGAATGGTGCCATCGTTGCATGTGTAAACATATATAGATATGCTGTATAGATCTCAAGGGAGATCAACCGCGTTACTGAAGGGAGTTCATGCCTGAAAGGAGTTCTAGGCACGCGGTGTGGAGCTGCTGTTGGAAGAGACACGAAGTTCGAGTTGTGTACAAGAACGGCATAAAAAATAAAGAGGGAGTCTTAATTATTTTATTAAGTTCTATTAATGTACACTATAATTTTGAACTAGTGAAATCGTGTTTGAAGGTCCACGCGGATGTAGGGCATAATTGTGTCTGAACCACATTAATTCTTGTGTTCTGTTTATTTGCTTTTGTAGAATATAACTGTGTTAACACAAGAATTACAGTTGTAACTAAAACATTGTTTCGACTAATCAAACTGTTACAACTAGGGAATTACTGAATTTATATGCATATAAATCAACAGTGCCCTTAAGCCTTCTCAGACGGTCGTCTAAGATTTTGTACTAAAACTCGGACGACCGTCTCAAAAGCAGGACTGCCTCTGTTTCTCAGACGGCCGTCTGAGATGTAAGTGTATTTCTCAGACGGCCGTCTAGGCTATAATTCTTCAGATTATGAACTTGAGATGCTAAATTAATTATAACCCGCTTCCGCGTGTATTACGATTCTAATATTCTAGATTCAATTACTGTATTCCTACGCAATTAATTCTAGAACATAGCATTAAGCATAAATCTCAATAATGGCTACCTAAGAGATTAACTATATTCCTATGTTAATACCACAAATTCTCTTCTACCACATGTCTAACTATTAACCGGATCTTCCGATTCATGCGATTAACAATAACATAAAAGCACATAAGGTGATCAAGTTCATGCACTTAATAAAACAGGTAGAAGAAATAATCCGGAATTAAAACTTACATAAAATCATAGAATTGGGTTCATAAATCCCACATAGAGTTCGAAATAAAATCCTAAAAATAAATAAATTAGCAACTCATGATTAAAGTAAAAACAAAATAATAATTCATGAAAAGAAAACTATGCTTGTAATCTTCGAATGCTTCGTCTTCGTTATTGTCTCGTTGCTCTTGAAATTGCGTAAAAGATGGATGCCCAATTGTGTGCTTGACTTGGTCTTATATATGGTGGAAAACTTGGAGAAAAAGGTAGTTTTCTTGTGCAACTAGGATTCCTTTACTGTGCCTTTACGCCTTCTCGGACGACCGTCTTAAAAGCAGAGACTACCTTTGTTTCTCAGACTGCCGTCTCAGATTAAGTGTATTTCTCAGACAGCCGTTTGGGCTATAACTCTTCAGATTTTTAACATCTTCACTTTTCGCCCATATTTTCTGCAAAATTGCAGTTTTGACCCCTATTTATCGAATTCTTCAATTTGTACCTAAAACACAATAAATCAATATTTTCCGCACCAATTATCAATAAAACACACGAAAAACTCCAATTAAAATGTACGATTAAGTGTAAAAATATGCACTTAACATCTGTCAGTTTTTATCTTTCCCACAGAGGGGAAATATATTTCCTTCATCAATATCAATGAATTACCTAAACATAATTGTACACGACTGTTGAATGCTAAGCCCGATTTTGAATACTCAGCTTTAGTAATCATGCACTAACCAAGATTGTGCAAAAATAAACAATACTATGCAACTTCAATAATATGCATTTGAAAAACATATTTATCATTATTAACTCTGTTTACATATAATATAGCTATAGCATGAAATTCAACTTATAATTTTAGGTCAGCGGTTATGGAACTTTCTATTGTTGTGGGGATAATTAGTGAAAACCCCCCAATTCATTTACTTATATTAAGGTGGATATAACCTCCTTTTCATTATTAGTGAAAACCCCCCACCTTATATTAAATAATATTTTTTTAATTAATATTATTTTAGACATTACTAATATACATAATTTGCCCTATTATATCTAAAATAATTGGGTTAATATGCCACACACCCCTCAAACCAAACTTAATTAGATATGAGTGACAAACTCAAATAAAATATTTTAACTACATCCCTATTTTAAAATAAAAATTGATACACATCCTTTGATTTTTATTTAACCCAAAAATACCCTTACAATACCTAATAAAAGTCACGTGTCTCTTCTTTTTCTTATTTCTTTCTCTCTCTTCCCCTCTCTTTCTCACTCACGCCGCTCGACCGCTCAACCGCTCAACATATCACGTTCTGGTTCGTTCTCTCTCTCTCTCTCTCTCTCTCTCTCTCTCTCTCTCTCTCTCTCTCTCTCTCTCTCTCTCTCTCTCTCTCTCTCTCTCTCTCTCTCTCTCTCTCTCCCTCCCTCCCTCCCTCCCTCCCTCATGTTCTCTTCTCTCTCACACACGTCCCCCTCCCTTCCTCTTTTTTTTTCTTTTCAATTATACTGAAATGATGAAGGCTAAGATGATGGTTATGGTAGATGGCAGCGGATATGATGGCGGCGGTTATGGTAGGCGACGACGACGGCTATGACGACGCTCGGTGAAGGAATTGCATCGGGTGGCTCTGTGATTGCAGACTCGTTGTTTGCTTGCAACCCACAGGATGAATCGTGAAGGTGGGTCTGGGTGTGGGGGGGTGGAGAGGGGGAGTAGTGGCAGTGTTGGTGGCGGCGGATCGGATTTAGGGTGTGTTGGGGAAAATTTAAGATTTTTCGATTTAGATGTCTACAGATGTCTATGAGTGTCTATGGGTATCTATGGTGTTTGACGGCTAGGGTTGAAAGGAGTTAGGGTTTCAAGATGTCTATGGGTTACTACGGATTACTAAAGATTTCTACGGAATTCTGTAGATGTCTACGGCAAAAAAAAAAAAATAAAAAAAATCATAATTTTCAATTTATCTTGAAAAGAAGGGGAAAAATAGAGTTTATATAATGAAAAAATACGAAAAATAAAAATAAAAAAGAAAAAATAAACCATAATTTTTAATTTTATGTAGAAAAGGGGAAAATATATTTTTATATAATGAAAATTATGAAGAAAAAAAGAAAAAAAAAACGTGTTATACGAAAAAAAAATATGGTAGATGAAAACTTAAAAATGTTAAATAATAACATAGTTCATCATAGTATATTTATAATTTGCTGTAATTTTGAATTAGTGAGTAGAGGGGCATTTTTGGAATAAATTTAATAAAGGATGTGAAGCAAATTTTAATTAGACTTGTCATTTAGTTCTAATACGGTTTGTCACCAGGGACTTATATCTTAAGACCCCAAAATAATTAAACCTATTTCACGTTCTCTATTTCTCTTATTCTTCTCTCTCTTTTCTCTCTACATATCGGCCGCCTCCAACTCTCCTCCATCTGTGTTCTGCCACCGCCTCCAACCCTCTTCAATCTCTGCGCCGCCATCGTTATTATCTTCTCCCAACGGCGTTCCTCCCTCCCCCGATGCGAAAAGAAGATGGTCTTCACCCCTGGGATTCTCTCGTCAAGGACGGCGTTAGGGTTTTCGCTAGGGAGAAAGACGAGATTATGCAGCGGCGCTAGGGTTGATATTGCGTCTGAGATTTCAATACAGACCACCGCCACATTGTTTCATTGTTGTTGTTCTTCTTCTTCTCTGATTTTTTTTTTTGGAATCCAATTCTCGAATCTTAATTTTCTTAATTGGAGTTTTTGGTTGAATTCTTATATAGAAGGCTAATTTTGTGTTCGATCAATAGTATAATGTAGGTTTTGTTTTTGTTGAAATTGTGTGGAGTTATTTACAGATTTATAGATATTTTCGTACAGCAATATAGTTGTTTTCGTACAGCAATATAGTTGTTTTCGTACAACAATATAGTTGTTTTCGTACAGCAATATAGTTGTTTTCGTACAGCAATATAGTTGTTTTCGTACAACAATATAGTTGTTTTCATCAGCAATATAGTTGTTTTAATTACTTTTTAGTTGAATGTAATAGTTGATTTTGATAAATGAGAGTTGTTGGAGATAGATAGTTGTTTTAATCATATTGTTTTAATAACAGTTGTTTTAATAGTAGTTGTTTTATTAAAATATAGTTGTTTTAAGTGAAGACAAAAAAATATAGTAAAAAAATATTTTTAAAAAATATAATAAAAAAGTTAAAAAAATATTTTTTTTTAAATATTTTTTTAAAATAAGAAATAAATAAAAAAATGAAATTTAAAATTAAAATACAAAATAATAAAAAAAATAAAAGTGTATCAAAGTAGTTTATAATAGGTAGTGAATAGAGGAAGGGTAAATTTGAGAATAAAAAAAGGATGGGTCTCCCACTAATAAAGAAAAAGGAGCTGGATCCATTCTTATTAAAATAAAGGTGGAGGGGGTTCTCACTAATAGTCCCATTGTTGTGATTGATCCCACAATGTGCGACCGATCGAAACAGATAATTTCGGATTTGATGAAAAGAATAAATGCTTTGGAAGCACAAGTTACATTATAAGTTCTTGTCTTGTTGAAAAAAATATCAGAATTCTAGTCTGAAATGGCGCTGAAGAATGATAGGAATAGGGAAAATGACATGACTAAATCTTATGCTCGGTTTGTTGCTTGTGTTATTGCAGTTGTACTTGGTGGTTTTGTTTTATGTTTATCTTTTTTTAGTAAGTCATATTCGTTTGTATTTTAAATTGAAGAGACAAACCGCTCTAGTAAGGTTCCTCGTATGTGATTTTTTTTTTTTTGTTATCATATTCCACAGGTGAGGTTCGAAGAAGTTGTAATGTAATATAAACAATTTTTTTCTTGAGTAATTTAGTTTCATGGTGCAAATGTTTGAGTTATATGATTTTAATGCTTCTTATTTTCAACATCTAAGAATTTGGATCGATAAACAAATATATATATATAAATCAAATTCAAGGCTTGAGAATTCTACAAGCATATATCCATATATGTCAGATTGAAAATTGAGAACTCAATCTATTACAACAAAAAAAGTTACCAAAAACCATACCCGGAGATTTTGAAAATTGAGGAACTTAGTCCATTACAAAAGAAACAAACATACTACTGCATAAGTAAATACCAATTTATAGAAAAAAACATGTACCCACTATGAACCACTAATCTAAAACCGAAGTTACTTGTGCATCCGAATCATCACCGAAATCAATGTGATCGCTGAAGTTGATGGCAGGCTCATCATTTGCACCTCCAACATTTCCATTCTTATTGTTACCGTGGTTTGTCAACATCGGCATTTCCATTGTTATTGTTTCCATTACGGATTATATCCAAATAGGCCTAGGATTAGCAATTTGTGCATCATTCTCTTGTGCTGCCACTTGAGGAGCACATTTTGCCCTTCTGCTTCTTCGTCATCGTCAATCACCAATGGATAGTCGGGATCATATCCACTAATACCTCGAAAGTTGCTAGTCAGAACTTGTTTGTCTTCAAACACAAATTTGCATTCATTGTAGAACGGAAAACCATTGACCCTAAACCACCTCTCTTTCTCCGTCTCCTACAATTCGTATGCATATTTGATTAATATATTCTGCAATAAATAAGTTATTTTGAACATAAGAAAACACAATTCTATTAATGCTTCAAAATCACAACTTTAGTATACGGGTAGTTTCAAAATCTAGCGTAAGTTTTCGACATTTTGGTTCAAAATAGGATAAAAAAACTTGGGCATGAGTAAAAAACAAACATCATTTGTTGCCAAAAGAACACCCTCGTTAGCTAGAGCATCAACTACATTATTAAACTCCATGTATCCAAAGTTCATCACCACTTCATCAAAATCGGTCAATGTCCTCCACGATTCTTCTAGGATAGAGTGAAATTGTTTGTGCATTGTTTCTTTCCGACTTCATAAAATCATCATAAAAGATGAATCAGTTTCAACAGTTAACTTCTTTAAATCCATATTTTTTGCCTATCTTATTCCCTCGTTAGACGCCCAATAAGTCAAAAGAATAACCACAAAAATTATTCTCTGTTTAGTGTGATCAACACCAATCCCTTAAATATTGTGCTAAAATCTTTTACGAGCAGTTGTAATGCTACAAAAAGTGCACTAGTACGTCATTTTCTTGTGTTAATTGTCCGATGTTCGAGACCTTTTTGTTAGGTTTTTCTTCATATTTTGCATTATTTTGATTTCGTTCGTTTATGTTTGCACATGGATTGTTTTTAGTATTTTGAGGTGTTTTTCATGCATGTTATTAGATATGGAATTGAGCATGGAATAAATGAAGAAAGTCGAGCAAAAAGTGAAGAAAAAAGGCCTTGCTACGTTCTATACCAGGTGTGCTCGCGCCTAGATTTGGCGCGCGAGCGCAAGAAAAGAAGCTGCTATGCGGGATCTGACCAGACGCGCCGGCCAGCGCGCCAAACTAAATCTGTCAAATTTCGGGTTTTACACGTATGGAAAGAAGAAGACTATTTTGGGGACTTTTTAAATCCATATAAAAGAGGATATATTTATGTCCTATTATTAAACACGCAACAACTGAGAGTCTTGGAGAGGAACATTAGAGGGTTTTGTAGCGAGAAGACGGAGAAAATGAAAACGAACATATGACAATTTTTCAACTTAGTTTATCTCTTATTCTTATTCTTCTGCCATGAATCTGATCAATTTATGATTTGTTTTATTGAAGTGATTGACGAATTGCTTTAATTATCTAGAACTGTGGGTAGAAGAACTCTCGGGTTAACTTCATCTAATTGGTGTTCTTGGCATGAATATAGGATAAAATATACATGTATTTCTTGGGTAGCCATAATCGAAATGTACTCTTAATGTTTCACGTGTTAATTGGTTTCATAGATGTATCGTAGATTGGTTACCCATGTGAGGATTGTAATTCATTCGAAGGCTGCTTATAATTAATTTTGTGTTCCAGGTTAATAGATTAATTTATTAGCTTATATGATTTGGGGTTTTATTTCCAATAAGTACATGTAAGGGGAATACGAGATCCTAGACTTTTCCTAACTTGAGTAAATTCTTTGTTTATTTGCTTTCTGCTATTAATTTGTTTTTCATGGTCATAAAATTTATAAACCAAAAACTCAATTTTGTTGCTTGATTAAAGATAAGTAGTGATAATTTAGGTACTTAGAAGAAAAAAATAATTTGCTATATGTGGGTACGATATCCCGACTCTCACGAGTCCACTTACTTATTAACGATAGGTGCACTTGCGTACGTGAAAATTCACCAACAATTTGTAACAATTAACTTTATATTCGAAACGAACTTTCGAAATGATCTTCTGTGCGTTGTAGCACTCCATTTTGAATACTATTAGAATATTAGATTTATGCTTTTAATTAATAGGCAAACAAATAATTAAATGCATTGAATATGTTAATGCAAATCCTCATAAAATGATAATATTCTATTTTATTAAATCAACTAGTAATTCACACGTGCGATGCACGGATCAATTTAAAAAAAAAATTATTTTGGATAAAATAAAATGAACAAAAACTTTAATCAGTTGACGTATATGAAAATAATACCAAAAAAAAAATGTTTTATTGAATTAAAATATACATTTATTTGTGATTTACCTTCATATTCGCTGAAAATCTTTTGTGCACACAACATTGCTCGTAATTTCAGTTATATCGCCCGATTCTGAGTTGATAAATATCTTTATCTCAAATCTACTTTTAACTCTGGACATTGCGGCGTACAATTGCCTATGCCACCCCAATATTAACACTAATGTTATACTAATAACAACTACTACTACTAATAATAAAACCAACATTGAATATACTAATACTAATACTAATATTAATATAAAACCATTATTAATAATACTAATATTAATAGTAATCCTAATATTAATACGATGATTAATACTAATAGTCTAATACTAATATTAATATCAACACTAATATTAATAATAATACGCCAATTCTAATATTCTGATACGAATATTTAATATTTAAACTAATACGTCAATACTAATAATACTACTAATACTAATACTAATACTAATACTAATACTAAGACTAATGTTAATGCTAATATTAATGCTAATAAGCCAAGACTAATATGAATTTGAATACTAATAATAATACTAATAATGATAATAATAATGATAATAATACTGATATTGATATTGATACTGATATTGATACTGATATTGCTACTGATATTAATATTGATACTAATATTCATACACATACTATCACATATACACATATTGATACTAATATTTATCCCGATACCGATACTGATATTAATACTCATACTAATATTTTTGTTAAAAATTACTAATACTAATACCAATATTAATATCAATATTAATATTCATACCAATAGTCATACCAATATTGATACATATATTCATACATATATTGATACTGATAATGATACTCATACTGATATTAATACTGATACTGATACTCATTCTCATACTGATACTGATACTGATGTTGTTATTGATAATGAAACTAATACTGATAGTGATACTGATATTAATACTGACATTGATACTAATACTGATACTGATATTAATACTAATATCATACTAATACTAATACTAATACTAATACTAATACTAATACTAATACTAATACTAATACTAATACTAATACTAATAATAATACTAATACTAATACTAATACTAATACTAATACTAATACTAATACTAATACTAATACTAATACTAATACTAATATTAATACTAATACTAAAACTAATACTAATACCAATACTAATAGTAATATTGATACTAATACTAATACTAATACTAATACTAATACTAATACTAATACTGATACTGATATTAATACCAAATACTAATACTAATACTAATACTAATACATATATTAATACCAAATACTAATACTAATACTAATATTAATACTAATACTAATACTAATACTAATACTAATACTAATACTAATACTAATACTAATACTAATACTAATACTAATACTAATACTAATACTAATACTAATACTAATACTAAAACTAATACTAATACTGATGCTGATAGTGATACTAATATTGATGCTCATACTAATACTAATATTGATATTAATACTGATACTAATACTAATACTAATACTAATACTAATACTAATACTAATACTAATACTAATACCAATACTAACACTAATACTAATACTAATACTATTACTGATACTAATACTGATACTAATACTTATACTGATATTGATATTGATATTGATATTGATACTGATATTGATACTATTAATGATACTGATACGGATATTATAATGATACTGATACGCATAGTTATACGAATATATATACTCATACTCATACTCATACCCATACTCATATTCATACTCATACTCATACTCATACTCATATTCATACTCATACTCATACTCATACTCATAATCATAGGGATACTGATATTATTATTAATACTAATACTAATACTAATACTAATATTGATATTGATACTAATACTAATACTAATACTAATACTGATACTGATACTGATACTAATACTGATACTCATACGTAAGTAATGTTGACATAATTATAAATTAAACGTTTAAATTTAGTAATTTTGCCGCATAATGAAATTAGTGATTATTTGTTTACTGTTAGTTGAATACAATTATTATTATTTGAAGCAAATTAAAAGAAGATACATAAAGCATGTGTCAAAAAATATTTAAGCATACCTCAGGGGTGTGAGTGTAATTTACCCTAAACTTTATATAGAATCAAATCAATTAATATCCATTATTAATTTCTTTTTGTCTCTAATTCTTATCTGTATATGATATACAATAAAAATAAGTTTACGATTTATATCCTTAAACATAAATTAAATAGCAAAAGGAAATTGCTAAAGGAAAAGAAAAAAGAAGATTGACACATATAATAGAAAGTAAATAGCAAATTATGAAACAAAAATCTGGAAATACGGCTATCAATATATAACATTAATATTGACCATTTAATATAGCAGAGTATATATATATATATATATATATATATATATATATATATATATATATATATATATATATGTATATATATATATATATATATATGTATATATATATATATATATATATATATATATATATATATATATATATATATATATATATATATATATATATATATATATATATATATATATAAATACATATATGTATATATATATATATAAATACATATATGTATATATATATAAATACATATATGTATATATATATAAATACATATATGTATATATATATATATAAATACATATATGTATATATATATAAATACATATATGTATATATATATAAATACATATATGTTTACTCGGTAATTTTATATATCCAGTGATAACGAGCTATGTGTCATATGCGGCGACGTCGGCTTCAAAGTAGGCTTGCGTTGTTGCATACATTGCAAGGATATGATCCACATATATTGTATGGACGAAATGTGGAAAAAATCTATATAATATATTAAAAGAAACCCTCATAGCCTAGAATTCCGACATTTGTCATCCACGTAGGCGTCCATGTAGGCATTCCAATCAGTGCCCATGTGTCGTTACATATATCATAAATAACTTCACTTTCAAAATCGGATATAATTGTAGAAATCGGAATTAATAAAACATTATTTAGTATATCGGAATTAATGCATATTATTTACGGTAGCGATCTTCATTTGTGGATATTTATTCGTAATTATGGAAGTTAATTATGGAATTAATAATTTTAAATTAGTACGGATTAAATTATACCGTGATGAATTGTGTATATTATTCTAATTTAATACCTAAATTAGGGCATAAATTACCGTAAGGAATTAATATCAATATGTGTATACTAGAAAATTAAGGAAAACTTATTTAATTAAGGACAAATTATTAATTACAATTATTAGACGAAATTAAATACATTTCCTAAATATGTATATTTCCTAAATATGTATCAATATTGCTGCTATTTTTAAAATTCAAAATTTGAATGTTTAAATTATTTCCAAAATTGTGGTGTCAATCAACATTCAACACTATATAATCTTCACAAATCGATGGCATTTTCAATACTCGAGACGCATATTTCACCCGCTATATACAATTATGTTTCTTCCGTAATTTTCTTTTATATTTTTTATTAGTTTTTTAATTATCATTTTTTTACACGTAATTATTTACTGATTATCTGTATCTTCCCTCTTAATTTTGATGTTTGTAATGTAGAATCACGAATCCAAATTCGTGAAGGGATAAAAATGGGTGTTCAATCAATATTATGTGTACTTTCACTAGGCCAAAATGCAAGACTGGCGACGTTTTTTTTCGCGACGGTTATGTTTTCGTCGCATGTTTGCGACGTTTCTGTGCTTAAATCGTCGCTATCAAGTTTTAATTTAAAACCCTAGCGACGATTCCGGATAATCGTCGCTAGCAAGCGACGAAACGTATACAAACGTCGCCAATACGGAAAAAAAAAATAAAAATATTTTTTGTGGCGACGAAAATAGTTTTTCGTCGCTACGTTACATATTTTGTGATTTTATATTTCAGATGTTGCGACGTAACAGGCGGAATACTCGCAAATATTATTTAAAAAAAAAAAAAAAATATACGTTGCGACGTTTGTTCATAAACGTCGCTAGGAGTTGCCATTTATTTGTAGTTTATTTATATGTTGCGACGGAAAGGTAAAAACGTCGCCAATGTTTTAGTAATATTTTTTTTTTTTATATCCAGGCGACGGATTTACAAAATCGTCGCACGAAATGTGCTCAAATTTTTTTTTTCGAATTTAGTAGCGACGGATTCCTTAATTCGTCGCTCGTTCTCGGATATGTTGGAGACGAAAATAGGAAACGTCGCAAAGATTGACTTATTACTCAATCAGGCCCTAATTAGATCTATTTCCTCCCGGCCTTCTCTCTCAAACTCTCCCCCTCTCCATCTCCTCCGATCTGCCCTCGCCGTTGCCGTCGCCGACCGCCGCCCACCGCCGCCCACCGCCGCCGTCTGCTGCTGAGCCGTCGCCGACATCCGCCCGCCCGCCCGCCGCCGCCGTCTGCTGCTCACCCATCGCCGACACCCGTCGCCAGCCGTTGCCCCCAATCTCCGCTGCCGATCCTTTGCCGTCGCAGCCGTCCGCCGCCAGCCCTCCGCCGTTGCCGACAGCCCTCCGCCGTCCGCCGCCAGCCCTCTGCCGCTACTCCTCCAATTTCAAGGTAATTTTATGTTTTTTTAAATGTTTGTTTGTTTATGTTCAAAATTACGTGGGTGTTCGATTATCGATCTATTTTTAGGTTTTTTGTCGGAATTATGTGTTTGTTTGTTTTATGTTGATTTGATGAGCCTGTGTTGCTCGGATATATTCGGAATTATTGTTGCTCGTAATTATGCGAATTGTTCTTGGATTTATGTTGCTCGGAATTATGTGTTTGCTCGGAAAAACCGTTGCTCGGAATTATGTTTGTGAGTCTGTTGTGCGTGTGTGTGTTTTGGTGAATGTGTATGTTTCTTTCTTCATTTTTGTCTGCTTTGCTACTGTGTCGGTGGATTTTTTTTTTTTTTTTTTTTTTTTTTTTCGAAAAATAACTGAAAATTCTGGAAACATACTACCCAAATCGGAAATGTATGTTTCATTCTGGAAATTTTCGAAAAATAACTGAAAATGTCCGAAAAAATTCCGAAAATGAAGATTTCCGAAAATTTCCGATTTTCCGAAAATTCCGATAACAATTTTCCGAAACACCCAAATCCTAATTATGACTATAAAATATATAAATAAATAAATAAACCTTTTCGGAAAAATATTGAAAAATTGCTTTAAATTAGGGTAAATTACAATCACATCCTAAGGTAAAGCTAAATTATGAAATTTTGAAAAATTGCTTTTAATAATTGTGATCCTTCCCAATTTCTAGGTAATCTTGTTAATTAAAGCATGCCAAAAGATAGGAGTTGGGTTTTATTAGGTGATCGTCGGTTAGCAGCATATCAAAATGGTTGTGTGGAATTTATGGATTTTGTCTTCGCTAGATGTGACGTTGATAATAAAATAAGATGTCCATGTAGAGACTGTAAGTGTCGTAAATGGGGGGATCGTGAATTCGTTCATAAACATTTACTTTGGAGGGGTTGGGATAAGATGTATGGGCAACGCCGATGGACTCTGCATGGAGAGTCCGAAGAACAATACATTGGCGATGAAATGAACAATACTAATCATACAGAAATTCCCGAAGTTGCAATTCAAATCACGAATCCAAATTCGTGAAGGGATAAAAATGGGTGTTCAATCAATATTATGTGTACTTTAATTTGTAACAACCATTTTGATCGTACATTGGATCCATGTATTTGTATTTCATACAGAGAATCCACCAAAGTTGAAATGCGCGTTGAGCCATGTATTGTATGTGGTATAGTGGAAATGGAAGATTTAAAAATCTTTTTTTAGTTGTGGGTTGTGTGAGTGTGTCTTTATACACGATACGTGTATACCATCGAATTACCGTCAGCATTTCGATTCCATTTGGGGGTGTGGTGAATGCGATTGGTCTTTTAACATAACTATGTATCAACCATTTTCGAAGAAAAATGAGTTTTATTTTGATGACACTATAATAGATTGTAATGCCTTGCTCATGTGTTTTGAAAAAAAATTTACGTATAATGATCTCCAGCAAACGGTAATATTGATATTTAGTTAAATCATATGTTATTTTAAACATGTATTATTAAATTATTAGTATATTAATTATTTACATTTTTTCATTTCCATATGTTGTAGTATCTACGCAAATCGTTCTCTAAAAATCATGGGTTGATTGGCAAGAGCTACATCGATGTTGAATTTCACGGTGGTACATATATCAAAGAATATTAAAGTACGTACAACAACAAAGCGTAAGACGACTAATGTTTAGCACACATATGGTTGGAAATCGTTTTGTTCATCCAACAATATGGAGATTGGCAATACATATTTTTTTTATTTGACTACACAATAAATGTAATCAAGGTTGTCACATTGTTCTTCATTTGTATTATGTTACTATAGTTAGATCTTTTATATTTGTATTATCTTTTATCAACAATATTTGGAAGGGTATTTTAGTCTTTTATATTTGTTCTATATATTTATTAATTTTCATGATATTAGGTTGCAATTTTTTTTATTAGCATTAATATATTTGATAACTCATTTACATTTATTATCTACGTGTTACATTTTTATTCGTTATATCGAATAATTCGCTACTTTTACCATATAAATTATGGTTTTTGTTGGTAATACATATGTTCCAAACATTAGGTCAAAAATTACTGAGGTATGTGCTAATATATGCTGCGTTATTTAAATTATGTTAACTAATGTGTTTTTTTTTACAAATTTGTATAAACAATTTCTGTCAATTTTCAAAAGAATGATTTCTAATTGAATTTTTTTGCACAGCATTTATAATTGATTAGCGTTAGCATTAGCATATGTGGATTTCTACTAGGATTATAATTATGATTAGTATTATTATTAGGATTAGGATAATTATTAAAACTAAGATTAGCATTATCAGTAGGATTATATTATGATTATGATTATGATTAATATTAGGATTATGATGTGGTTAGAATTAGCATTAGCATTAGTGTTAGGGTTATGATTAGCATTAAGATTAGGATTATCATTAGTTGATTAGCATTAGCATACTAGGATTAAGATTAGCATTAGAATATTAGAATTAACATTAACCTTAACGTATTCGGATTAGCATTAGCATTAGAATTATGATTATGATTAGCAAAAACATTGACAATGGCATTAGCATACTAGGATTATCAGTAGCATTAGTAATACCAATAGTAATTGTATCATTAGATTACTGTTAATATTTGTAATGGTAATGGTAATGGTAACGGTAACGGTAACGGTAACGGTAATGATAATATTAGATTAGTATTAATTTTATCCGATGCTATCCGATCAAGAGGCAAAATAGTAATAAACGTTGCTTCCAATAGTATTTGAGATTTGGACTCCCGGTGACAGAACTGCGTATTTGAGATTTGGACTGCCAATAATTGTACACGAGAGCTCCACATGCAGCATCGAACAACAAAGTCCACAGGCGGAATTGTTGTCTAGATCAAAGCTAATCATATGGGATGAAGCACCGATGATGCGCAGGTACTGTTTCGATGTACTTGACAAGACAATGAAATCGATACTTGATTCAGATATGCCATTCGAAGGCAAGGTTGTAGTTCTTGGAGGGTACTTTCGATGTAAGGTTATGAAGTTGAAAAAAAAACATGAGACTTCAGTCGTTATCCCCTTCCACCAATGTGGACGAAATAAGAGAGTTTGCGGAGTGGATATTGAGAATCGGCAATGGCGATGCTGACGAGGTCAATGATGGTGATGCGGCAATTGAGATTCCCGATGACATGCTGATTCGTGACTCTGCAGATCCCTTTCTAGATCTTATAGAGTTTGTTTATCCAGATCTCGTGAGCAACATGTTCACTCCTGAGTATTTCGAGGCATGAAAATTCTTGCACCGACTAATGATAGTGTCGGTTACGTGACTGATCATTTTTTGTTGATGATAATTAGAAATGAGAAGGTCTATTTCAGCTTCGATAGTATGTGCAATGAGGAGTTATTATCAGATGTCAATGCATAAATATATTCCATATAAATTCTCAACATCATATCATGCTCCGGAATTCCATCGCATAGGTTGACACTGAAAAAAAGGTGTTCCCGTTATGCTCATCAGACATATTGATTAGGCCAGAGGATTGTGCAATGGAACCAGACTTCAGGTTATTAATATGGGAAAATATGTTCTCAACTGCAGGATTCTCTCCGGTAAACAAGTTGGCGATATGGTGTTCATTCGTAGAATGACTTTGGTACAGCCCAACTCCGCATTGCCTATTAAATTCCAGCGACGTCTGTTTCCACTAATGGTTTCATTTGCAATGACTATCAATAAAAGTCAATGACATACTCTTTCTCATTTAGGACCGTACTTGCCCAGACTTGTTTTCAGTCACGGACAACTCTATGTAACACTGTCGAGAGTTAAGAGTCGTAAAGGCATAAATATTTTGATCAACTCGGAATCTAGCGAAACGACCAACGTTATAAATAATGTTGTATACAAGGAAGTTTTTCAGCGTATATGAAAGTAATCCTATATAAAAAAATTATACGGTATCAAATAACGACATTTATTTTATATTGAGTAAAAAGCAGTTTACCCCCTAAACTATAGCCCGTTTTGCACTTTACCCCCCAAACAAAATTTTTTTGCACGTTTTTACCTAAACTACGGTTTTCGTTGCACGGTGCCTTAAAAAAGGAATATTCAGGGCATTTTTGCCGGAATCCCACACACGTGACTTTCACGTGATTTTTCCAAGGGCAAAAATGTCTTTTCATAAAGAAATTAACCTGGGTTTGATTTCCCCCTTTCTCTCCTTTTTTTTTTTCCTGCAATTGCCTCACATCTCCTCTTCTCTTCTTCTCCGTTACAACTTACAATACCTTTCTTTTCCCCGTTTTTTTTTTTTTGTTGGTCTCGTTTTTGCCGGCGACGAAGTTCTCCGACTGGTACTTCGAAATGGCGGCGGGGCTGTTCCGGTCGAAGCGGACCTTCTCCTTCCACCACTCGCGGAGGTTGTCGGAGGAGCCGCTGACCGGCTTGCCCTTCTCCGGTATGATGTCGTACACGAACCCTTGCGCCTTCATTTTAAGCATGTACTTCAGGATCCCGTCTTGGGCCCGGGACATTTTTTTCCGGCGGGCCTGCTCTTGGGACTGCCTCTGTTTTGCTAAATCCAGGGCCGAGCCGCCACCGCCACCGCCGCTGTCTTTGCCCCTGTTCGATTCCTTAAGCCTTTTCAGCTGCATCTTGTCCCGCCACATTCTTCTCTCAAGCTCGTCCATGTCGATGTCATCGTCGGTGTAGTCTTCGTCGCCGGCGAGGTCTTGCTGCTGACCTGGCGGCTCCGAAGATTGGAGAGGACACGTGTCCGGCTCTTTGGCGATGGGCGCCGCAGACGAGAAGAAATCGAAATCGAAATCGCCACAAAAACCCAAGTCATCGAACATCATCATCTTATCAAGATCCTATAATTAAATTATATCGATCACCGGAATTTTCTTCAGACTATATATATACACTTCGAAAGTGTTGAAATTTACTTAATTGCCATTTTCTTCACCACCATCACCTGCAGAGATGAAACAGTACTGATAAATTAAAGCTGCTAACCACGGAAAGAAAAAGCCAGATCCGAACATATTATAATGGAGAAAAGTCAAAACATAACATCCCAGAAAAATCTAAACTCAGATTACCAAAATCCACTGGAAGAAAAAATAAATAAATAAATCAATTTAATGCATAATTACCAGTAATCTGATATTGAAGAATAATTAGGTAAAAATCTATGGATTCTTTTTCCTTTTTTTCTTGTCTTCTCATATCCCAGTAAAAGACCAGCACAATTAAAACAATGAAAAAAAAATGGGAAAGAAAATTATCGTAAAAGATTGAAGAAAGGAAGAGGAGATGTCGGGAAATTGGAGAAAAAAAAAGAGAGAGAAAAGGGGGAAATCAAACCCATGTTAATTTCTTTATGAAAAGACATTTTTGCCCTTGAAAAAATCACGTGAAAGTCATGTGTGTGGGATTCCGGCAAAAATGCCCTGAATATTCCTTTTTTAAGGCACCGTGCAACGAAAACCGTAGTTTAGGTAAAAACGTGCAAAAAAATTTTGTTTGGGGGGTAAAGTGCAAAACGGGTTATAGTTTAGGGGGTAAACTGCTTTTTACTCTTTTATATTAGTTATATGTTTTGTTATTCCTTATTCGTAGCTTAACTGAATTTGTACTACATACTTGCTCAAAAAGATAATTTCTTAAAATTGATTTTGTATCATTAAATATTTATATATATATATATATATATATATATAGACACACACACGTATTTATGTATATATGTGCAATATAGCCATGTAATTAAATGTGGTCACAATTTTACGTAAATATGTGAGAATATTGCGAATATTGGGAAGAAAATATTGTGTGATATTCACATATTTGTTATATAACTATAAATATACACACATGTATTATTAAAGAAATAACGAATATTACTATATGCAAGTATATAAATATTGTGGTTTCCGATAGAACATAAACAAAAAATTAAGAGCTTCGAATACATAATGGAGAACACGTTCAGTCTACCGTTGTTTTTTACATTCATTCTTATCCGATATTACGGCGAAAGAATCGTAAGTAGTATTAATTGAAACTAATGATTAATTTGATCACGTGTTATATCTTTCTGTACATTGACATTGCATAATGTAAATGTTCTCAAATCGTCTATGTGTTAATAGTAAAAACAATATGTATAATATTGTGATATATACATATATGTCGGTGAAGATCGTGTCAGAAAATTTTACAAAAAATGTTAGGTGTAGGTTCAACAACACTGACAGTGATCAGCGGTAAATCATGGTACGTTCACGTGGAGAAGATGGCGGATAGTGGAGATGTATATTTTACACTTGGTTGGAAACAATTTATAATGGAAAACAACATCTGTCAACACGATATGTTGCATTTCACATTTATTAACGGATCAACGATGCGTGTGATTGCCTACGGTGTTGATGGGTGCGAAAAGCCGGGGTTTGGCTACAACTACAAGTATGATGCGGAACAACCAACAAAAGATCTATGCGTTGATAAGGAGAAAGACATAAATATCCATAATGGAGAAAGTGTTGAGGTTAAAAAAGGTATACCCATCTTATCCGTACATACTACTTGAGTAATTTCCAATCATTTATGCAATAATTCAATGTAGTTTCTTACTTTGATGTACATCCTTGTCTGTTATGTTTGGTATCGATAGAACATGATGCATCGCAAGAAATGATTGAGGACCACTAGAAAATAAGAAATAACAAAGAAGAGTGTGGAATCGCTCATGAAGATCTCGACAACCACATTTATGAGGAGAACAATATCAAAGCAATTAAGTTTCAAAAAAACGATGACACATTTCAATAAGTCTAGATTGGTAAATTAATAAATATATTTATTTTATTAACAATGAAATATAAGCATATTTTCAGATATAATAATATATTTATTACCGATGCAGAATATTCCTGTAGATTTTGCTAAAGAGTCAGGTTTCACGAAGACAATCGCAATAAACGTGTTGTATGGAGGGCAAACACCAAATGGCATAACTATGCATGTCATGGGTAATTATGGCAACAGAAGATTTGAATTGTCAACAGGCTGGCCAACATTGTTCGTCAAATATAACATGAAGGATGGAAACACGTACTCTTTCCAGTACAACGTTAACCAAAATGTCTAAACAGTGGAGTTTATTGATGGAAATTAGCAGGGTCGTTGAGTTTATCCCCTATTAGTTTATTATTAAACCTAATGTTGCAATGTTTTTTACATTTTACGTATGGTCGCTTTTTGTTAATATAAACTCATTGATTTTTATGTTAGATTTTGTATATTAGTTGGAGGTTTGATTACTGTTAGTCTAAAATAGAAAACATTAAATAATATGGAAAACAAAAATTGATTTCGTGATTTAATCCTTGAGCTACAACGTCGTATTATATTATAAGCTCTTTTAATTTAATTTATAATTATATAGCCATAATTGTACAAATATAGAACTTATAATATAATAATAGCATACCACAATTAACCTTTGTTTATTTATTTATTAATTAATTTATACATTTATATTAATAAAGTTTGATTTAGGTTTAGTACGAATCACCAATATAGACTATATATATGTTCCCAATATGTATAAATTATAACCCTTCTGAAACCAATTAATCACCATAGTAAAAAGGGAAATGCTTAACTACCAAACGTAAATTTAAAAATTGTTTCCTAATTTAATTAATAAGGAAAATATTCAGACATAATTATTGCATCGAATAAAGATGAAAGCTGACACGGTAAAATATTATAAAAGGGTACTACTAAATTAACTAATAACTAATTTGTAAATTTTCGGATCAACCATCATATGTAAGTATGTCAATATATGTTATTTGAATATATATATATATATATATATATATATATATATATATATATATATATATATATATATATATATATATATATATATATATATATATATATATATATATATATATGATTTTTATTATCATGGTAAGGAAATATTTGACGTATATACAATTTATCATGTGGAATCCACTTTAATATTTTGATGCAAATCGATATTTAAAAATAAACTCATGAATTTTCTTTATTTATGTAATTTTTATTATTGAAATAGGTAGGTGATTCTTACGATCGTATTCCCTTAAATATAAACGTCCAATAAAAGGTATATAACATTCACCAGCTTATTCGCAATATAACTTCATCAGCTGTATAATTTATTAATCTATGGATATGAAGAACACATACCCTGGTTTTTTGGCGGCGTTGCATACTCCAGATTATAAACAGACTATGGTATGTACTTATAAGTATTTAGATTATGATAATACAAATGATGTATACGTACGAAATAATAAAAGATATTATAACATTTAGTATATTTGAACCTCGTTCTTCTTTTTAATTAATGTTTATGATGTTGTAGATGCTGCCGAGAGAGTTCACCGAAAAATACGCAAACTATATAGCCAAGAATGGTGGAACATGGCTAAAGATGACATCATATGAGAAAACTTTTGTGGTTATTCAAAAAAATAAATCTGATGGAAATTACTACTTTACAAAATGTTGGAGTTGGTTAATAGAAGAATTTATTCTGCGTGCTTCGGATACTTTGATATTCACATACATTGGAGATTGGACCTTTCACGTAAATGCATTTAACGCCGGAGGCTGGAAAAATGATATGTTTGGCAGAGCGTATAGGTTTGAAGAACTGAATGGTAAGAAAGCAACAATAAAAATCAACCATGTTAATGTCCAAGAATCCGTGAATGATGATTATGTACCACCTGGTTTTGCAAAGGCTTCTAATTCTAAGATTGATGAACTCACGATCTTCAAATTTGATTTTTCAAAACTGTATTTCGATTTTTCTTTGGTATTTCGTATTTAGAGACACAATATGTTTTTCTATTTGAGAGAATATCCTTAATACTTTTGCATACAACTTATTTCAATAAAGTTACTTATGTTTTTTTAATGCAGCAAACGAATTTATTCATTTATACCATAATGAATTATGCATATTAATAAAATTGTTTAGCCTTTTTGTATTAACTTTAACATTAATTATGAAATCCGTCGACTATAATAATTAAATATTGATATGAATGTAGTGTGTGTATTTTCTAAATTTATTTTAAATACTCATATATTTTGAAATACTTTGTTTACTCAAAAAAAAAAAAAAAAAGAAATACTTTGATTATAGAAAGAGAATTAATTTATGTAAGGTTAACTTAAATCAATGATATTTTTAAAATATTACCATACACCCGTTATTCATAGATTACCGCTCATTTTAAAATTTGAATTTTGAATTTTTAATCTAATTTCCAAATTATGCTTACAATCCATACTATATAATCTACCCAACTCAATGTTATTTTGAATACTCAAGCCACATACTTCAAATTGTTGTACGTAAATGTTTTCACTCCATAATTATTGATTTTATATTTTTTAATCGTTCTTTCACTCCATCAAGTATAATTGTACATATAAATTATGTTTTGAAAAAATGGCCCCGACTTTGAACCTTACTGTACAAGTATATTTATCACAGTATACACTGTTAAAAAAAAAAAAAAAACAATCGAGATTTATTGATTAGTATAATTATATTATTGTTTTATTAACTAGAATATAATATTTTTTTATACTTCACTCGTACTTTAGCCACATTAGCATCCATCTTATCATTTTTTTTTTCTGGAAAACAAAAAGTAAACAAAAGAATTTACTGTCATTTTTTTCTTATCTCATTTCTCTACTATATGCTACTCTATTAATCCTCTCTCTACTTCCTCCTCGGTTTTAGTGCAGAGACACAGAGCTTCAATCAACTTTTCTTCTTATCTTTTTCATTTTCTATTCCCGTTCGTTTATGTTTTATTCTCTATAATGCAGCCACCACTATGATTTCATAACATCCGACGTAGATCCGTTCAGCCGCAAACTTCTACGACAACATTCATTCAATTAAGACCACTATCGACGCAAATATAAACTAATTTTATAAGATATAAGCACATATAATGTTAACATTTATCGTTAAACTGCCCAATATATTATTATAATTTTTTTTCAAACCAATAAATTTAGAAGGGGATTACAAAAGTGCCACAAAATGGGGCTAAAAAAGCAATGTTGATTAACATTTTTTTATTGTCTGTACCAATAAACACGTGATCAGATATCTTAGGAATTAACAAATCTCAATATATATATATAATAATATCTCCAAATATTATTAGATTTTTCGATAATATCAAAATTCATAAATAATGAAAACTCACTGTCATCAAATAAAATAATAGCTGAATTAAATGAAAAAATAAAACAATCATAACAACGCTATCAATCAACCGCAATCTTGATATTCTTTTTCATCGGTTTGACGTTAATGACCTCCCTTTCAACCACATACTCGAGCGAGTATTTTCTTTCGAATACAATATTATTTTCCTTGTAGAAATCCTTCCATCCGGTTTGCAGCCGATACCTCTTGCCCTTCTTATTGTTTATTTCGCGTAAAACAACTTCAAATGTAGATTCATCTTCATACGTCATTCCAACTATTGGCTTGCCAACTAAACCGCAACTTTCTACAATTTCTTACTTAATCCATGCAAATAGTTGGAGAAAAACATATATTAATGTATATTAGTTGCTATACTGCATGGATACTAGCTTATATACGTAAGAGTTTACGTGTTTACCAATCTTCCTTTTTCGTACTTCTTCACCATTTTTTCAAATTTGAAGATCGTGAGTTCATCAATCTTAGAATTAGAACCCTTTGCAAAACCAGGTGGTACAGAATCATCATTCACGGATACTTGGATATTAACATGGTTGATTTTTATTGTTGCTTTCTTACCATTCAGTTCTTCAAACCTATAGGCTCCGCCAAACGCATCCTTTTCGCAGCCTCCGGCGTTAAATGCATTGACGTGAAAGGTCCAATCTCCAATGTATGTGAATATCAAAGTATCCAAAGCACGCAGATTAAATTCTTCTATTAACCAACTCCAACATTTGGTAAAGTAGTAATTTCCCTCAGATTTATTTTTTTTAATAACCACAAAAGTTTTCTCATATGATGTCATCTTTAGCCATGTTCCACCATTCTTGGCTACATAGTTTGCATATTTTTCGGTGAACTCTCTCGGCAGCATCTACAACATCATAAACATTAATTAAAAAGAAGAATGAGGTTCAAATATACTAAATGTTATAATATCTTTTATTATTTCGTACGTATACATCATTTGTATTATCATAATCTAAATATTTATAAGTATGTACAATAGTTTTTTTATAATCTGGAGTATGCAACGCCACCAAAAAACCAGGGTATGTGTTCTTCAGATCCATAAATTAATAAATTATACAGCTGATGAAGTTATATTGCAAATAAGCTATTGAATGTTATATACTTTGTATTGGCTGTTTATATTTAAGAGAATACGATCGTAAGAATCACCTACCTATTTCAATAATAAAAATTACATAAATAAAGAAAATCCATGGGTTTATTTTTAGGGGTCTTAAGATATAGGTCCCTAGTGACAAAACTAATTAGAACTAAATGACAAGCTCAACTAAACATTTGCTTCACATCCTTTATTAAATTCATTCCGAAAATGCCCTTTCACTCATCTTTATTTTTTTCAATTTACACTTTGCATTTTTTATATTATTATAAACAATTTTTTTTCTTATTTATAACATTTTTTTTGAAAATGACGATTCTTTTTTTCTTTTTGTTAAATAATTCAGCAGATTTCAAAAATACTAAAGTATACTATGGTGTACTATGTTATACTATGGTATTTTTATATTATTATAATCATTTTTTTTGAAAATTATGATTCTTTTTTTCTTTGTTAAATAATTCAGCATATTTCAAAAATACTATAGTATACTATGGTGTACTATGTTATACTATGGTGTACTATCGTTTCTACACTATTATTAAAAAATATTTTTTTCTACAATATTATTAAAAATTACAACACAAAACCTGTTTTTCCTTTTCGTTAATTCAATATATATATATATATATATATATATATATATATATATATATATATATATATATATATATATATATATTTTAATATTTTATTTGTTGTAATACTATGGTATACTACGGTGTACTACCAAACCCTAGCCGCCAACAACACACAACCCTCGTCAACCCTAGCCGTCAACGTCAAACCCTAGCAGCCGACATCAACAGCCGTCGCAACCGTAACCTACCAACTTTGGGAAAACCTAGATTTACGATTTTGAACCCAAATCAAGAAAAATCTCTTGAAGATCAATATCGAATCTCTACCATAACCACATCATCGCCGCCATCTCGACCACCACAGCCGACCGCCATCTCGACAGCCACAGCCCACCGGCGCCGACTCCTCCACCACAGCCCCCGCCGCCGCCCACAACACCTCGCCGCCATCTCAACCACCACACGCCGCCGCCGCCGCCTCCTCCACCCCAGCCCCCCGCCGCCGCCCACAACACCTCGCCGCCATCTCAAAACACAGCCCGTCACCGCCACCTCCTCCACCCAGCCCCCGCCGCCATCTCAAAACACAGCCCGCCGCCGCCTCCTGCTCCACCACAGCCCCCTCCTCATCCACCACAACCCTTCGCTTCGACTATTATCAAATTAATTAGCAAGAGAGAGGTATGGAGATAGAGAGGTGAGAGAGAGATGGAGAAAAAAAACGAGAGTGAAAAAGAGAGAGAAGAGAACGTGTGAGAGAGGGAGGGGGAGAGAGAACGTGAGAGAAACAAAAGAACGGAATAAATCTGAATTGGAGAAACGAGAATATGTAGGTTATATAATTTAGGGTATAAGGGCAAGATAGGGATTAAAAAAAAATTAAGGATGTGGCTCATATATTATTTCAAATTAAGGATTTAATTAAAAAAATGAATTTGAACTTGTCATTTAGTTCAAATTAGGTTTCGTTTGAGGGGCTCATAGCATATTAACCCTTATTTTTAAATATCGATTTGCATCAAAATATGAAGGTGGATCTCAATTCCACATGATAAATTGTATATACGCCAAATATTTCCTTACCGTGATAATAAAAATCATATATATATATATATATATATATATATATATATATATATATATATATATATAGATACATATATATATATATAGATATATATATATATATATATAGATACATATATATATATATAGATACATATATATATATATAGATACATATATATATATATACATATATATATATATATATATATATATATATACATATATATATATATATATATATATATATATACATATATATATATATACATATATATATATATATATACATATATATATATATATATATATATATATATATATATATATATATATATTAATTGAATAGTACCCTTTTATAATATTTACTGTGTCAGCTTCCATCTTTATTCGATGCAATAATTATGCTTGAATATTTTCCTTATTAATTAAATTTGGAACACAATTTTTAAATTTACGTTTGGTAATTCAGCATTTCTGTTTTTACTATGGTGATTAATTGGTTTCAGAAGGGTTATAATTTATACATATGGGGAACATATATATAATCGATATTGGTGATTCGTATTAAAAGTAATCAAACTTTATTAATATAAATGTATAAATTAATTAATAAATAAATAAACAGAGGTTAATTGTGGTATCGCTATTATATTATAAGTTTTATATTTGTACAATTATGGCTACATAATTAGAAATTAAATTAGAAGAGCTTATAATATATTACGACGTTGTAGTTCAAGGGTTAAATCACGAAACCAATTTTCATTTTCCATATTATTTAATGTTTTCGATTTTAGACTAACAGTAATCAAACCTCCAACTAATATATAAAATCTAACATAAAAACCAATGAGTTTATATTAATAAATAGCGACCATACGTAAAATGTAAAAAACATTGCAACATAAGGTAATTTCCATTAATAAGCTCCATTGTATTGGAAAGAGTGCGTGTTCCCAAGCTCCATGTTATATTTGACGAACAATGCTGGCCAGCTGTTGACAATTCAAATCTTCTGTTGCTATAATCACTCCTGACATACATAGTTATGCAATCTGGTGTTTGCCCTTCATACAACACGTTTATTTCGATTGTCTTCGTGAAACCTGATTCTTTAGCAAAATCTACAGGAATATTCTGCATCGGTAATAAATATATTATTATATCTGAAAATATGCTTATATTTCATTGTTTTTGAAATAAATATATTTATCAATTTACCAATCTCGACTTATTGAAATGTGTCATCGTTTTTTCAAACTTAATTGCTTTGATGTTGTCCTCCTCATAAATGTGGTTGTCGAGATCTTCATCAGCGATTTCACACTTTTCTTTGTTATTTCTTATTTCCTGGTGGTCCTCAATCATTTCTTGCGATGCATCATGTTCTATCAATACCAAACATAACAAACAACGATGTACATCAAAGTAAGAAACTACATTGAATTATTGCATAAATGATTGGAAATTACTCAAGTAGTCTGTACGGATAAGATAGGTATACCTTTTTTAACCTCAACACTTTCTCCATTATGGATATTTATATATTTCTCATTGTCAACGCATAGATATTTTGTTGGTTGTTCCGTATCATACTTGAAGTTGTAGCCATATCCCGGCTTTTCGCACCCATAAACACCGTAGGCAATCACACGCATCGTTGATCCGTTAATAAGTGTGAAATGCAACATATCGTATTGACATATGTTGTTTTCTATTACAAATTGTTTCCAACCAAGTTAGAATATACATCTCCACTATCCGCCATCTTCTCCACGTGAACGTACCATGATTTACCGCTGCTCACTGTCACTGTCGTTGAACTTGCACCTAACGGCAATGATGAACCATACATCTTTGTCAAATTTCCTGGCACGATCTGCACCGACATATATGTATTTATAACAACATTAATATACATATTCTTTTTACTACTAACACATTGACGATTTGAGAACATTTACAGTATCAATGTCAATGTACGGAAATATATAACACGTGATCAAATTAATCATTAGTTTCAGTTAATACTACTTACGATTCTTTCGCGATAATCTCGCATAAGGATGAATATAAAAAACGACGGTAGACAGAACGTGTTCTCCATTATGTATTCGAAGCTCTTAATTTTTTGTTTATGTTCTATCGGAAACCACAATATTTATATACTTGCATATAGTAATATTCATTATTTCTTTAATAATACATGTGTGTATATTTATAGTTATATAACAAATATGTGAATATCACACAATATTTTCTTCCCAATATTTGCAATATGCTCACATATTTACGTAAAATTGTGACCACATTTAATTACATGGCTATATTGCACATATATACATAAATACGTGTGTGTGTGCAGGGGCGTACCCAAGCTTGTGGCTGGGGTGGCCCCCGCCCCCCCAAGAAAAAAAATTTAAGCTGTTTTTTTTTTTTGTTTTTGGGCATTTATGTATTAGTTAATGCACTTTCGCCCCCCCAAACTTTTAATTTTGTACACTTTAGTCCTAAAAACAAAAAAAAAATTCCTTTCTTAAATTACCCCTATATTTCAGCCCCCCCAAGAAAACCCCCCTGGGTCCGCCCCTGTGTGTGTGTGTGTCTATATATATATATATATATATATAAATGTTTAATGATGCAAAATCAATTTTAAGAAATTACCTTTTTGAGCAAGTTCGTAGTACAAATTCAATTAAGCTACGAATAAGGAATAACAAAACATATAACTAATATAAAATAAATGTCGTTATTTGATATCGTATAATTTTTTATATAGGATTATCTTCATATACGCTGAAAAACATCATTGCATACAACATTATTTGTAACATTGGTCGTTTCGCTAGATTCCGAGTTGATCAAAATATTTATGCTTTTACGACTCTTAACTCTCGATAGTGCTACATAGAGTTGTCCGTGACTGAAAAAAGGTTTGGGCAAGTACGGTCCTAAATGACAAAGAGTATGTCATTGAATTTTATTGATAGTCATTACAAATTAAACAATTAGTGGAAACTGATATTGATATTGATACTTATATTGATAGTGATATTGCTACTGATATTAATATTGATACTAATATTCATACACATACTGTTACACATACACATATTGATACTAATATTTATCCCGATACCAATACTGATACTAATACTCATACTAATATTTTTGTTAATAATAATACTAATACTAATACCAATACTAATATCAATATGAATATTCATACCAATAGTCATACCAATAGTCATACCAATAATGATACATATATTGATACTGATATTGATACTCATACTGATACTGATACTGATACTGATACTTAATCTCATACTGATACTGATACTGATGTAGTTATTGATAATGAAACTAATATTGATAGTGATACTGATATTAATACTGATACTGATACTAATACTAATACTAATACTAATACTTATACTAATACTAATACTAATACTAATACTAATACTAATACTAATACTAATACTAATACTAAAACTAATACTAATACCAATACTAATATTACTATTGATACTAATACTAATACTAATACTAATACTAATACTGATATTGATACTGATACTGATATTAATACCAAATACTAACACTAATACTAATACTAATACTAATACTAATACTAATACTAATACTAATACTAATACTAATACTAATATTGATGCTGATAGTGATACTAATATTGATGCTCATACTAATACTAATATTGATATTAATAGTAATACTAATACTAAGACTAATACTAATACTAATACTAATACTAATATTAATACTAATACTAATACTAATACTAATACTAATACTAATACTAATAATAATACTAATACTTATACTTATACTGATATTGATATTGATATTGATACTGATATTGATACTATTAATGATACTGATACGGATATTATACTGATACTGATACGGATAGTCATACTGATATTTATACCCATACTCATACTCATACTCAGGCCCATACCTATATTCATACTCATACTCATACTCAGACCCATATTCATACTCATACTCATACTCATACTCATATGGATACTGATATTATTATTAATACTGATACTAATATTGATATTGATACTAATACTAATACTAATACTAATAATGATACTGATACTGATACTGATACTGATACTTATACGTAAGTAATGTTGACATAATTATAAATTAAACGTTTAAATTTAGTAATTTTGCCGCATAATGAAATTAGTGATTATTTATTTACTGTTAGTTGAATAAAATTATTATTATTTGAAGCAAATTAAAAAAAGATACATAAAGCATGTGTCAAAAATTATTTAAGCATACCTCAGGGGTGTGAGTGTAATTTACCATAAACTTTATATAGAATCATATCAATTAATATCCATTATTAATTTCTTTTAGCCTCTAATTTTTCTCTGTATATGATAAACAATAAAAATAAGTTTACGATTTATATCCTTAAACATAAATTAAATAGCAAAAGGAAATTGCTAAAGGAAAAGAAAAAAGAAGATTGACACATATAATAGAAAGTAAATAGCAAATTATGAAACAAAAATCTGGAAATACGGCTATCAATATATAACATTTATATTGACCATTTAATATAGCAGAGTATATGTATATATATATATATATATATATATATATATATATATATATATATATATATATATATATATATATATATATATATACATACATACACACACACACACACTCACACACGCGTAATATTAAAATAGACTAATTGATTACATAGTATAAGGAATCGTTATAGGTATCCAAAAATAGTGTATAAATATTAACCAACCAAGTATATAAATATTAGTTGATATTCATATTAACTAACAAATAATGGAAAAACTCAATGCCAATGTGATTTATAATTCTTGTGGTATACAAAAAGTAATGGCAAAGAACAATTCAATTATGACTTTTGTAGACAACTCGATTAATTTCGAAGAATATATTGCGGTCTACGGTAAAAGTTAATAGGCAATATTGTTAGATCTTAAATCCTTGTATGCGTCAGATAATAAGTCCTCTTGATGAGTAGTATTACACGTTAAACCGTATGGCTCGATTATGCTATATCAATCAACCAATAAACACTGCACTAAATAAATAAACAAACAAACAATGCTACCATTAGAAAATATGGGAGAATGAGACAAAAATATATAAAACATGAGAACAAAAAATATTCGATAAACAAAAAACACATAAGCATACATTTGTAACATCAATCCACTCGTCCATAGTGCTTTATATGTGCATCAGTATAAGACCGGGTAAAAAATGAACATGAATATAAAGAACGAAAATAAAAGGACATAATGAAAGAGAAAAAAAAATATATAAATTGAGTCGTGATGTGAATGAATTCGCATGGTGTGGATGAATGAGGTAGTAGGAGGGTTTTATAGGTGTGCTTAGGGACAAAAAAAAGTTAATTTTTAAAGATGGCAAAACAAATCATTAACATTAAAAAGAAAATCGAATGATTTGTTCTTTTATGAAATGGAATTGACATTAGATTTGCTTGCTTGTGTTAATTATTAACATTATGGTAAGTTCATTATTATATATGGAATTTATCAATTAATTAAGAGGCATTATAGGACCCCAATAAATATATTTTTTTCCGTTATTGTTGCTAACAAAAATTAATTGTCATTTCTACAATATTATAAATGATTTTATTTTATTTTGTCCTCACAAATGAGTTGATATTTATAAGTTTCTATATGTAAATAATTGAATACATGACAATAAATATAAGTTACCCAAATTTGAATTTGAATTTGATATTGTTTTAAAATAAATAAGAACCTGGAAAAAAAAAATAAGAAGTAATCATGGGGAAAACCCGGAAGAAATAATTGGTAAATAAAAGTCAAAGAGTTTCTATAAATGGACAAAATTCTGTGAAATCTTGGCACGTAAATATGTTATAAATGAAAACTTAGTATTATATAATAAATAAATATCCGGATTTGAAATTTTCAAAATATGTGCAATACACACATTATTTTTTTTGTATATTAATAATAAAAAATATAAATTTCATAACATATTTAAATTAAAATAAATTTTAATTCGATTTAAACATCTAAGTCTAAAATATACTACATTTGCAAGAAATTAAAATAAATGCAAATTAAAATGATATCAAAATATATGAAAAATACTTTTAATCAATGTTTTCAAAACCGGACTGGACATCAAACCAGACAAGTAATTGGATCACCGTTGGACCGGTTCAATCGGTGTCCGACCGGGTTTTTTAATTTTTTCTATTTAATTATTTATATATAATTTTTATAATATTTATCATGCAAAATATTGAGAAAATTGACTATTTTTCAACCGTATTCAAACATTAAATTAATATTTTACTTTATTTACCATATATACCTTTATAGATAGTAATTTATTATATATTAATAAAAGTTAAGTAAATAAATAACAAACAAAACAAGAACTTCCGAAAAGACTTCTATCTAAATTACTAAGATACCCTCAAGACCTAATAATAATTTGTGAAAACTTCATTGCTCATACCATCTACGGCCTCCAATCTTATTCTTCTTTCCTCGTCTAATTTTTTTTCTTTTATTTCTTTTTCTCTTCTTTCTTTCTCAATTTCTTCCCACTTAATATTCTATGACATTTCTTTCAACAAATCGAACATCCAAGAGATGTATACAATTTTCAGTTTCTTCATCTATCTATCTCTCTTTTTTCTTTTCTTTTTTTTTGGGCACTGACCCGGTTTTTTGAGCCGGTTTACACCGGTTTCATCCAGTTCAACCGTGATTTCCACGGTTCATGGATAACTGACCCGAGTTTTATGGTTTTCCGGGTATTGAAGTACAACCGGACCGGACTAGCCACTGGTTCGCGGTTGAACCGGTTGGACCGGACGGTCCGGTCCGGTTTTAAAAACATTGCTTTTAATTGATTGATAAAATACACTTGATATAATTCATATCAATCAATGATATGATCTATATTTAAAACTATATGATCTATATTTAATCATTTCCATATATGTTGATAAATTAATTAATTGATAAGTTCATTTGAATTATTAATAATTTGTAAAAATATTATCCGAATATTAAAAAATGTTAAAACAATATTGTTGTTTTAATTGTAATGTACTAATTTAAGACGATAAATATTGAAATATAATTAAATTAAAAATATATAAGTATTCAAATTTTATACCGATATCCCAAAATATTTAAAATAATTAAAACGAAATGAATATGTTTTTTCAAATCATTCAAATACACTAAAAATTTATAAATTATTCAAATGTATATTTAAATTACAAATTTATTAACATAAATATTTAATTAAAAAAATTAAATAAAAATAATAATAAAAAAAAAGGAATCAAAATATTACTTTTTTGGAAAATTAAAATTATAAATAAGATAATAGATTTCGAATTTATAGAATATAAAATTTTGAAATAATATATATATAAATGTGGTAAATATTTAAATGAGTGTAGAAATGTTAAATATGTAAGAACTTAAATACGTACCAAAATAAAAATGTTAACTAATCAATTGACGAATACACATCATCAATTGAACTCCAACTAAGCAATCTATCTATATAATATATAAATTGAAACCCTCATGGTCTAGAATTACGAAATGTGGCATCCATGTCACCATCCACATAGGCATCCTAATCATGATACATATGTCACTACATATTACATATATAATGTCTATTTAATTATAACTTTCCATGATGTGACAAAACAAATTTACATATTTCCGTAATATTATATATATTATTATGGTAATCATTAATTATGTCATTTATTAATTATTTAAACAAATTAATCATATTTTATGTCAAAAGAAGACTTAGTAGGTACTGTTTCGAAGTACTTGACAAGACAATGAAATCGATACTTGATTTAGATATGCCATTCGAAGGCAAGGTTGTAGTTCTTAGAGGGGACTTTCGATGTAAGGTTATGAAGTTGAACAAAAACATGAGACTTCAGTCGTTATCCCCTTCCACCAATGTGGACGAAATAAGAGAGTTTGCGGAGTGAATATTGAAAATCGGCAATGGCGATGCTGACGAGGTCAATGATGGTGATGCGGCAATTGAGATTCCCGATGACATGCTGATTCATGACTCTGCAGATCCCTTCCTAGATCTTATAGAGTTTGTTTATCCAGATCTAGTGAGCAACAAAGCATAAATTGCGGGGTAGTACTTGGTTTGGTTTTGGAAGTTGAAAGAATTGGAGAAAAACAAAAAATCAAAACATATTTTCATTTTAATTTAAAAAAAAAAAAAAAAAAAAAAAAAAAAAAACCGATTTGTTGACCGATATATCGGTTTGACCCGCCAAAAAACCGCCGCAAACCGCCTCGCCGTAAAAAACCGATATTCCAAACCGCCTCAACAAAATCGTAAAGGTTTATAACCGATAGCGATATGGCGGCCGATATATCGACCGCCACGACCGATATTTAGAACACTGGTTAATACACATGATTAGTAACTAATAAAAATATCGGTGAAAATATTTTTTATAATTACATGTATTAAATTAACAATAATAAATTATAATAACATGTTTAGTAACCAACTTATTCACACGTAAATGCCTTTTCAATATGAAAATTAAATATTTTATATTTTACTGTAACCTATTAATATTTATGTTCTTTAATATCACATTGTGTTTATGGTAATAGTATCCGATATTTTAGTTCACATATACATTATTTAAGGCAAATATATTAATGTACTATATAAGATTTTTAGCCTTTTTGTATTAACTTTGACATTAATTATGAAATCCGTCGACTATAATAATTAAATATTGATATGAATGTAGTGTGTATATTTTCTAAATATATTTTAAATACTCATATATTTTGAAATACTTTGTTTACTCAAAAAACAAAAACAAAATACTTTGATTATAGAAAGAGAATTAATTTATGTAAGGTTAACTTAAATCAATGATATTTTTAAAATATTACCATACACCCGTTATTCATAGATTACCGCTCATTTTAAAATTTGAATTTTGAATTTTTAATCTACTTTCCAAATTATGCTTACAATCCATACTATATAATCTACCCAACTCAATGTTATTTTGAATACTCAAGCCACATACTTCAAATTGTTGTACATAAATGTTTTCACTCCATAATTATTGATTTTATATTTTTTAATCGTTCTTTCACTCCATCAAGTATAATTGTACATATAAATTATGTTTTGAAAACATGGCCCCGACTTTGAACCTTACCGTAAAAGTATATTTATCACAGTATACACTGTTCAACAAAAAAAAAAACAATCGAGATTTATTGATTAGTATAATTATATTATTGTTTTATTAATTAGAATATAATATTTTTTTATACTTCACCCGTACTTTAGCCACATTAGCATCCAGCTTATCAATTTTTTTTCTGTAAAACAAAAAGTAAACAAAAGAATTTACAATCATTTTTTTCTTATCTCCTTTCTCTACTATATCCTTCTCTATTTATCCTCTCTCTACTTCCTCCTCAGTTTTAGTGCAGAGACACAAAGCTTCAATCCACTTTTCTTCTTATCTTTTTCATTTTCTATTCCCGTTCGTTTATGTTTCATTATCTATAATGCAGCCACCACTATGATTTCATGACATCCGACATAGATCCGTTCAGCCGCAAACTTCTACGACAACATTCATTCAATTAAGACCACTATCGACGCAAATATAAACTAATTTTATAAGCATATTAGCACATATAATGTTAACATTTATCGTTAAACCGCCCAATATATTATTATAATTTTTTTTCAAACCAATAAACTTAGAAGGGGATTACAAAAGTGCCACAAAATGGGGCTAAAAAAGCAATTTTGATTAACATTTTTTTATTGTATGTACCAATAAAAAACACGTGATCAGATATCTTAGGAATTAACAAATCTCAATATATATTTGAGATATATATATATATATATATATATATATATATATATATATATATATATATATATATATATATATATATATATATATATATATATATCTCAAATATATATTCTTATATCTCCAAATATTATTAGATTTTCCGATAATATCAAAATTCATAAATAATCAAAACTCACTGTCATCAAATAAAATAATAGTTGAATTAAATGAAAATTTAAAACAATCATAACAACGCTATCAATCAACCGCAATCTTGATATTCTTTTTCACCGGTTTGATGTTAATGACCTCCCTTTCAACCACTCACTCGAACGAGTATTTCTTTTCGAATACAATATTATTTTCCTTGCAGAAATCCTTCCATCCGGTTTGCAGCCGATACCTCTTGCCCTTCTTATTGTTTATTTCGCGTAAAACCACTTCAAATGTAGATTCATCTTCATACGTCATTCCAACTATTGGCTTGCCAACCAAACCGCAACTTTCTACAAATTTATTACTTAATCCCTGCAATTAGTAGGAGAAAAACATATATTAATGTATATTAGTTGCTATACTGCATGGATATTAGCTTATATACATAAGAGTTTACGTGTTTACCAATCTTCCTATTTCGTACTTCTTCACCATTTTTTCAAATTTGAAGATCGTGAGTTCATCAATCTTAGAATTAGAACCCTTTGCAAAACCAGGTGGTACATAATCATCATTCACGGATGCTTAGACATTAACATGGTTGATTTTTATTGTTGATTTCTTACCATTCAGTTTTTCAAACCTATAGGCTCCGCCAAACGCATCATTTTCGCAGCCTCCGGCGTTAAATGCATTGACGTGAAAGATCCAATCTCCAATGTATGTGAATATCAAAGTATCCGAAGCACGCAGATTAAATTCTTCTATTAACCAACTCCAACATTTGGTAAAGTAGTAATTTCCATCAAATTTATTTTTTTGAATAACCACAAAAGTTTTCTCATATGATGTCATCTTTAGCCATGTTCCACCATTCTTGGCTATTTTGCGTATTTTTCGGTGAACTCTCTCGGCAGCATCTACAACATCATAAACATTAATTAAAAAGAACAACGATGTTCAAATATACTCAATGTTATAATGTCTTTTATTATTTCGTACGTATACATCATTTGTATTATCATAATCGAAATTTTTATAAGTACGTACAATAGTTTTTTAATAATCTGGAGTATGCAACGCCACCAAAAAACCAGGGTATGTGTTCTTCAGATCCATAAATTAATAAATTATACAGCTGGTGAAGTTATATTGCAAATAAGTTGGTGAATGTTATATACTTTGTATTGGCCGTTTATATTTAAGGGAATACGATCGTAAGAGTCACCTACCAATTCCAATAATAAAAATTACATAAATAAAGAAAATCCATGGGTTTATTTTTAAATAGCGATTTGCATCAAAATATGAAGGTGGATCTCAATTCCACATGATAAATTGTATATACGCCAAATATTTCCTTACCATGATAATAACAATCATATATATATATATATATATATATATATATATATATATATATATATATATATATATATATATATATATATATATATATATATAAATTTAATAGTTCCCTTTTATAATATTTTACTGTGTCAGCTTCCATCTTTATTCGATGCAATAATAATGCCTGAATATTTTCCTTATTAATTAAATTAGGAACACAATTTTTAAATTTACGTTTGGTAATTAAGTATTTCCGTTTTTACTATGGTGATTAATTGGTTTAGAAGGGTTATAATTTATACATATGGGGAACATATATATAATCGATATTGGTGATTCGTATTAAAAGTAAATCAAACTTTATTAATATAAATGTATAAATTAATTTATAAATAAATAAATAGAGGTTAATTGTGGTATCGCTATTATATTATAAGTTTTATATTTGTACAATTATGGCTACATAATTATAAATTAAATTAGAAGAGCTTATAATATATTACGACATTGTAGTTCAAGGGTTAAATCACGAAATCAATTTTCGTTTTCCATATTATTTAATACTTTTCTAATTTAGACTAACAGTAATCAAACATCCAACTAATATATAAAATCTAACATAAAAACCAATGAGTTTATATTAATAAAAAGCGACCATACGTAAAATGTAAAAAACATTACAACATTAGGTTTAATAATAAACTAATAGGGGTTAAACTCAACGATCCAGCTAATTTCCATTAATAGGCTCCACTGTTAAGACATTTTGGTTAACGTTGTACTGGAAAGAGTACGTGTTCCCAACCTCCATGTTATATTTGACGAACAATGCTGGCCAGCCTGTTGACAATTTAAATCTTCTGTTGCTATAATTACCCCTGACATACATAGTTATGCCATCTGGTGTTTGCCCTCCATACAACACGTTTATTTCGATTGTCTTCGTGAAACCTGATTCTTTAGCAAAATCTACAGGAATATTCAGCATCGGTAATAAATATATTATTATATCTGAAAATATGCTTATATTTCATTGTTAATTTGAAATAAATATATTTATCAATTTACCAATGTCGACTTATTGAAATGTGTCATCGTTTTTTCAAACTTAATTGCTTTGATGTTGTCCTCCTCATAAATGTGGTTGTCGAGATCTTCATCAGCGATTCCACACTTTTCTTTGTTATTTCTTATTTCCTGGTGGTCCTCCATCATTTCTTGCGATGCATCATGTTCTATCAATACCAAACATAACAGACAAGGATGTACATCAAAGTAAGAAACTACATTGAATTATTGCATAAATAATTGGAAATTACTCATGTAGTATGTACGGATAAGATAGGTATACCTTATTTAACCTCAGCACTTTCTCCATTATGGATATTTATATCTTTCTCATTATCAACGCATAGATCTTTTGTTGGTTGTTCCGCAATATACTTGAAGTTGTAGCCATATCCCGGCTTTTCGCACCCATCAACACCGTAGGCAATCACACGCATCGTTGATCCGTTAATAAGTGTAAAATGCAACATATCGTCTTGACATATGTTGTTTTCCATTACAAATTGTTTCCAACCAAGTTAAAATATACATCTCCACTATCCGCCATCTTCTCCACGTGAACATACCATGATTTACCGCTGCTCACTGTCACTGTCGTTGAACTTGCACCTAACGGCAATGATGAACCATACATCTTTGTCAAATTTCCTGGCACGATCTGCACCGACATATATGTATTTATAACAACATTATTATACATATTGTTTTTACTACTAACACATTGACGATTTGAGAACATTTACAGTATGCAATGTCAATGTATGGAAAAATATAACACGTGATCAAATTAATCATTAGTTTCAGTTAATACTACTTACGATTGTTTCGCGGTAATCTCGCATAAGTATGAATATAAAAAACGACGGTAGACAGAACGTGTTCTCCATTTTTTGTTTATGTTCTATCGAATACAACAATATTTATATACTTGCATATAGTAATATTCTTTATTTCTTTAATAATACATGTGTGTATATTTATAGTTATATAACAAATATGTGAAGATCACACAATATTTTCTTCCCAATATTCGCAATATGCTCACTTATTTACGTAGAATTGTGACCACATTTAATTACATGGCTATATTGCACATATATACATAAATACGTGTGTGTGTGTGTGTGTGTATATATATATATATATATATATATATATATATATATATATATATATATATATATATATATATATATATACATATATATATATATATATATATATATATATATATATATATATATATATATATAAATGTTTAATGATGCAAAATCAATTTTAAGAAAATACCTTTTTCAGCAAATTCGTAGTACAAATTCAATTAAGCTACTAATAAGGAATAACAAAACATATAACTAATATAAAATAAATGTCGTTATTTGTTACCGTATAATTTTTTATATAGGATTATCTTCATATACGCTGAAAAACTTCCTTGCATAAAACATTATTTGTAACATTGGTCGTTTCGCTAGATTCCGAGTTGATCAAAATATTTATGATTTTACGACTCTTAACTCTCGATAGTGCTACATAGAGTTGTCCGTGACTGAAAAAAGGTCTGGGCAAGTATGATCCTAAATGAAAAAGAGTATGTCATTGACTTTTATAGATAGTCATTGCAAATGAAACAATTAGTGGAAAGTGACATCGCTGGAATTTAATAGGCAATGCGGAGTTGGACTGTACCAAAGTCATTCTACGAATGAACACCATATCGCCAACTTGTTTACCGGAGAGAATCCTACAGTTGAGAACGAATTTTCCCATATTAATAACCTGACGTCTGGTTCCATTGCACAATCCTCTAGCCTAATCAATATTTCTGATGAGCATAACGGGAACACCTTTTTTTCAGTGTCAACCTATGCGGTGGAATTCCGGAGCATGATATGATGTTGAGAATTTCTGTGGAATATATTTATGCGTTGACATCTGATAATAACTCCTTTTTGCACATACTATCGAAGCTGAAATAGACCTTCTGCTTTCCAGTTATCATCAACAAAAAATGATCATTCACGTAACCGACACTATCATTAGTCGGTGCAAGAATTTTCAAGCCTCGACACACTCAGGAGTGAACATATTGCTCACAAGATCTGGATAAACAAACTCTATAAGATCTAGAAAGGGATCTGCAGAGTCACAAATCAGCATGTCATCAGGAATCTCAATTGCCTCATCACCATCATTGACCTCGTCAGCATCGCCATTGCCGATTCTCAATATCCACGCCACAAACTCTCTTATTTCGTCGACATTGGTGGAAGGGGATAACGACTGAAGTCTCATGTTTTTGTTCAACTTCATAACCTTACATCGAAAGTCCCCTCCAAGAACTACAACCTTGCCTTTGAATGGCATATCTGAATCAAGTATCGATTTCATTGTCTTGTCAAGTACCTGCGCATCATCGGTGCTTCATCCCATATGATTAGCTTTGATCTAGACAACAATTCCGCCTGTGGACTTTGTTGTTCGATGCTGCATGTGGAGATCTCATGTACAATTATTGGCAGTCCAAATCTCGAATGCGCAGTTCTGCCACGGGAGTAAAAGCGAAGCAATGCCACTGAAAGCAACATTTATTACTATTTTGCCTCTTGAACGGATAGCAGCGGATAAAATTAATACTAATCAAATATTATCATTACCATTACCATTACCGCCGTTACCATTACCGTTACCGTTACCGTTATCGTTACCATTACCATTACAAATATTAACAACAATCTAATGATACTATTACTATTGGTAATACTAATGCTGCTGATAATCCTAGTATGCTAATGTCATTGCCAATGTTAATGTTAATCCTAATATGCTAATGTTAATCTTAATCCTAGTATGCTAATGCTAATAAACTAATGATAATCCTAATCTTAATGCTAATCATAACCCTAACACTAATGCTAATGCTAATTCTAACCCACATCATAATCCTAATATTAATCCTAATCATAATCATAATATAATCCTAATGATAATGCTAATCTTAGTTTTAATAATAATTCTAATCCTAATAATAATACTAATCATAATTATAATCCTAATAAAAATCGACATATGCTAATGCTAACGCTAATCAATTATAAATGTTGTGCAAAAAAATTCAATTAGAAATTATTTTTTTGAAAATTGACAAAAATTGACAAATGTGTAAAAAACACATTAATTAATATAATTTAAATAACGCAGCATATATTAGCACACACCTCAGTAATTTTTGACCTAATGTTTGGAACATATGTATTACTAACAAAAACCATAATTTATATGGTAAAAGTAGCGAATTATTCGATATAACGAATAAAAATGTAACACGTAGATAATAAATGTAAATGAGTTATCAAATATAGTAATGCTAATTAAAAAAATTGCAACCTAATATTAAGAAAATTAATAAATATATAGAACAAATATAAAAGACTAAAATACCCTGCCAAATATTGTTGGTAAAAAGATAATACAATTATAAAAGATCTAACTATAATAACACAATACAAATGAAGAACAATGTGACAACTACTTTATTAGAAAATTATAATTTAATCAATATTCATAACCTTGATTACATTTATTGTGTAGTCAAATACAAAAAAATATGTATTGCCAATCTCCATATTGTTGGATGAACAAAACGATTTGCAATCATATGTGTGGTAAACCTTAGTCGTCTTACGTTTTGTTGTTGTGCGTACTTTAATATTCTTCGATGTACGACCGTGAAATTCAATATCGATGTAGCTCTTGCCAGTCAACCCATGATTTTTAAAGAACGATTTGCGTAGATACTGCAACATATGCCAATGAAAAAATGTAAGTAATTAATTTACTAATAATTTAATAATACATGTTTAAAATAAGATATGATATAACTAAATATCAATATTACCATTTTCTGGAGATCATTATACGTAAATTTCTTTTCAAAACACATGAGCAAGGCATTACGATCTATTATAGTGTCATCAAAATAAAACTCATTTTTCTTCGAAAATGATTGATACATAGTTATGTTAAAAGACCAATCGCATTCACCACACCCCAAACGGAACCCAAATGCTGACGGTAATTCGATGGTAAACACGTATCGTGTATAAAGACACACTCACACAACCCACAACTAAAAAAAGATTTTTAAATCTTCCATTTCCACTATACCACATACAATACATGGCTCAACGCGCATTTCTACTTTGGTGGATTCTCTGCATGAAATACACATACATGGATCCAATATACGATCAAAATGGTTGTTACAAAGTACACATAATATGGATTGGACACCCATTTTTATCCATGAACGAATTTGGATTTGTGATTCTAGATTACAAACATCAAAATTAAGAGGAAAGATACGGATAATCAGTAAATAATTACGTGTAAAAAATGACAATTAAAAAACTAATAAAAAATATAAAAGAAAATTACGGCAGAAACATAATTGCATATAGCCAGGTGAAATACGCTTCTTGAGTATTGAAAATGCCATCGATTTGTGAAGATTATATAGTGTTGATTGACACCACAATTTTGGAAATAATTTAAACATTCAAATTTCGAATTTTAAAAAGAGCAGCAATATTGATACATATTTGGGAAATATACATATTTAGGAAATGTTTTTATCTCGTCTAATAATTGTAATTAATAATTTTTCCTTAATTAAATAAGTTTTCCTTAATTTCTTAGTATACACATATTGATATTAATTGCTTACGGTAATTTATGCCCAAATTTAGGTATTAAATTAGAATAATATACACAATTAATTACGGTATAATTTAATTGTATTAATTTAAAAATATTAATTCCATAATTACGAATAAATATCCACAATTTAAGATCGCTGCCGTAAATAATATGCATTAATTTCGATTTACTAAATAATGTTTGATTAATTCTGATTCCTGCAATTATATCCGATTTTGAAAGTGAAGTTATTTATGATATATGTAACGACACATGGGCACTGATTGGGATGCCTACATGGACGCCTACGTGGATGACAAATGTCGGAATTCTAGGCTATGAGGGTTTATTTTGATATATTATATAGATTTTTTCCACATTCCGTCCATACAATATATGTAGATCATATCCTTGCAATGTATACAAAAACAGAAGCCCACTTTGAAGCCGACATCGCCACATATGACACATACCTTGTTATCACTGGATCTATAAAAGTACCGAGTAAACAAACATAATTAATATCGGTGTTATTTTATTTTCCCATAAATTGGAATACAAAAACAATGTAACAAAATGTAAAACATACACATTATTCCCCAAAATACGAAGAAGGCAATTTAATGTGTTTTTCTATATCGGAATTTTTCATGTCTCCTTGTAGTACCACATCTTGCATTCCTTCATAAATTTCGGCAGATAAATCTTTCCGCAAACGAGCTGATTCGAACATCTAATAAAAAATAAAAATAACAATTAATTATCAAAGATAAAGGAAATTGGTAAATATTAAAGGGAAAACCATACAATTATTAAAAATTATTTTTAGGGTATAAACAATAATATATAAAAAAAATAGAAAATTAACTAAAATAATGAAAGAATAGAATTAGGGTATAATACTTTTTTTCTTGTCGTGTGCTTTCTTATATGAATGGGAAATAACGGATGTAGAGTGAGGTATTTATACTTATGTTTTATATAATAAAAGGTAAATAATATATATATATATATATATATATATATATATATATATATATATATATATATATATATATATATATATTTAAGAAAATAAATTATATTCATTAAATTGTTGATAGAATTAAAATTATTTCATTTTAGTACGTAAGAATAATAACTGAATATATTATGCATTGAGGAATATCTTGTTCCTGAAATAGTGTGACGTTTACAAATTAACCATAATCAAAGAAATGTCATTTATTATAAAATATACATAATATATGTATATCACGGATTTTGAGGATTAATTCATTGAATAATAAAATATTCCATAATTCTAGACCACTTAATATATGTGTACACACATATATATATATATATATATATATATATATATATATATATATATATATATATATATATATATATATATATATATATATATATATATATATATATATATATATATATATATATATATATATATATATATATAAACCAAGTCTTCTTTTGACATAAAATATGATTAATTTGTTTCAATAATTATTAAATGACATAATTAATGATTACCATACTAATATATATATAATATTACAGAAATATGTAATTTTTTTCTAATATCACATTATGGAAAGTTATAATTAAATTGACATTATATATGTAATATATAGTGATACATGGATCATGATTAGGATGTCTACGTGGATGGTGACATGGATGCCACATGTCGTAATTCTAGACCACGAGGGTCTCATTTATATATTATATAGATAAATAGTAAAATTATGTAACTCAAAGCGAGATTTCTAGTCTACTATCCCAATATATAGATTATTTTTATGTGAGGAGAATTAAAATAATGAAATAGCTAGAGCTCAAATATAATATTAAAAACTATGGAGGGAGTGCAATAATTATTTTTAGGGGTTATTTTACATACCCCTAGCCACCAAATAAACTAGGGATAAACTCAGGCCCAAATCATCATTTGACATACCCCTGGAGAAGCGAAAGTACTATACTACCCTTATATGCAAATTTCGGCCAAACTACATTCAGCATTTCTGGTCCAGCATTTATCATTTTTGCTGATTTATTTATTATTATATTTCTTTTATTTTTTATTTTTTAATATATATATATATATATATATATATATATATATATATATATATATATATATATATATATATATATATATATATATATATATATATATATATATATATATATATATTTTTTTAATTTTTTTGATTTTAAAAAAAAAATAATTCTTTTTTATCTTTTTATTTTTTTAATTTTCAAATCAATATGTTTACTGTGCTGAAAATAACTACATGTAACTGTAGTAACTTATAGTAATGTGTAGTTATGTTCTTTTTTTTAGCCCATATTTTTAGTCGATCAATTATATGCACACACGAATAATGGCTAATACAAAAGAAATTCATAAAGCACAACAACCAAAAATTTAAAAATTTCAATATTTATATTATAAATCACCTCAAAACCAAATAAAATACAAATAAAAAATACGCAAATATACGCATATGTAACAACATGTTTCTATAGTAATGTATAGTAATGTACAGTAATGTATACAGTCTGTTGAACAAGGCAGATGTAACTTCAAACAAAAATTTTGACACATTCAAGGAAATGATCAATGGCCTTCATTAAGGTGCAATTGCAATATCAAAATAAAAAATACCCCCCTAGCCACCAAATAAACTAGGGATAAACCCAAGCCCAAATCATCATTTGACATACCCCCTGGAGAAGCGAAAGTACTATACTACCCTTATATGCAATTTTCGGCCAAACTGCATTCAGCATTTATGGTCCTGCATTTATCATTTTCGCTGATTTATTTATTATTATTTGTTTTTTTTTATTTTATAAACCTGTTGGTTAAATATATATATATATATATATATATATATATATATATATATATATATATATATATATATATATATATATATATATATATATATATATTTATTTTTTTAATTTTTTTTTAATTCTTCTTTTTTAATTTTCAAAACAATATGTTTACAGTACTGAAAATAACTACATGTAATTATAGTACCTATAGTAATTCATAGTTATGTTCGTTTTTTCCCCCCATATTTTTAGTCGATCAATTGTATACACACACGAATACTGGCTTATACAAAATAAATTCATAAAACCCCAACAAAAATTTACAAATTTCAATATTTTTATTATAAATCACATCAGAACCAATAAAATACAAATCGAAAATACACAAATATACACATATGTAACTACATGTTACTATAGTAATGTATAGTAATGTACAGTAATGTATACAGTCTGTTGAACAAATCAGATGTAACTTAAAAAAAAAAATTGACACATTCAAGGAAAGGATCAATGGCCTTCATTAAGCTGCAATTGCAAAATCAAAACAAAAGAAATTACTTTAGTGCAAATCAACAAAATTTGAAGAAAAACATCAAAACACTCAAAAATCAACAAACACTAAGAGATCGAGAGATAGAGAGAGAGGTTATTGCTGGGAAATGCTATAGATTTTAAATCAAACAGACAGTGACTCCTCACCCCCCTCGCCTCCTACCAAAACCCTAGACGCCGCTAATAACCACCCACGGTTCCGCGCGCCCTCAAATGCAAAAAAGTATAGAAATAAATCTGAAAACATAAAAATAAACGAAATTACCATCAAAATATAGATCCCGACGAGAGGAATCCAACGGTGGCCCGTCACATTTCGACGGGTGGAACACAAAATAAAGCTCCGGCAAGACCACCGTCCTCGAATGAAAAAAAATTGCAGAAACAGATCAGCGCTCGAAACTGAATGAAATCACCACCAAAAGAAAGAGCTCGACGAGAGGAATCCAACGGTAGTTAAACCATCGAATTCCGACCACCGGAGAGAGAGTTATGGCTCCGAGAAGCAATTTCGCCGGTGGGAGGTTTGTGGAGACGGGATTTTGAATTTGGGAGAAGAAGAGAGAGACGATTGTAGTGGCTAGGGATTAAAACTGATTTTAAAAGGGTATTATAGGGACTTCAGGTGGCCCAGGGGGGTATATCAAAATATTTTCGAAATGAGGGGGGTTTCCCCTAGGATGCAATCCACTTGGTAGTTAGTTCTATATAATTTGGAAATGAGGGGGGTCTACAAAATAATCCCAAACTTATTTTAGTGGAAATGAACAAAAAATAAAGAAACATCCTCAAAAAACAACAAACACAAAGAGATTGAGAGAAATAAATTTGAAAATATAAAAATAAAATAAAATATAAACATATAGAAATAAATCTGAAAAGATAAAAATGAATGAAATTGACATCAAAATATAGATCCCGACGAGAGGAATCCAACGGTGAGTAGCCCGTCAAATTCCGACTGACGGAAAACAAATTACACCTCTTGTAAGAACACCGTCGTCGAAATACGCCGACTAAAAAAATGCAGAAACAGATCTAGCACTCCAAACTGAATGAAATACACACCAAAAGAAAGAGCTCGACGAGAGAAATCCAACGATAGTTGAACCATCGAATTATGACCACCGGAGAGAGAGTTATGACTCCGAGAGCAAAATTGCCGGTTAGAGACCTTGGGGGGCGGGATTTGGATCTGAGAATTGAAAGAGGAAGATAAACACCGATATGGGTTAGGCTAGGGTTTAAAACTGATTTAAAAGGGTATTCTGGGTACTTCAGAGTGGACTAGGGGGTATGTCAAATTATTATCCAAATGGAGGGAGTTTGCACTAGGGTGTAAACAACATATAGTTAATTATATATATTTTCGAAATGAAGGGTCTCTAAAATAATCCCTTATTTTTAATTAATTAATTAATTTAATTCTTTAGAATTAATGATTAACTATTTATTAGAAGTTCATTCCACGTTTTCTCCTTTGGTCTATACTTATAGCCTATTGAGATAATCAAATTAATTGAGAAAATAAATTTCAACTAATGTCTATATTAGAATTAATCATTATATATAGTATTGGTGGAATTTTATAATATTGGTTGAATATTATATATAGCCAATTTCACAAGTTCTCCATGAATTGTGAAACAATTTTAAGAATCTTTCTATTTTCAATTAATTTTCGAAAGTTCACTATCCCATGTTAAAAAATACTTGATTCTCAAAGTTAAGTGTTAATTTTTTCAAGTTTACTACTGTATTATGTTAAAAATACTCCATTTTCAAAATGGCGTCAAATTTTAGCCAATTTCATAAGCTTTCTATCAACTTTTATACAGTTTAAAAAATTTACTGTCAATTTTCAATTAATTTTTGAAAGTTCACTGCCATATTATATTAAAAATAATCAATTTCCACAAGTTCACTGTCAATTTTTACAAGTTCACAACCGGATTATGTAAAAAGTACTGAATTTTTGAATGTTTGCTGTAATTTTTTAGCAAATTTCATAAGTCCGCTCTTAATTTCAACTTATTTTCAAAAGGTTTTTGTATTAATATTTAACAATAAAAGGTATGAAAAACTGCTATAAATGAAAAAAATGATAAATAGCATAATCATATTAGAATATGAAATTCCAAAAATAATCTAGTTCACGGATAATTTTCGACTTTCTTACTGAAAGTTATTACAAATTCAAATATAACGAAAATGGAAAAATACACGTATTTTGAGGCCTAAATAACGTCAAATGCAAAAATCCGACATGCTTCAGGAGCAAAGTTGTTGAGTTCTTTCTAATTCGATGAAGAAGAGGAGGAGAAACGGTGAACGTTGAGAAAGTGAACGAGCTCAAGAGCGTTCAGTATTTTTTGGGACTTTTAGCCAATACTTATGTATTGTTGTCCTTTTACTCATTTAAATCCCCTACGAAGGGAACATTAGCTAATTATCCACATAAAAAAGATAGGGTGTAGACATTTTTTTCAAAGCAACGTATAAGCTCACTCCCTAACGACTTATTTTTTTAAAATTTAAAATCTTCTTAAATAAATTATCAATCAAATTTTAGGAATTTATAACCTATTAAACAACTTAATAAGATGTTTTAAATAGTTTGTAAGCTTAGTCAAACACCTTATTTGGAAGCATTTTCGCCTTAGGTTAATCAAAATTGAGATATTGAAATAACAAATCTTAACTGGTAACATTTTATTAGTATGCATGAACAAATTTGAAATATAGAAAATAATCACAATTTCAACAACATTCTACCAAACATGAGTATAGATAATGAATCACATGTAATAAATGTTGTGTACATATCTAATGCAACTATATTCAATATAATCCTATATTTTCTATCAAATAAGGTCGAAGTAGTAGCGAATTATGATATTCGGTAATAGAGATAAATACTCTGCTCGTAACATCCCAAGAGTTTACTCTACATTTGAAAACGGGCAGAGGTATTAACAAATAAAAAGCCTCTGTTAATAGTACATAGAATAATAGATTACATTCAATCAAAAGAAAATATCACAACTTCAAATTTCCATGATCTTCATGCAGCAGGTTGCTGCATACCGGAATCCGGTACCATCGATACCAGGTCCAGTTCTTCGTCAGAATCGATAACATCTTCAAAATCATAATATGGATTTACCTGCACAAAATTTATTAATCATAGAAAAATTATTCTTTCATATTCAGGGAATGACTGAAAATCTATTACAATGACTAACGAAATAAACTTAAAATGAGATCTTAAAATTCATTGTCAAATGAATCGATACAAACACCATTGAATTTGTTATCAAAATGCAATCTAATATTAATTCCAAAGTAAGCCACACATATCTCTTTACAGCTGCATTGAAAAAGATGAATCGGAATCTCTATATTTAAACAACCAATCACAACCTGAAGTCACTTATTTTTCGATTTAGTTTTACTAGTTGAAGGTTGTACATTATCTTTCATTCTATTGAAATAAACATTTCTCTGATTAGCAATGAAAAATTACCTTTGGTCTTGGAGTCACAGCTTCAAAACTACGGAAAATAGGTGTGTCGAAGTGTGGGGGTTCCAAAACAATGTATGCACCTTTGTTTCTGTGTCTTTCTTCGGTTGCCTTCCAAATTTGAAAAAAAAAAAAAAGGTATTAGTGTTTTCTTCGATTATCTCAAAGAGAGAAGGCACATATATCTCTTATATAGAGGTGGGTAAAACAGTTATGATAAGCGAACAAGTCACCAACATAGAATCCAATCTACTAACCTAAGATCGATACCTAATACTTAATATATATAATATACGTGATACTTCGGGCATTCTTCTTATTTAACTATATTTAGACGCTTCACAATCCCAATGCACGTTGTGCAATATTATAATTTATAATCATATCACCAGTTGAATTAAACTACATGAAGACACCAATAGATAATGCAAGACTTTTACTGAAGGATTCTTATTTGATATCAAAAGAAAGAAGCTCGAGCTAATACATAAGGTTGACATTTTAAATCCCATCAAAAAAAAAAAACGGAGATTGACATTTTAAACCAATTATAAAGAGTAATTGCCCAATGGCATAAATGTAAATAGTTTGAAGCAAACCTGGAATTGTGGATAATCCGGGGCACTGAATAAAGTGATGAGCTTCCCAGAATCAACAATATGATCTATAGTATACCCTAAATCCATTCCCCCAAGATCAGCTCTCTTATCCCTTGCATCAGGACCTTCATGCGACCTGATAATCAACTGCAATACCAAGAAAGATCAATCTCTCGTACTTATATTAAGTTCATCGCCTTCGTATTTCATGACACGGTTAATTTCTGAAAGTGCTCTTGTATTTACCAATAAGTTTACATAATTGGTTATTATGTGAGACCCGTGCAGATCAAATGCTCGTCTATGTATCAAGCAGTGTATGCATTAGCAGAAAGAAATGGTCAAAGAAAATGTCGATATCCATGAACTTGAAAATTTGCAGGACAGCTACGGGCAGTCAATTTTTCTTTGTTGTGTGATTCATCGTACATGATAATATCGGCCACGTGTTATAAGTGGACGAAAGGCTCAAATAGATCAACCACAATAAAGTGACATCATTGTGTTTATTGATGACACTCTAATATACTTCGGAACTACAGAAGAGCACGACAAATATTTGATACTTGTGATAGAAGTGGAGGAACAGTTGTATGCTAAATTTAAGAGAGATGAATTTTGTCCGGACCACGTCATATTATTGGGGCATGTGGTAAATGGAATTGGATATTGATATATAAAAGTAATTGTGAAGCTATAAGTTAGTGGTCACAAACCTAGCCGCCCATCAGATTTACGAAGTGTTGAAAACCTGATATTAAAGGGGATGATTACATTTTTTTCGTCCCTATACTTATACCACTTATTCGTTTTTCTTCCCTCCACAATTGAGGGTTACAATTATGGTCCATAATTATGCCATTTTTCTGTAGTTTCCGTCCTGTGGTCTATTTTTTGGTTAAGTTGGACGGGAAAAGTTACGTACTTCACACGTCACAATCCTATTCTCACCCAATTCTTGGCTTCAGTTCTTATTTGCCCATTTTCCCCATTTTTTCCCTTCAAATCCCTAATTTTTTTATCCGAAATCTCTAAGGCCATGTTTGGTTGCCATGATAGGCTTAGCCAAGATAAGATTAGATAATCTAAAGAAAACCCAATTGTTTTATTGGACCCCGGAAGGTCCAACAAAAAACCTCTCTAAAAGGCATGATAACATAATATTTAAGGGCCGACCCGGTAAGTTATTGGGTTTACCAAACATCAAACAAAGTTCAAGTATTTAGTTAATCATGGCTAATCTTACCAACCAAACGAGGCCTAAGGAGATGTGTAAAAGTTGTCCTCTTTGTTCCAAATTTTGACCTGCCACACTACTATGTTAGACAACTTCTGATTGGCTGAACCACATTATCATTGTGATCATGTTTTACTTCCATAAGTTGTTAGGGTTTTATCTTTCGTTTTCTACTGCACTTATTCTATATCAACGTACTCCAGTTGTGTTGATTGTTAACTGACTATTAACCTTGATTGTTTATTTTTCTTGGGTGTGAATCTTCGTACATTTGTAAACTGAGCTATAGAAGTACAGTACCCATTTATTTTACGAATGTTCAAATTTAAGTTGGTGCAGAAACATTCCTATCAATAGTTAGGTGAAGCCCTCAAATTCATAATAATTATTGTTTTTCGTAAAGTTGCAGGGGCCTTACAACTTGGTGTGAGGTAGCCACCGAAGAAGTACGAGTGGAATGATTTATGGGTTCAACGAAGAGCTATTATGGATTTGGGACTCGGGAAGGAAATTTGAAGAGAAAAATGTTTGAGGAAATGTGAGATTATCTGAACTTGGGGAAAATGCGAAGAAGGGGGGTGAACTATCAGAAACACCTATTTTAGTATTTTCGTAATTTAGACATACGTAGGGATTTATTTATATTAATCTCAACGAGGAAGTCTCTAAAATTACATTCTCCTGTCAAATTCCGCAACAACCACTCCCACCATCACAAACACATACCATGAATGAATTAATTACATTACCGACGTCATGCTTTCGATTCCACCATGATATATAGAAATGCAGTCCTAACTTTTCAAACATAAAAAGTTGCATATGTGAAACAAACCTATTCCAAACGAAAAACGAAGAGTGCAAAGAAATTACGAAATTGACAAATTTGCATACCTTAAGATTGTACTTGTTCAAAAATTGTTCGGTACAGTCCGGACCCCACAAGAGGCCAATGCCCCTCTCCTTATTCGGTGAAAGACCAGGACTCATTGATGGATCCGACCAAAGCACATCACCCGGAATCAAGTTTTGACCTTCCCATGGTGGATCGAGTACACTTCTTCTAGCTTTTGCCAACTCTTCTAACGAACCAAGACTTAAAGAAATCATCTCCGGGCTATTATTAATATTATTATTATGTACAACCTTTCGATTCTTCTTTCTAGACCTTTTTGACGGAGTGACGACAGTGCCACGGAAAAGCCCTCCATGCGCAGTGTACACTTTCCCAGCTATTATCGAAGCAAGAGGAAGTCCTTCAAAACAGCCTAAGCACTTTCTGTACACATGCTTTCCACTATCTCCATATTTTACTAATACTTCTTTTTCAAATCCATATACAGAAGTGCAGTACTTGGACTCGTGATTTCCACGAAGCAAATAAACTCTTTGCGGCATAAGAACCTACAAAATTTATTATAATCTTAACTTAACATTGATATAATTAAAAAAAAAATTCTTGTCTAGTAGAATATAGTTGTGAATTGTCACCCTTATAAGCAAGCTGCTACATACCTGATCAATAAAAGAGACAAGTAAACAAATTGGTTATGTCTTATTGAGGCGATGGTTAATTAATTAGAAGCAGCTTTTGTGGGATCTACCCTTACGCTATTCCTGTAAAATAAATTATCTAGTAATGTTAAAATTTAATAGATCTGATTAATCTGACAAAGACAATGATTTAAAGCTTTTGAGCTTAATTGTTAAATCTGCACATAGGAATTATTCCAAACGAGAAAGGGCAATAAAGGAGACAATCTAAGTAAATTATCTAATTGACCAATAAAACGTGCTACATATAGCATAAACATTAGTATGTAAAAGACATAACCATCAATAAACTGAACTGACTTTTATAACGCTAAATAAGGCATCAGCCTCTTAATATTATCGATTTGATTCATCACAATTACCTAGTGAATCAAACACCAAAGGAGATAAGAAAAGATTGTATCAGTAAAGGATATCACATGTTGCAATTGACTACTTCTCAAAAATCATTTATCAAACCAAACACCCTATTGTAACTTCCATCTCCAAAATCATTTCACGTACTGTAATTGATACAACCACAAATTTAAAAGAAAAAAGACTTACTTCCTATATAGAAAATTACTACCGAGCTCAAGTATACAGTGTCATTATTACGTACATGTAATAAAATAAAACATGTTGTGATTCCACGGCAGTCGGAGAGTTTTAGACTCATGCAAACATCCCCTTACTGACTAATTAATGCAAAAAAAAAGGGTAACCTAATGATTAAGCGTAAATCCATCTTTGAGTGGGTGGGGTCGAAGTTCACTTCTTTTAAAATTAAAAAGATTTACCTTCAAAATTACCAAATTAATATATCGTGAAAGAATGCATCTTAATTACTTCAGGGCACATCTACCAAATAGTTCAATATAATCTTGATATAAATAATCTAACCACACCACACTTGGATCGTAGCTTATCCTGTTCCTCAATGTGAATGAGACAGTAGTTGTATATATCAATGTATACACTAAACACTTCGTCCTAATTCAAGAATAAAAGACACACACCCCTGGCTAACATTAAGAGAGAGAAAACCGAACGAGCAACAAAATAGTGCACAAAAGGTAGTGTTTGAAACGAAGCATTTAGACAGCATGAACACTTATAAATTCTAGAGTACACAGTGTTAAACCAGTTTCGGACATGCTACACAGAGAAGACTATTCAAGTTAAATAAAAGAAAAGGAAAAAAAAATATATGTCGGTTCATCACAATTACCATTCACAGAGATGTTACTCTATTAGCATGTTGTGCTCTTAAGTAAGAGAAACATCAAGATACATGACAGCTAAAGTATTGAACTCAAACAAAATTACAACCCAACTTTTACAGTTAATAAAGATCATGGTGCTAATGGTTAACAAGTAAGGATAGATAGAACGCTGATTCAAGGGAAACTGTTCCACCAAAAGATATAACAGTTAAGCCTCGTTTGGTTGCCAAGATAAAATTAATCAAGATAAGATAAAATAATCTAATAAAACCCAATTGTAAAACATGCCTAGAAGGCAAGATAATCCACGATAACATAATATTTGTGGGTCGACCAGGCAAATTATAGGGGATACCAAACATCAAAAAATATCCAACTATTTAATTAATAACGGCTAATCTTCCTCCTAACCAAACGAGGCCTTAGTGTAAAAGTTAACTAGCTCAAAACCGAGATTAATGAACAATCAATTCTTGAAGAACAATTGCTAACCTTCCACGCCAGTAGAAGTAGAAAAACCTCGAGACCCCAAGCACCTCTATCTACATAATCTCCATTGAAAACGTAAAATCGATTATGATCCGGGTACCCCGAATCCCTCAGCAGAAACAAAACATCATGTAATTGACCATGCACATCACCAACAACCACAACTCTGGAATCTAAATCCAGCCCACAGTCGCCGTCAATTTTAACACAATTGGGCTCTTTATGCAGGATCTTGGATGCGGCGAGTACAAGTTTATCAAACACTGCAACGGGGAGAACGGAGGGAAGCTCCGATGGGATTGTAGCTCGTGAAGCCCATTCGAATGCCTGCATGAGGTCGGTGACCCAGGAAACGGTTAGGGCTCCGTCGTCGGGCCATGCGATGGGGATCTGAGGAATTTGTGAGGAAGCGGTGGGGCAGGGTGACGTCGGTTTGGAATCGGAAGAAGTGGAGGTGGAGGCTGTGGAGAAGAAATCCTCGTCGGAGGACGGCGGCGCTGCTGTAGCCGCAGCCGGCGGCGAAGAGAGCATGGCTGGGTTCACTTGATATGACGATGCCTGCCTTCGATCAGGTGCCAAAGTAAACCATGTGTTGCTAATTTGGTATTTAGATAAATTAAATAATTAGTATTTTATAGGCCAATTCGAGAGAACCACTCGAGAAAAAAAAAATCAGATACATTTAAATTTTATAAAAAAAAAAAAAATTTGACCAAGTTAAATTTTATAAATTACTCTAAATATAAAATAATATGCTTGGAATTGACATAATTCTATTAATTTATAAAATATCTATAATTGATACATTAGTAAATATTTATTATGTATTTGTTAATAATTTATTATGTATTTGACTATTTTATTTTGTTTGATTTATTAATCGGTGGTGAGCGCAATAATATTATTGTCTATAGTTGTAATATTATTGTGGTTGACAGTAAAATTACTCTAAACACAATAATATTACTGTCAACCACGTCAATATTTTTTTTCCTTTTTTACTTTGTTTGATTTGTTGACCAATCAACGTAATAATATTACTATCTAATATTGTAATATTAATATGGTTGACAGTAAAATTATTGTAAACACCACAATATTATTGTTCACCACGTCAGTATTATTATTTTTCTTTGCGTTTTTTATTTTGTTTCATTTGTTGACCGGTCGACGTAATAATATTAATGTTTAATATTGTAATATTATTGTGGTTGACAATCATATTACTGTCAAGCTCACTAAAATATTTTTGTAATTGACAATAATATTATTGTGGTACGATAGTAATATTACTGTTGACTACAACAATATTTTTTTTTACTCATTATTATGTTTGTCTATGTTGACTAGTCAGCATAGTAATATGATTGTATTACACAATAAATTTATAACATAGTGATTTTATTGTATTAATATTAATGTGATAGATAGTAATATAATAATAATATTACAGTGTTAAACAGTAATATAGCAATATTATTGTGTTATACAGTAATATAGTTAATATTATTGTCAATCACATCAATATTATTGTTTTTATCTAAGCCAAAAACAATTCAAAAGAAAATGAAAAAAAAAAAAAAAAAAAAGTTAACGCCGGAGATTGGCGATCAATGGCAGCGATGGTCAAAATTGGATTAGGGGTCATGTTCAATATTTGGTGAAATTAGGGTCAAATCAAAATTAAATTGAGATTAAAAGGGATGAAATTGAAGTATTTGAAAATGTGAGGGAGTTTTTAATCTTTTACAAAACTCTGGACTTCGTTTGTACTTTTTTATAAAATAATTTTAGGATTAGGCGTAGATATGCAGAAGTAGCAAATCATGAACTTTTTGGTAATAGCCCTTATTAATTAATTAATGAAACCATTGTTATATATATATATATATATATATATATATATATATATATATATATTTTTTTTTTTTTTAATTTAAGATGTATAATTGTTTTCTATTTTATCAAAATTATATACAAGGTTGTGAAATAAAGGAACCAAATCTAAGAATTATAAATATTTTTGATGCAACAAATCTTGCAATTTAATTTTGGACTATAGATGTTAATGCAAATGCAGTTGCATATTGTTTACGTGATTGTAAACCTCAATCAACTAATAACATGAGTTCGAAGAATTTGGAAAAATCATTAAATGGTGAAAGTACTAATCTTTGAATTATTGTAATAGAATAGATGTTTCATATGTCTTGAAATATATACAAGAAATAATATAATGTATCTTTACAGATCATCGGGTTCATGTCCGCTACCTTAGGTTCAAGTCCGCTACCTTAATGAACTATTGAGTCAATATGATTTACATTCTAACTTATTGGGTCAGGGGATAGGGGGCCTTGTGGGCGAGGAATTTTGCATTTGGTGTAAAGATACTCACTGACAAGCAAATATTGAGAGCAAATATAAAAACTGATAAAAAATATAAAGTTGGTGATAATAGTTCAACTATAGAGCCTCGTACTTAAAAGAAACCTCTTAAAAAAACAATGATTGAACACAAATTAATCATCGTGTATTCCTCAAGTGTTAAGGAAACATATCATATTGTGTAATAAAGATACAAAAATAATTAGTTGTTATTGTTCATGATATACATATTAATTTTCTTATCGGATAAATTTTGGCAACTTGTTTAATTTGGAGAGCGGTCAAACTTGTCAAAATCGTAAAATTTTATCCCATAATCAAGCTACATAGGACACCTCCAACGGAGGCCCTAAACTGAGGCCCCAAATGGACCAACCGCCAATTTTATGGTTGAACGCAGAAAAATAGGATTTCAACGGTGCCATCAACTCTATTTTGTGATCTCCTTCACCTGGACCTCAAATATAGAATCAGAAAAGTAGGTGTTAGAATCCGAGAGGATTCTAATTTTGGTTTTTCAGCACATGTGTGAAAAACGTGTGTCTAAAGCTAGGGAAGTTTCCTTAATGCTTTAAACTCTTATTTTGTCATTAATTTATTTAATTGCATAAGTGATGTGTTAACAAGGAATTTCATTGACAAAGACTTTCCTTGTTACACAATTCTTATTCCCTTACGTAAAGATTGAATATTAACCTAATGGGCTTTAATCTTTTGTAGGGCTCTTTTATTCAACATAGAATATATAGCAGCATAGCACGGCGTTTCATTGTGCGCCTTTTTGGAGAGAAGCCGATCTCTCTTTTCTTGGTTGTTGTTGCACGCCTTTTGTTGGAGAGAAAAATCGTAGTTTTCTGCTCTTTTTATTTGCTGCGTCTGGAACGTCCTTGATCGAGAGAAAATATACAGAGAAAATATTATTGGCTCTCGTTTTTATTGTTCCATCGTGATACGTGATTCTCATAGAAAATATACCGGCTTCAAGGCTTTGTGGTGAAGACACCAAGATTCAAGGAGTATCACAAGTTTACTTCTTCTATATAAAAAGAAGATCGGTTCTTCGGGAGAGGGGCTTAAATAGATCTCGGGAGGAGATCGATCCGCCGACTGAGGGATTCAGCGTTGAAGGGAGTTCAACCGTGCGGAGCAAGGGACGTGCTGCAAATTGAAGATTTATAATTCAGCGTAGTTTACAAGAACGGCGTCAACAAAGAGGGAGTCTTTGTATTTTGATTAAGTCCTATTATTGTATTCGTAAAACTAAAAATTAGTAAATTTTATTTGCAGGTCCCCGTGGATGTAGGGTACAATTGTATCCGAACCACATTAAAATTTGTGTCTCGTTTATTTCTGTTTTTACGAACTGCTTCACGAACTGTTGCAACACTTCACGCAACAGTAACGAAAAACTGAATCTGACACAAATAATTTATATCTGCACGAAATAAATTCTAACAATTGGCATCAGAGCCTGTCACTAGATACACTTAGTGAGATTTTGGGATTTAATTTTTTAATTTGTTTTGTGCAGATATGCTTCATCGTGAAGGAGCGTCTACAGTACGACCACCTCTCTTGGATGGAACAAATTACTCTTACTGGAAATCGAAGATGAAGATGTTCATCAAGTCCGTTGATGAACGAGCTTGGCGTGCTATCGTGACTGGTTGGACCCCGCCCATGGCTAAAGGAACGGATGGTATGCAAACGGTAAAACCAGAAGAAGCATGGACTAATGAAGAGATATTACTTGCCAATTACAACTCAAGGGCGATAAACTCAATTTTCAGTGGCGTTGGTGACAATCAGTTCAAACTGATAGCATCGTGTGAATCAGCAAAAAAGGCATGGGAGATCCTACAAGTGATGTATGAAGGCACATCAACTGTTAAAACATCTAAGCTGCAGATGCTAGCCACGAGATTTGAGAGTCTTCATATGGAGGAGGACGAGACGATTGCTGATTTCCACGCTAAGCTGTGTGATATTTCAAATGAATCGTATGCACTAGGTGAACAATACTCAGAAACAAAGTTGGTAAGAAAGGCACTACGTTCATTACCAGAAAGATTCGCTTACAGAGTTGCAGCAATCGAAGAAGTGAGAGATATCAATACGCTAAAGCTAGATGAACTCATGGGTAAACTGCAAACCCAAGAAATGAATTTTAGAGCAAATATTCGAGAAAAGAAAAAGGTGAAGAATGTGGCATTCCAAGCTGAAGCTTCCCATGGCATCTCACAAGGCCAAACATTTCATGAGTGTGACATTGATGTTGAAGAATCCTTAGCAATTATGTCAAATAACCTCGAAAGCCTGCGTCAAAAAATTGAAAATAGAGAAAATTCCTCTCAATCAGGTAAGTCTGTTAACCCTAACAAATTTAAAAAGTTTTCTAATAATGGTTATTTTGGTGATGCAAAGTCTAGGAGAAAACAATGTCGAGAGTGTGGGGGTTTTGGACATATTCAGGCCGAGTGTGCGAACACTTTGAAGAAAAACAAGATGTCACTCACCACTGTTTGGAGTGATAAAGAGGACAGTGATGAGGATGAGAACAACAAAGGACATCAAACCACTAACTTTATGGCATTCAGTGGTACTACTTCGATGAGCAGAACCGAGGGAACTGTTGCAACAGTCTGTCCAACATATTTCAGGTATGATGAATTATCTTTAAATAAGGACAATAGTCTGACTTCATCATTTAATTTTGCAGGTGAATCTGAGAGCAGTAGTGATGATGAAGAGTCAACCCTCGAAGAGGTGAAAGATGTATATGAAAAAATGTACCGGAAATGGCTTGAAGTATCAGAGGTAAATAAGCGCCTTGAAAATGATAAGCATGTTCTCATAGAGGAAAATAAAGTGTTGAAGGTAAGAATTTCTACTCTTGAACAAAATGTTATTTCTTCTAGTAGAGAAATAGATAGCTTGCAGGCTAAATTTGCTCAAACCCAAGATGTTATTTCTAAGTTTAATACTGGTAGAGTAACTTTGAATGAAATTTTGAACAAAAATCAGCCGAACTACTGTCGTATAGGTATAGGGGGTAACCACCTATCTACTGGTGCATCGAAACAGAAAGAAAATCCTAAAAGAAAAATCAATTTTGTTAAGCAATCCACTGTTTCACAGACTGTTGCGACAGTTGCACCAACACAGCCATTTCAAAGAAAAGTTTTTGTTCCTACCTGTCATTTTTGTCATGTTCCTGGTCATATACGACCCAGGTGTTTTAAGTACTTGAAAATGGTTAAAAGAATAATGGCCCGCTCACCACTTTCCGCTAAAATTGATCACACTTTTGTGTCGTCTCAAAAACCCAAGATAAAGGTTGATTTAGTGAATAAAACTCAACAAAAAATCTGGGTAAAGAAGTCTGCCATTACTTCTTTAAACTCATCTGATGATAGTACTAACTGTTCCAACAGTTCTGGTGACAAAGCTAGTTTGGGGAATAAAAAACTTGGTAATATGAATTGTGATAATTTGTATGCGAAAAATAAGTTTATGAATCCAATTCAGCATTCGAGAACTAAACTTACTGATATTTGTCATCTTTTCGTAAGGGGCTTGGTCGAAAAGGGGGTTGTCTCAATTGATTATGCTGCAACGGAGAATGAATTAACTGATGCTTTTGCAAAAACCCTTGATGCACAGAAATTTGATTCCTTGCGAAAATCGCTGGGAATTTATGTTGTTTAATCTGATGAAGTTGCATGAACTGTTGCAACAGTCTGTGTGTCCAGACTTGCAACTTTTAGTGGTAGGACACTTCATATGTTTTTGCATCTCATATAGGACCTGCATTAAGCATACTGCATATGATTGAGACAAATGTGAATTTGATACTTCGTGAATTTCTAAATTTTGTGGGGTAGAACTTCACCAATTCCCAAAATGATTACTTAAAAGGCTCCAACTTATTTATTTCTCTGAATAGTCTTGTCATGGTTGGATGTTTTTATAGGGAAAAACTGCCTCTTTTAATGAGTGAAAGCTACTCTTGAACTACTGTTACTAATATATATATATATATATATATATATATATATATCTACAACCATTTGGTCAGTGAATAGTTCGAAGCCTTTTTGAGTCGAGTCAGTAAATCACGTGGCCGAAAGCTCGCTACACGGCTCAATTAGAAAGCCCAGGGGACTACACATTGCACGGCCAATATAAATTATACATATGGTTAGTGAATAGTTCGAAGCCTAGTTGAGTCGAGCCAGTAAACCACTTGACCGAACACTCACTACAAGGCTCAATTAGAAAGCCCAGTGGACTACACATTGCACGACCACCATAATCTCATTCCTTTTAATTGCTCTGTTTTTCATGGGAAAAAGCTACCATTAGACGTGTGTGTATGCTACCTAATAAGAGCATCTTTGTGTTTGACTTGGGATTATTAAGTTTATTGGTTGCATTGGCGGTCGGATTTTTGGGGATTGCGCTTATCGTGAATGTGAAGATAAATCCCATATGTTTTGTTTGTCCATGCAGTATCCTATTCACATATGTCTCTTCACTCATGTTTATTTCTCATATTTACTTCTTGTCTTGCATTAGGCATTATTTAAAAAAAAAAAAAAAAAAAAAAAAAAAAAAGAGAGAGAGAGAGAGAGACGGGATTTTTGTTTATGTGCTGGTTAAATTTATTTTTTTGTTGCAGCCGGATCTATTGATTTTACTCCTCGCATTTCCACGTCTCGTATGAAGTTTGGCAAAGTCAGTAGTCTTTGTTATTTAATGTTGGATTTGATATCATTATCCTTTGATTTTCGAATTGCAATTATCGTGTGGTATTGAGTTTATGAGTTTGTGATTTTGTGTGCACGTCATGTATGGTGATTCTTCTTACTTACTTTCAAAATTCTCTCTTCGTTTGATCTTTTTGTTAAGTGTTTGAACAGATTGCTCGACACATCAAGATCATTAGTCCATGTTGATTTATCTATGCATGGTGATTGCCCAGAAAGGGGGAGAAAAGAAAAAGAACAGTAAAGTTGGCATGAACACAGGGGGAGTTCAAACAACTGTTGCCACAGTGCACTAAACAATTGCTGGAACAGTACTGGAATACATGGGGAGTTCAGACAACTGTTGAGACAGTTCACCCGAGAGTTTTTGGAACAATAAAAAAAAAATAGGAGGTCATTCAAGGAGGAGGTCATTTAAGGAGGAATTCATTGTAAAGGGAAGTTGATTCTGCTACTGCATTTTTTTTGTTCCCTGCTTAATTGAACAATTTTACCTATATGCTTTCCTAAGCTGTTTTTGCTAAGAGCTTAAACTGTTTGATAAACTGTTGCAACAGTTTATATGTGCAGATGTTATTCTGAATTTGCTAACCCTTGTTCTTGCAGGTATCATATAGTTAGGGGGAGTAAATATTCTGACCAATCAATGCCAAAGGGGGAGAGTGTTAGAATCTTGGTGGGATTCTAAGTCTACAACACGAAGTGGAATTCTATGGAGATGTGTATTAATACGAGGAACATATTTTCCTTAGTTATCTCATTAGATAATTTGAGAAGAAATAATTTATCTCTCCATAATTAACACCTGAACGTGTGTATCCAAAATAGAAGGAATTTCACTTTTTCTAATATTGTGTTTATTGTCATTAATTGGTTTAGGTTTTCACAAGAATATAAAAGGAGGAGCTAATGCTGACGTTACTTGCTGAGTCTTTTATCACGTGGATGATATACCACGTCGCGTTCCAAGTCTACCAAGCCAAGTAAGCAAAGGGGAAGAATGAAGTCATTTACAAGAGGAGTTGCCCAAGGATCATCTACAGGGGGAGAAACACATGCATGGGAAGCTGACTCCATTGTGAACCACCTGCCGAAGCCACTACTATTGGAACAGTTGTTGAAACTGTGGCACTTGCTATTGAAGCAGTTGATGCCACTCTTGTTGTTGGCTGTTCCTTTAATGCTGAGGATGATCCTTAGTTTTATTGTTCCCGTCTATCATCTAATTGTTTTATTTTCAGGTATTTGACTAAGGGGGAGGACTTGATTATAATAAATAGATGACAAAGGGGGAGATTGTTAGAATCCGAGAGGATTCTAATTTTGGTTTTTCAGCACGTGTGTGAAAAACGTGTGTCTAAAGCTAGGGAAGTTTCCTTAATGCTTTAAACTCTTATTTTGTCATTAATTTATTTAATTGCATAAGTGATGTGTTAACAAGGAATTTCATTGACAAAGACTTTCCTTGTTACACAATTCTTATTCCCTTACGTAAAGATTGAATATTAACCTAATGGGCTTTAATCTTTTGTAGGGCTCTTTTATTCAACATAGAATATATAGCAGCATAGCACGGCGTTTCATTGTGCGCCTTTTTGGAGAGAAGCCGATCTCTCTTTTCTTGGTTGCTGTTGCACGCCTTTTGTTGGAGAGAAAAATCGTAGTTTTCTGCTCTTTTTATTTGCTGCGTCTGGAACGTCCTTGATCGAGAGAAAATATACAGAGAAAATATTATTGGCTCTCGTTTTTATTGTTCCATCGTGATACGTGATTCTCATAGAAAATATACCGGCTTCAAGGCTTTGTGGTGAAGACACCAAGATTCAAGGAGTATCACAAGTTTACTTCTTCTATATAAAAAGAAGATCGGTTCTTCGGGAGAGGGGCTTAAATAGATCTCGGGAGGAGATCGATCCGCCGACTGAGGGATTCAGCGTTGAAGGGAGTTCAACCGTGCGGAGCAAGGGACGTGCTGCAAATTGAAGATTTATAATTCAGCGTAGTTTACAAGAACGGCGTCAACAAAGAGGGAGTCTTTGTATTTTGATTAAGTCCTATTATTGTATTCGTAAAACTAAAAATTAGTAAATTTTATTTGCAGGTCCCCGTGGATGTAGGGTACAATTGTATCCGAACCACATTAAAATTTGTGTCTCGTTTATTTCTGTTTTTACGAACTGCTTCACGAACTGTTGCAACACTTCACGCAACAGTAACGAAAAACTGAATCTGACACAAATAATTTATATCTGCACGAAATAAATTCTAACAGTAGGAAATCAAAATTCAGAGGGAGTAGAAAAGGAAAGTAGGAGAGTGCAGAGAAGCCATATCTAGGATGGATTTGAGGCTGAGTTTCGAAATGCTAGGGTCTGATCCTTGAAAGATATTAGGATAATTTAGAGGAGCCATATCTTGTTTATAGAATGTATATGCTTGGTTATTAAGGAAATAGAGGAAGATGGAAGAATTCTAACTTCTTTGTGAAGAATAAGAGGGGGCTTAAGGGGGAGGGATGGCTGTCATGAGATGAAGAGGAAATGGAGTGGCTTTGATGCTGAAAATCTGTGGAGGAATTTAATTATTATTTCATTATTACATGAATATCTTCTTAATATAATGTTATTATTAACGTAGATTAATTATCTAATTAAATTATTTTTAATTTACCTAATAAAAATCATTAATTTAATCACATAATGCATTTAATCATATAATCATAATTAATCATTTATTTCAAATTGAACAATCGAACCAAATTAAATAAAATATAATAAACATAAAACATTAAATTATTATAAATATTATAATTCACATAGACACTTTTAGGATATATGGAACTAACTAATTAATAATCGTTAATTTAAACTAGGAGCACATATGAGTTACTTAATTTAGTTATGTCGTAAAATAAATTATAATTTGCATAATCCATAGGAGTAGAATAGTTGGATCACATAATTCACTTAATCACATAATCGAAATTACTAAATCATTTAACCAAGCAAGAACACATAATTCTAATACAAACATAAATATCATAATTTATAAAAATCACTTAAACACTTAGAATGCATATAAATTAAAAATTAATCAGTGATTGCATTTTCATAATTTATTCAAAATAATATCATTTAATGTATATAAACAATTATGGTGCATAGCATTTACTAATTAATTCATGAAAGGTAATGTATCTATAGAAATGTGCATATTGATAATTTATTCAATAAATCCCTATAATATGCTTATGAAAATGTAGGGTGTTACATATATAAAAAATAACATCACTAACTGGTCTTAGAGGTCAATAACATGGCTTGAAGTCTTGATTGAAATATTCACTTTAGTCTATGTATGTGCGAACATTAAAATACCTTTGTTTTAGAAGATACCTAAAAATAAGTATTAGTTTCTCAATTCCACTTTAGAAAATAGTTTTCCTTTGTCCTTCATAAGTTGGTATAAATTGCATTCCTGAAATTGTATCAAAATAAGGATTCATGGAACAAAAAGGTTTCCAATAGTAAAACATGCTAGGAAAAGCAATGCATACCATGTTCTTGAAGACAAAGTACAAAGCATTAAATGAGTTGGTTTAGTAAGTGATAATACGGAAAGAAAGGCAGTGGAAATGAAAATTTAGAAAATGAACATTGTTTTATTACTTCCGCTTTGAGTCGGTATTTTGGTTAGATTATTCATGCAAAAATCCAAATACGAACCAGTTACTTCGGTTGTGCATAAATGAAAAACCATATCACTTGATTGATCTTTTTTAAGGTTATGTTTGACATGTAATAGCACCCTTTTCTTGATCCCTTTTGTGAATTCTGATAATTGTTTTCTTTTAAACTTGAAGCTATGTAATGAACCCTTTCTTTGTTTCCTGCTTCTTGCTAAAACTTTCATCACAAATGCATGTCCATTGTTGGATCATGGATCTAAATTCAGTGGGAATTGTTTTCATTTTTTTGAAAGACAAAATTTGCTCCTATCATTTATAAAAAAATTAAAAATTGCTTCGAGTATTTCAATTTTACGTGGGCCATGATTGTGTAATATTTTCTTAGGTCTTATTAATCGAAACAGGCTACTCACAAACAAGTTTTGAATATTTTTTGAAAACGTGTGTATTTCTGAATAAATTGATTCCATCCCGCAATAATTTTATTTCAATCTCGTACATTGCACGGGTCAAGTTACTAGTTAGGTATTTATATGGGGGTTAAATTAGGGTTAGGTGTTTAAGTATTAATATAGTTCTGATGATGCTATTATTAGATCACCTGGGATATTGGATTAGAAAGAGCTGGGAGAGCAAGTTGGATCATGTGCTCACGAGCTAGATGGTCCTGAAACACTTTAATTAACTTAAGAATCCTGCGAACAGAAAACACGTAATCTAAGACGGGGTTGATCCGGCGGAAACCCCTCCGACGCTCAAGTCAGACGTACGGATAGTCAGTAATAGTAGAGAAAATACGAGCAGATGAATTGGTTGAATAATAAGACGTACCTTAATTTAAATGAATTTAAGTTATATTTATACTTCATTGATTGGGCCGAAATCAATTTATCGGACTCAAAACCTTATTTGAATGTGATTGAGCCTCTATAGTAATAGCTTTTAAACTAAGTCTATGGCCTAGTAGATATGAGTCTATTAGGCTGAGCCAATAGGCACATCAAGTTTATATTTAATTGTTTAATAAATTTATTCTAGCGCATTAGTTCTATTTTTGTGCATTATATATAGGGGTCATTACAAATAAGCCCATCAATGGGTACTGTTAAGTGTAATTTTTACACTTTATCGTATCTTTTTATTTGAGCTTTTTGTGTGAATTAACGATAATTGGTGCTTAAAAAGTTGATTTATTGTATTCTAGGTATAAATTGAAGAATTGGAAAAGTTTGGGGTCAAAACTGCAATTTTGGAGAAAATATGGGCCAAAAGTGAAATAATCAAAAATATGAAGAATTTGGCACGGGACGGCCGTCCCAGATTTACCCTTAAAAATGGGACGGCCGTGCCAACAGCAGAACTGGGCAGAAGGTTTCGGCGATTCTCGCGCGGCCGTGTGAGATTTTAACTGATTTTCGCGCGGCCGTGCCAAAACACGCTGGAGACAATTTTGGACTTTTAAACACACAAGGAAACCTAGAATCATCTACCAAGTTGGGACATCTATTTAAGCCCTAACCAAGCACGAATCATGGGACTTTTGACACAACCTTGGAGCGAGAGGAGCGAGAGAACGAAGAATCGAAGACGGAGAATTGACAAACCTTTATCACAATTCTTCCTTTATCTATCTTTTCTTAATCTATTTCTTTTTATGTTTTTATGATGTTTTTCATAGAAAACATGAGTAGCTAAGTTTCTAATCTAGGATTTTGTTGGAACCCTATGTGGGGATGGTGAACCCGTTTTCTTGAGATTATGCAATTATGATTTTATGATTATTTCTTCTACTTGTTATGATTGTTAGTGCATGAACTTGATCAATTTATGTGCTTTATCTGTGATTATTGGGATTGACTCGACAGAGCTATTTTGATAATTAGACGGTAAGTATAAGAACCTTCGAGTAGTTTTCACCGGATGAGTGTGTCAATTGCATGTGGTGTTGTAGACATACAGATATCACCTTAGGTAGCCATTTACGAGACTTGTTAGTTAATGCTTTATTCATAATTTGTTTGCATAGACATATAGTGAACCGTTTATGAATAATAGACTCATAATACACGCGACAGCGGGTTATGAGTAAATTAGTGTCTCGGGTTAATAATCATGAATCATATATTTCATAATTGAGGGGTTTTGGGTGAGCAATTCTTGCATAAGGGGAAGATAAAATCCTAGGTCCGTTTTTATTGATATTTTCTCGTGTTAATTTGCTTTCATAATTAGTTTAATTATTTAGTTGATTAAATTTGACAACTTTGCGTAGGCTGGATAAAAATCATATTGTTAGAATTTGGTACTTAGGATTAGATAATTTGAGTATTCCCTGTGGGATCGACATCCGACTTTCACGAGTCCACTTTTACTACTTGTTTGCGATACGTGCACTTGCGTGTTAGGTATTTAGCACCCAACAGGTACTTATATCTAGACAAAACACTCATTTACCAATAAGTTCACACATGGTCCAGATTTTTGTAAAAGACTAAAATAGCCCCTCATACTTTAATATGCTCCAATTTCATCATTAACTTAATTTAACCTCAATTTCATCCCAAATTTCACAAATTATTCAATTTTGACCCAATTTTTTAAAAATAAAAAAAAAATTTGCCGCCGGATTCCGGCGTTGACTTTTCAAAAAAAAAAAAAATTCTTCCGGATTTTTTCGCAGGTTTCCGGCGTTAACTTTTTCGAATCTTTTTTTTCATTTAAACAGCAATATTGCTGTGATTGATAGTAATATAAACTATATTACTGTTAAACACAGTAAAATTAACTAAACTACAGTTTAACACAGTAATATTGCTATATTAATCTCTAGCACAGTAATATTAACACAACAAAACTCATTATTATTGTGTAATAGAGTAATATTACTATGTTGATCGTTCAACAAATGTAAACATAATAAAAAGCCAAAAGAATTAATATTACTGTGAGTGACAGTAATATTACTATAACAACAGTAATATTACCGTCAACCACAGTAATATTACAATAATAGACAGTAATATTATTACGTTACTCCGTGAATAACTCAAACAAACAAAACAATCCAAACAAAGTAATAATATTGATGTGGTTGACAACAATATTACTATAACAACAGTAATATTACCGTCAACCACAATAATATTATTGTGTTTACAGTATTCAAAGAAGCAAGCCATTTAATTCCCAAGACCAAATCAGCTCCACCGAGTGCAAATGGATAAAAATCTTGGATGATAGTTAATCCAGGGAGCTGAACCGAAATGTCTCGGCAAATTTGGTTGCATTTGATCACATCCCCGTTGCCAATTTTTACTCCAAAAGAAAGAACCTCTTGGATAGGTAATGCAACGTCTTGGACTATCTGTTTCGCCACGAAATTGTGGGTTGACCCACTGTCAACGAGGATTAAAACTTGTCGGTGCTTAATGTTTCCCAAAATTTGCATGGTTGATGTTGCTGAAGTCCCCATCATAGCATGGAAAGATATTTCAGCCAATCCGGCAACAGTAGCATCCTCGGCATGTGCATTGATTGCGTCTTGCGCCTTTATAGCTGGAAGTTCGTTCTCCATAAGTTCCATGAGTGAAAAGTTAGACGATTTGCAGCGCTGGCCTGGTCCAAATTTTTCGTTGCATCAAAAACATAAACCTTTTGTCATCCGTAACTGTCGCTCTTCCCATGACAGAGCTTGTCTAGATGGCATCGACGGAGGTTTAAATGAATGTGGCTGAGGGTATGCTTTATTTGGTGCAGGAAAATGGGGATTGTTATGAAGACGATTTAAGTCTACATTGGATGTGAGTTTGGATTCAAATTCAAGGGCCAAACTCATAGCTTTATAAACAGTTCTAGGCTTGTGAATTCGAACATCAGCCTTTAGTTCATCCCTCAAGCCATTTAAAAACACACCTAATAAGCAATGATCAGGCCAATTTGTGACACGTGACGCTCTCTTTGCAAATTCTTGGCGGTATTCGGTGACTGAACCAACTTGTTGAATGCTACAGAGATACTCATTAGGATTTTGAAACTCGGCTGGTCCGTAATTTTCTTGTAAAGCTCGAACAAGATCATCCCAGTACAGCAAGATGCATTCGCGATTAACCCAAGCAAAGAAATCAAGAGCATCACCTTCAAGATACATGGCTGCAACATCGACTTTGAGTTCCTCCGGTGTTTGATAGTATCGAAAATATTTTTCGGCTTTCAATATCCACCCACGAGGATTGCCACCGTCGTACTTTGGAAAGTCCATTTTTGTATGTGATCGTCGTGAAGGAGTTCGCAACAGCCCAGGGTTGTCGGCATCATCGTCATCACCCTCCGACCAATTTGATCGACCTTTGTCACGCGGTCCCAATGGAATATCAGTGTTCTTCTCTTTGTTTCGAACTCTCGTGCTTGTTTCCCCAATTGGAGATCCACTCGATTGTTCCTTCAATGCAGCAAGTTCCTTCAGTGCACCAACTTCAGCGGCAAGTGAGTCCAACAAGTTGAGTTTTGCAGCAATGGCGGAAAGTTGAAGGGCCGTGGAATCTAAAATTTGGTGGGTTGGTGGGTTGGGAAGGGTTGGTGGCAGATCATTTTGTGAATTGGAAGATCGAGTATTAACCATATCTATCGTTCTGGCTGATACCATTGATAGGAATCGAGAACAATCCAAGAGAATAGTAAATAACGATGACCGATTATGTGCAAGAATCTTAAACACAATAATATACCATATATAGTTGTCCGTATGGAGAGGACAAGACTCCAGAAATTCATACAAGTTACTAATTCCCCCTCCCTAAAAACTGAACAAATACTAACTATTTATACTAAACTAACACAAAACTAATCTCCTAAACATAAGGAATAACTGAAATCTAATAACTGACTTAATAAAAGTCAGTTTATGGATAAACTCCTAAACACAGGGAATAATTAAAATATAATAACTGACTTAATAAAAGTCAGTTTATTGATATATTTTCCTTAATTAACTTCCATTTCTTCCTGGAGATGAGTTGGTAGAGGTGGAATTGTATCATTCTACTTCTACAAAACGTCATTGAGATGTTACCTCCGCTAAAATACACCGCGTAATTCTTAACCATTAATTTGGTGAAATAAATTTTCACTGTAAACACATACACATGCATGTATGTGTAATTATGTGCAGATCAGCCGTTACTAATCACCTAATATATTTATCGAGTGTAACATCGAATAAACCTCCTATCTATAAAAGATGGGGTTATTAGACAAACCCCCCTCATTACACTCGCCCAATTACAATGAGTCCAAAAAATTTCTTATTTTTAAGTTAAATCCAAAGTATTTTTAATTAATAAAAATTACTATAGTTTCACAATTATACCCTTCTTCATATTTCACACAATTCCATCATTTAATATGAATTTATAAAAGTTCAATTATTTACCCAAACTCCAAAACCCTATTCTCTCAATCTATCGTTTATTTTATTTTCTCTTTTTTTCTCCACGCCGCCGCTGCTCTTCTCTTTTCTTTTCATTCGCCATTTTCATAGAAAGACTTCGTGGGTTATCGAATTTAGGAGTTCTATGCTTTTGCTGGATCTAGGGCTTCAAATAGGCGGCTTCTCCATGTGCTTCTTGCTTCCATGGATGAAGATATCTTTTCAAATTCGCGATAGACCGGGGACAACCGAGATCCACATCTTCGTCCGAAATCCGATCTGACGTCTATTCCTCTCCCCTATCAATTGTTGATGTTTATTTGTGTATCTCATCTCATCTGTATGAGAGATGAACTCTTCTATCGGGTAAGAATTGAGTTTGAGAATACATACTTGTCCAACCCTGGTTCATGTTTCGACAAGTATAGGGAGGACTGCTTTATATGTACATGATCCACCTCAATGTAAGAGTGGTTTTTGCACGCATAGTGGTTTTCATTAATTCCATAATCGTTTTCGTTAATGATAAGTTTTTAGTGAATTTTTGTAATGAAATTTGTTAATGACATAGTGATTTTCATTAATTACAGAGTGATTTTCATTAATTATAGAGTGTTTTTTGTTAGTTTGATACGTTTTTAGTGATTTTTTGTTATGGAATTTGCTAATTACATAGTGATTTTCGTTAATTTACAGAGTGATTTTTATTAATTAGTGGTTTTTGTTGATTACATATAGATTGTCGATACGTTTATAATGGCTATTCGTAAGGGAATACTACAATCACATAGAGGTTTTTGGTAAGTTTATAGTGAATTTCAATTTGTTTAAAAACAATTTATTTATTTTTTAATTTAAATTTGAAGAACAAAAGTACAGAAAATAAAAAACCAAAATTAAAAAAATGAAAAATAAACTTTTTTAAAACAAAATCAATATTTTCTTATGAAGAAATCGAAAATAAGAAAAGAAATAAAAATGAGATTTTTAAAATTGATTTGGGAGCATTATTTTGGGCATAAATCTGAAGCGTGATTTGGGGTATAATTTTTAGAGAAGATTTGGGTGTAGATTATGTGTATATTTTTTTGTTTTTAATTTGAATAATTATAGTAATTAATAATTATTGGGAGCAATATAGTTTTTCGGGGTAATATGCTAGAAGTACCTAGTTGGAAACATAATTAGATGTGGAATACAACCTTAATATTTTTTTATGAACTAAATCATTTTTAGAAAAATAAATATGAGTCACATCCTCAATTTTTCTTTTATCCCTAATTTACCCTCAACCTAAATCCATAAATTCTAAAGTCACGTTTTTCTCAGATTTATTTTTCTTTTTTCTTCTCTATCGCAATCTCGCTTTCTCTTTCTGTCTCTCGCAATCTTTCTTTATCTATCTCTCTCTCTCACTCTTTATCTCTCTATTTTTCGATTTCGCTATCTCTCTCTGTCTCTTTCGTTCTCCACCACTCCAATCCACTATTGAAATGGGCGGTGGTTATGGCGGTGGAGACTACGGCAATAAGCGGATGGTTGTAGAGGCAAGGGGACGCCGGCTATGGTGGTGTAAGGTCAGATCTATGGTGGAATTAAGGGGCGGCGACGGTGTTGGGCATGGATGATGGTGTGACTACGGATTACTACGGTTTCCTATGGGTTTCTGTAGATGTCTATGATGGTGTAAGGTCAGATCTATGGTGGAATTAAGGCGCGGCAACGCTCGGTGATGGTGGTGGTGGAGGAGCGGATCTAGGGTTTGGTGGGGAAAATTTTAAAAAATTCGATTTGGATGTCTACAGATGATGTCTGTGAGTGTCTATGGGTGTCTATGGGTCTGGCGGCTAGGGTTTGTAGGAGGAGTTACGGTTTCAAGATGTCTTAGGGTTTCAAGATGTCTATCGGTGACTACGGATTACTACGGTTTCCTATGGGTTTCTGTAGATGTCTACGATCGAAAAAAAAAAAATCACAATTTTCAATTTATGTAGAAAAAAAGGGGAAAAAATAGATTTTTATATAATGGAAAAATACGGAAAAAAAAGCGTGTTCCACGTTAAAAAAAAATGCTAGATGCAAACTTAAAAATGTTAAATAATACTATAGTTCATCATAGTATATTCACAATTTGGTGTAAGTTCGAATTTGTGAGTGGATGGACATTTTTTGAATGAATTTAATAAATGATGTGAAGCAAATTTTAGTTAGACTTGTCATTTAGTTTTAATAAGGTTTGTCAACAGGGACTTATATCTTAAGACCACTAGTTTTTCAGACACATTGGATTTATATGAAATATCATTTACAAATAAAAGATTTATCAAGAAGTAAATTTTCAATGGAGGGTGTTCGGCATATAGCCCCATAAGAGATTCGGCTTGGAGTTATAACCAATGTTGTTCGAACCGGACCGAACCGGCCGGTCGGACCGGTTCGACCGTGACCCGGCAATAAAGCGGTCCGGTCTAACATCTAAAACCGGAAAAATCGAAAACCGGGGTCAAATGACCAAAATCCGGTTCGACCGGATAAAACCCGAGAACCAACGAGTCAGTCAAGGAGCCCGGTTTTCGGCCAAAACGTCTTGAATCATCGTTGAGTTGGTTATTTGTGGCTAGATTTGAGCGAACCTTCACATACTTAGTAGTGGGTGGCCGGATCTACTCATGAGTGGTCGAATGATTGTCTGATATGATCATGGGTGACCGAATATGGTTAGCCGATTGCCGATTTGAAGAATAAAAAATGAAAAAATATAGAGTATAAGCAATAAAATATAGTAAAAAGTGAAGTAAAGTAGATAAAAGTGAAAATAATAATTGGGAGATTAAAAATATAAAGAAAATAATATTTTTAAAACATTAAAATTAATAAAATAATGGCATATTAAAAAAATCAAAAACCCTTGAACCAGTTCGACCCTATAAACCCATGACCCAAATGATTGTCTGGTTCTATAGCCGGTCTGGTTCTGAAAACATTGGTTATAACTAATGCCCCTCTAAAATATTTGGTATTAATTGAAGAGATGTATTTTTAGGGGTAATGTCAAATGGAAAAAAAAAAAAAAAACATTTGGACTAACCTCAAATGAAAGTTAGTTTTGAGGAGCTAATCTCAAATTTCCTCATTCTTAAATTGGCCCACCTACATGTTAATAAATATGAAAAAGAAAACGCGTTACTAGGCTAATAATGGATTCGAATATCCAAAAACGTAAGCGGAGAGTATATGAATTGACAAACAAAGCGTCACTTTCTTCCTTGTGCGAAGGAAAGAAATTCGGAGGAAAAAGAGAAGAAAACGAACAGTGATGGGAGTGCTATCCAACAAAATTCCAAGAGACGAGCTGAAGCCCGGCGATCATATCTATTCTTGGAGGCACTCTTATCTCTACGCTCACCATGGTCCGTCCCTTCTCCCCTTCTCTATTCCAATTTCAATTTCAATTTTCAATTTCAATTTTCAATTCCAATTTTCAATTCCAATTTTGCCTCAGTTTTTAGGTTTCCCTAACTACTTTTCAATTAGTTTAATTCTTTGTGGAACTTGATCGTGCTTCATTGGTTCATCAAATACAACTTATTTGATCAATTTGGCTCATGGGAATTTTAGGTAAATGCTAAGTTCAAATTTTACACAAGGACAGTAGGAAAGCAAAGATCAATTTTTTTAACAGCTTTTTGTGTATTTAATTAATTAGCAAGACAATAATACTATGTAATAATGTAAATCGAATAATTTATGTGAATTTTTAGGTTTTATTTTTTCAATATTGGGTTTCAGTACTTGTTGGGTTGTGGATTGATTGATGAGTAAGAGACCTATGAGAATTGAAGATATATTCTCTAGAAAATAATAAAGAAAATATTGCTCACCGGAATGGAGATGACTACTTCATATGCAACCCTCTCAATAATTTGCCATTGAATTTGATGTTTTATACTGAAACGACTTTTTCGTTTACTAGGAGGAGTCTTTTCATTTAACAATGAGAAACAATACAATCTATTGTGGCTTATTTTACTGGAAAATAATGTATTTTAGCTTATTCTAGCATTAAGCAGAGCATCCTGAATACAACTGAACCTCGGTTATAGAATAATAAATATAGTTCTACCTGATTTGTTCATATTATCTTTAGATTGGATATAACTTTTTTATTTTCTGGCATTTCGTGATGTTTTTTAAATGTTCTAAGTTTCCATGATCAAATAGTTGGTTTCAACGATTTGCAAAATCAAAATATGCTCTGTAGTCTTGGGGTTTAAAGTGAAAATTGCATATTAATGGTGCTTAGTGAAGATAATGTGAATAAAATATTTCTGGTATATCTTTATTCTAGCCTTGATTTAGTTAATGAATTTCCAAAATATGCCGCATATATGGAGTTTTGAAAATATTTGGAGCATCAGCGTCGATGCAATTTCCCACACAAGCTAAATAAAACTCTCAACTGAAAGACTTGGTTTGTTTCTTTCCTAATCACTTCTGCTTGCGTATTGTATTGGTTGTTAAAGAAATGTGAAAAGAACTTAGAAGTTTGTAGTTTGTCAAATTTAGATTTTCGAATAGTCAGGAATTAAAGTAGATCGCTCAATTCCGCCCCGTTATGGTTAGGGGAAGATTATGTAAATGGTTTTGAATTCCGTGGTTTGTAGTTTTAGGCTAACTTGTCTAGTGCTTGACAATGCTGATTGGCCATGAGTTTTGACTTGAGGCGTTTTGAACCAAAGTTATTCTTGCTCTGATTTATTTGTTAACTGTTCAAACGCAATATATCTTCGATGAGTAGGAGTTTTAGATGTCTTAGACGTATGTCTAGAAACAACAGCTGGTGCTTGGAGACGAACTTTTTGTAGCAGTTGTATACTATTATCAAATTGGTATGAACACAATAAATTGACTAGCGATTGACTAACATAAAATGCTCAGTAGCTGGTGGCTGATTGATCTATAATGTGGTAAAAGAATGTTAAGTTAACTTTGATCTGATACAACGATCAATTTAGAGCAAAAATCTGATCACTGGGTACAGTTTTTACGATTATTCTTTTGATCTCTATTTGAATAATTTGTTCTGTTTGAACTTTGCATGAGAATGAGACGGGATAATATTTGGAAAATGATAGTGTTGAATGACAACCTCAACCCGTCTTTTCCTTTTATTGCTGAAAAACATCAGCTTCTATTCTATACCCGTATTTCCTTTTTTTTTTTTTTTAATATTATTTTCTTCTAAATAGTCTTCCTCATTCGTTTATATACCAACGATATCATTCATGAAATTGGTTCTACATCGTTTCATAGCTACACAACATCAGTTCTTTGTGTATTTTTAGCTACAAACGAGGAAGATTGTGGCTCTCGTATTCCTATTTTGGATTCTCTTAATCAGTAGTCAATATATGTACTGTGTTTGGTCAACTGTTTTGCAACTCGTTACTCAACAAAATAATTAGACAGTTGCAAAGAGAGTGATTGTCTAAGCATTCACATTCTTGAAGTGTATAAGCAAATTTCAAACTGGTTGCATTTTTTTTTCCCTTTACGACTTCCTGTAAAATTGACAGTGAACCAACAAAAAACAAAATTATAGATTAAATAACTTGTATTGTTCGTTTACCTTATTTGTTGTCCACTAAAAATCAGGAATATACATGGGAAACGGAAAGGTGATCCACTTCACTCGTGGGGCAGGGCAGGAGATCGGTACGGGAACAGTGTTGGACCGTTTCCTTTTCAGCTCTTCCCCGACTAATCCCTCCGACTCCCCATGCCCGAGATGCGGCGACCAGTCGAAGGACGCAGGCGTCATTTCCTCTTGCCTCGAGTGCTTCCTTTCCGAAGGAGAGCTCTATCTGTTTCAGTACGGTGTCTCGCCGGCCGTTTTTCTGGCCAAAGCTCGTGGCGGCACGTGCACGCTCGCCCGCTCCGACCCGCCCGATGACGTCGTCCACCGTGCGGAGTATCTCATCCAGAACGGTTTCGGCGGCTACAACATTTTCAAGAACAACTGTGAGGACTTTGCCATTTACTGCAAAACGGGTGTGCTGATCTTCACGACTGTGAGCGTAGGGCGGAGCGGCCAAGCGGCGTCTGTATTGGCTGCCGCTAGCGCCATTGTGTCCTCACCGCTTAGGTTTATGACATTGGGGTTTCCTGGTCTGACAGCTGTCGGTTGTGGAATTTATTGTATTAGTCGAATTGTCTCGGATATTGGAGTTCGGAGAGATGTGACGAAAGTACCTGTGGAGAGGCTCGTTGCTCGTGCGACCCTTGATTTGCCTGAAGTTGCAGCAGAGTTACACAAGGAAGAATAGTCAGTTCCTTCTGATGATGGATGCTCTGTATAAAACTTATTTGTAAGGGGATAAATTATTTGAATATTATGAACAACTCTGTTTGTTTTGGGGGTTTCAAGACTTTGAAATATTTCATCTGTTTCTGTAAATGGGGATTTGACTAATTTGTTGCTTGCTTCTGATTGGTGGTTTCATAGCATTTGCATTTTCGATTTCTTCTTTGTGCCTTGCACTCATCTACCAGGAAAAATTCGCATACATTGTTAATTATTTTTTGTTGTAGACAGAGTTATGTTCAATATATGAGTTGATTATAAATTAGTTTTAGGTTTACTCGAAAGCTCAGTTTGGTTGCCAGTATAAGATTAATCAAGATAAGATTAAATAATCTAATGAGACTCAATTATTTTATTGGAGCTTGAAACGTCCAACAAAAAAAAAAAACTTATTAGAAGACAAGAAAAGCGATGATTAAATAATTTTGGCGGATCGACCTGACAATTTATTGAGGATACCAAACATCAAATGAAGTCCAACTATTTAGTTAATCAGGGACCTAATTATAGTAAAACTTAGTAACCATGCCCATGCCTAAATCTGATGAAGGACTTGGTTTTGAAAATTTATATGCTCTTAATATGGCTTTTATCTTCGAACATGGATGGAGATTACTGACTGATTCGTCTTCATTCAATTCATAAAAAGCAAATATTTTCCTAAATCCGATTTTTATGAATGCTCTAGAACCCAAATCAAACCATTGCTCAGTTTGGAAAAATATCTATAAGACCAAAGAAGCTCTTGCCGATTGCCGGTTTTGGATTCTTGGCCATAGTAAGAGCATTAGGTTTTGGTTTGACAATGGCTTGGAAACATCACTATAGCCGAATATGTTAGCACAATTCCCATACACCTAACATACCTCTAAGTTAGCGACATTAACCACAACTCTAAAAACTGGGACCTTACGGTCATCCAACCGTTTATTCCAGATTTTATTATCGGAAATATCTTGGCTACATACATACCAGCCCAACCTATAAAAGATTTCTTCCAATGGCCACTTTCTAAAAAGGCCAATCCTCTCTTAGAAGTGCGTATCTATGGCTATTAAATTTTGAAACTCCATCAACAAAGCATGCCCTTCCTTGACAATGTATATGGAATCTAAAAGTTATTCCCATAATTCATTTCCTATTGTGGCAATTGATCAATGATGGCCTTCCCACTTCTTTTTTATTGTGTAAACCAAAAATTGTTACAAATAATAACTGTCCCCCTTTGTAAACTTAATTCGGAAACAACAAACCATCTTTTTCTAAAATGCCCTATATTTTAACCGATTGTGAAAAAACTCCCCATTTCGCAAGGAGAAGAGAACACTAATTTTTGTCTTATTTTTTTCAAAATTTTCTAAACAACCCGATTTTTGTAGTAAGTTAGCCGTTCTCTTTTGGTTAATCTGGAAAGCCCGAAACGATGCAATCTTTAGCCAAAAACCAATTAGCTTCGATATCATATGGAAAAGTACTAATCAATATATTAAAACAACAAAGATAAAAACCAAGAATCCTATCATGCTTAATCTTAAATGGCAGTCGCAGCCGGACAAATGGTTCAAACTTAATGTTGATGGATCAACACTAACTAACCCAGGCAAGGCCGGCATTGGCAGTATTATTCGGCATTGGCGGTATTTTTCGGTATTATTAGTCAATTGCTTTAGTTGTTTTCTAAGCAAAAATTGATATTGTAAGTTGTAACTTGAAAAAACTAATGTATATATTCCAATTGAAATGAAATTTCTCAAATATGAGTGATTATAAAGCATATGAAATTATATCCTAGTAGTTGTTAGGATGTTTAGATACCATGAGAGATGGACGCAAATATTTTACAATTCACAATGTACATGCTTATATAACTATTTAGGCAAATATTTTATATACATAAATTTGTTTTATGTTTTAGAAAACAACAGAAACTATACTTTTGATTTATATATAGACACAAATACAATTTTAAAAAAAATCGATATTCATGTTACCTCATACACCATATCGTTAATGTCATGGTAGTAACCACAATTAGGGGAAACTACAGATAAATCCCTAATCTCAAACTCAAAACACAGATCAGTCCCTAGGTAGTTTCCCCAAGCAAATCAGTCCCTATTCACGCGTCTGACATGCAGATCAGTCCCTAATGTAAATTTAATATATTTTATTATATTCTCTCTCTTCTTTTTCACTCTCACCCTTTTCTCTCTCCTCATTTTCTCTCTCTTCATTTTCTCTCTCTTCATCTTCTCTTTCTTTCTTCTCTTTCTTCATTTCTATCTGCTCTTTTTCTTCTCTATTTCTTCTCTCTTTCTCTCCTCTGGTTTCCTTTTTTTTCCGACGAAAGAGGGTTCGCACCGATGGCTGGTAGGTCTCCATATTTTTCTGTACTGCTGAAATGCATTTCTTTATGGTTGTTAATTATTGTGATACATAGTATAAAATATGGCACGTAATAGTATCATGCTAATATAAATATGGTATGGACGTATGGTACTTACAGTACGTAATCGTTATTCGTATAGTATGCGTGATAGGTAAATTTGGTACTGTTGGTGGGAAAACATAGTATCATATAATGGGGAAGATAGTACGTAACCTTCATCTGAATAGTATGGGTGATAGGTAAATTTGGTACTGTTGGTGGGAAAACATAGTATCATATAATGGGGAAGACCGTACGTAACCATTATTCGGATAGTATGGGTGATAGTTAAACTTGGTACTATTTGTGGGAAAACTTAATATTATATAATGGAGAAGATAGTATGGAACTAGTGCATTGTTATGATATTTTCATGTACATTGTTATTTGGATTCCACTCAATTGTAATCCATTTTTTAAATTTTTTTAAACCAAAAGCGGCGATCAATCGATGGAAATCGAGGGTAATCCTCTTAGAAATTCAATTGATGCATGGAGACATTGCATCCGTGGGGATAATAAGTTTTTTAAAGATCATGATGATTTTAGGCATATGCTGAAAAACTATTATATTGCTAATAATCGATCATTTAAGTACATGAAAAATGATCAACAAAAGATCATAGGATTATGCATTGACGAAAACTGCAAATGGAGGGTTTATTTAGCATTCGTAAATGCAATCTTGAGCACACTTGTGGTGATGCTACTCTTCGAGTAGCGAAGAGTAGCACCACTCAAATGAGTGAGTTAAAATACAAAAAAGGGAAATGCAAGCGTCTTGATTGGGGGAAGAAAACAATAATCATGGTTTCAGAAACTATTTTGAATCCCGGAAGGTTATTTTACTGTTGCCCACACCATGGCTACTCCCATTGGTGTGAACCATTTGAAGTTGGGCAAACTTTTTCCAACTCAAACCGTGCGTCGATGAACCAAGTCCATCAAGAAAGTGAAGTGAAGAATTGCAATTCTGAAGGTGGAGTAGTTCATAGTTTGATGGTGTTGAATCTAGTAATATTTGCAGTCTACATGCTATGTAAAACCTATGTACTGTTGTTTAATTAGTGAACATAAGAGTACAATGTATAAGATGGTAAAGTTCGGGTTATTCGTGAATATAGTACACTTTGTTCACCAAATAAGTACAATGTATAAGCTGGTAAAGTTCGTGTTATTCGTGAATATAGTACGCTTTGTTCACCAAATAAGTAATAAGCTGGTAAAGTTTGGGTTATTCGTGAATATGGTACGCTTTGTTCATCAAGTAAGTACAATGAATACACATGTGAAGTACAAGTGATTCGTGACTATAGTACGATTTGTTCACTGATAAAGTATATGTTTGCCATTCATATAGTATTGTTACAGTCTATATATTATTGTCGGGCCAATGCATCCATATGATCGCATTTTAAGACACAACTCTTCATTTTAAGACTATTAAGAATGAATGGAGACAATGTGGGAGTTGATCAATATCGATTATGGTAACAATTGAGGAAAATATTAGTTTTACACTTGAGCATTGTAGACTTGTATGAATATATTGTATAGTATATGAGTATCATGTATGAAATTCAACATATTTATGGGATCTTGTATTCCAAACGCAACCATAATTCTCACCTACCTTAAAATAACCATCTAAAACATAATTTATGCATCTCCCGTACTTATTGATCATTAAAGCGTCAATGAAATTGGTACAATTCAATTCATCAAAAAAAATGGTACGCTTTGTTCATCAAGTAAGTACAATGAATACACATGTGAAGTACAAGTGATTCGTGACTATAGTACGCTGTGTTCACTGATAAAGTATATGTTTGTCATTCATATAGTATTGTTACACTCTATATATTATTGTGGGGCCAATGCATCCATATGATCGTATTTTAAGACACACCTCTTCATTTTAAGACTATTAAGAATGAATGGAGACAATGTGGGAGTCGATCAATATCGATTATGGTAAGAATTGAGGAAAATATTAGTTTTACACTTGAGCATTGTAGACTTGTATGAATATATTGTATAGTATATGAGTATCATGTATGAAATTCAACATATTTATGGGATCTTGTATTCCAAAAGCAACAATAATGCTCACCTACCTTAAAATAATCATCTAAAACATAATTTATGCATCTCCCATACTTATTGATCATTAAAGCGTCAATGAAATTGGTACAATTCAATTCATCAAAAAATATGGTACGCTTTGTTCATCAAGTAAGTACAATGAATACACATGTGAAGTACAAGTGATTCGTGACTATAGTACGCTTTGTTCATTGATAAAGTATATGTTTGCCATTCATATAGTATTGTTACAATCTATATATTATTGTGGGGCCAATGCATCCATATGATCGCATTTTAAGACATAACTCTTCATTTTAAGACTATTAAGAATGAATAGACACAATTCTTCAGTTTATGGCAAGTTTTTCGTGAATACACATGTGAAGTACGCTTTCTTCATCAAGTAAGTACAAGTCTAGTGTTGACAAGGTATCTTCGAATAGACTAGAAAGTATTTGTTGCTCATTTTTATGGTACGCTTATATTCTTTATACAAACTAATTAATCGCAAAATAAAGTACCATGTGTTCAAAAGGTAAGTACATTTCATCGAAACATATAGTACAATGGATACAATGGAAAAGTACGAAGAGAGCTAATCAATAGTATTATTAGCTCTACAACAAAAGGACAGATTGTTTATGGCAAAAAAACACATTCATCTGTTCATTAATTACAAAAAAACACAAAAACCCCAAAACACTTCCAAGCGTATAGTATTTTCCCCAAACCAGAAGGCCCGATCTTTTACATTGTACGCTTGCATGAGAGACGCAACCCTATGGAAGCTGTGGTTTATTTTAGGCATGTCCATGTAGTGATAGAAGGGATTTTTCTTCAGTACTTCATAATGTTGTTTCTTCATCACTTTTTTCACACCTTCCATGGTTGTTTGAAAAGCGATCGGTGAGCACCTACAGCCTATTGATAGCTTGCTGCAATCTTCTTTTACATCAATTCCTGCAATTACATACACATAAAACTACAATTATAACAAATACAACGTACTATAAAGTTCCACATGTCAATACCATCCAAAGTCACTAGTAATACCATTCAAAGGCACTAGTAATACTATTATGGCATATGACTTATACTACAGGACCATCAAACATTATACTTCTAGTACCATATGTCAATACCATCCAAAGTCACTAGTAATACCATTCAAAGGCACTAGTAATACTATTGTGGCATATGACACATACTACAGAACCATCAAAGATTATACTTCTAGTACCCTGTGTTAATACCGTCTGAAGTCAAGAGCAATACCATTATTACATATGACATATCCCTTGTTGGGACTAAATGCTTTCGGGACAGTACTTCGAGTACCCTGTGTCAATACCATCTAAATGCACTATTAATACCATTACTGCGCATGACACATACTATAGAACCACTACGAAAAATACAATAAGCTTCTTTCCCATATCCTATATGAAACCCTTGTTAGGACTCAAAATGCTTTGGGGACATGCTAATGTCACCGAAGAATAATACCCATGAGGAAACTGTTACAAAATCATGAAATTCGACAACAAATAAATGATCTTTGCAAACCCAAACAACAGAAAAACAGATATTGGAACCGATTAAATGATTAGGGAAAACACCGAATAAAGTCGAGGCATAATACCCATGAGAGGATATGTTCAAAATCATGCAATTCTACAACAAATAAACCTTTTTGCAAGCTTAAGCAACACCCAAATGGGTCTGTTTCCAAGAAAATGAAAGAAAAAAAAAATCAAACCTTGTTGTTTACCCTGCTTCACCATTGTCGAGAAATGGGTTTGTTTATTTTTATTTTTCCTTTCGTTTTATAATTTTTCTGCGTTTTGTTGATTCTTCGTGCTTCTTTGTTTCTTCCTTCTTTGTTGTTTCTTTGTTCTTCGTTTCTTCTCTGTTTCTTCTTTGTCTGTAAATGGGTATAAACTGAACGGTGGTTTTTTTCCTGCGCCTTTTTAGCTTCTTTCTTGTTGTTTGATTTTTGAAATGTAACGGGCAAAGAGCGTGTAACACAAACGGCGCGTTGGAGGTTGGAAATAAGTTATGTAAAATTAGTATAAAGTAAAGGGTATTTTAGTATTTGCACATTTTATTAGGGACTGAACTGCATGTTAGGCGCGTGAGTAGGGACTGAATTGCTTGGGGAAACTACCTAGGGACTGATCTGTATGTTGAGTTTTGGATTAGGGATTTATCTGTAGTTTCCCCCCACAATTAAAGTAAGTTTAGGGAAATAGGTTCTGTCAGTCTATAGAAGATGTGGCCATTTTATAAATATAGAAACAAAGTACACATAAGTTGAGGCTATCTTAGGCAAAAAAAAAAAATACTATTAAGTTTTTATCTATATTTATTTGAAAGCTGAGGCAATTTTAAATTTAAGTTGGAAATTTTGAACAACAAACAAAATAGGAGCAATATTGAGAGTCAACCGTAATTATTATGGCCTTATCAGTAAATAGTTAAACAATTAAAGTACAAATTACAAATACTTTTTTTTTTCAGAGGTACAAATACGATAAAATGATTATATAAAATTGAAATTAAGTAACATTTGAAAACAAATAATAGTCTAATAGTCCGGATTTAATCCATAACAAATCAACTAAAAAGAACATTTTAATTTACAGTGTTTAACAAATTAATATATTTAAAAATCTGGAATGCTATTAAATTATATACATTTGAAATATTTATGAAAATTTGACAAAATTTTGTAAGGATTAAAAAATTAAGGATTGCAAAAAACTATATATATTTTACTAAAAATATTTATTTGTTCAAATCTTTAATGAAATACCTCATGACCAAGAAGTATTAAATTCGAGTTGTAATAACTGTCAATGTTTATTAAAATATTACATTTTTATATTTAAAATTGTATCATTATAGTGTTAAGGTAGTAATTTATTCAGAAAAATTAAGATTGAAACATAAAATAGAAAATTATAATGAATATAAAATATGCAAACTATAAGAAAATAAAATAAAACTCCAAAATTGCATTAATGAAGCAAAAGTACATAAATTGTTTGTCTTTATTATTTAAAAAAAAAAACATTCAAAAGATGATACATGTCAATCATCTTTTCAAAACAAAAGAAAAATAAGAAATCTTCGATTTCCACGTTTCCACATACAATACATGATTCCATGTCAATTTCTTTCATTTCTACTTGACATAACAATAATCGATTTTTGTATATATATATATATATAATATAAAAGTCAATTAAATTAATTAAAATAGTAACTACAAACTTAAAAATATTCATGAGAAATGTTACTGAAAAAAAAATTGATATTACAAATATTATATACAAACCGTAACAATGTTCCACATAGTACATAAGTTGGATTCGTAAACATCTGCAAGAAATACATAAAGAAAAAATATTAGCATAGTACTTCAGTTAAATAAAAATATTTAGCGGATTTAAACCATCTGAATTAAATTATTCTACGATAAATGCATGAAATCAATTGAATGAAAATTACACATAAAAAAAACAGAAAACAAAAAACAAAAACAACTCAAATGAAAATGGGTGAAGAAGAATAGTGAAGGGTGAAATAAATAGATGGAGCTTTATATAGTTTTTATTAGTGTATAGTAATTAGGAAAATTTTAGAATTCAAATTTCAAATTACATGATTATAGGTGGGAAAATAAAAAAATAGGTAAGAAACACGTGGGTTTTTCCATAAAAGTGTTTTTAACTCTCTTACTTTCAAACTAAATTTTAGTTATGACTTAGTGGGCTAAGTGTTATGACTTAGTGGGCTAAGTAGTGCTTAGTGGGTTTAATTGTGGATATTATTCTAACTTATTAACTAACCCACTAACCCATTTTCTTGAGTGCTCTTGTGGTTGGTTTTCTTGCAGATCATGGACTGAGGAGTGGAAGCTTGGAAAGTCTATAAATACCAAACTCAAGACTCAAGAAAGATGCAGATTTTCGAAGAAACAAAAACCGAGTGCTGAAGTATATCTACGAGAGTTTTAGTGTGTTTCTTGAATCTGTTTGTACGTACTCCTCACGAGTACATTCTTTGAAATCTAGAATTTTTAATATTTTTCTTTTTTTTTCTAGATTTGAATGTAAGAATGATCATGTTAATGATTCATTCATAAGGAAGAAGTTTTCGTACATCTTCTATTTGTATTCTTGGAGTACTGTTTTTAATATAATTTTTCCGTCCTGTAAAGGGCAAGTTCACAAGTTTTTACTTGTGAACATTTTTAGATCTGAGTATTGTCTTTAGTTCTTTATTTTTCCGCTGCATGTTTTCTCAAGTGTCACAACACTTAAGATAACATCTCTGTATTAAACGAATTCGGGACCATAAATTCTTTCAATTGGCATCAAGAGCCAACACTTGACGTATACTAAGTGTTTGTTCCTATTTCTTTTACAAAAACGAATTCGTGATGGATACTCAGATGACTGCTTCTATGCGACCTCCTATACTTGATGGCACAAACTACACCTACTGGAAAGTCAAGACGAGGGCATACATCAAAGCCATTGACGAGAGAGCCTGGAGATCTATCCTTACTGGATGGAAGCCACCATTTATAACAGATGCGGATAGGGATGGCCATGGGGCGGGTATCGCAATCCCCGCACCCGCCCCGTTTAGAAAATCAAGCAACCCGCACCCGTCCCATACCCGTTGCGGGTTGGAATTTTAGAACCCGCCCCCGACCCATGTAATCGAAACTAGTTCGATCTAAAATTTTTTAAATTCCGCTTCGTATACATGCACGATCCCCAACAGTGGTATCAGAGCGTGCCATGGGTTAATCGTTTATTTGTCAACGTGTTTATCGTTTTCGAAAGCATGCTTCGATTTGTTGAATTGTTGAATTTTTGGTGTTATCAAATTGGGTGATATTAATATTAAAATTAATTGATTTTTAATTTTTGAAATTATTTATCAATTAAACCCAATTAGATAATTGATCCATTAATTTAATTTGAATTCAAAGAATAGTGTTGGTTAATTATTTAATTTAATCGTTAAATTAGTTTAATTAATGGAACACAAATTAAATGGCAAATAATTAATGGACTTCATTCTTATTTGATTGATTTATGAATGAAGGGAGTCCGTTAATTATATTTGCAGTTAATCGTATTAATTAATTAATTAATTCATGAGATGAATAATTGTGATTATGTACGATGATGATCGTATGTCTCTCTTAGGATCAATATGCGTTTCCACATACCTAGAGAACATAGTTGTAGGAATCACAAACGATCATAACCTAAAACTTCCGATGAGCTAATAAGATTTAATAAATAAAATCCCTCATTCTTAATCAAGAATAATTATCAAGCTATAAAGAAAAACCAAATTGTTGAATTTTTCTTTCCTTCTACCAACAATTAAATTATGTGTAGCCTCTCATAATAGTGCAGTAAGCCGTGTTAGCGAGGAGTGCTATTGTGGGATAAGCTGTAATTTAATTGACATTAGATGGAGATACGGTCATAGATAAAATTATATTGGATTAATGTGGTCGGCTAGATTAACCATGGATTGCATTAGTTTGATATAGTTGGATCTGTGACATTTCAACATTGGTAGGCTAGACTTGACACACGAAGATTTTGATATTCGCTAGATTAACTTTGGTCATTATCAAGTGTGAGGTAAATCGAACTTTAGGGTCACATAGTGATGTGATTGATAGTACTCTACCTTTAGGCTTATGTAATCGGGATAGATTAACTACGGGTTACATTAGCGCTATTGGACCTAAAGCCCATTAAAGAAAAATAAGTTTTCTCGATTGTCTGCTAGAGGGTGGTGGAATTCGATAAAATTAGTGGGAGAACAATTAAAACATAAAAGTCCAAAATTTTAATTGTAACGATTATTACGAACTAAACTCTAATTATTGTCTTCTTAAAATTTTCTCAGCAACAATGTCCAAACATCCCCTTTCCTCTATCCTCGACCAAAACAAACTCACCGGTCCAAACTATTTGGATTGGCTTCGCAATCTGAAACTTGTGCTCCAAGTCGAGGAGCGTCGCTATGTGCTCAATGAACGTCCCCCCGCTGCTCTCCCTGCGACTGCTACTGCTGACGAGACTGCCACTTTCGAGGCATGGAAGAAGGACGACCTCCATGCGAGGTGCTACATGCTAGCATCCATGGTGCCAGAGCTCGCGAGGAAGTATGAGTCTCACGTGCATGCTTATGATATCAAGCATCATCTTGAAAGCAAGTACAGTGAGAATACTAGGGCATCGAGGTACTCAGCTACCAAGGAGTTGATCACCATGAGGCTGCGTGAAGGGGCTTCGGTCCACGAGCACGGTCTCAAGATGATCACTCTCCTTGAGAAGTTGGTGAGCCTTGATGTCACCCTCGCGGCCGAGCTCTCGGTGGATTTGATCCTACTGTCCCTTCCTAGTTCCTATGAATCGTTCATAGTGAACTTACCATTGAACAAGCTCGATCCACCATTGGATGAGTTGTTGAACATGTTGGTCAGCTATGAGTCCACGATCAAGAAGGAGAAATCTGTTCTCCTAGTTGCTCCTTCTGTGAAGAAAGGTTATATCCAGAAGAAAAGGAAAGAAAGAAGTTTCGGCCCGAGCAAGAAACTTGAGAAGGGCGAGTCGAGCGGAATGAAGAATGACAAGGTCACCAAGCAAGTTGATGACGCTTGCCATCATTGTGGAAAGAAGGGCCATTGGCGACGCAACTGCAAGGCTTACCTCGATCAGAAACGTTCTGAAAAGGGTACGTATTTAGTTGAAGTTAATTTGTCCGTTAAATCTTCTGCTTGGGTATTGGATACTGGTTGTGGCTCACATCTTTGTAATGATTTGCAGCTCATGACAAGAAGTAGGAAGCTTAATGTGGGTGAGACCTACCTTAGAATGGGCAACGGAGCAAGGGTTGCTACTAAAGCCATTGGGACAATTTATCTTTCTGTTTTGGATTCTAGTTTTTCCATTGTTTTGAACAATTGTTTATTTGTTCCGTCACTTATTCGAAACCTTATTTATATTCCTGTTTTGGATAATGAAGGTTTTACTTTTGTTTTTGGAAATTCGATTTGCATTATACAAAAGGATCAAAATATGATTTGTAAGGGACAACTTATAAACAACTTATATGAACTAAATCCAAATGAAATACCTATTAACGTTATATCAGCAAAACGAAAAGATATAAGTCTTAACCCCGCACAACTTTGGCACGCTCGACTGGGTCACATTTCCTTGAGAAGGATGAACAAGTTTTTAAGTGAAGGAATGTTCTCCTTTGTTCTCCTTGGAGGACGTGAAATCACTTCAAACTTGTGTGTCCTGCCTTAAAGGAAAAATGACCAAGACTCCCTTCAAAGGGAAGATGGAACGAGCCGAGGGTCTTTTGGATTTGATCCATTCAGACGTGTGTGATCCACTAAGCGTTAGTGCTAGGGGTGGTTTTAACTACTTTGTTACCTTTACCGACGATTATTCTAGGTATGGTTTCGTGTACTTAATGAAGTATAAGTCTGAAACTTTTGAAAAGTTCAAAGATTTTAGACACCAAGTAGAAAACCAACTCGGTAGACGTATTAAGAAACTACGATCCGATCGTGGTGGCGAATACTTAAGTACTGAGTTTATAGACCATCTTAAAGAGAATGGGATTCTGTCTCAATGGACTCCTCCTGGAACTCCTCAACTTAATGGAGTTTCCGAACGTCGGAATCGAACACTGTTAGACATGGTTCGATCTATGATGGGGTTCACCGAGCTACCGGCATACCTGTGGGGTCATGCACTCCTAACTGCCGTATATTTGCTGAATAGGGTTAATACCAAAGCAGTTAACTCCACCCCTTATGAACTTTGGCACTCCAAGAAACCCACGTTTAAACATATTAGGATATGGGGTTGTCCCGCTTACGTGAAGCGGCTAGTGGGAGATAAGTTGGATAGAAAATCCGACCTATGCTATTTTGTGGGGTATCCCGAGGATTCCATGGGATACGAATTCTACTATGTTTCCGAGGCAAAGGTGTTCGTCTCGAGAAATGCCGTGTTCCTTGAGAAGGAATTTCTATCGGATAGAAAGGGCATTGTAGTTGATCTCGAAGAAGTTCGAGAACCACAATCTGAAGTTCAAGCACAACAATCAGATAATGAACCAATTCAACAAACCACTAATATACCTCCTGAACCGTCGCTGCGTAGATCCGAAAGAGTTCGGAGAGCGCCCGATAGGTTATTCCTCGTTGATGAAGTTGACCAAGGATGTGATCCTAGAACTTTCAACGAAGCTGTATCGGATACAGACAAGGGACATTGGCTTAATGCCATGAAATCCGAAATGGACTCTATGTACTCCAACAAGGTATGGACCTTGGTAGATCCACCCGAGGGAATCGTTCCCATAGGCTGCAAGTGGATCTATAAGAAGAAAATTGGAGTAGATGGAAAGGTATCGACCTACAAAGCTAGATTGGTAGCGAAGGGTTATACTCAAAAGCAAGGAGTTGACTATGAGGAAACCTTCTCTCCAGTTGCTATGCTTAAGTCCATTAGGATTTTGCTGGCCATCTCTGCGTGGTATGACTACGAGATATGGCAAATGGATGTGAAGACCGCTTTCCTTAATGGGGACATTGAGGAAGAAATTTACATGGCGCAGCCGGAAGGCTTCATATCTTCTGGAGATGAGCAAAAGGTTTGCAAACTCCAGCGATCCATTTATGGATTGAAACAAGCATCCCGTAGTTGGAACAAAAGGTTCGACACAACTATCAAAGAGTTTGAATTTGTGAAAAACCCGGAGGAACCTTGTGTCTACAAGAAGGTTAGTGGGAGTGCAGTGACTTTCCTTATACTTTATGTTGATGACATACTACTCATTGGGAATGATGTAGGGATGTTGCAGTCAACTAAAGTATGGTTATCCACACGTTTCTCGATGAAGGATTTGGGAGAAGCATCCTACGTATTGGGAATACGGATCTATAGAGATAGATCGAGGAGATTGCTTGGCTTGTCCCAATCCATGTACATAGACACCGTTCTTAAACGGTTTAGCATGGAAGAATCCAAGAAGGGATTCTTGCCAATGTCCCATGGGGTTCGTCTCTCGAAATCCATGCGTCCTCAAACGCAAATGGAAATCGAGGAGATGAAAAGGACACCTTATGCATCCGCTATAGGAAGCATAATGTATGGCATGCTGTGTACACGACCTGATATTGCGTATGCTGTGAGTGTCACAAGCAGATATCAGTCCGACCCCGGCCCAGCCCATTGGAAGGCTGTGAAGGACATTCTCAAGTACTTGCGAAGAACTCGAGATTTGTTTTTGGTCTATGGGGATACCGAGTTGAAATTAGAAGGCTTCACGGATTCTAGTTTTCAATCGGACGTGGATGACTCGAAGTCAAACTCGGGGTATATATTCAAAGTCAACGGGGGTGCCGTGTGTTGGAAGAGTTCCAAACAAGGCACGACGGCTGATTCCACCACCGAGGCTGAATATATTGCAGCATCAGATGCTTCAAAGGAAGGGTCATGGATTAGGAAATTCATCCAAGAGTTGGGTGTATTTCCGAACGCTAGCGATCCAGTACGGCTGTACTGCGATAACAACGGAGCCGTAGCGCAAGCTAAGGAACCAAGAGCTCATCAGAAGTCGAAGCACGTGTTGAGAAAATACCATGTGATCCGAGAGATCATAGAGAGAGGTGAAGTCAAGCTAGACAGAGTCACCTCGGAGGACAATATTGCAGATCCCTTCACCAAGCCATTGTCAGGATCAGTCCACGAGAAACATCGAGAGTCGATGGGACTTAGATATATGAGTAGTTGGCTTTAGGTCAAGTGGGAGATTGTTGGAGTAGGTGACCAACAAGCCAACTTGTGGCTATGGTCTCTCCTTTTATCTTGTAATAAAACAATCGTTTTTCGTTCGTAATAATAAAACATTTCATTTGGCATTCTATATGTGTTATCCCATGCAAGCAGCATAGATATAGTCCTAACGAGTTACTCTATTACTGTGAGTTGGTCTAGTAGAATCGTGAGATAACTCAGCAATGTAATGTAACTGTTAAACCTTGTTCCTAGTCGATGGGTTACGCCAATAATGAGGATACCGGCCTTTCCCTTTTGAGACTAGCACTTAGTGTATGTGTACTGCGTCTCATCAGTCCTCGGTGTTGTGACATCGGCATACTTGAGTGGGTGCTCATACTAGATGAGTTCACTGAACTCCCTCGCCCTAGAAATCTATAAGTGGTTCTCATTCATCGAGTAATAGGTTTCTAAGATATAGTTGTACACCATTAGTCCTTAAGACCCAGACATCACCGTGACTTCACTAGAGGACCGATTGTATCGTGACCTGTCTCTGAGTCCCACCGCGGACCACTCCAAGGGCCAACGTTCGTGCAATCCGAAATCTAGTGTGAAGTCTGTGCATTGTAGTAGGGGATTCGAGCGCTTGAGTAGTCATGGATGTCCTGTGTGGATGTCCTGTGTGTTCTGACGGTTTATAATCCAAGGAATCTCTGGCCAGAGTTGATAGTGGGGTGATTAGGGAAATGTGTTTCCCTAAGTCGCACACGAACGGATTTATAATACCTAGAACGTACGCACGGTTATTGAACTTTATAAGAGGTCTCGGTGAACCAATGCCTCTAGTTCAATCGGGACATGTGCTGCGAAAGGATCGTACTGTACGCTAACTATATCATAAGGTTCTTGCAGGCACTTCACTTGTATCTAGGGAATCATGATGCGTAGTTGCTAGACGCCAATCTTGATTCGTTGGGCACCGATTTGATCGGGGATTAGGTAAAATGAGTTTTACTCTAATCGGGACTCTTGGGAGGAGTTCGTATAAGAACAATGTGTTGTTCGAATCACAAAGAGTTGTGAGCCCACGGCTAGCATACACCTGAACCATTGAGGGTCACACTTCTCGTGTAATATAGATCCTTGATAACAACAAGCATAGATTAATGTGTTAATCTTTGAACGATTGGATGTCGATATGATTGAATCCAAGATTTGTAATTGTGGATTGCGAATCGGAATAAACGTAGAGAAAGAGAGACATGCGGAATTTAGTGAACTTTCTAAATTGGGAAGTTTCCCGATTTAGCAAGTCCACTGAAGTGGAAGTTTCTAATTTTGGAAATTGGAAATTTCGAAGAGGCACTCGTATCGACGAGGACTTTGAGCTCGTCACAAATATAATTTTGTTATAATTTTGTGAACGATCGTTTATTAGAAACGAGGCCGACGAGGGAATGGGCTTAATACATCAGTGGGTCAAGCCCAATGACTTAAACCCACTAGGGTTGAAAACCCTAAGTATAAATAGACCTCAAACAAGAGTTTGAGATCAGATTTTCTGCACCAACCCCTAGCCGCCCAAGCCCTAACCGCTCATCCCTTCGGCCGTTGCTGCCCCGCCGCGCCACCGCCGATCACCGCCGGTTTCTCCTCTCTTCTCCTTCGTTTACTTGTTGTTTATCTAACTCGTTTACATCTAGTGCTGTAGTTCGAGTGGGTCGAAAATACGAGGTGAAACCTAATTGGAGAGGAGCTGCTGCCCCGACGAATCCACGCACCGCCGCACGCGCCGCTACGCCGCTCACGCACCGCCATTGCTGCTGCCACGCGCCGCCGCTGCTGCTGCCATTCACCGCCGTTCGTCGCTTGCTGGATCAGCTTGTTCCAGCCGTGAGTTGCAGCCCCGAGGATTGGTAATTTGCAGCTTGTCCGTGATTGGTTCTAGGTTTCGATTCGTCGAAATCTCACGCTACAAGAGGTAAATAAATCGAAACTTTCGTAAATTAATTCGAGCATGTTTGTATGAATTATAATTTATGATTATGAGTAATATGTGATTACGTGTTTTGATTTTATTGAATCATGAACAAGCATGTTTCGTAATTTTCGGTTTTACGTGTTTTTCAATTAAATCGATAATTACCATATGTATGGCGGAAGCGTTAAGGTACGTTGACTATGTGATTAGTTTATGCATGTAATCGAAACTAGTTCGATCTAAAATTTTTTAAATTCCGCTGCGTATACATGCACGATCCCCAACAGTGGTATCAGAGCATGCCATAGGTTAATCGTTTATTTGTCAACGTGTTTATCGTTTTCGAAAGCATGCTTCGATTTGTTGAATTGTTGAATTTTTGGTGTTATCAAATTGGGTGATATTAATATTAAAATTAATTGATTTTTAATTTTTGAAACTATTTATCAATTAAACCCAATTAGATAATTGATCCATTAATTTAATTTGAATTCAAAGAATAGTGTTGGATTAATTATTTAATTTAATCGTTAAATTAGTTTAATTAATGGAACACAAATTAAATGGCAAATAATTAATGGACTTCATTCTTATTTGATTGATTTATGAATGAAGGGAGTCCGTTAATTATATTTGCAATTAATCGTATTAATTAATTAATTCATGAGATGAATAATTGTGATTATGTACGATGACGATCGTATGTCTCTCTTAGGATCAATATGCGTTTCCACATACCTAAAGAACATAGTTGTAGGAATCACAAACGATCATAACCTAAAACTTCCGATGAGCTAATAAGATTTAATAAATAAAATCCCTCATTCTTAATCAAGAATAATTATCAAGCTATAAAGAAAAACCAAATTGTTGAATTTTTCTTTCCTTCTACCAACAATTAAATTATGTGTAGTCTCTCATAATAGTGCAGTAAGCCGTGTTAGCGGGGAGTGCTATTGTGGGATAAGCTGTAATTTAATTGACATTAGATGGAGATACGGTCATAGATAAAATTATATTGGATTAATGTGGTCGGCTAGATTAACTAGGGATTGCATTAGTTTGATATAGTTGGATCTGTGACATTTCAACATTGGTAGGCTAGACTTGACACACGAAGATTTTGATATTCGCTAGATTAACTTAGGTCATTATCAAGTGTGAGGTAAATCGAACTTTAGGGTCACATAGTGATGTGATTGATAGTACTCTACCTTTAGGCTTATGTAATCGGGATAGATTAACTACGGGTTACATTAGCGCTATTGGACCTAAAGCCCATTAAAGAAAAATAAGTTTTCTCGATTGTCTGCTAGAGGGTGTTGGAATTCGATAAAATTAGTGGGAGAACAATTTGGATTGGCTTCGCAATCTGAAACTTGTGCTCCAAGTCGAGGAGCGTCGCTATGTGCTCAATGAACGTCCCCCCGCTGCTCTCCCTGCGACTGCTACTGCTGACGAGACTGCCACTTTCGAGGCATGGAAGAAGGACGACCTCCATGCGAGGTGCTACATGCTAGCATCCATGGTGCCAGAGCTCGCGAGGAAGTATGAGTCTCACGTGCATGCTTATGATATCAAGCATCATCTTGAAAGCATGTACAGTGAGAATACTAGGGCATCGAGGTACTCAGCTACCAAGGAGTTGATCACCGTGAGGCTGCGTGAAGGGGCTTCGGTCCACGAGCACGGTCTCAAGATGATCACTCTCCTTGAGAAGTTGGTGAGCCTTCTATATCTAACAACAAGCAGGCCTGACATTATGTTTAGTGTTTGTGTGTGTGCCAGGTATCAAGCTAATCCCAAAGTCACTCATCTTAAAGCTGTGAAGAGGATAATTAGGTATGTTGCAGGTACAGTAGACTTAGGGATTCAATTTTTCAAAGACACTAATACAAATTTGAAAGGCTTTAGTGATTCTGATTGGGCTGCGGATATTAGTGACAGAAAAAGCACCTCAGGTGCATGTTTCTTTTTGGGGAATAATCTGGTTTCATGGTTCAGTAGAAAACAAAATTGTGTATCACTTTCAACAGCTGAATCAGAATATGTAGCTGCTGGAGGATGTTGTGGTCAACTAATTTGGATGAAACAAATGTTGGGGGATTATGGGTTAACCAGTGACATCCTGACCATATATTGTGATAATTCAAGTGCTATTGATATTTCAAAAAATCCAGTTCAACACTCACGAACTAAACACATAGATATTAAACATCATTTTATTCGTGATATAGTTGAGAAAAATATAGTGTGCTTAAAGTACATTCCTACAGAAGATCAGCTGGCTGACATCTTTACTAAGGCATTAGATTATGAGAGGTTTTCTAAACTTAGGAAATCTCTCAGGATGTGTACTCAATAAACATGTCCTGAAATTTGTTGCAGCACCTCATCCAATATCTTAAGCTGCAACATAATTTATTGAAGCTTAGCTTCTTTAAATAATGACTTCAATGTGATAGATTATTCTCTAAATAAGTAACTGGAAGTCTTTCACCTTGAAACGTGATCATGCTTCATGTAAACATTCAGAGAACAATTATAATCACATAAGTCAAACTCCTCTATTTTGATAGTCATATCTTAGTAACTGAGGAACCTTCAAACTGAACACTTGATCATGTTCCATGTAAATTGTTTGACTTGAAAATAAGAGTTTTATTTAACAAAAAAAAAATTATTATATATATATATAATAAAATCTATGCCTGTTAGCCAATTTTTTTTTCTCACACTATTAATCATTAATAGATGTGTTTTCTATTTTTGTGAAAATTTCGTGAGTGCTACTGCTACTATTTTTATTATTTTATTTAGGGTAAATTACAAACACCCCCCTGAGGTATGGTCAAATTACAAAAACACCCCTCTTGTTTTGATAATTACAACCACCCCCCTCAACTCCTCAAATTTAGTGGAATTTTCGAGATTATATGTATTATTATCACTTTTGTACCCGTTTTATCCCATTCAAACTCTACATTATGAAGCAAGATGATCATAATATGTGATTTTTAGCTTGTATATATCAGTTTGTGGTGCATCGGAAACTGTATTTTTTACGCAAAACGAGTACAAACTAGAGCACATTTCACGGAATCTAGATGACTATGTTGAATTTGGCACCATAAAGGTGGAGGTCTAAGAAAAAATCATAGTTGAGGGGGTAGATGTAATTATCCAAACAAGAGGGGTTTTTTTGTAATTTCATCATACCTCAGGGGGGTGTTTGTAATTTACCCTTTTATTTATTATTGAATTTATATGGGTCATGGGATTCATGGGTTAGTCTTTTATCTTCCACTAAGTCCACTCCTTATTGTGCCATGTGTCACGTTTTGCGTTAAACTGCCAAATAAACCTTTATTCTCCTTAATCACACTTTCTCCAAGAAAAACGCACACCACTTATTCACCTTCTCCACTTCAATTTTTTTTTTTCAGCAAAAATTAGGGCTTATAAATTTCGTGCTTCTTCTTTCGAAAATTCACACTCAAAAATCAAAAGCACAAGAAGCAATTTTTTTTTATCTACTGTATCATGGCATCTCCTCCTAGAAATCCTCTTCCAGCCGTCGGTGATGTCCACAATGATGCTGCAGCACCTGAACCAGCAGACCCGAATCTGGCCATCATCGTTCATCCTGTCAACCTTGAAGCTATGCCGATCAACTTTATTGAGCCCGGTGATGAGCTGAATCCGATTGACCCAGACAACTTCGAGTATGTGGGTCCCTCTTCCACTGCAGGAAGGTTTCCTACTCGCCGGTCCAAGCGCATGAATCCCTTCCCAGATCTGAATACTGCTGGGTCACAACGCCGGAGGGGTGAAAACTCTCCCAGAAGAGGAGGCAGAGGTGGAAGAAGAGGTGGCAGAGGTGGCCGTACTCCAGTCAGGCAAAACCCTCCAAGAGGTCTCCATTTGGTTGATGAAGACACAGATGATGAAGAAGGAGATCCTACCTTTACAGAACCAGAGGCCCAAGCTCTATCCTCAAGCTCCTCTGAGTCATCTTCCAACGACTCACCTCCCCCAGCATCAACTCATGGGGAGACATCTCAGCCTAACATGGCAGCAGCAGCTTCTCAACCCCCTGTTTCTGAAGATGTTGCTGCACATGTTCCAGAAGATGCTGCTGCACCCACTGTCTCAGCCAATGTTTCTCATACTGCTGCTGAGGATGCTGCTCCCTACCAGGATGAAGAAATGCCTGATTTTTCTGGGATGTCCTCTGCCGAGCATGTTGACATTCCCACTGTTGATGCTCAGGATTTCACTACCACTGAAGAAACACCCTCACCACCACATGCAGACCCTCTGGAAACTCTGGCAGAAGCAGCTGTTCAAGTGGATGCATCACCTCCTCAGGCTGAAGAACCAGATAAAAGTGATGACAGCTGGGAGGTTCCCCTTGCCTCTTTTCGCAAAAATCTGCCCTCCACAGAGTCAGACAATGACTCTTCTGAGGAATCCTCTCAGAAGGAAGAAGATGTTGCCCCACCTGTTGCATCACCTGAGCCAGCATACATTCCAGATGAGCTTGAAGACTCAGAAGATGATGAATCCTCAGAAGAAGAAGAGCCAGACTTGGATGGGAAATATTTGTCAACTCCTTTTGAGGTAAACAATGCTTTCAGTCCTACCTTTTATTTTGAATCTGATTCAAATTTGAGTCCTCAAATCATGAATTGCCAATTCATTGAGGAAAAGAAAATTTCCAAGGATGAGTTTGATAGACATAGGATCACTGCTTTTCTTGATCAAAGAAAAATCCTTAGTCTAGTTGAGGTTGCCTGTCCTTATGACCCCTCTGTTGTGAAGGAATTTTATGCCAATTTGTAAACCTCCTTTTTAAAGAAAAATTCTCCAAACTTTGGTAAAGTTTTTGTGCGAAATTCCATTTTCTCCTTTTCTCCCAAAATTATCAACTCTCATTTACAAACTCCTACTGTGATTGATGAGGATAATTATGGTGATTTTACTGAGGTTTGTAAGACTCTTTCTGGAAATCGTCTAAAATGTTGGCCTGCTCACCCCAGAAAATTCAAAGTTTCTCAACTCACTGCATTTTATTCTGTCTTGTTCAAACTCACAGTGATGAATTGGATTCCATCCAAAAATGTATCTGCGGTAACTAAACCTCATGCAGTACTCATGTACAAATTGGGAATGAGATTACCAGTTGATTTTGGCAAACTGTTTCTGATCAAAAATGGGGAGAAAAAACTAGTCATGAAGTTGAAGCAGGGACTTCTCACCCTTTGGATGCCAGAGGCAGAGAGCAAGGAGTTAATGAAGAAGGAGCAAAGAATGAGGGTAAAGCTCAAGAAGCAGAGGAAAGCAGTGGATCCAGTGCTAGTGATGGAGGAGCAGCAGCTGATACTGGGGAGACTTTGGATATTCTACTTTAATTGTCTTTATGAACAATTTTTTTGATTTTGTTTTCTTTTTATTTTTCCCTCTGAACTTTTGTTTAGGACTGCACTTTGGTTGTTTCCTTTCTTTTAAATTGTGTTGGACTATCTTGCTGAATTTGTTTTGAAATTGATTTTTCTATATTTTGTTTATTATCAAATTCACGGGGAGTTCAAGCAATATCTCAGGGGGAGTTTTAGCTAAAATTTAGTTTTGATCAGAAAGTTAAAAAGGGGGAGTTTGAACCACGTGGGTTTTTCCATAAAAGTGTTTTTAACTCTCTTACTTTCAAACTAAATTTTAGTTATGACTTAGTGGGCTAAGTGTTATGACTTAGTGGGCTAAGTAGTGCTTAGTGGGTTTAATTGTGGATATTATTCTAACTTATTAACTAACCCACTAACCCATTTTCTTGAGAGCTCTTGTGGTTGGTTTTCTTGCAGATCATGGACTGAGGAGTGGAAGCTTGGAAAGTCTATAAATACCAAACTCAAGACTCAAGAAAGATGCAGATTTTCGAAGAAACAAGAACCGAGTGCTGAAGTATATCTACGAGAGTTTTAGTGTGTTTCTTGAATCTGTTTGTACGTACTCCTCACGAGTACATTCTTTGAAATCTAGAATTTTTAATATTTTTCTTTTTGTTTCTAGATTTGAATGTAAGAATGATCATGTTAATGATTCATTCATAAGGAAGAAGTTTTCGTACATCTTCTATTTGTATTCTTGGAATACTGTTTTTAATATAATTTTTCCGTCCTGTAAAGGGCAAGTTCACAAGTTTTTACTTGTGAACATTTTTAGATTTGAGTATTGTCTTTAGTTCTTTATATTTCCGCTGCATGTTTTCTCAAGTGTCACAACACTTAAGATAACATCTCTGTATTAAACGAATTCGGGACCATAAATTCTTTCAGATACCATGAGAGATAGACGCAAAGATTTTACAATTCACAATGTACATGCTTATATAACTATTCAGGCAAATATTTTATATAAATAAATTTGTTTTATGTTTTAGAAAACAACAAGAAATTATACTTTTGATTTATATATAGACACATACAATTTAAAAAAATTCGGTATTCACGTTACCTCATACACCATATCGTTAATGTCATGGTAGTAAACACAATTAAAGTAAGTTTAGGGCAATAGGTTCTGTCAGTCTATAGAAGATGTGGCCATTTTACAAATATAGAAACAAAGTACACATAAGTTGAGGCCATTTTAGGCAAAAAAAAAAATACTATTAAGTTTTTATCTATATTTACTTAAAAGCTGAGGCAATTTTAAATTTAAATTGGAAATTTTGAACAACAAACAAAATAGGGATAATATTCAGAGTCAACCGTGATTATTATGGCCTTATCAGTAAATAGTTAAACAACTAAAGTACAAATTACAAATACTTTTTTTTCAGAGGTACAAATACGATTAAATGCTTATATAAATTTAAATTAAGTAACATTTGAAAACAAATAATAGTCTAATAGTCCGGATTTAAACCATAACAAATCAACTAAAAAGAAAATTTTAATTTGCAGTGTTTAACAAATTAATATATTTAAAAATCTGGAATGCTATTAAATTATATACATTTGAAATATTTATGAAAATTTGACAAAATTTTGTAAGGATTAAAAAATTAAGGATTGCAAAAAACTATATATATTTTACTAAAAATATTTATTTGTTCAAATCTTTAATGAAATACCTCATGAACAAAAAGTATTAAATTCGAGTTGTAATAACTGTGAATGTTTATTAAAATATTATATTTTTTTATTTAAAATTGTATCATTATAGTGTTAAGGTAGTAATTTATTCAGAAAAAATTAAGATTGAAACATAAAATAGAAAATTATAATGAATATAAAATATGCAAACTATAAGAAAATAAAATAAAACTCCAAAATTGCATTAATGAAGCAAAAGTACATAAATTGTTTGTATTTATTATTTACAAAAAAAAAAAAACATTCAAAAGGTGATACATGTCAATCATCTTTTCAAAACAACAACAATATTGTCAATCATCTTTTCAAAACAAAAGAAAAATAAGAAATCTTTGATTTCCACGTTTCCACATACAATACATCATTTCATGTCAATTTCTTTCATTTTTACTTGACATAACAATAATCGATTTTTGGATATATATATATATATATATATATATATAAAAGTCAATTAAATTAATTAAAAAAGTAACTACAAACTTTTACATAAAAAAATATTCATGAGAAATCAAATTTCATACCATAAAATAGATATCCGGATTTTAGAAAATTTTAAAATACATAAAACATATACACGATTTTTTTGTATTGTCTTTTTTTTTTTGTATTTTAATAATAAAATTATAAATTTCATAATATATTATTAATATGTTAATTTGAAATTGAATTTTAATTCATTAATAAAAAAAATCAATACAAAATTATAAAACTATACTAATAAAATATAAATGATTGATTAATGGAATAGTACACAATCGGATGATATAGTTCATAAAGATTATTCATACTGCATTAATTTAAATTTATATAATTTCCGGATTTATCTATAAAAATTTAAATATAATAATATGGAAAAATGTTAATACTGCATTTGCCTATCTACATTTTTTAACAAACTGTTGATTAAAAAAAAAAAAAACTCGTTAACCAATAAAAAGACACCATTTTGACATGTATAAGAGATAAAATTTAAATACCAATAATGTGAAATTAATTCATTGATAAAATGGGTGATTATAGAAGTTAGGGTTGTTTTGAAAAAAATAAAACAATGAGGACTCAATCTCCTGAATTAGAAAACTTTGATTGTGTATCTTAATTTTATATATAATAATATAGATTGGAATACAAAAATAATGTAAAAAAATGTTAAACATACACATTATTCCCCAAAAATAAAGAAGACAATTTAATGCGTTTTTCGATATCAAAACTTTTCATGGCTCCTCGTAGTACCACATTTGGCATTCCTTCATAAATTTCGCAGATAAATCTTTCCGCAAACGACCTGATTCGAACATCTAATAAAAAATAAACATAACAATTAATTATCAAAGATACAAGAAATTAAATATTAAACGGAAAACCATACAAAAATAAAAAAGATACATTTTTAGGGTATAAACAAAAATATATAAAAAAATCAAAAATTAACTCCAATAAATGAAAGAATAGGATTAGGGTATAGAACATCTTTTCTTCTCGTGTGCTTTGTTATATGAATGAGGAATAATGGATGTAGAATGAGGTGTTTATACTCATGTTTTATGTAATAAAATGTAAATAATATATATCTTTAAGGAAATAAATTATATGCACTAAATTGATACAATTAAATTTTTTTCTTTATAGTATGTAAAAATAATAATTAATAAATTATGAATTGAGGAATATCTTGTTACTAATATAGTGTGATGTTTACAAATTAACCATAGTTAAAAAAATATCATTCAATGATTACCATAAAATATATATGATATTACGGAATCAATTAAAACATAAAAAGGGAGAAGAAGTATCGCCGCAAAGGGAAATATATGTGTATAATCGAATATATAATTAATGATTAAATGACATAACCTTTATTATAATATATATATTACAATTACACATGAGGGTTTCAATTATACCTGGAATATATACGATATTATTATTAATGAATAATTAACGATTACCATAATAATCGATATGATATTACGAAAATATGTAATTCTTATAAAATATGTCATCTATGGCATTATGGTATTAAGGAAATAATATATTACATTACGGCAAATTATGATTAAATAGACATTATATATATAATATGTAGTAACACATGGATCATGATTAGGATGCCTACGTGAATTGTGACATGTATTACACATATCGTAATTCTAGACCATGAGGGTTTCAATTTATATATTATGTAGATATATGATCCTTTTGAAGAACATTTTTCTTTCACTCTTTATGTTTTGTCATACCTTTTTTTCAAGCCACAAAGCCACCATTTTATAGTGTAAAATAAGATCATCATAAAAGTTAATATTTAATACAAAATTAGGAAAATTTATGGAGGTTTTATGAGGAAAATGAAGATTTTTGTATGTCTCAAAATGTTGGTCCAAATAACCTCATAAATTGATCAAATAAAATATTTAGTAAAGTATTATTTTTATTAAAAAACCCCAACAATCCCCCATTATTTTAATAAAATTAAGAATAATAATAATACTTGACTTCTTGCAGAATATTATGTATAATGAAAGTGAACAATACTTTAAAACCTTCACTTAGTACAATATGTTTCTCGTACTAGAATCAAAGTGGACTTAGCCTTCAAACAGTAACCCTTGGGGCATGTAGAATCATATTGCACACATAATACTCAAAGTGTCCCGATCGAAACTTCTAAAGCTAGCACGTTAACGGCGTTGTGCTTTACCCCATTTGTCGCGAGCGCTCTAGAGAATAGCCTATAATTTCCATACGAAGCAGCCCCACTTCCACACTCACAAGGTGAATTCTATCAAGGATGTTTACGTAACTCCAACACCTAACCCATACGGGATATAAAAATTCATTATGAGATCAAAGTCTCAACCTCACAATTCGTTACGAGCTTTATTAGTGCACACTTACCATAGGGATGGATAATAAAAGTGTGCATTTTTATCACTATCAAGTTGCTTTCAGATTCGTTTTTCTTCGCCTAGTTTGTAGGATCTCTAGCCCCTAGGCGGTATAGTATTCTCATCAACAATTTTACAAAATATATTAGACTTTAATCCAATCCCCCTCAATGTTTTTCAGATAATTTCTGAAATAATGTGAAATATAATTTCAAAAATTTAGTAGTGCTTATCCAACATTTAGTTTTATGGACTCAATCGTTCAATCATTTCTTATATAATATCTCAAATAATTTTACATGCAATCTCACATGTAACATATATATCACAGTGATTTTCAGAGTACTGTATTTTCTTTTAATGTTTCCGGATCCCATTAAAAGATTCTTGCAATTTGCCAAGTGCAGTTTCTCCATCACATCTTTCAACGCACAAAGCATTGATAATTCACAATAAATTCATCAAAGTACAAAACATTTGAATTATTCACACTGGAATTTTATATATTACATTCGGTATCAATCAGCCTCTTCACAGGCTGGCTAATATCAAAACAATCAATCAATATTGATATGTGACTTTAAATTATTGATATATAACTTATTCACACTAGGTGAAAATGTAATCAAGTAGGTATATAATTCCTCTTATTTACATTTTTAATAACCAACAGTAAAGAAAACTTTGAGAAACGCTTCACTTCACAAATCACAAATTAATTTTCACAAATTAATATCTGTTCTTAGGCCTTTCTAAATAACATCAATGTCGCGCATATAAAAAAATAGGTATTTAATAACTACTTGCATATTCAAGATTGCAAATAAAGCATAACTCATCACATTATTACTATAAACAATTTGCCATCATAAAAGGAGCAATTAAACATAGACCACGTCAAATTCAGTTGTAACGTGCTCATATAGGTAGACAGTAAAACCCCCACTAATTCTCAATATTAAAACCGTATTGACTAAGTTATAATATATTTTTTAAATACATGCAATATTACCTCCACCAAATTAATCATGCTCATTTTCGCAATTGAAATTTATTAGTAATACTCCCACAATTTCTCAATTTATAAAATTTTCTAATAATCAACATTTTATGAAGTATATAACTACTCGAATGATAACCATTAACTAATAGTATTATCAGTGGTAAGCATATTAAAAAAAAACACATAATAAAACAACACACCTTTCACAAATATATATGTGCTTACTTAATATAATTCAATAATATAATTCAAGGGAAAATTAGAGAAAACCCCATCTAGAAAATATAGTTAATGAAACACCCTCTTCCAAAATTAATTAAAGAAAAACCCTTTAACTAATATTCCACTCATGTAATATTTTTATAATCCCAAAACTATCATTAATTATCTATTATACTTTTTCAAAACCATAATCTTATTTTTAATTATATTACGTGCTTTCTCGTTTCTCTCTTCTCTTCTTCTCTGCGTTTCTCTCTTCTCTTCTTCGTTGTTTTCTTCTTCTTTTTTTTTTCTTTGTTTTCCCCGCCAATCTTCTCCGTGTCGCTGCCGCCGCCGCCGCCAGAATTCAAGTGAATCTTCTCGATGTCGCCGCCGCCAGAATTCAAGTGCATTCAATTAGCACAATAAAAATTCTTTTATTGTTAATAAAAATCTAAAATACAAGTATGAAATTGCAAATTCAATAAAAGTGGATTACTCAACAATTTCAGCACTGCATCTCAAAAATCTCTCTGTATTCCTTGTGTATCATTGTCTCACAATCACAGTCAATTTGACACAAATGAACACATATAACAAATTCAAGCATATATATTTTATTTTACAGAATATCACCAAATATCCAAGATACTAATGGATTTCACAATTAATATTCTCTTAATAATATGTCAGAAGTAAATCCAAGTAATAAGGCCAAATAATCCAAGCGAACCACAACACGGAAACGGCTCATAAAGTGATGCAAATAATTCATACAACTCATCAATAAACATATCATGCAGTAATATAATTATTCTATTAAAAATAACGATAATTAGCACGTGTAAACAAGAACTTACTAGAAAGTGATAATTCTCAATTATTAATTTACGGTACCTCAATATGTGTGGATCAGTCAAAAAACGCGCATAATTGGCAGCTCCAGCATTGCTCAGTATTTTAAGAATATATCTCTCATTCGATGTCCGATTTTAGCGATTCAAGTTGTTTCGGACAGACAACAGAAATCCCTACAACTTTTATGTTTTCTACATTCTCAGATTATGATCATATCAGGTCGGAAATTTGACCCAAAGTCTGCACTCGTGAATTGCACAAAATTTACCTACAACAAAAATACGATCATTAATTTTGTTTGGTCAACACTTGATAATAATAAAATAAAATTGAATCATCTCCCTTTTCATCATCTAGGGCTGAATATTTTGGATCATCGTCAAAGCTCATCTTTATAGGATCAAAATTCATCTAAAATTGTTGGAACTTCGGTTGTACTTTGACGATGGATTACGAAATTGGCGGATTGAAGCTCGTGCTCTATTTGCGCTCTCTTTTTATAGTTGATAATTAGCTGCAATATTATACGCAATATAATATGAAGATAGGCAAGGTGAGGCACGGACTAGGTCGCTCTCTTAAGACGATTTTCACGACCCCTTCTCAAATGAGGTGCATAAAGGTTCTGATCGTGTCGCCTATGGGATACAACATCCCAGCCTATCTCTCCGTTGTAACTTCACCGAAACTGCACGTTCAAGTGAAGCAGAAGCTTACACCCGATACACAACAAAAGCTCAATATTATGTATATAATATATGATCCTTTTGAAAGACATTTTTCTTTCACTCTTTATGTTCTCTTATACTTTTTTTTTCAAGTCACAAAGCCACCCTTTTATAGTGTAAAATAAGGTCATCATAAAAATTATATTTAACATAGAATTAGAGAATTTTATGGAGGTTTTATGAGGTAAATAAATTTATATTTCATATTTCAAAATGTTGGATCGAAATGACCTCATAAATTGGTCAAATAAAATATTTAGTAAAGTATTATTTTGAATAAAAAAACCCCAACACAGACATTCTCAATCCTCAAACTAAAGGATTTAGTCCCTCCATATCTCAACACGTGTATTGAATGTTTATCTGAAGTATTTACAAGCTATGTAAATCTCAATCATGTGAAGAGATCACGCATCACATGCATGGGTGCAATTTTGTTGGTTGAAGTCGTTGAAGTCCACGACGTCACAACACTTTTGAGGTTTTTAGTTATGGAATTTCCGTTTGCAATTTTTGTTCAAATCCACATTTTGATATTTTGTTTTGTTTATTTATTCAATGTTTTATTACCCTATTTATCTTATGGGTGCAAATTTGGGACGGACTCCCTATTAATAGAGAAAAAACGGATTCCACTTACTTAATGACATGTAGAAAATTAAATTAATATTAGTTAATAATCTTAATAGGACCCAATTTAAAATTAAAAGTCCTTGGGCGAAAGAAACAAATGGTATATTTTCTCTTTGTTTCTATCTTTTTTTTTTTCTTGAGATAAAAAAATAATTTCCTTAGATTATCAATTACCAAAAATTTTAAATATTCTTTTATTTAATTTTTTTGAAAATAATTTCTTTTATTTAAATTGAAATATTCAAGTGTGAGTCTTATGATCCTACGTGTTCTTTTTTGTATATTTCTAAAACCCCTAAAGGTTAACCCAAGTGGAAAAGTATATAATACGTAATTAAATATTACAAGTAACAGTAAAAGACTTACCCAGTATTTATCATCGGGTGTAAAATCGAAAGAATAATGATTGTACACAACAAAATATTTTATTAAGAATTATGCTGATTAAAAATAAATAATGCAAACTAAGATGTGAAACATGACAAAGGTCAACAAATATTTTAATTAACAAAAAGATAAGAAAAGTAAAAATACAAATAGGATAAGTATTTCTATTATAAAAAATGGACTGAAATGTAACGAGGGATGACAATGTAATTCTTAATTCTTTTGTACCGGTGTCATTCAATTAATGGACTCCGTTTATCACTTATTAACGGAGACCGTTTATAATTTAATCTCTTATCTTATTTGTACGCATTTTCAAATTATAAGAGTTACTATTTTGTGCTAAAAACAAAGACAAAAAGAAAATTCTAACTTGTATGAATATCAGGGGTATGTCAATAAGTTGAGCCACCTCGTGAGCTCGATATGGCGGCTTGAAAAAAGCTTAGCCTGTGATGTTATTATTGTATTTATTTATGATGTTGTTTAATTATACTTTTTAATATTTTAGTTATTCGAACCAAAATAAATTAAATAAACAAAAAAATGGCTAAAAAGAAGGGATAATTAGTGAAAAATCCTCAACTCATTTACTTATATTAAGGTGGTTATAACCTTATTTTTAATATTAGTGAGAACCCCCTAATTAGTTAATTAAATAAATATTTATTAAAATATAAAGTAATCTCTCTAACTTACCCTTCCATCAATAATTTACAATTTATTTTTTCCACCTAAAACCCTAACCACATAAATTCACCACCTCTTATTTTATTTTCTCTTTTTTCCATAGATTTGGCCTCTCCACCTCTGCGCCACCGCCGTCGCTCCACCAACGCCGCCCCACTTCGTCAAGGTCAGCACCATGGTACTTAAAGTTCTCATCTTCTTCCACTATCTCCTGCAATTTTTTTTTTCATATTTTCCTTTTCTCTTTTATTTTTAGTGTTAACCCCGCCACGCCGACGCCACCGTCACCGCCATTTGTCCCCTCCACCTCCGCGCACACCGCCGCTCAGGGTAGATTTGCAGCCGTTAAGGTGGAACACGGGCTGTAAAATAATTTGCATCTCATATTTCCAGAATCCAACTTGGACGAATTCTCAACAAATCAATTAATGTATGGATAATTTCATATGAGTAGATTTGTGGGTCCGGACTAATATGTTAAAAAATAGTTGAAAACATGTCATTTCATGAAGATTGATCGCATTTACTGCTTTGAGTTTGATTTAGATTAATTTGGTTTGGTTTGATTTGCCTTTCCTACCTAGTTTTTACAACGATATACTTGTTTCCGTTAATTTGTAGTTGATTTTGGTTTTGCTATTTTCATTGTTTTTGTAGTTGTTGTCGATAACTTTACAGTAGTTTTCGATAGTTTTATAATTGTTTTCGATATTCTGTGTTGATTTATACAATCTATAGTTAATTTATATTTCTTTCATAGTTGATTTCGATAATTTGTAGTTGAATTTATGTTATTGTAAATTTGCTATTTGTAAACCGCTGTTTTTTATAAAGTTGTTGTACAGGTTTCTAATAGCTGATTATGGCGAAAAATATGAACAATTGAAAAAAATAGTTGTTTCTAATAGTTGTTTCACAATCTGAAATGTTAAATGTCGTTTCAATTTTACTAATGCCGTTTTGACTTCGAACCTGATTTTGACATATTTCTATTTTGATTTTGGCAAAATTCGAAACACGAAAATTGTAGTACTTTGGGTTAGCTTTCTAATCCAACTTAAATCCACTAGATTGGATGTCGTGTGACAAAGTTATGCATGAATGAGTCTCATTTTGAATTTTAGATACCTCAATACATCAAAGTTGTGGGCAGTATCCATTGATTCATGTATATCTTTCTCGTCTGACATCCAATTTTGGTGATTCAAGTTGGATTAGAAAACTAACTCAAAATACTACAAATTCTATTTTTCGGGTTTTGCAAAATTTAAAAATGGAAATGATCAAGATCACGTTTGAAGTCGTAACGGTATTATTAAAGCTCGAACGACATTTATCACATCCCACAAAACAATTTATAGTTGTTCTTTATTAAAAAAAGGGCAACAAAATAGTTATTTTTTGGAAAAATGTCAAAAATAACTGAAAATTAAAATTAAGAAAAATGAAATAAAACAAAGGACATTTATAGTCGATTTCGGAAATATTATAGTTTGTTTAGAATCTTTATAGATGATTCCGAAAAAAAAAAACTGAAATTAAAAAAAATAAAATATTTTTTAAATAAAAAATTAAAAGAAAAATATTTTTTAAGTTATTATTGTTAGTTTTTAAATAAAATAATAAGAAAAACGAAAATCTAAATTTATTTAAATTATATATATAAAAAAATTAGGGTTTGTAGGTGGGAGTTTATAGAAAGATTTGGCAAGAGATTTCTTTGGGATATAATCACACACGATTGCACGCATCTCAAATTTCCGGATTTTGTGTGTGTGTCTTCCAAAAGGCTATTTTCTAGAATCATTAAGATAGTGGATTTTCTACTAATATTGAAAATATGGCTGGATCCACCCTTATTAAAAAATACTAGATGGGGTTATGACTAATAGTCCCAAAAAAAGAAAGAAATTAAATCTTTTAGTATTTTTATTTATTCATAGCAAATTAAATAAAAATAGTAATATTCTAAATAAAATACAATTGAAAAACTTATTAAAAATAAAGAAAATAATTAATTATATTTTCAATTTAATTAATAAATTTGTTATTATTTTAGACCTAAAAAGAAATGAAATAAAAATATTAAAGTTGAAATAGGCTAGAGCGTGGCATCATCTTAAAACTCGTCATTTGAAATGACGCATTTTAAGGACCGTAGATCTACCCGACACGTGGCGTCTTTTCAAAAAGCGTAGTTTGAAGTGACGCACTTTTATATTTCTGCAATTCTCCAAAAAACTATCATACTTCTAAAAAAATTGGACCAACATGACCTAGAAAAATAATTTCCCCGAAATCCTATAAATGTTTTCTTTATTAGGAGGCACATTCCAGGAGAGTGTAGACATATAATCTTAGAATTCTTTCCAATAAATATTCTTTTTAACGGAAGCCAAATAAATGAAAGGTTGACAATGAAATTTAAAAAGTTATCAGTAGCTATTAGCTATTGAAACAAATGATACAATTCATCAACGAAGTATAAAGTTGAAAAAAATTATTTTAATTTATTTCACATGATTAGCCTAGTGTGGTTTATTTTTCTCGTATGTTTTGCAAGCTATTCAACAAGAGTGCAGATTTACGCAGTGCATCTATATGGTTAGCTGCAAGTTCCTTCGTTAACAATAAAAAGAAAAACAAATTATTTTAAGACTATGGCCTTCATGAAATTCGACAAGTCGCATGATAAGAATATTAATACATAGAATAGAAAAGATGAAAGCCGGCAATCAATCGCCTTTTGTAATTTCGTGTTGGGGTTTCCGCTTCCATTAATTAGAGATGTGACCATTAATGGACATAGAACAGAAAACCGATTCAACGCAAGTCATTATCTTATTTTTCTTTTATTTTTAGAAATTCAAATTATGTTACAAACTAAGAAAGTATGGGAGAAGATAGGATTGGAACCTAAAACTCTACTCTAACAGTAGAAATTAAGTATCATTTCTCTTAGTGATGGTTGGTAGACATTATCCAATTAGTAAAACAAAGTGTGAAACTCTCCAGCCAGGTCTACTTTATTTGTTATATTACATAAACTTGTTTACTTTATTTGTTATTAAATGCCAAATTACGGCAAATGCCAAATTACGGTTACTCTTGAGTATGGTCAAATTACGAAGGAATCTTTTTTATTTGGATAATCACAATCACTCCTTAACTGTTATACACGTCCATTCTTACGATGTTAAATTTATCTATTGAAAAAATGGAATTTTCGTAAGACAATACATAATCAAGAGGTGATTGTAATTAAGCAAATATAAGTGATTTTTTGGTAATTTGACATTATCTAAATGGTGACCGAAATTTGACCGTTGTTAAATTACATAAACTTAAGAGTGTTTCAAATGAATTTCCTATGCAAGAAAAGTAACTGGGCTGCAACAATTTAAATTCAAAAAAGCGAAAAACAAATATCCAAAACAATAATGGACTTTATTCTTTTCAAGGAAAACAGTTATTTATCTGAAAAACATTATTTATAAATTTATAGATTTAGGGAAAGTTTTTTCACTTTTAAGAAATTTACACAGAATTGATGCCACAATCAATGCGGAAAAGTCCAAAAGTCAGAAAGTGCCGAGAATCTTCCACCAACTCGACCCTGACTCAGAGTCGACTCAGTACTACTACAGTTTACTGATCCTGGACGATCCCATAGCCTTGGTCATGTCTCTAAGAACAAACTTCTGAATTTTCCCGGTGGAAGTCTTGGGCAGCTCTTCCATGAAAACCACCGTCTTCGGCACCATGTAGTGCGGAAGCCTCGCCCTGCAAAACTCCATCACTTCCTTCTCCGTCGGCTTTTCAATCACACCATCCTTCACACTCAGAAAGGCACACGGCGTCTCTCCCCAGAACTCGTCCGGCCGAGCCACCACCGCCGCCTCGTTCACCGCCGGGTGAGTGTAGAGAACCGACTCCACCTCCACGCTGCTCAAATTCTCCCCACCGCTGATTATAACATCCTTTGATCTGTCTTTAATTTCAAGGTACCCATCTGGGTGCATCACCCCAACATCGCCGGTGAAGAACCAGCCATTCTTCATGCACTTCGAGGTGCCCTCGGAATCTTTGAGATACCCGAGCATCACGGAGCCACCTCTCAGTACAATTTCACCCAGTGTTTTCCCATCTCGAACCACACTCTTCCCTGATTCCGGTTCGATCACATCCACCTCCGCCATCCCGGTGGTCCGCACGCCTTGTCTAGCTTTCAGCCTCGCCTTCTCCGCCGCCGGAAACTTGTTCCATTTCTTCTTCCACGTGCAGCATACCACAAGCCCACCTGTCTCCGTCAGACCGTACCCGTGGCTCACCACGAACCCGAGCGACTCTGTTCGGAGGAGCACCGCCGCAGGCGGCGGCGCTCCGGCAGTCAGAATATAAACGGGCCTTTCCAGGGGTTTTCCGTCTGGAATACTGGACAGCAAGTTGAGCACAACCGGCGCTCCGCACATGTGGGTCACGTTGTACTTCCTTATGGCGGAGTAGATGGCGTCGGCGTCGAATTTGCGGAGGCAGACGTTGGTTCCGCCGGCGGCCGCCATACCCCAGGTGTAGCTCCACCCGTTTGCGTGGAACATCGGGAGTGTCCAGAGGTAAACGGGCTCCTTCGGCACCGACCATTCGATCAATGAATCCATGGCCACGATGAACGTTCCTCGGTGGCTGTGGACCACCCCCTTCGGCGACGACGTGGTTCCCGAGGTGTAGTTCAAAGTCAACGGGTCAAACTCGGTCTCCGGGCGAACCCAGTTGAAACTCGAATCACCACTCAAAATCATCTCCTCGTATTCCCCACAGTAAATATTCTCCGATGGCCGGATTCCCGATTCGTCATCCTCTCCGATAAGGACAAGAAGAGGGCGGTCGGAATTCGGCGGGAACAAAGAGAGGGCTTCAAGGACTAAAGATTCCGACTGGTAATCGACGAAAACAAGCTTGGATTGGGCATGGCGGAGGACGACGGAGATGGTGCGTGAATCTAGCCGGAGGTTGACTGTATTAAGAACGGCGCCGGACATGGGGATGGCGAAATGAAGTTCGTACATGGCGGGGATGTTAGGTGCGACAACGGAAACGACGTCGGATCTTTTGATTCCTAGAGAGGAGAGAGAAGACGCCATTTTCAAGCACCTCCGGTAGGTTTCCGACCATGTGTAGGTGGTGGAGTTGTAAATGATTGAAGGGGAGTCGGCGTAAACAACGGCGGCCCTCTCCAAGAAACCCAGCGGGGTTAGAGGGCTGGAATTCGGAGGACTTGGCTTCAGTTGATCCATGGATTGGCCGGAATAAATTATTATTTTATTTGCTGTGATCAATTTGGTGGTGTGTTTGTTTGATTTAAGGTGATAAGGTCTGTGCTAGTGTCCACGTTGGATTTTTCCTTGTTTAAATACATCCATTGACCAAAGCAAGTTTTTTAGTCCCAAGTCCTAACTGGGTGGGTAGGTAAAGGTTAGTATTTTTTGAATTAATTTTTTGATTTTTCAATCGCATATGAAGAAGATTGACCGACTGGCAACAGTCAACACATACATACGAATGGTTCCACCCGTCCAATCTATTTGGTTAATTTACTTGCCTCCCTATTTTAATATCGAGAAATTTGCTAGACACTCCTTATTTTGGACTTATATAGGTAGATATCGTAGTTGCTAGATGACTATAGGTATAAGTACTTTGACTCAAAAAAATAATATAAATGAAATAAAATCATTAGTGTATAGACATAATCACCTTCAATTAATAAGAAAACAAATCTCATATATCTTCTCTCTTTAAAATCATAGCCAAAATTCAGAAATCCAAAATCATAGCCAAAATTCACATTGTGTCTCCTGTATGTAAAAACCTTCCCATCGTTTTTGTTGTTAGCAATTTCCGTTTGCAGGTTGGTTTAACTTCGTTTGTTGTTTAAAGAATTGCGTTTGATGTTGAGATTCGATTCTGCAAATTGTTCCATAAACAATTTTGGTTGATGTTTTTAATGATGCTGATTTTTTTTTTGACCAAGTCATATGTAGTTTATTGCTTGCAATTCAATAATGCAAGTTTGCTAAATGTTTTTCTTCAGTTTGCTGTTTGTATTTGGCGAAGTCGTAGGTAATTTTTTGTTTGTAATTCAGTAATACAAATTATGGATTTTGTTTTTTCAGTTTGTTGTTTGCATTTGCGAAATCATATGTATTTTGTTGTTTGCAATACAATAATATAAAATCTAATTATCAGTTTGCTATTTGCAGTTCGTGGAGTCATAGGCGTCGCAGTTCCCGGATCATAGGCGGTGGTGGGGCTGCGGTGGCGTTTTTAGAGTATGAGTTTGTAAAATAAATTGTGTATTTTTGTTATGAATTAATTTATTTGTTTTAGTTAATATTTGGAAAAAAAGATGTTTGGGAATTGTTTTTGATAGAGAGATTTTTGGGGATCTGATTTGATTTAATTAAGGATATTTTTGCCATAATAAATATTATTAATTTACTAAAACATTAAAATTTGACTTGGATTTACACACATAAATTATAATATAGAGGGACCTATAGCAAATTGCCCCTTTTAATATACAATAAGGTATATTTTTTGGGTAAATTATGAAAATCCCATAAACTTAGACTTAATAACAAAAAACACCCACCTATTCGTAATTACTAAAAACCCTTGAGGTTTGTTTTCGTCTTACACCAATTCCTTACAATATGACTTTTCACAAATTTTTTTTTTTATTACAGGGAATAGAACACAATTTAAGATATTTTCTTTTATTTCTCACCTATTTAACATAAGGTATAATAGATTGTACACATTTTCTGTTAAAAAACTCGATCAACATTTAATATGAGAAGGATTTTGATTATTACGGATAGGTGAATAACCAATATGTAGACATAATAAGCCCAACTTGCTGGGATTAGAGTTGTTAGCTTATGTAAAAAAAAAAAAAAAAGAAAGAGTTGTTAGCTTATGAGCTAGGCGATTACCATCACATTTGATAAACGAAAATTGACGAAGTTAAAGTTTCTGTTGGAAAATATCAATCGGAAAAAACAGAAAGAACTTGAACTGGTCGGCCGAGGCACGAAAAAAATTCCGGTCTCTTTTATAAGACGAATTGTACGAACCCCTTTAATTATGTTTATGGAACAAAAATTTGGTCGTATCGCCTATTGGATACAACAACCCACCCACAATGATACCTTCAACCAATACTGCACTATTAGTGAAGAGGAAACTTAACCCAACACCTATAGAGCCCAAGATAATATGAATAATGAGAAAGAAAATTTGAGAAGAAATAATAAGTTTGTTTTTTTGTCGTGTTTGAGAATGAGCACCACACCCTTTCTAATAGTGAAAAAATATGGCTGTTGGGAAGATAGCAAATTAATATCCAAATTCATTTTGCATCAATTACAATTTTAAATTTATTTGAATTCAAAAGAAAAACCGATCAGTGCTTTTAAAACAAAAAATTGATGTAAATTGTAACTCCATAAAACTGACCAAGGCTTTCAAATGAAATAATTAAAAAAACATGTGGGAAGATTTGGTAACCGACAATTAGAAAAATAATCGGAATTTGATTTTATTTTTTATTAAAATACCCAACAATTCCCCACTTATTATAATAAAATATATAATAGTAAATAATAAATATATGAGCTTTATTAGAGTATTATGCATGACGAAAGTGGATCAACCTTTAAACCTTCACTTAGTATAATATAATTCTCGTACTAGAATCAAAGTGGACTCTGCCTTTAAACAATGATCATTGGGGCACGTAGACTTACATTATACGCATAATACTCAAGTGTTCCAAACAAGTTTCTTAAGCTAGCACGTTAACGTCCATGTGCTTTATCCGATTATTAACGAGTGCTCTAAAGAATCAAGCCATATTCTCATAGGGAGTGGCCTTACTCCCACACCACATAGGTTAGTCTATCAAGAATGTACTCGTAACTCAAACATCCCACCTCTATGGGCTACAAAACTCATTAAGAGATTTATTTATCAACCTCACTTATCGTACGAGCTTTAATATGTGCACAACATATCCTAGGGATGGACATTATAATAAAATTGTGCATTATATCTCTTTTAAGTTGCCTTATGATTCGTTTGTCCCACACCTAGTTCTTAGGATCTCTAGTCCCTAGGTAGTTGTATCATCATAAGCAACTTATGTATTTTTTGGCTTTAGTACAATCACCCTCGATGTACTCAATATTTTATCTCTAGCTAGAGTTTTCTAAAAGGATCCGCAAAATTATCACTTGATTTCACAAACTCAATGGTAATCGCACCATTTTTAATATATGATCTCACAATATTGTGCTTTCTTCTAATGGTTTTCAATTTACCATTATAGAATTTAGTTTGTACTCTCCCAATAGCAGTTTTGCTACTACAATGTATTAGCACAGGGGGTAGTGGTTTTTCCCACATCGGAATTTCATATAACAAATCTCTAACCAACTCGCCTCGTCATTGGCTGAAGTCAATGCAACTAATTCAGATTCCATGGTGGTTTTGGCTATAATATGTTGCTTTTTATATCGCCAACAAATAGCTCCTCTACCCAAAGGAAATACATAGCCAGTGGTTGAATATGAATCCTCAGATTCAGAATTCCAATCGGCGTCACTGAACCCTCCAATAATAGCAGGATGTTTCTTATATAGTAAACAATAATTCATGGTTTCTTTAACATATCACATAATTTGACTTAAATCCTACCAATGTTCAAAATTAGGTTTACTAGTGAATTGACTTACAACACCTACGGAATTAATATGCAATATATGGTCTAGTGCAATCAGTGGAATATCTAAGCCTACTTAGCATATAATTTTTGATCTTCCACATCAAAATCATTCAGAGTAGGATGCAAACTAACAACATTATTAGAAGGAGTGTATGAAGAAGTACAATCAAAATAGTTATACTTCTTTAATATTTTTTCAATATAGTGACATTGATCAAGAAATATTCCTTCACTAGTTCTATAAATTCTCATGCCATGTATCAAATTTGCTTCACCCATGTCCTTCATATCAAAATTATTTTTAAGTAGATCTTTCGTAGAATTAACAATTTCAATGTTTGAACCAAATTTCAAAAGATCATCAACATATAAGCATATAATGACATGCAAGTTTTCTTTGGAACAATAATAAATACACTTATCACTTTCATTTGTTTTGTACCCATTAGACACATGCATTGATCAAATTTCTCATGCCATTTTTTTGACGCTTGTTTCAAGCCATAAAGAGATTTAACTAATTTGCAAACTTTATTCTCATAACCAGATTGTACAAAACCTTCAGGTTGTTCCATATATATTTCTTCTTCTAAGTGTCCATTTAAGAAGGCAGTTTTTACACCCATTTGGTGAATTATCAAGTTGTGAATAGAGGCTACAACAATTAGCAATTTAATAGAAGTAATTCTAGTCACGTGAGAAAATGTATCAAAGAAATCTATATCTTCTTTTTGTTTAAAACCCTTAGCAACTAATCTTGCTTTATACTTATCTTTTGGTGCCACCGGGATTACATTTTCTCCTTAATATACATTTACAACCTATTGTTACACATCCATGAGGCAAATCAACTAATTTCCAAGTTTTATTTTCTAAAAGTGAGTCCATTTCATTATTGATAGCTTTTCTACACAAGTCAGAATCTTGTGAAGATAAAGCTTCACTTATGGATTGAGGTTCATTTTCTAAATTGTAAATGCATGAGAAAGTCATGAGCAAAGTTTTTATCTATCCTAGCCTTTTTGCTCCTTCTTAACTCGCTATCTACTTCATTTTCTAGAATGGGATTAATTATAATTTCACTAGGTTATTTGGAGATTTCTATACCCCACTAATTCTCAATTTAAAAGGAAATTTATATTCATGAAATATAGCATCTAAAGATTCAATCGCTACATTATTGTCTAAGTCTAAGAATCTATAAGCTTTACTAGAATCAGCATAACCAATAAAAACGCATCTAGTTGCTATAATTCCTAACTTAGGAATTTTAGGATCAGTTTTTCTTACAAAAGCAAACCCCCAAATTTTTAAAATAGCTCAAGTTTGGCTTTCTATTTCTCCATATTTCATAAGGAGTGATTAAACTTTGTTTTCAAGGTACTCTATAAAGAGTATAGTTAGCTAGAACCGCTTCACCCCACAAGTATTTAGGAGCCCCGAAATTAGCCAATATATCATTAGTCAAATTTATTAAAGATGTATTTTTTCTTTCAACTACACCATTAGATTAGGATGAATAAGGGGCAGTTACTTCATGTATAATCCCTAAAAATTCAATGTGAGATCTAAGTCCAAAAGAATCATATTCTTTCCCTCTATGAGTTCTAAAACACTTAATTTTTCTATCGAAGAGATTTTCAACTTTTTTTAATAAAAATAACTAATTTTTCAAAAGTATCACTTTTATGCCGCAACAAGTAAATATAACAATATTTAAAATGGTCATCACTGATCCGGTCAAATTTAGCACGACCCAACAAGGCAAAGCCCAATTGAATTGGCCCATGCCCAATTAAATTGGGCCCATGAACAAAGAGGAAATAAAGCCACATGGTAGAGACGACGAGCAGGCGAGAGGTGAGTGGAGAGACAAGAGGCGACGAGCGGCGAGCCGTGAGCAATGGTTGACGAGTGGGAGGTGGCAAGTGCCACCTCATTACTTAACCACTAAGCCTTGGACTTGAAGTCACCTTATTAAGTAAATTGAATAAAATCATTGAAGTCCACAAAATATCTCTTCTATAAGTAGAAGAGATATTTCACCTTCTTAACAACAACAACAACGGCAATAGAAACAAGACAACAAAATCACTGCTCTTCCTCTCTCTTTATCTCTTTATTTTTATCGAACATATTACTGAATTTAAGAGGTGTTCTAACTAGAGCGTCAGAGTTCTAACGCCGGGAGCACCTCTCCCAATCCTTTTGCAAGTTAAACGATGAAGAAGCCTTAGACGGAATAGACTAACCGAGCCAATAATTGCTAATCGAACCTGCTCATAGCAGATAGAGTCGGGTCATTCTCTGTATTACTGCTATCATCCATCCTCAAACACGTACAAGCTCTACAGCTCAAAACCCCAAAGAATTCAAATAGATTTTGTAATAACATTCAATCCTGTCGGATCAATTGGCAACGTCTGTGGGAATTTGAGCGTTAAGACATCGATTTTTCAACTACTTCTATTGTAACAAGAAAAACACTTGTGGGAGCGGATGTTAATGAATCGAGGGAGATTTCTTGGGCTTTTCCCCCGTTTCCTTGTTTTAAAATCCACTGCATCACCATAGGTGTTTTACTCGTGCGATTTCAATACATATGAGGCAGACCTCGGTACATAAAACCAGCCCAAAACCTCAATCAGAGATGTTGGACCCGAAGGAATCCTTAGAGCTCAAAGTTGATTTTCTTTAATGAGCTTGATTCATGGAGTTTGATTTACGAAATTTATTCTTTGGCTTGGAGCTTTTCTAGCTCGCAGTATTCTCTCAAAATGAATTCCGGAAGTTTATATTTACTACTTGGAGCTCAGCTGTCTGATTCTAACCCACGTGTCGCCGACTCAATGTCCGCCGAGCTGAATTTTGCCAATCTAATGTCCGCCGAGCTGGGTCTAATGACCCAATGTCCATCGAGCCAAGTCTCACGACCCAATGTTCCTAAGCCGAATCTCGCCGACTCAATGTCCGCCGAGATGAATTTCGCCAATCCAATGCCCGTCGAGCTGAGTCTCGCGACCCAATGTCCGTCGAGCTGAGTTTCGCGACCCGATGTTCCTGAGCCGAATCTCGCCGAATCAATGCCCGCCGAGCTGAAATTCGCTGATCCAATGTCCGCCGAGCTGAGTCTCGCGAACCAATGTATCTAAGTCCAATTTCGCCGACTAAATGTTCGCCTAGCCAAATCACTGCCGTCGCTCGATGCTTCCTTTACCCTTGGATCGGCAGTGTTCTTAGATCAAACTCAATAATAGGTTACTGTTGAGTGTGTATTTTACACTCAATGTATACTTTCTTACGAGGATTTTTGTATACTTTAGTGATTTAATGATGCTTAATGAGTGGTTTATTGTATTTTAGGTACAAATTGAAGAATTGGAAAAGTATGGGGTCAAAACTGCAATTTTGGAGAAAATATGGGCCAAAAGTGAAATAATAAAAAATATGCTGAAAATTGGCTGAAAAAAAGCCCGCGCGGCCGTGCCAAAATTAGCCTATTTTTGGCACGGCCGTGCCAACTGCAGAAGTTGGGCAGAACGTTTCGGCGATTCTCGTGCGGCCGTGTGAGATTTTGACTGATTTTCGCGCGGCCGCGCCAACACACGCTGGAGACAATTTTGGAGTTTTAATCACACAAGGAAACCTAAAATCATCTACCAAGTTGGGACATCTATTTAAGGGCAAACCAAGCACGAATTAAAGAATTTTTGAGACAATCTTAGAGGAAGAGGAGCGAGAGAACGAAGAAACGAAGACGAAGAATTAACAAATCTTCATCACAATTCTTCTTTCATCTATCTTTTCTTAATCTATGTCGTTTTATATTTTTATTATGTTTTTTGTAGAGAACATGCGTAGCTAAGTTTTTAATCTAGGATTTTGTTGGAACCCTATGTGGGGATGGTGAACCCGTTTTCTTGAGATTATGCAATTATGATTTTATTATTATTTCTTCTACTTGTTATGATTGTTAGTGCATGAACTTGATCAATTTATGTGCTTTATCTGTGATTATTGGGATTGACTCGACAGAGCTATTTTGATAATTAGACGGTAAGTAGAAGAGCCTTCGAGTAGTTTTCACCGGATGAGTGTGTCAATTGCATGTGGTGTCGTAGACATACAGATATACCTTAGGTAGCCATTTACGAGACTTGTTAGTTAATGCTTTATTTATAATTGGTTTGCATAGACATATAGTGAATCGTTTATAAATAATAGACTCATAATACACGCGACAGCGGGTTATGAGTAAATTAGTGTCTCGGGTTAATAATCATGAACCATATATTTCATAATTGAGGGGTTTTGGGTGAGCAATTCTTGCATAGGGGGAAGATGAAATCCTAGGTCCGTTTTTATTGATATCTTCTCGTGTTTATTTGCTTTCATAATTAGTTTAATTATTTAGCTGATTAAATTTGACAACTTTGCGTAAGCTGGATAAAAATCATAATTGTTAGAATTTGGTACTTAGGATTAGATAATTTGAGTATTCCCTGTGGGATCGACATCCGACTCTCACGAGTCCACTTTTACTACTTGTTTGCGATACGTGCACTTGCGTGTTAGGTATTTAGCACCCAACAAGTTTTTGGCGCCGTTGCCGGGGAATACAACTAAATTATCTATTTCTCCTAATATTAAATTTGAGCAATTTTTCTTACTTCAGCCGTTTTGTTTTTATTTTATTTGCTTATTTAATTTTTATTATTTTTTTTAGGTACTTTTTATGCGAATGTAAGAAGAGAATAATCGTAGGGGAGATGACCAAGGGCACCTACTGAATGCGGCAGGAAATATCGTCAACGAGCAAGAGCAACAACAACTCATTAATCCACCACCTCGTCAACGAGCATTACATGAGTACACCGTTCCGACACTCAATGGGTTCCAATCGAGCATCCAGCAGCCCCCCATTGAAGCCAATAATTTTGAAATTAGAGCGAGACTCCTTACTATGCTCCAAAACAATGGGTTGTTCAGCGGATTAGCTCATGAAGATCCGCATCTCCACTTGGTCAACTTTCTCGAAACGTGTGATTCGCACAAGATGAACGGAGTATCCCCTGAAGCACTGCAACTCCGCCTTTTCAAGCACTCTTTGCAAGGAGCAGCCCGAGAATGGTTACAAACTCGTGCACCGCACTCCATCTCATCTTGGCCCCAGCTAGCACAACTCTTCATGAATACGTACAACTCCCCAACCAAAACTGAGAGAATCCGGAGAGAAATACAAAACTTCTTTCAAGAATCCGGTGAAGCGTTGTTCCAGACGTGGGAGCGATTCAAATAATTAATTCGGAGATGCCCAAATCACGGTCTTCAAGAGTGGCGGCAACTTCAAATATTTTATGATGGATTGCAAGATATTTCGAGAACGGTGCTCGATTCAGCAGCTGGCGGTATGTACATGAGCTTGACGTATGACGAAGCTTACGAACTTTTGGAGCGGATCGCAAGGAACAAATACATGCGGGCATCGGACCGGTCAAATAGCGGAGCCAATAAGACGGGAGTAATTTTAGAGTTAGACGGGGTCACCGCAATCACCGCCCAGTTAGAAAAGCTATCCAAGCAAGTAGCAGCTTTGCAGACTCAGCAAGTCCATGCAGTCCAAGGTCCCGACCGATGCTTAGAAGAAACGGAGTCTCTAAATTACGTGAATGACACCAACCAACAACAGAGGAACCCGTACTCCAACACTTATAATCCGGGATGGAAAGATCACTCCAACTTTGGATGGGGAGGAAATCAGCAAGGACAAAGGCCAGCTCCCGGATTCCAAAATCCGCCTCAAGCTCAACCTCAAGGTGGAGATCTCGCAAATATCTTGGCGCAATTTATGACAACCACTCAAGATTCCATCCGAAATTTGGAAACACAGATGGGTCAACTTGCAACCCAACTAAATGCGAGGCCATTGGAAGCACTGCCGTCGAATACGGAAGATCCTCGAAAGAGCAACATCGAGCAGTGCAATGCAGTAAGTTTGCGAAATGGGAGGCAATTAGAGGAAGGTCCTAAAAAGTCCGTAGCACCACCGCCTATTGAAGAGAAGCCCAAGGAAAAAAACGAGGTAGGGCCAAGCAACACAAAAATAACAGTAAGTGAACCTACTGTTGGGTTTCGGGCACGTGTACGCAGCGGAAAACAAAAATTTTGTGCGATTTAAACGACTTTAAAGCACATAAGCACACGCCCGATAAATTAAATCAATTAATTGCGTACCTTTGCGCTTCCAGCGAAATTAAAACAACATACATGCTAAATAATTTAACCGAATTTAAATCAATTAACATGCTCGCGTTTAAACCAATTAACATGCTTGCAACGATTAAAACGATTACACATAATCACATAAAATCATACGATAGCAAACATGAATTCATAGTTTAAACATAGACGAATCGAAACAAGGGATTCGAGTGTTTACCTCTTGAAGCGTGAGGTAGAAGCGTTTAGCAAGTCGAGATTGCTACGGAAACCAATCCGTACAATCGGGGTAGCAATGGTGCAGCAGCAGCGGCGGTGAGAAGGCCACGGCGGCGCGTGAATTTCACGCGCGGTCTTCCGGGGCGGCGCGTGGGGCAGCGTGCGGCTTCGGCTTGTGCGCTGCTCCTCGATTCTTCGATCTTCGGTCTTCCTCCTCTCGGATTTCACCTCGTATACTTCGATCTACTAAACACGTGGCACTAGACACGTAATAGTTAGAATTAACGGAAGAAAAAGAAAGAAGAAAAGAGTACCGAAAGGGATCGACCAATAGATGGCCGATTCCGGCGACGGAGGAGCGGCGACGGCGCGGTGGTGGCCGCGGGGAGAGTGGCCGAGAGAGAGAGGTGGACGGCCGCTAGGGTTAGGGTTTTCACTTGTGTATTTGTGCAAGACCTATAAATCAAGTATTTATATGTCTTGCATAAAACCCTAGCGGGCTTAAGTTGGACCGGGCCCAACAGCTTAAGTCCGTTAGTACTTTTATTTGCTCGTCTCTCTTAATTCAATGACCGAAAAATTGCAACGATTACATTTTCGGAATCATTATAATTTTCTCGTCATTACGAGTGCCATCTCTCATTTTCCAACTTTCCAAAAGTGGAAACCCTAGTTCAGTGCACTTTCTAAATTTGGAAACTTCCCGATTTAGAAAGTCCACTACAACGTTCGCCTATTCTTTTCCTTTTCTTATTCTCATTCGTAATTCCAAATTACGAATGTTGGACTCAATCGTATTGACTTCCAATTATGCAAAGATAAACTATTTTATCTCTGACCGTTTATTCAAAGATCTCATGTGCACGAGAAGTGTGACCCTCGATGGTTCATGTGTAAGCTAGCCGTGGGCCCACAACTCTTTGTGGTCAAAACTCGTCCCTTAGAGTTACAATTAAGATGAAGCTCGTTTCACCTTAATCACCCAACGAATCAAGATTGGCGTCTAGCAACTACGCGTCATGATTCCCTAGATACAAATGAAGTGCCTGCAAGAACCTTCAGATATAGTTAACGTACAGTACGGTCCCTTCGATTCATATGTCCCGATCGAACTAGAGGCATTGGTTCATCGAGACCTCTTTATATGTTCGATGACGGTGCGATCGTTCCAAGTGTTGTAATCGTCACGTGCATGACTTAGAGAATCGAATTCTCTAATCATCACTTAGTCAGCTCTGGCCAAAGACTTAGAATGATTACAAACTTTCAGAACACACAGGACATCCAAGACTATTCTACCGATCGAATCCCCGACTACAATGCACAGACCTCCCACTAGATTTCGGACTGCACGAACACTGGCCATTGGGATGGTCCTCGGTGGAACTCAGGGACAGGTCACGATACAGCTGGTCCTCTAGTGAAGTCACGGTGATGTCTAGGTCATAAGGACTAATGGTGTACAACTATACCATAGATATCTCTACTCGATTATTGGGAACCACTTAGAGATTTCTAGGGTGAGGGAGTTCAGTGAACTCGTCAACTTACGAGCACCCACTTATGCATGCCGATATCACAATACCGTTTACTGATGAGATGCAGTACACATACACTAAGTGCTAGTCTTCTAATGGGAAAGGCCGATATCCTCATTGGTGGCGTAACCCTTCGACTAGGAACACGTTCAACAGTTATAATACTTAAGTAAATATCTCACGATTCTAACGATCAATTACTAGTACTTGTAATAACTGCAAGGACTATATCTATGCTTGTGACAAAGGGACAAAGATATAGAATGCCAAGGTGTTTTATCATTAATACGAATAAAGGTTCGTTTATTACAATAATAAATACGAAAGACCACAGCCACATGTTGGCTTGTTGGTCACCTACTCTAACACCTACTCCCAAGGTACCCTTCCCTCAACGTTTGCAAAATTCTAAGCTTGATATGCAATTTCAGTTATTTAAGGATTATCTTAAAAGGTTGCATGTGAATATTCCTTTTGTTGAGGCACTTAAGAATATGCCAAATTGGGTTAAGTTTTTAAAAGAACTTGTGTCGAAGAAGATGAGGCTTCCGGAGTGTGCAGCAATTGTAGACCTCAATGAGCAAAGTAGTGCGATCCTTGCAAATAAAATTCCACCGAAGCTTAGAGATCCGGGGAGCTGTACCATTACATGCACAATAGGTACTAGGTATTTTGGGCGAGCATTTTGTGATCAAGGGGCGAGCGTAAATTTAATGCCTTTATCAATTTATGAGAAATTGAATTTAGGAGAAATTAAGCCCACTTCCGTGGCCTTGCAGCTTGCCGATAGATCTTTTACTCACCCTTTAGGTATAGTGGAGGATGTATTGGTCAAGGTAGATAAGTTTATACTCCCGGCCGATTTTCTAGTACTAGACATAGAGGAAGATGAAAATATTCCCCTTATCTTAGGACGCCCTTTCTTAGCAACCGGTAGGTCAATTATTGATGTAGGAAAGAGAGAGCTAAGAATGAGTGTGGGGGAAGAAACAGTGATCTTCAAGGTGTACCGGGTGGATGAAAAGCCTATTACGACTAATGGATGTTATCTTCTTGATGAGGTAAGTGATTCTAAACTTTTTCCTGTTAAATTACATGATTTAAATTTTTTTGTGGATACTAACGTGCATGTAGGAGAACAAAAGAAAAAGGTTGAGTTGGTTACAACACCTACTCAAAACACCGTGATAAAAGACGATGTTGGCAAGCCTCATGACATCAAGAAGAATAAATTCAAGGGCATTCCTAAGCGAACCAGTCGAAAGAAGAATCGGATCAACCCATTTATTCAAGACTTTCTCCAAAAGGAAGTGTTGGGTGCTAAATACCCACACGCAAGTGCACGTATCGCAAACAAGTAGTAAAGTGGACTCGTGAGAGTCGGATGTCGATCCCACAGGGAATACGCAAATTATTTAATCCTAAGTACCAAATCCTAACAATTACGATTTTTATCCAGCCTACGCAAGTTTGTCAAATTAATTAACTAAATAAAATAAACTAATTAACAAAGCAATTAAACAAGAGAAAATATCAATATAAAACGGATCTAGGATTTTATCTTCCCCCTATGCAATAATTCTTCACCCAATTAATCTTTTATCATGCAAGTTACGATTCCCGATTATTAACCCAAGACACGAAATTACCACTATGCCAAAACAGATTTCAGGCGACGTTTTTTTGCGACGAAAAAACCACGTTTGCGACGAAATTTGTAATTTTGCGACGTTTATTTTGCGACAAAATTTGCCGCGAAAAAAGTCAAAAAAATGCCCGTCGCAAATATGTGCGACGTTTTTGTTATAACGTCGCAACAGCTTGCGACGATTACGTATAACCGTCGCAACGTTGTAATTTTTTCGTCTGCTGATTTATTGCGACGATTTTTCAAATATGTCGCAAATTCCGACCACCAACCGCGACTCATATATATCGTCGCAAATGTTTTGCGACTATTATTTCTGAAATGTTTTCGTCGCAATTGTTTTTAGCTTTGCGTTGTTTTTTTGATAAAGTCGCACAGTTTTGTTACGAAATTGCGACGAATATATAGTTATTGTCGCAAAAAAATTTCTGCTATTGCCACTAATATCCATAAAACGTCGCAAATATATAAATATTTTTATTTAATATTTTACTGATTTTTATTTTAATTGTTATTTGACCTGTAATAATAAATAATTCCAATATAATTAAATACACAAAAACATTAAACAATCCAAAACATTCTTCCAAAACATAAAATCGTCGAAACATTCCAAAACACATAATCATCAAACACAAAATCATCCAAAAATTCTATCAAAACACAATCATTCTCACATGCATCAATTTTGACATAACCGCATCCCAACTTCCCGATAAGCTTTTTAACTTCATAGAAAGAATCGGGAATATTTAGGGAAGGAATCTTTTTCATAAGTTGGAGGGTTTCTGAAAATGTCTTATCGCTCATTTTACCCCGAGATTTGATTTTGTAAAAGTCCATCATGAAGGAAAGTTTAGAATTATCTGTGCAACCTTCATATAAGGGGATACACCACTCTTCAATGAGTTTGCGGAGATCATCACTTTCTGAGCTGGACTCTTCACCTAGGGAATGTTGAGCAGGATTGAGACATGCTTGCAATAATTCATCCATTGTGGGATTAATATCGGCACTCATGTCATCGTCTTCATTCACATGTACAACACCAAACCCCCCTGCTTCACTAGCTTCTTCGGGTACTTCGCAAAGATCCCGACGGTACTCTTCATCAGACTCCAAATGCATTACCCATTGTCATTCGCCATAGGATTTATCCCAGCCCCTCCAAAGTAAATGACCATGAACGAATTCACGATCCCCAACTTTTCGACATTTGCAGTCTCTACATGGACACCTTATTTTGTCATCAATAGCCGCCTTATCGAAAGCAAAGTTGAGAAATTCTAAACAACCATTTTGAAATGCGTCTAATCGATGATCATCTAGCAAAACTCAACTCCTATCCTTCGGCATTTTTATTTAGAAAATATTCGCAACTGAGGAACATAGAAGGTAACGAGAGAGTTAAATTTATATATTCGTCTCTCTCGGAATAATATAGGAAACTGATTACTCTGAATATTTGAAATTATGTGTGTTAAATGCCCATATCTTACTTATACTTAGCCTGATGAAGTTAATAAAATATTGTTAGCATATAAAGAGTATTTGAAACTGTTATGGGTTTAGAGAGAGATTGAAAATTGTGATCACTGTTATGGATTTACCATTATATTAACCATTCCCATTAAAATCACTGCTTAGTACCATCATCATCAACAATTAATAAACAAAATTCTAAATTAACTCAGAATTTAGAAAGAAAGAGATCTTAGATCAAATGTGATGTTTAGGGGAATAATTTGTACATAATTTAACAAAGCACATATATATAAAATAATTTAACAAAGATTTTATATACATAAAATAATTTAACTTACCCTCTACTACTTCGTGCAGTGGCTTGTTCAAATCCTTGGGATTTATGAAGTCTGTGATTCCAATTGCTTTACCTATTAAACCAAAATTTCAAAAATTATTGATTATTAATTACTCTAAGTGGATGAATATACTATAGTACAATAAATTCAATCACAGCTTGCCCAGGGGATATAGCTATTGAGGTAAGATCTCAGACGAAGGAATGAAATATAAAATATGTCCTCTCGTTCTCGCCCCTTCAACCACCTTCACATTAATTCAATCAAATTGCAGCTGTCAACATTATTTCGATTTTTTTTTTTATTTTTTTTGAAGAAATAATTTTCCTTTTTTTTTCTAATAATAATAATTCATGAATCATTGATAATAAAATATATAAAAATATATAAAATATAATTATGCAGAATAAATAAAAAACTTACGGCAATCCCACGGCTCCGACGGCGGGAGCGGCAGCGGCGGTGTGAAACGGGGAGGAGGAGCGGGAGAGGAAGGCTTCGGTGGTGGCTCGGCACGATGGGGGTGGATTTCTGTGCAGAAAATTGAAGCGGCGGCGGCGGCGGTGTGGAAGACGGAGGAGGAGCTGAGATAGAGGGATTTTGGCGGCGGCTATCTCGTTGACCTTGTGCCGCGACACCGACGGCGACGGGGAGACGGCGGACTGATTGCTTCGGCGGAGGAGGGGTGTGGGACTGGGAGCAGCTGTGATTTGGGAAAGAGACTTGGGCAAACGTGTTCTGAAATTAGGGTGGGGAAAGGGGTTTTAATTTAGTTTTGCGACGTTTATACTTATTAGTCGCAGGACCGAAAATTTATTTGCGACGTTTTCCCACATTTTCGTCGCCACTACAAACTTATGGAAGTAAAATAGCGACTTTAATTAATTAAACGTCGCAACAGAAATATTTTGGAAAAAAAAAACCAATTATAGTGCGACGTTTCAGTCCAGTGCACTATTTACGTCGCAAAAAAAATTCAGAAATTTTTAATTGGAAAACCATTGCGACGCAATAATGTATAAACGTCGCAACTCTTCCAATCACCTTGCGACGTTTCATAATAATTGTCGCCAATATTATTAATTAAAAAAAATAAAATATATTTTTTCCTCTTGCGACGACTATTTATAATAATGTCGCAACATTGCGACGTATATAACTGATTCGTCGCCGGAACTTTTCGTTTAAAATGTTGCGACGATATTTGCGACGTAATTTAAGAGCGTCGCAATATTTACTCATTTTTTATAATTTTGTATTTAAATTATACATTATTGCGACGATATTATAATACAACGTCGCAATATGTGCGACGTTTTCATTATCGTCGCAAAAAAAACGTCGCCTAAAATGAAATTTGGCCTAGTGTACTCATAACCAGCTGTCGCTGTGTTATAAGCCTATTATTCATAAAAGATTCACTATATGTCTATGCAAACCTAATATAAATAAAGCATTAAATAACAAGTCTCGTAACGGCTACCTAAGGTATTATCTGTATGTCTACGATAATACATGCAATCAACACACGCATTCGGTGAAAAACTACTCGAAGGCTCTTCTATCCCTGTTCTAATTATTAAAACGATATGTCAATCAATTCTAACAATAACAATTAGCAACATAAATTAGCTACGTTCATGCGCTAAATAAGATCAAGATAGAAGAAATAATCGAAGAATTAAACTTGCATAAAAGTAGAAAAATAGGTTCGAATTACCACATAGGGTTCCAACAAAATCCTAGAATAAAAACTTAGCTACTCATGTTCGTAACGGAAAGCATAATAAAAATACGAGAATTCATAAAAATTAGAAAAGTAAAGTAAAAAAGAAAAACTAGGATGAAGATTCGTCAAGTCTTCGTCTTCATTCTCTTCCTCCTCGATTGCTTGTAGAAAGATGAAAGATAAAAACTCAAGATAAAAGATAATAAAAGATAATTCCTAATTGTGTGCTTTTGGCCTTTAAATAGGGTGCAAAAATATAATAGGGCGGGTTTCCTTGTGTAATTAAACTTCCTTCACTGCGCTACCTCGACCATCCGGACGGCCGTGTGAGATTTCCTTCTTAAATCCGGACGGCCGTCCGGTCTTCAATTCTTCAGAATTCTGGTTTTTTTCACTTTTGGCCCACTTTTTCTCCGAATTTGCAGTTTTCACCCCATAAGTTGCCAATTCTTCAATTTGCACCTAAAATACAAATAACAACCATTTTAAGCACCAATTATCATTAAAACACACCAAAAGCTCCAATTAAAAGGTACAATTAAGTGTATAAATATACACTTAACACACCCCCAAACTTGAACTTTTGCTTGTCCTCAAGTAAAATCAAATTAAAAACACAAAACACGACTATACTTCTCATTACATAGATCGATTGGTCAACTTCGTGTTTTCAGAACTTGCAATTATGATGATAATTCCTAGGTATTTGCAAGCTTAACATTCAACGGCACTTAGTCACTCACTATTACCAAAAACCACAAATCATACAATTGCTTTAAGTATCCAATATTTGCAAGTTAAAGATAGAAAGAATTTATACTTACATGCATATATTTGACTCCAAATACTCACCAAATTATTCTACTCAACTAATATTGAACAATAAGCTATTGGGATCATTGGGGCTTTGTGGCTTTCAATTGTTAGGCTTTTTGGTCCGAGGTAGGTAATATGGGTATGTGTGGCTAATTTTTCTTGGATTGAGGTGATTACGCCGAATTTTTGCAAGATAGGCGTTTGAAACAATGAATTCACCTCTAAGGACTTTAATAAACTCGATTCTTAAGAGTTCAAAAGTCTCCACTTTTGCTCTTAAGAGAAGGGATCGAGTTTTCAAAACAATTCAACTACTAGTCCTTATTTCTCCCTTCTAATCTCTTCTTCTTCTTCTTGTCTCACTTTTTTTCATATATATATATATATATTTTTTTTTTCTTTTTTTTATTTTTTTTTTTCTCGAAGAAGAAGAAGACCTTATAAGAATTTTCGACCGAACTCCACGGGGTAATTATTCAAAAATCTCCACTTTTCTACCTTCTACATATTGGCTAAAAGAAAGAACCCTTTTCTCCGAGGCTCAAATCAAGGTTCTAAGGATAAATTCGATAAAAAGGTAGGCTTGAAAGGCTCAAACGGTTCAAAGAAGGCCCAAATCATATCCCAAATTACTTATTACCCAATACTTCGTATCATAAATGTCCTAAGGTGAGATTTAAAACCGAACAAAGCATGATTTAGCACAAATAAATTCCAAATTTAAAGTACAAAACATTCAACCAAAGCAATGCACAAGGTGTGATTCCTAGCAATAATTCACTTCTACGTTCTGTTGAATCGAAAGCTAGACAAATATCTGATCCTTATCGACATAAAACAAGTAATATCATCATCAAACATTGACCATCTCCCATCATCATAGTTCATCGATGCATCGAACAATGTTTTTTTTTTTTAAAGCAAAAGATAAAACGGAAATAACAAAACGCAAATAAAGCATGCAAACTAAAAAAAAATTAAAACACAAATAAAGCGCACATAAAATAAAACAAGTAGTTAACCACCCCCAAACTTAAAATTCACATTGCCCTCAATGTGATTCGCCCGAAGTTTAAGGATAGAAAACACCTGTTTAAGCGTCGGGACCATCGTTGGGTTGCTCACCAACTCCACCATGTGCATGAGCATCATCCTCCTCGTCATCCTCCAATAACTCGGGTACCGGCTCAAGAATCGGTGCGGGACAATCGTCGAACACCTTGTGGGCGTTCTTGGTGAAATGGGTTTTTAGAGAAAATTGCACCGTTCTTGAATCCTCCCTGCGCAAATCAACAGCAAACCACATTGATTACGTATTATATGTGTGTAGTTGGTAAATTTTTGGTGAAATTTATCAAAGAAAAGGGAAAATTTCGAAAAAGGAAGACTAGGGTTCGAAGTGGGGGAGAGAGAGGATTTGAAATTATGGAAATTGTTTTTTTTTTTTTTTTTTTTTTTGATTCGCACGGCCGTGCGAAATTTAGGTGAAAAATCCGCACGACCGTGCCCTTTCTCATAATTGGGCAGTAGCCTCTTCAAATTTCGCACGGCCGTGCGATATTTAGGTGTAAAATCCGCACGGCCGTGCCCTTTTCCAATTTTGGGCAATAACATCACCGAAATCTCACACGGCCGTGTGAGGTTCCTGCCTTTTTCTTGCACGGCCGTGTGAATAATTTCAATTAGGTCCCTGAAAAATAAAAACTTCTTATTAGTGCCCCTGAAACATTTTTTTTTTTTTTTTTTTTTAGAGAAATAAAATAAAAAAAAACTAAAAATTTAAAATAACATAAAATAAGAAAAACGAAAGCTCGGGTTGCCTCCCGAGAAGCGCTAAGTTTACAGTCTTCAGCCGGACTTTGTCTGCTTCTTTGTTCAAGCTAACGTGACCGAAGTCACTTGGCAATTGAATTCCTCTCCACGATAATGCTTGTTTGATTTTTTAGGTGGCCACATCCTCCTTGCACGTTCATCACCGTTAGCACCCCAACTCTTTTGACTATCTTTCGGAGGCATTGAAATTGAGTCCGCACAATACGCGTGCTCCTTCTGATTCCCTTTTCCGCCGTCATCTCCTGCACTCAACGATGCTTTCCCATGGTCCAAAATTGAAACATCAAATTTTTCATGATTTGCAAAATCCATAAGATCAATAGTAAAACACTCATTATTATCACATGAATTTTTATTAGCACAAAAAACATTAAATTTGATCGTTTCATCATGCACTGTCATTGTAAGATCACCACTCGCACAATCAATTAGAGTTTTTGAAGTGGCTAAAAACGGTCTCCCTAAAATAAGAGGTATCTCCCTATCTTCATCTATATCGAGTACAACAAAATCAACCGGGAAGATAAATTTGTTCACCTTTACTAGCACATTCTCTAAAATTCCTTTTGGGTAAACTAAATACCTATCGGCTAATTGAAGAGTTATAGCCGTAGGTTCAATCTCACCTAACCCAAGATTTTGATAAGTAGAATAAGGCATAAGATTAATTCTAGCACCTAAATCAATTAGCGATCTAAAATTTTTACCTCCTATAGTACAAGGGATAGTGAACTTACCTGGATCGCCGAGTTTTTGTGGAAGGGGCCGTGTAAGAATTGCACTACATTGTTCCGTGAGTTGGATCATCTCGTTCCCTTGCAATTTCTTCCTCTTTGTCACGAGATCCTTGAGGAACTTCACCCACTTTGGCATCTTTTGAAGTGCTTCAATAAACGGAATATTTATTTGGATTTCCTTCAACTTTTCCAAAAATCCTTGGTGCTCGGCATCGAGCTTCTTCATTATAAGCTTCTGAGGGTATGGAATTGTGGGGGCTCGTGACTTCACTGTGGACGATGGTCGCTCTTCATGAGTTGCTTCTTTTTCCCCAATCACGCTCGGCTTCTCGATTACCGTGCTTTGCTTCTCTTTTCGTGGGGCTTCCTCCAATTGTCTCCCATTCCTCAAACTCACAGCGTTGCACTGCTCGACGTTGTTCTTCCGAGGATCTTCCGTATTCGACGGCAGTGCTCCCGATGGCCTCGCGGTTAGCTGGGTTGCAAGTTGACCCATTTGTGTCTCCAAATTTCGGATAGAGGCTTGGGTGGTTGTCATAAATTGCGCCAATATATTTGCGAGATCTCCACCTTGAGGTTGAGCTTGAGGCGGATTTTGGAATCCAGGAGCTGGTCGTGAATAATTAGGCGGTTGACCTTGAGGTGGTGCTTGCCTTTGTCCTTGCTGATTTCCTCCCCACCCAAAATTTGGGTGATCTTTCCATCCCGGATTGTACGTGTTGGAGTACGGGTTCCTCTGTTGTCGATTGGTGTCATGCACATAATTTAGAGACTCCGTTTCGTCTACGCCTTGGTCGGGAGCTTGGACTGCATGGACTTGCTGAGTCTGCAAAGCCGCTACTTGTTTCGATAGCTTTTCTAACTGGGCCGTGATTGCAGTGACTCCGTCTAACTCCAAAATTCCTCCCGTCTTGGCTGCTCCGCTATTCGACCGGTCCGATACCCGCATGTATTTATTTCTAGCAATTCGCTCCAAGAGTTCGTATGCTTCGTCGTAGGTCAAACTCATGAACATGTTGGGTTTCGGGCACGTGTACGCAGCGGAAAACAAAAATTTTATGCGATTTAAACGACTTTAAAGCACATAAGCACATGCCCGACAAATTAAATCAATTAATTGCGTACCTTTGCGCTTCCAGCGAAATTAAAACAACAACATGCTTGATTACTTAATCGAAATTAAATCAATTAGCATGCTCGCGTTTAAATCAAATAATCATGCTCGCAATAATAAAACCAATTTCATGTAGACACATAAAGTCATACAAGTTTCTTATTAAAACGAACATGCATATATTAATTTAAACGTAACCGAATCGAATGACAATAGATTCGAAACATTACCTCTTGAAGCGTGAGGTAGGCGCACTTAGCAAGTCGAGATTGCTACGGAAACCAATCCGTACAATCGGGGCAGCAGCGGTGCAGCGGCAAGAGCGGCGAGACGGCCACGGCGGCGCGTGAATCTCACGCGCAGAGAAGATGGCTAGCTGCTCTTCCCACTCCTATTGATCCAATCTGTTTGCTGATCTGAAATTACAGCCTTGCTCCGACTTCCGTATCTCCATGCGTATTTACTGGATGAATAATTCCTTCTGGACGATGGTAGATTTATGAGTCGTGAAGCTGCTGTCAAAATTTCACGTCCATCCGATCACCGGTTGATTTATGGCGAATTTTCTCGCTGGACAGCGCAGAAAATCCGAGAGCAGTTTTTCAGAATTGCCTTCTCGCATCTTCGATTCTTCAATCTTCCTCCTCTTGGATTTCACCTCGTATACTTCGATCTACTAAACACGTGGCACTAGACACGTAATAGTCAGAATAACGGAAGAAAAGAAAGAAGGAAAGGAATACCGAAAGAGATCGGCCAACGGATGGCCGATTCCGGCGATTTTCCGGCGATGATGGCGCGGTGGCCGAGGGGAGATGGCCGAGCGTGAGAGAGGGAGCGGCTAGGGTTTTTGGACGTGTTGTGTGTTTGTGCAAGACCTATAAATCATGTATTTATAGTCCCTTGCATAAAACCCTAACGGGCTTAAGTTGGACCGGGCCCAACAGCTTAAGCTCGTTAGTTTCTTCACTTGCTCGTCTCTCTCAATTCAATGATCGGAAAATCGTAACAATTACATATTCGGATTCATTATAATGTCCTCGTCATTACAAGTGCCATCTTTCATTTTCCAACTTTCCAAAAGTGGAAACCCTAGTTCAGTGCACTTTCTAAATTTGGAAACTTCCCGATTTAGAAAGTTCACTACAACTTTCGCCTATTCTTTTCCTTTTCTTATTCTCATTCATAATTCCAAATTACGAATGTTGGACCCAATCATATTGACTTCCAATCATGCAAAGATAAACCATTTTATCTCTGACCGTTTATTCAAAGATCTCATGTGCACGAGCAGTGTGACCCTCGATGGTTCAGGTGTAAGCTAGCCGTGGGCCCACAACCCTTTGTGGTCAAAACTCGTCCCCTTAGAGTTACGATTAAGATGAAACTCGTTTCACCTTAACCACCCAACGAATCAAGATTGGCGTCTAGCAACTACGCGTCATGATTCCCTAGATACAAATGAAGTGCCTGCAAGAACCTTCAGATATAGTTAACGTACAGTACGGTCCCTTCGATTCATATGTCCCGATCGAACTAGAGGCATTGGTTCATCGAGACCTCTTTATATGTTCGATGACGGTGCGATCGTTCTAAGTGTTGTAATCCTTACGTGCATGACTTAGAGAATCGAATTCTCTAATCATCACTTAGTCAGCTCTGGCCAGAGACTTAGAATGATTACAAACTTTCAGAACACACAGGACATCCAAGACTATTCTAGCGATCGAATCCCCGACTACAATGCACAGACCTCCCACTAGATTTCGGACTGCACGAACACTGGCCCTTGGGATGGTCCTCGGTGGAACTCAGGGACAGGTCACGATACAGCTGGTCCTCTAGTGAAGTCACGGTGATGTCTAGGTCATAAGGACTAATGGTGTACAACTATACCATAGATATCTCTACTCGATTATTGGGAACCACTTAGAGATTTCTAGGGTGAGGGAGTTCAGTGAACTCGTCAACTTACGAGCACCCACTTATGCATGCCGATATCACAATACCGTTTACTGATGAGATGCAGTACACATACACTAAGTGCTAGTCTTAATGGGAAAGGCCGATATCCTCATTAGTGGCGTAACCCTTCGACTAGGAACACGTTTAACAGTTATGATACTTAAGTAAATATCTCACGATCCTAACGATCAATTACTAGTACTTGTAATAACTGTAAGGACTATATCTATGCTTGTGACAAAGGGACAAAGATATAGAATGCCAATGTGTTTTATCATTAATACGAATAAAGGTTCGTTTATTACAATAATAAATACGAAAGACCACAGCCACAGGTTGGCTTGTTGGTCACCTACTCTAACAATCTCCCACTTGACCTAAAGCCAACTACCCATAAACCGCAATCCCATCGACTCTCGATGTTTCTCATGGACCGATCTTGGTAAAGGCTTCGTGAAGGGGTCTGCAACGTTCTCTTCCGAGGTGACTCGTTCTACCTTAACTTCACCTTTATCAATGATCTCTCGGATCATATGATACTTTCTCAGAATATGCTTCAACTTCTGATGAGATCTCGGCTCCTTAGCTTGCGCCAAGGCTCCGGTGTTATCACAGTACAACGGTACTGGATCACTAGCATTAGGAATGACACCCAACTCTTGGATGAACTTCCTTATCCAAGTCCCATCTTTTGCAGCTTCGGACGCTGCAATGTATTCCGCTTCGGTAGTGGAATCGGCCGTCGTGCTTTTCTTGGAACTCTTCCAACACACGGCACCACCATTAAGCGTGAATATAAATCCAGAATTCGACTTTGAGTCGTCCACGTCCGATTGAAAACTAGAGTCAGTGAAACCCTCTAATTTCAACTCGGCACCCCCATTGACCAAAAATATATCCTTAGTCCTTCGCAAGTACTTGAGGATATCTTTCACGGCTTTCCAGTGAGCCGGGCCGGGGTTAGACTGATATCTGCTTGTGACACTCACAGCATACGCAATATCGGGTCTCGTACATAGCATGCCATACATTATGCTTCCTATGGCAGAAGCATAGGGCGTCCTTTTCATCTCCTCGATTTCACTAGGTGTTTGGGGACACATAGATTTCGAGAGACGAACCCCATGGGACATTGGCAAGAATCCCTTCTTGGATTCTTCCATGCTAAACCGTTTCATAACGGTGTCTATGTACAGGCTTTGGGATAAGCCAAGCATCTTTCTTGCTCTATCTCTATAGATGCGTATTCCTAATACATAAGATGCTTCTCCCAAATCCTTCATTGAGAAACGTGTGGACAACCATGCTTTCGTTTGCTGTAACATTCCTACGTCATTCCCAATGAGTAGAATGTCATCAACGTAAAGCACTAGAAATATTACTGCCCTCCCACTAACCTTCTTGTATACACAAGGTTCCTCCGGATTCTTCTCAAAATCAAACTCTTTGATAGTTGAGTCGAACCTAATGTTCCAACTACGGGATGCTTGCTTCAATCCATAAATGGATCGCTGGAGCTTGCAAACCTTTTGCTCACTTCCAGAAGATATGAAGCCTTCCGGCTGCGCCATGTAAATTTCTTCCTCAATATCTCCATTAAGGAAGGCGGTCTTCACATCCATTTGCCATATCTCGTAGTCGTACCACGCAGCTATGGCCAGCAAAATCCTAATGGACTTCAGCATCGCGATTGGCGAAAAAGTTTCCTCATAGTCAACGCCTTGCCTTTGAGTGTAACCTTTCGCTACCAATCTAGCTTTATAGGTCGATACCTTTCCATCCACTCCAATTTTGTTCTTATAGATCCACTTGCAGCCTATAGGAACAATTCCTTTGGGTGGATCTACCAAGGTCCATACCTTGTTGGAGTACATGGAGTCCATTTCGGATTTCATGGCAGTTAGCCAATGTCCCATGTCCGCATCCGATACGGCCTCATTGTATGTTCTTGGATCTCGTCCAAGATCAACATGATCTTCATCATTTTCGAGGAGGAATAACCTATCCGGCATTTTCCGAACTCTTTCGGATCTACGTACCGTAGGTTCAGGAGGTATATCAGTGGTTTGTTGTATTGGTTCGATTACTTGTTCTTGCGTTTGAACTTCACTTTGTGGTTCTTGAACTACTTCAAGTTCTATCATGCTGCCCTTTCTATTGGATAGAAACTCCCTTTCCAAAAAGGTGGCATTTCTTGAAACAAACGTCTTTGCTTCTTTGACATAGTAGAACTCGTATCCCATCGAGTCTTCGGGATACCCCACAAAATAGCACAAGTCGGATTTACTATCCAACTTATCTCCCACTAATCGCTTCACATAAGCGAGACAACCCCATATCCTAATATGTTTGTAATTGGGTTTCCGGGAATGCCAAAGTTCATAAGGTGTGGATTTAACTGCTTTGGTGTTAACTCTATTCAGCAAATATGCGGCAGTACGGAGTGCATGACCCCACAAGTATGCCGGTAAGTTTGTGAACCCCATCATTGATCGAACCATATCTAATAAAGTTCGATTCCGACGTTCGGATACTCCATTAAGTTGAGGAGTTCCCGGTGGAGTCCATTGGGACTGTATCCCATTTTCTTTTAGATAGTCAATGAACTCGATGCTCAAGTACTCTCCACCACGATCGGATCGCAGCTTCTTAATACTTCGTCCGAGTTGCTTTTCTACTTCATGTCTAAAATCTTTGAACCTTTCAAATGTTTCAGACTTGTACTTCATCAAGTACACATACCCATACCTAGAATAATCGTCGGTAAAGGTGGCGAAGTAGTTATATCCACCCTTCGCACTAACACTTAGTGGACCACATACGTCTGTATGGATCAAATCCAAAAGACCCTCGGCTCGTTCCATTTTCCCTTTGTAGGGTGACTTGGTCATTTTCCCTTTAAGGCAAGATTCACAAGTTTGTAGTGATTTCACGTCCTCCAAAGAGAACAATCCTTCACTGACAAAATCGTTCATCCTTCTTAAAGAGACATGACCTAATCTAGCGTGCCAAAGTTGTGCGGGGTTTTGATCTATCTCCTTACGTTTTGCTGATTTTCGCCTTAGGGGCCCCCACTACCTTCACCAACTTCGAACTTGCTGTTTGGGAAGGGAACTCTTTCCTTTATCTTCTTTTGGGAAGAACTCTTCTTTCCAAAAGTAGCAGCAATGAGAACAAACTTCTCTTTCTTAATGGTGGACTCGAAACTGACCAACATGTTCATTAACTCATCCAAGGGAGGATCTAGTTTGTTCATGTTGAAGTTCACTATGAACGATTCATAGGAACTAGGAAGAGACAACAGGATCAAATCCAACGAGAGCTCGGCCGGGAGGGTGACATCGAGATTCACTAGCTTTTCAAGGAGAGTGATCATTTTGAGACAGTGCTCGTGGACCGAAGTCCCTTCGCGCAGTCTCGCCGTGATCAACTCCTTTGTAGCAGCGTACCTCGATGCCCTAATATTCTCACTATACATGCTATCGAGATGAGCCTTTATATCGAAAGCATGCAAGTGAGACTCATATTTCCTCGCAAGCGCGGGCTCCATGGCGGCTATCATATAGCACCTAGCATGAGTGTCATCTTTGTTCCAAACTTCATAAGTTTCCTTTTCAGCATCAGTCGCTGTAGCAGGTATAGTGGCGGGAAGTCTCTCATTCAAAACATAGAGACGCCCCTCAACAGTTAGCACAAGCTTAAGACTACGCAACCAATCTAGGTAATTAGGGCCATTGAGTTTATTGTCGAGGATTGACATTATGGGATTCTTAGACATAATTATCTGAGACATATAGAGAAGAGGATTATTAGAGATTCCCGTTAAATGATTGTTACAATTAAATGTTTGGACTTATGTTATTTAATTGTTCTCCCACTAATTTTATCGAGTTCCACTTCCCTCTAGTAGACAAACGAGAAAACTGATTTTTCTTAATGGGCTTTAGGTCCAATAGACAAATATAACCCGTAGTTAATCTAGCCCGATTATATTTGCCCAAAGGTAGATCACAATCAATCATATCCACAATATGACCCTAAAATTAATTTTCCTCACACTTGATAATGACCTAAGTTAATCTCGCGAATATCAAAATCGTCGTGTGTCAAGTCTAACCTACCAATCAAAGATGCTCATAGAACTTGATTATGTCAAACTAATGCAGTCCCTAGTTAATCTAGCCGACCACGTTAATCCAACATAACCCTTTTCTAAGGCTACCTTCATCAATATGTCAATTGAATTACAGCTTACTCTACCATAGCACTCCCCGCTAACACGGCTTACTGCACTACAGCAAAGGGCTACACATAATCCAACCGTTGGCAGAAGGAAAGAAATAACTCAACAGATTGGGTTTTTCTTTATAGCTTGAAATGATTCTTAATTAAATTAAGAATGAGGGGTTTTATTAAAAGTTTTATCTCATCAGAAGGTTTGAATAGGTCTATGTGATTCCTACATCTATGTTCTCTAAAGGTATATGGAAACGCATATTGTCCTAAGAGGAACATACGACCTAACTATATAATTAATTACATTAATTAATTATCGGGTTTTCAAAATAATTATAGAACCTCAACTAGCATAAATCATTCAAATAATGTTGAGGTACTACTAATTAAGTTGAACTATAATCAATATTATATATGTGTTCTATTAATTGAAATCAATTTAACAATTTAAATTAATTAATTAATCTAACACCTATTTACTAAAATAGATGATTGTCGATCCAATTATCTAATTGGGATTAATTGAAAATAATTTTCGAAAAATTAAAATCAATTTGTTTTAAGTTTAATTTTAGAAATCTGAAATAAATTTTTTTTTTTTTTTTTTTTTATTTTCAGTGGACCGGTTCGGCCCAACCGGTCTGACCGGTTCGGACCGAAGCGGTCCGGTTCTGCCCGGTCCAGTTGACCCAAATCAGTGGGCCGGGTCAGTCGGACCAAGAACCGGTCTGACCGACCCGAATCCACGTGGATTCGGTCAACTAGATCGCACACAACCATCGAACCGGCCGGTTCGACCGGTTCGATCCGAACATTTTAAAAACCGACATTTTAAAAACAATTTCAGATCCGATTTTCCAATTTTAAACAATTTTAAAGCTGGAAAAATTCTAAACAATATTTCAAAAATATTTTAAACTTACGAAAACTCCCAATTACATAATACGACAATCACTACTTTAATAAATCGAACATGCATAAAATCATAGCATATAAATACGAACGCAATTAATTGCGCAACGAGCTCTGATACCACTGTTGGGTTTCGGGCACGTGTACGCAGCGGAAAACAAAAATTTTATGCGATTTAAACGACTTTAAAGCACATAAGCACATGCCCGACAAATTAAATCAATTAATTGCGTACCTTTGCGCTTCCAGCGAAATTAAAACAACAACATGCTTGATTACTTAATCGAAATTAAATCAATTAGCATGCTCGCGTTTAAATCAAATAATCATGCTCGCAATAATAAAACCAGTTTCATGTAGACACATAAAGTCATACAAGTTTCTTATTAAAACGAACATGCATATATTAATTTAAACGTAACCGAATCGAATGACAATAGATTCGAAACATTACCTCTTGAAGCGTGAGGTAGGCGCACTTAGCAAGTCGAGATTGCTACGGAAACCAATCCGTACAATCGGGGCAGCAGCGGTGCAGCGGCAAGAGCGGCGAGACGGCCACGGCGGCGCGTGAATCTCACGCGCAGAGAAGATGGCTAGCTGCTCTTCCCACTCCTATTGATCCAATCTGTTTGCTGATCTGAAATTACAGCCTTGCTCCGACTTCCGTATCTCCATGCGTATTTACTGGATGAATAATTCCTTCTGGACGATGGTAGATTTATGAGTCGTGAAGCTGCTGTCAAAATTTCACGTCCATCCGATCACCGGTTGATTTATGGCGAATTTTCTCGCTGGACAGCGCAGAAAATCCGAGAGCAGTTTTTCAGAATTGCCTTCTCGCATCTTCGATTCTTCAATCTTCCTCCTCTTGGATTTCACCTCGTATACTTCGATCTACTAAACACGTGGCACTAGACACGTAATAGTCAGAATAACGGAAGAAAAGAAAGAAGGAAAGGAATACCGAAAGAGATCGGCCAACGGATGGCCGATTCCGGCGATTTTCCGGCGATGATGGCGCGGTGGCCGAGGGGAGATGGCCGAGCGTGAGAGAGGGAGCGGCTAGGGTTTTTGGACGTGTTGTGTGTTTGTGCAAGACCTATAAATCATGTATTTATAGTCCCTTGCATAAAACCCTAACGGGCTTAAGTTGGACCGGGCCCAACAGCTTAAGCTCGTTAGTTTCTTCACTTGCTCGTCTCTCTCAATTCAATGATCGGAAAATCGTAACAATTACATATTCGGATTCATTATAATGTCCTCGTCATTACAAGTGCCATCTTTCATTTTCCAACTTTCCAAAAGTGGAAACCCTAGTTCAGTGCACTTTCTAAATTTGGAAACTTCCCGATTTAGAAAGTTCACTACAACTTTCGCCTATTCTTTTCCTTTTCTTATTCTCATTCATAATTCCAAATTACGAATGTTGGACCCAATCATATTGACTTCCAATCATGCAAAGATAAACCATTTTATCTCTGACCGTTTATTCAAAGATCTCATGTGCACGAGCAGTGTGACCCTCGATGGTTCAGGTGTAAGCTAGCCGTGGGCCCACAACCCTTTGTGGTCAAAACTCGTCCCCTTAGAGTTACGATTAAGATGAAACTCGTTTCACCTTAACCACCCAACGAATCAAGATTGGCGTCTAGCAACTACGCGTCATGATTCCCTAGATACAAATGAAGTGCCTGCAAGAACCTTCAGATATAGTTAACGTACAGTACGGTCCCTTCGATTCATATGTCCCGATCGAACTAGAGGCATTGGTTCATCGAGACCTCTTTATATGTTCGATGACGGTGCGATCGTTCTAAGTGTTGTAATCCTTACGTGCATGACTTAGAGAATCGAATTCTCTAATCATCACTTAGTCAGCTCTGGCCAGAGACTTAGAATGATTACAAACTTTCAGAACACACAGGACATCCAAGACTATTCTAGCGATCGAATCCCCGACTACAATGCACAGACCTCCCACTAGATTTCGGACTGCACGAACACTGGCCCTTGGGATGGTCCTCGGTGGAACTCAGGGACAGGTCACGATACAGCTGGTCCTCTAGTGAAGTCACGGTGATGTCTAGGTCATAAGGACTAATGGTGTACAACTATACCATAGATATCTCTACTCGATTATTGGGAACCACTTAGAGATTTCTAGGGTGAGGGAGTTCAGTGAACTCGTCAACTTACGAGCACCCACTTATGCATGCCGATATCACAATACCGTTTACTGATGAGATGCAGTACACATACACTAAGTGCTAGTCTTAATGGGAAAGGCCGATATCCTCATTAGTGGCGTAACCCTTCGACTAGGAACACGTTTAACAGTTATGATACTTAAGTAAATATCTCACGATCCTAACGATCAATTACTAGTACTTGTAATAACTGTAAGGACTATATCTATGCTTGTGACAAAGGGACAAAGATATAGAATGCCAATGTGTTTTATCATTAATACGAATAAAGGTTCGTTTATTACAATAATAAATACGAAAGACCACAGCCACAGGTTGGCTTGTTGGTCACCTACTCTAACAGAACATTCCCCCAACTACAGAGTCGAGCACGGTTCTCGAGTTGTCTTGTAACCCATCGTAAAATATTTGCAGTTGGCGCCACTCTTGAAGTCCGTGATTCGGCACCTCCTTACTAACTGTTTGAACCGCTCCCACGTCTCGAATAATGCTTCACCGGCTTCTTGTATGAAATTTTGAATTTCTCTCCGGATTCTCTCAGTTTTTGTTGGGGAGTTGTATGTGTTCATGAAAAGTTGTGCTAGCTGGGCCCAAGACGAGATGGAGTGCGGTGCACGAGTTTGCAACCATTCTCTGGCTACTCCTTGTAGGGAGTGCTTGAACAGGCGGAGTTGCAGTGCTTCGGATGATACTCCGTTCATCTTGTGCGAATCACACGTCTCTAGAAAGTTGACCAAGTGGAGATGTGGGTCTTCATGAGCCAATCCGCTGAATAAACCGTTGTTTTGGAGCATCGTGAGGAGTCCCGCTCGAATTTCGAAATTATTGGCTTCAATGGGGGGCTGCTGGATGCTTGATTGAAACCCATTAAGTGTTGGAACGGTGCACTCATGCAGTGCTCGTTGACGAGGTGGTGGATTAATTAGCTGGCGTTGCTCTTGCTCATTGATGATTTCCCCCACCGCGTTCGGTAGGTGCCCTTGGTCACCTCTCCCACGATTTATCTCTTCGTCCATCGTTGCCGTAGTGTTTTGGGCTAACCGTTGATTTCTCCTGGCTTGCCTAAACGTTCGCTCAATTTCGGGATCAAGAGGTAGCAAGTTCGTGTCGTGTCCTCTTCGCATAAAAAGTACCTAAAAATAAAATAATTAAATAATTAAATAAAATAAAAAAAATATGGCTGAAGTAAGAAAAATTGCTCAAATTTAATATTAGGATAAATAAATAATTTAGCCGTATTCCCCGGCAACGGCGCCAAAAACTTGTTGGGTGCTAAATACCCACACGCAAGTGCACGTATCGCAAACAAGTAGTAAAGTGGACTCGTGAGAGTCGGATGTCGATCCCACAGGGAATACGCAAATTATTTAATCCTAAGTACCAAATCCTAACAATTGCGATTTTTATCCAGCCTACGCAGGTTTGTCAAATTAATTAACTAAATAAAATAAACTAATTAAGAAAGCAATTAAACAAGAGAAAATATCAATATAAAACGTATCTAGGATTTTATCTTCCCCCTATGCGATAATTCTTCACCCAATTAATCTTCTATCATGTAAGTTACGATTCCCGATTATTAACCCAAGACACGAAATTACTCATAACCAGCTGTCGCTGTGTTATAAGCCTATTATTCATAAAAGATTCACTATATGTCTATGCAAACCTAATATAAATAAAGCATTAAATAACAAGTCTCGTAACGGCTACCTAAGGTATTATCTGTATGTCTACGATAATACATGCAATCAACACACGCATTCGGTGAAAAACTACTCGAAGGTTCTTCTATCCCTGTTCTAATTATTAAAACGATCTGTCAATCAATTCTAACAATAACAATTAGCAACATAAATTAGCTACGTTCATGCGCTAAATAAGATCAAGATAGAAGAAATAATCGAAGAATTAAACTTGCATAAAAGTAGAAAAATAGGTTCGAATTACCACATAGGGTTCCAACAAAATCCTAGAATAAAAACTTAGCTACTCATGTTCGTAACGGAAAGCATAATAAAAATACGAGAATTCATAAAAATCAGAAAAGTAAAGTAAAAAAGAAAAACTAGGATGAAGATTCGTCAAGTCTTCGTCTTCATTCTCTTCCTCCTCGATTGCTTGTAGAAAGATGAAAGATAAAAACTCAAGATAAAAGATAATAAAAGATAATTCCTAATTGTATGCTTTTGGCCTTTAAATAGGGTGCAAAAATATAATAGGGCGGGTTTCCTTGTGTAATTAAACTTCCTTCACTGCGCTACCTCGACCATCCGGACGGCCGTGTGAGATTTCCTTCTTAAATCCGGACGGCCGTCCGGTCTTCAATTCTTAAGAATTCTGGTTTTTTTCACTTTTGGCCCACTTTTTCTCCGAATTTGCAATTTTCACCCCATAAGTTGCCAATTCTTCAATTTGCACCTAAAATACAAATAACAACCATTTTAAGCACCAATTATCATTAAAACACACCAAAAGCTCCAATTAAAAGGTACAATTAAGTGTATAAATATACACTTAACAGGAAGTAAGGAGATGGGTTCAAAAGCTAAAGAATCGAAAAGCAAACAAAGTCCGGCTGAACACAGTAAACTTAGCGCTTCTCAGGAGGTAACCCGAGATTTCGTTTTTCTTTATTTTATTTTATTTTAGTTTTGTTAGTTTTAGTTTTTATTTATTTATTTTTTATTTTCTTTTTTTATTTAAAAAAAAAACATGCACACTAATAAGAAATTTTTAGTTTTCAGGGGTTAAATTGCAATTTCTGCAATTATTCACACGGTCGTGCAAGAAAAAAAAGCAGAAATCTCACACGGCCGTGTGAGATTCTCGAGGTGCTACTAGATAAAATCGGCGAGGGGCACAACCGTGCGAAAAAATAACTGAATTCTCGCACTGCCGTCTGAAAAAAAAAATAAAAAAAAAATAATAGGCTTCTGCCCAGAATTTAAGTTTCGCACGGCCGTGCGAACCTCAACAGAAGCATACTAAAGGCGAGGGTGGAGAGCAAACCGGACATGGCCAATACGACTAATTCAGGTGTATTATATCCTTAAACTCCGTGTTAATTACATTGAGGCAATGTAAATTTTAAGTTTGGGGGTGGAAAATTACTTGTTTTTATGTGCTTTAATTTTTTTAGTTTGCATGCCTTAGTTTTTTTTTTTATGTTTAGTTGTTTTGCTTTATTTATTGCTTTTGAGAAAAAGAAAAAAAAATTGTGTTGAGATAAATGCTTCGATGAATCATGATGATGAAAGATGGTTGATGTTTAATGATGAAATTGCTTCCTTTATCTTGATTGTGATTGAATTTTGGTGAGCTTTTGATTCAAAGTGTCGTAGGAAGGAGTCATTTTTAGGAATCACGAATTATGCCTTGCTTTGGTTGAAAGTTTTGTGTTTTAAAACGTGGAATTAATTTATGCTATATCATATGCTATTCGGTTTTAGAACTTGCCTTAGGAATTTACTGTTAGAGTAGGTGACCAACAAGCCAACTTGTGGCTGTGGTCTTTCGTATTTATTATGGTAATAAACGAACATTTATTCGTATTAATGATAAAAAACCTTGGCATTCTATATCTTTGTCCCTTTGTCACAAGCATAGATATAGTCCTTACAGTTATTACAAGTACTAGTAATTGATCGTTAGGATCGTGAGATATTTACTTAAGTATTATAACTGTTGAACGTGTTCCTAGTCGAAGGGTTACGCCACCAATGAGGATATCGGCCTTTCCCATTAGAAGACTAGCACTTAGTGTATGTGTACTGCATCTCATCAGTAAACGGTATTGTGATATCGGCATGCATAAGTGGGTGCTCGTAAGTTGACGAGTTCACTGAACTCCCTCACCCTAGAAATCTCTAAGTGGTTCCCAATAATCGAGTAGAGATATCTATGGTATAGTTGTACACCATTAGTCCTTATGACCTAGACATCACCGTGACTTCACTAGAGGACCAGCTGTATCGTGACCTGTCCCTGAGTTCCACCGAGGACCATCCCAAGGGCCAGTGTTCGTGCAGTCCGAAATCTAGTGGGAGGTCTGTGCATTGTAGTCGGGGATTCGATCGCTAGAATAGTCTTGGATGTCCTGTGTGTTCTGAAAGTTTGTAATCATTCTAAGTCTCTGGCCAGAGCTGACTAAAGTGATGATTAGAGAATTCGATTCTCTAAGTCATGCACGTAAGGATTACAACACTTGGAACGATCGCACCGTCATCGAACATATAAAGAGGTCTCGATGAACCAATGCCTCTAGTTCGATCGGGACATATGAATCGAAGGGACCGTACTGTACGTTAACTATATCTGAAGGTTCTTGCAGGCACTTCATTTGTATCTAGGGAATCATGATGCGTAGTTGCTGTTGGGTTTCGGGCACGCGTACGCAGCGGAAAACAAAAATTTTATGCGAATTAAACAACTTTAAAACACATAAGCACATGCCCGATAATTAAATCAATTAATTGCGTACCTTTGCGCTTCCAGCGAAATTAAAAACAACATACATTGCGTACCTTTGCGCTTCCAGCGAAATTAAAACAACATACATGCTTAATTACTTAATCGAAATTAAATCAATTAGCATGCTCGCGTTTAAATCAAATAATCATGCTCGCAATAATAAAACCAATTTCATGTAGTCATATAAAATCATACAAGTTTCTTATTAAAACGAACATGCATATATTAATTTAAACTTAACTGAATCGAATGACAATTGATTCGAAACATTACCTCTTGAAGCGTGAGGTAGGCGCACTAAGCAAAGCTAGATTGCCACGGAAACCAATCCGTGCAATCCGGGGCAGCAACGGCGATGATCCGAGCTACGGCAGCGCATGTGATTCACGCGCAGAGAAGATGGCTAGCTGCTCTTCCCACTCCTATTGATCCAACCTGTTTGCTGATCTGAAATTACAGCCTTGCTCCGACTTCAGTATCTCCATGCGTATTTGCTGGATGAACAATTCCTTCTGGAAGATGGTAGATTTATGAGTCGTGAAGCTGCTGTCAAAATTTCACGTCCATCGGATGACCGGTTGATTTATGGCGAATTTTCTCGCTGGGCAGCGCAGAAATTCCGAGAGCAGTTTTTCGGAATTGCCTTCTCGCATCTTCGATTCTTCGATCTTCCTCCTCTTGGATTTCACCTCGTATACTTCGATCTACTAAACACGTGGCACTAGACACGTAATAGTCAGAATAACGGAAGAAAAGAAAGAAGGAAAGGAATACCGAAAGAGATCGGCCAACGGATGGCCGATTCCGGCGATTTTCCGGCGACGATGGCGCGGTGGCCGAGGGGAGATGGCCGAGCGTGAGAGAGGGAGCGGCTAGGGTTTTTGGACGTGTTGTGTATTTGTGCAAGGCCTATAAATCATGTATTTATAGTCCCTTGCATAAAACCCTAACGGGCTTAAGTTGGACCGGGCCCAACAGCTTAAGCTCGTTAGTTCCTTCACTTGCTTGTCTCTCTCAATTCAATGATCGGAAAATCGTAACAATTACATATTCGGATTCATTATAATGTCCTCGTCATTACGAGTGCCATCTTTCATTTTCCAACTTTCCAAAAGTGGAAACCCTAGTTCAGTGCACTTTCTAAATTTGGAAACTTCCCGATTTAGAAAGTTCACTACAACTTTCGCCTATTCTTTTCCTTTTCTTGTTCTCATTCATAATTCCAAATTACGAATGTTGGACCCAATCATATTGACTTCCAATCATGCAAAGATAAACCATTTTATCTCTGACCGTTTATTCAAAGATCTCATGTGCACGAGCAGTGTGACCCTCGATGGTTCAGGTGTAAGCTAGCCGTGGGCCCACAACCCTTTGTGGTCAAAACTCGTCCCCTTAGAGTTACGATTAAGATGAAACTCGTTTCACTTTAATCACCCAACGAATCAAGATTGGCGTCTAGCAACTACGCGTCATGATTCCCTAGATACAAATGAAGTGCCTGCAAGAACCTTCAGATATAGTTAACGTACAGTACGGTCCCTTCGATTCATATGTCCCGATCGAACTAGAGGCATTGGTTCATCGAGACCTCTTTATATGTTCGATGACGGTGCGATCGTTCTAAGTGTTGTAATCCTTACGTGCATGACTTAGAGAATCGAATTCTCTAATCATCACTTAGTCAGCTCTGGCCAGAGACTTAAAATGATTACAAACTTTCAGAACACACAGGACATCCAAGACTATTCTAGCGATCGAATCCCCGACTACAATGCACAGACCTCCCACTAGATTTCGGACTGCACGAACACTGGCCCTTGGGATGGTCCTCGGTGGAACTCAGAGACAGGTCACGATACAGCTGGTCCTCTAGTGAAGTCACGGTGATGTCTAGGTCATAAGGACTAATGGTGTACAACTATACCATAGATATCTCTACTCGATTATTGGGAACCACTTAGAGATTTCTAGGGTGAGGGAGTTCAGTGAACTCGTCAACTTACGAGCACCCACTTATGCATGCCGATATCACAATACCGTTTACTGATGAGATGCAGTACACATACACTAAGTGCTAGTCTTAATGGGAAAGGCCGATATCCTCATTAGTGGCGTAACCCTTTGACTAGGAACACGTTTAACAGTTATAATACTTAAGTAAATATCTCACGATCCTAACGATCAATTACTAGTACTTGTAATAACTGTAAGGACTATATCTATGCTTGTGACAAAGGGACAAAGATATAGAATGCCAATGTGTTTTATCATTAATACGAATAAAGGTTCGTTTATTACAATAATAAATACGAAAGACCACAGCCACAGGTTGGCTTGTTGGTCACCTACTCTAACAATCTCCCACTTGACCTAAAGCCAACTACCCATAAACCGCAATCCCATCGACTCTCGATGTTTCTCATGGACCGATCTTGGTAAAGGCTTCGTGAAGGGGTCTGCAACGTTCTCTTCCGAGGTGACTCGTTCTACCTTAACTTCACCTCTATCAATGATCTCTTGGATCATATGATACTTTCTCAGAATATGCTTCAACTTCTGATGAGATCACGGCTCCTTAGCTTGCGCCAAGGCTCCGGTGTTATCACAGTACAACGGTACTGGATCACTAGCATTAGGAATGACACCCAACTCTTGGATGAACTTCCTTATCCAAGTCCCATCTTTTGCAGTTTCGGACGCTGCAATGTATTCCGCTTCGGTAGTGGAATCGGCCGTTGTGCTTTGCTTGGAACTCTTCCAACACACGGCACCACCATTAAGCGTGAATATAAATCCAGAATTTGACTTTGAGTCGTCCACATCCGATTGAAAACTAGAGTCAGTAAAACCCTCTAATTTCAACTCGGCACCCCCATAGACCAAAAATATATCCTTAGTTCTTCGCAAGTACTTGAGAATATCTTTCACGGCTTTCCTGTGAGCCGGGCCGGGGTTAGACTGATATCTGCTTGTGACACTCACAGCATACGCAATATCGGGTCTCGTACATAGCATGCCATACATTATGCTTCCTATGGCAGAAGCATAAGGCGTCCTTTTCATCTCCTCGATTTCACTAGGTGTTTGCGGACACATAGATTTCGAGAGACGAACCCCATGGGACATTGGCAAGAATCCCTTCTTGGATTCTTCCATGCTAAACCGTTTCATAACGGTGTCTATGTACAGGCTTTGGGATAAACCAAGCATCTTTCTCGCTCTATCTCTATAGATGCGTATTCCTAATACATAAGATGCTTCTCCCAAATTCTTCATTGAGAAACGTGTGGACAACCATGCTTTCGTTTGCTGCAACATTCCTACGTCATTCCCAATGAGTAGAATGTCATCAACGTAAAGCACTAAAAATATCACTGCCCTCCCACTAACCTTCTTGTATACACAAGGTTCCTCCGGATTCTTCTCAAAATCAAACTCTTTGATAGTTGAGTCGAACCTAATGTTCCAACTTCGGGATGCTTGTTTCAATCCATAAATGGATCGCTGGAGCTTGCAAACCTTTTGCTCACTTCCAGAAGATATGAAGCCTTCCGGCTGTGCCATGTAAATTTCTTCCTCAATGTCTCCATTAAGGAAGGCGGTCTTCACATCCATTTGCCATATCTCGTAGTCGTACCACGCAGCTATGGCCAGCAAAATCCTAATGGACTTCAGCATCGTGACTGGCGAAAAAGTTTCCTCATAGTCAACACCTTGCCTTTCAGTGTATCCTTTTGCTACCAATCTAGCTTTATAGGTCGATACCTTTCCATCCACTCCAATTTTCTTCTTATAGATCCACTTGCAGCCTATAGAAACAATTCCTTTGGGTGGATCTACCAAGGTCCATACCTTGTTGGAGTACATGGAGTCCATTTCGGATTTCATGGCAGTTAGCCAATGTCCCATGTCCGCATCCGATACGGCCTCATTGTATGTTCTTGGATCTTGTCCAAGATCAACATGATCTTCATCATTTTCGAGGAGGAATAACCTATCCGGCATTTTCCGAACTCTTTCGGATCTACGTACCGTAGGTTCAGGAGGTATATTAGTGTATTGTTGTATTGGTTCGATTGCTTGTTCTTGCGCTTGAACTTCACTTTGTGGTTTTTGAACTACTTCAAGTTCTATCATGCTGCCTTTTCTATCGGATAGAAACTCCCTTTCCAAAAAGGTGGCATTTCTTGAAACAAACGTCTTTGCTTCCTTGACATAGTAGAACTCGTATCCCATCGAGTCTTCGGGATACCCCACAAAATAGCACAAGTCGGATTTACTATCCAACTTATCTCCCACTAACCGCTTCACATAAGCGGGACAACCCCATATCCTAATATGTTTGTAGTTGGGTTTCCGGGAATGCCAAAATTCATAAGGTGTGGATTTAACTGCTTTGGTGTTAACTCTATTCAGCAAATACGCGGCAGTACGAAGTGCATGACCCCACAAGTATGCCGGTAAGTTCGTGAACCCCATCATTGATCGAACCATATCTAATAAAGTTCGATTCCGACGTTCGGATACTCCATTAAGTTGAGGAGTTCCCGGTGGAGTCCATTGAGACTGTATCCCATTTTCTTTTAGATAGTCAATGAACTCGATGCTCAAGTATTCTCCACCACGATCGGATCGCAGCTTCTTAATACTTCGTCCGAGTTGCTTTTCTACTTCGTGTCTAAAATCTTTGAACTTTTCAAATGTTTCAGACTTGTACTTCATCAAGTACACATACCCATACCTAGAATAATCGTCGGTAAAGGTAGCGAAGTAGTTATATCCACCCTTCGCTCTAACACTTAGTGGACCACATACGTCTGTATGGATCAAATCCAAAAGACCCTCGGCTCGTTCCATTTTCCCTTTGTAGGGTGACTTGGTCATTTTCCCTTTAAGGCAAGATTCACAAGTTTGTAGTGATTTCACGTCCTCCAAAGAGAACAATCCTTCACTAACAAAATCTTTCATCCTTCTTAAAGAAACATGACCTAATCTAGCGTGCCAAAGTTGAGTGGGGTTTTGATCTATCTCCTTACGTTTTGCTGATTTTCGCCTTAAGGGCCCCCACTACCTTCACCCACTTCGAACTTGCTGTTTGGGAAGGGAACTCTTTCCTTTATCTTCTTTTGGGAAGAACTCTTCTTTCCAAAAGTAGCAGCAATGAGAAAAAACTTCTCTTTCTTAATGGTGGACTCGAAACTGACCAACATGTTCATTAACTCATCCAAGGGAGGATCTAGTTTGTTCATGTTGAAGTTCACTATGAACGATTCATAGGAACTAGGAAGAGACAACAGGATCAAATCCAACGAGAGCTCGGCCGGGAGGGTGACATCAAGATTCACTAGCTTTTCAAGGAGAGTGATCATTTTGAGACAGTGCTCGTGGACCGAAGTCCCTTCGCGCAGTCTCGCTGTGATCAACTCCTTTGTAGCAGCGTACCTCGATGCCCTAATATTCTCACTATACATGCTATCGAGATGAGCCTTTATATCGAAAGCATGCAAGTGAGACTCATATTTCCTCGCAAGCGCGGGCTCCATGGCGGCTATCATATAGCACCTAGCATGAGTGTCATCTTTCTTCCAAACTTCATAAGTTTCCTTTTCAGCATCAGTCGTTGTGGCAGGTATAGTGGCGGGAAGTCTCTCGTTCAAAACATAGAGACGCCCCTCAACGGTTAGCACACGCTTAAGACTACGCAACCAATCTAGGTAATTAGGGCCATTGAGTTTATTGTCGAGGATTGACATTATGGGATTCTTAGACATGATTATCTGAGAGTTATAGAGAAGAGGATTATTAGAGATTCGCGTTAAATGATTGTTACAATTAAATATTTGGACTTATGTTATTTAATTGTTCTCCCACTAATTTTATCGAGTTCCACTTCCCTCTAGTAGACAAACGAGAAAACTGATTTTTCTTAATGGGCTTTAGGTCCAATAGACAAATATAACCCGTAGTTAATCTAGCCCGATTATATTTGCCCAAAGGTAGATCACAATCAATCATATCCACAATATGACCCTAAATTAATTTTCCTCACACTTGATAATGACCTAAGTTAATCTCGCGAATATCAAAATCGTCGTGTGTCAAGTCTAGCCTACCAATCAAAGATGCTCATAGAACTCGACTATGCCAAACTAATGCAGTCCCTAGTTAATCTAGCCGACCACGTTAATTCAACATAACCCTTTTCTATGGCTACCTTCATCGTTATGTCAATTGAATTACAGCTTACTCTACCATAGCACTCCCCGCTAACACGGCTTACTGCACTATAGTAAAGGGCTACACATAATCCAACCGTTGGCAGAAGGAAAGAAATAACTCAACAGATTGGGTTTTTCTTTATAGCTTGAAATGATTCTCAATTGAATTAAGAATGAGGGATTTTATTAAAATGTTTTATCTCATCAGAAGGTTTTGGATCGGTCTATGTGATTCCTACATCTATGTTCTCTAAAGGTATATGGAAGCGCATATTGTCCTAAGAGGAACATACGACCTAATTTCATAATTAATTACATTAATTAATTATCGAGTTTTCAAAATAATTATAGAACCTCAACTAGCATAAATCATTCAAATAATGTTGAGGCACTATTAATTAAGTTGAACTATAATCAATATTATATATGTGTTCCATTAATTGAAATCAATTTAACAATTTAAATTAATTAATTAATCTAACACCTATTTACTAAAATAGATGATTGTCGATCCAATTATCTAATTGGGATTAATTGAAAATAATTTTCCAAAAATTAAAATCAATTTGTTTTAAGTTTAATTTTAGAAATCTGAAATAAAAATATTTTTTATTTTTTATTTTTTTTTTCAGTGGACCGGTTCGGCCCAACCGGTCTGACCGGTTCGGACCGAAGCGGTCCGGTTCTGCCCGGTCCAGCTGACCCAAATCAGTGGGCCGGGTCAGTCGGACCGAGAACCGGTCTGACCGACCCGAATCCACGTGGATTCGGTCAACTAAATCGTGCACAACCATCGAACCGGCCGGTTCGACCGGTTCGATCCGAACAATTAAAAACCGACATTTTTAAAACAATTTCAGATCCGATTTTCCAATTTTAAACAATTTTAAAGCTGGAAAAATTCTAAACAATATTTCAAAAATATTTTAAACTTACGAAAACTCCCAATTACATAATACGACAATCGCTACTTTAATAAATCGAACATGCATAAATCATAGAATATTATACAACGCAATTAATTACGCAACGAGCTCTGATACCACTGTTGGGTTTCGGGCACGCGTACGCAGCGGAAAACAAAAATTTTATGCGAATTAAACAACTTTAAAACACATAAGCACATGCCCGATAATTAAATCAATTAATTGCGTACCTTTGCGCTTCCAGCGAAATTAAAAACAACATACATTGCGTACCTTTGCGCTTCCAGCGAAATTAAAACAACATACATGCTTAATTACTTAATCGAAATTAAATCAATTAGCATGCTCGCGTTTAAATCAAATAATCATGCTCGCAATAATAAAACCAATTTCATGTAGTCATATAAAATCATACAAGTTTCTTATTAAAACGAACATGCATATATTAATTTAAACTTAACTGAATCGAATGACAATTGATTCGAAACATTACCTCTTGAAGCGTGAGGTAGGCGCACTAAGCAAAGCTAGATTGCCACGGAAACCAATCCGTGCAATCCGGGGCAGCAACGGCGATGATCCGAGCTACGGCAGCGCATGTGATTCACGCGCAGAGAAGATGGCTAGCTGCTCTTCCCACTCCTATTGATCCAACCTGTTTGCTGATCTGAAATTACAGCCTTGCTCCGACTTCAGTATCTCCATGCGTATTTGCTGGATGAACAATTCCTTCTGGAAGATGGTAGATTTATGAGTCGTGAAGCTGCTGTCAAAATTTCACGTCCATCGGATGACCGGTTGATTTATGGCGAATTTTCTCGCTGGGCAGCGCAGAAATTCCGAGAGCAGTTTTTCGGAATTGCCTTCTCGCATCTTCGATTCTTCGATCTTCCTCCTCTTGGATTTCACCTCGTATACTTCGATCTACTAAACACGTGGCACTAGACACGTAATAGTCAGAATAACGGAAGAAAAGAAAGAAGGAAAGGAATACCGAAAGAGATCGGCCAACGGATGGCCGATTCCGGCGATTTTCCGGCGACGATGGCGCGGTGGCCGAGGGGAGATGGCCGAGCGTGAGAGAGGGAGCGGCTAGGGTTTTTGGACGTGTTGTGTATTTGTGCAAGGCCTATAAATCATGTATTTATAGTCCCTTGCATAAAACCCTAACGGGCTTAAGTTGGACCGGGCCCAACAGCTTAAGCTCGTTAGTTCCTTCACTTGCTTGTCTCTCTCAATTCAATGATCGGAAAATCGTAACAATTACATATTCGGATTCATTATAATGTCCTCGTCATTACGAGTGCCATCTTTCATTTTCCAACTTTCCAAAAGTGGAAACCCTAGTTCAGTGCACTTTCTAAATTTGGAAACTTCCCGATTTAGAAAGTTCACTACAACTTTCGCCTATTCTTTTCCTTTTCTTGTTCTCATTCATAATTCCAAATTACGAATGTTGGACCCAATCATATTGACTTCCAATCATGCAAAGATAAACCATTTTATCTCTGACCGTTTATTCAAAGATCTCATGTGCACGAGCAGTGTGACCCTCGATGGTTCAGGTGTAAGCTAGCCGTGGGCCCACAACCCTTTGTGGTCAAAACTCGTCCCCTTAGAGTTACGATTAAGATGAAACTCGTTTCACTTTAATCACCCAACGAATCAAGATTGGCGTCTAGCAACTACGCGTCATGATTCCCTAGATACAAATGAAGTGCCTGCAAGAACCTTCAGATATAGTTAACGTACAGTACGGTCCCTTCGATTCATATGTCCCGATCGAACTAGAGGCATTGGTTCATCGAGACCTCTTTATATGTTCGATGACGGTGCGATCGTTCTAAGTGTTGTAATCCTTACGTGCATGACTTAGAGAATCGAATTCTCTAATCATCACTTAGTCAGCTCTGGCCAGAGACTTAAAATGATTACAAACTTTCAGAACACACAGGACATCCAAGACTATTCTAGCGATCGAATCCCCGACTACAATGCACAGACCTCCCACTAGATTTCGGACTGCACGAACACTGGCCCTTGGGATGGTCCTCGGTGGAACTCAGAGACAGGTCACGATACAGCTGGTCCTCTAGTGAAGTCACGGTGATGTCTAGGTCATAAGGACTAATGGTGTACAACTATACCATAGATATCTCTACTCGATTATTGGGAACCACTTAGAGATTTCTAGGGTGAGGGAGTTCAGTGAACTCGTCAACTTACGAGCACCCACTTATGCATGCCGATATCACAATACCGTTTACTGATGAGATGCAGTACACATACACTAAGTGCTAGTCTTAATGGGAAAGGCCGATATCCTCATTAGTGGCGTAACCCTTTGACTAGGAACACGTTTAACAGTTATAATACTTAAGTAAATATCTCACGATCCTAACGATCAATTACTAGTACTTGTAATAACTGTAAGGACTATATCTATGCTTGTGACAAAGGGACAAAGATATAGAATGCCAATGTGTTTTATCATTAATACGAATAAAGGTTCGTTTATTACAATAATAAATACGAAAGACCACAGCCACAGGTTGGCTTGTTGGTCACCTACTCTAACAGTTGCTAGACGCCAATCTTGATTCGTTGGGTGATTAAGGTGAAACGAGTTTCATCTTAATCGTAACTCTAAGGGGACGAGTTTTGACCACAAAGGGTTGTGGGCCCACGGCTAGCTTACACCTGAACCATCGAGGGTCACACTGCTCGTGCACATGAGATCTTTCAATAAACGGTCAAAGGTAAAATATGTTTATCTTTGCATGATTGGAAGTCAATATGATTGGGTCCAACATTCATAATTTGGAATTATGAATGAGAATAAGAAAAGGAAAAGAATAGGCGAACGTATTAGTGAACCTTCTAAATCGGGAAGTTTCCGAATTTAGAAAGTGCACTGAATTAAGGTTTCCACTTTTGGAAAGTTGGAAATCGAGAGTTGGCACTCGTAATGACGAGGACATTATAATGATTCCGAAAATGTAATCGTTACAGTTTTCCGATCATCGAATTGAGAGAGATGAGCAAGTAAAAGAACTAACGAACTTAAGCTGTTGGGCCCGGTCCAACTTAAGCCCGTTAGGGTTTTATGAAAGACATATAAATACTTGATTTATAGGTCTTGCACACATACAATTAAGAGAACACACGTTCATAACCCTAGCCGCTGCCTCTCTCGATCAGCCACCCTCTCCCACGGCCACCACCACCGCGCCGTCGCCGGAAATTCGCCGGAATCGGCCACCCGTTGGCCGATCTCTTTTGGTATTCCTTTCCTTCTTTCTTTTCTTCCGTTATTCTGACTATTACGTGTCTAGTGCCACGTGTTTAGTAGATCGAAGTATACGAGGTGAAATCCAAGAGGAGGAAGATCGAGGAATCGAAGATGCGAGAAGGCAATTCCGAAAAACTGCTCTCGGATTTTCTGCGCTGCCCAGCGAGAAAATTTGCCATAAATCAACCGGTCATCCGATGGACGTGAAATTTTGACAGAAGCTTCACAACTCATAAATCTACCATCTTCCAGAAGGAATTGTTTATCCAGTAAATACGCATGGAGATACTGAAGTCGGAGCAAGGCTGTAATTTCAGATCAGCAAACAGGTTGGATCAATAGGAGTGGAAGAGCAGCTAGCCATCTTCTCTGCGCGTGAATCACATGCGCCGCCGTAGCTCGGATCATCGCCGTCGCTGCATTGCCGTTGCTGCCCCGGATTGCACGGATTGGTTTCCGTAGCAATCTCGTCTTGCTTAGCGCTCCTACCTCACGCTTCAAGAGGTAAACCTTTCGAATCAATCATTGATGAATTCGATTATGTTTAAATTAAATAAGTATGTTCGTTCTTGTATGATTTTATGTGGCTACATGAAATTGATTTATATATTACGAGCATGTTATTTGATTTAAACGCGAGCATGCTAATTGATTTAAATTCGGTTAAATAATTTAGCATGTACGTTGTTTTTAATTTCGCTGGAAGCGCAAAGGTACGCAATTAATTGATTAATATTATCGGGCATGTGCTTATGTGTTTTAAAGTCGTTTAAATCGCATAAAATTTTTGTTTTCCGCTGCGTACGCGTGCCTGAAACTCAACAGTTGTATCAGAGCTCGTTGCGTAATTAATTGCGTTGTATAATATGCTATGATTTTATGCATGTTCGATTTATTAAAGTAGTGATTGTTGTATTATGTAATTGGGAGTTTTCGTAAGTTTAAAATATTTTCGAAATATTGTTTAGATTTTTTCCAGCTTTAAAATTGTTTAAAATTGGAAAATCGGATCTGAAATTGTTTTAAAAATGTCGGATTTTTAATTGTTCGGATCGAACCGGTCGAACCGGCCGGTTCGATGGTTGTGCACGATTTAGTTGACCGAATCCACGTGGATTCGGGTCGGTCAGACCGGTTCTCGGTCCGACTGACCCGGCCCACTGATTTGGGTCAATTGGACCGGGCAGAACCGGACCGTTTCGGTCCGAACCGGTCAGACCAGTCGGCCGAACCGGTTCACTGAAAATAAAAAAAAAAAAAAAAAAAAAAAAAATTATTTCAGATTTCTAAAATTAAACTTAAAACTAATTGATTTTAATTTTTGGAAAATTATTTTCAATTAATCCCAATTAGATAATTGGATCGACAATCATCTATTTTAGTAAATAGGTGTTAGATTAATTAAATTGATTTAAATTGTTAAATTGATTTCAATTAATAGAACACATATATAATATTGATTATAAGTTCAACTTAATTAATAGTACCTCAACATTATTTGATTGATTTATGCAAGTTGAGGTTCTATAATTATTTTGAAAAACCCGATAATTAATTAATGTAATTAATTATACAATTAGGTCGTATGTTCCTCTTAGGACAATATGCGTTTCCATATACCATTAGAGAACATAGATGTAGGAATCACATAGACCAATCCGAACCTTCTGATGAGATAAAACATTTTAATAAAAATCCCTCATTCTTAATTTAATTAAGAATCATTTCAAGCTATAAAGATCTGTTGAGTTATTTCTTTCCTTCTGCCAACGTTTGGATTATGTGTAGCCCTTTACTATAGTGCAGTAAGCCGTGTTAGCGGGGAGTGCTATGGTAGAGTAAGCTGTAATTCAATTGACATAGTGATGAAGGTAGCCGTAGAAAAGGGTTATGTTGAATTAACGTGGTCGGCTAGATTAACTAGGGACTGCATTAGTTTGGCATAATCAAGTTCTATGAGCATCTTTGATTGGTAGGTTAGACTTGACACACGACGATTTTGATATTCGCGAGATTAACTTAGGTCATTATCAAGTGTGAGGAAAATTAATTTAGGGTCATATTGTGGATATGATTGATTGTGATCTACCTTTGGGCAAATATAATCGGGCTAGATTAACTACGGGTTATATTTGTCTATTGGACCTAAAGCCCATTAAGAAAAATCAGTTTTCTCGTTTGTCTACTAGAGGGAAGTGGAACTCGATAAAATTAGTGGGAGAACAATTAAATAACATAAGTCCAAACATTTAATTGTAACAATCATTTAACGCAAATCACTAATAATCCTCTTCTCTATATGTCTCAGATAATCATGTCTAAGAATCCCATAATGTCAATCCTCGACAATAAACTCAATGGCCCTAATTACCTAGATTGGTTGCGTAGTCTTAAGCTTGTGCTAACCGTTGAGGGGCGTCTCTATGTTTTGAACGAGAGACTTCCCGCCACTATACCTGCCACATCGACTGATGCTGAAAAGGAAACTTATGAAGCATGGAAGAAAGATGACACACATGCTAGGTGCTATATGATAGCCGCCATGGAGCCCGCGCTTGCGAGGAAATATGAGTCTCACATGCACGCTTTCGATATAAAGGCTCATCTCGATAGCATGCATAGTGAGAATATTAGGGCATCGAGGTACGCTGCTACAAAGGAGTTGATCACAGTGAGACTGCGCGAAGGGACTTCGGTCCACGAGCACTGTCTCAAAATGATCACTCTCCTTGAAAAGCTAGTGCATCTCGATGTCACCCTCCTGGCCGAGCTCTCGTTGGATTTGATCATGTTGTCTCTTCCTAGTTCCTATGAATTGTTCATAGTGAACTTCAACATGAACAAACTAGATCCTCCCTTGAATTAGTTAATGAACATGTTGGTCAGTTTCGAGTCCACCATTAAGAAAGAGAAGTCTGTTCTCATTGCTGTTACTTCTGGAAAGAATAGTTCTCCCCAAAAGAAGAGAAAGGAAAGAGTTCCCTTTCCAAACAGCAAGTTCGAAGTGGGTGAAGGTAGTGGGGGCCCCTAAGGCGAAATTCAGCAAAACGTAGTGACATATTAATGATAAAGAACTTTGGCATTCCCGGAAACCCAACTACAAACATATTAGGATATGGGGTTTTCCCGCTTATGTGAAGCGATTAGTGGGAGATAAGTTGGATAGTAAATCAGACCTGTGCTATTTTGTGGGGTATCCCGAAGATTCAATGGGATACGAATTCTATTATGTCAAGGAAGCAAAGACGTTTGTTTCAAGAAATGCCACCTTTTTGGAAAGGGAGTTTCTATCCGATAGAAAAGGCAGCATGATAGAACTTGAAGTAGTTCAAGAACCACAAAGTGAAGTTCAAGCGCAAGAACAAGTAATCGAACCAATACAACAATCCACTAATATACCTCCTGAACCTACGGTACGTAGATCCGAAAGAGTTCGGAAATTGCCGGATAGGTTATTCCTCCTCGAAAATGATGAAGATCATGTTGATCTTGGACGAGATCCAAGAACATACAATGAGGCCGTATCGGATGCGGACATGGGACATTGGCTAACTGCCATGAAATCCGAAATGGACTCCATGTACTCCAACAAGGTATGGACCTTGGTAGATCCACCCAAAGGAATAGTTCCTATAGGCTGCAAGTGGATCTATAAGAAGAAAATTGGAGTGGATGGAAAGGTATCGACCTATAAAGCTAGATTGGTAGCGAAAGGATATACTCAAAGGCAAGGTGTTGACTATGAGGAAACCTTTTCGCCAGTCACGATGCTGAAGTCCATTAGGATTTTGCTGGCCATAGCTGCGTGGTACGACTACGAGATATGGCAAATGGATGTGAAGACCGCCTTCCTTAATGGAGATATTGAGGAAGAAATTTACATGGCGCAGCCGGAAGGCTTCATATCTTCTGGAAGTGAGCAAAAGATTTGCAAGCTCCAGCGATCCATTTATGGATTGAAACAAGCATCCCGAAGTTGGAACATTAGGTTCGACTCAACTATCAAAGAGTTTGATTTTGAGAAGAATCCGGAGGAACCTTGTGTATACAAGAAGGTTAGTGGGAGGGCAGTGATATTTTTAGTGCTTTACGTTGACGACATTCTACTCATTGGGAATGACGTAGGAATGTTGCAGCAAACGAAAGCATGGTTGTCCACACGTTTCTCAATGAAGGATTTGGGAGAAGCATCTTATGTATTAGGAATACGCATCTATAGAGATAGAGCGAGAAATATGCTTGGTTTATCCCAAAGCCTGTACATAGACACCGTTATGAAACGGTTTAGCATGGAAGAATCCAAGAAAGGATTCTTGCCAATGTCCCATGGGGTTCGTCTATCGAAATCTATGTGTCCGCAAACACCTAGTGAAATCGAGGAGATGAAAAGGACGCCCTATGCTTCTGCCATAGGAAGCATAATGTATGGCATGCTATGTACAAGACCCGATATTGCGTATGCTGTGAGTGTCACAAGCAGATATCAGTCTAACCCCGGCCCGGCTCACTGGAAAGCCGTGAAAGACATCCTCAAGTACTTGCGAAGAACTAAGGATATATTTTAGGTCTATGGGGGTGCCGAGTTGAAATTAGAGGGTTTTACTGACTCTAGTTTTCAATCGGATGTGGACGACTCAAAGTCGAATTCCGGATTTATATTCACGCTTAATGGTGGTGCCGTGTATTGGAAGAGTTCCAAGCAAAGCACGACGGCCGATTCCACTACCGAAGCGGAATACATTGCAGCATCCGAGGCTGCAAAGGATGGGACTTGGATAAGGAAGTTCATCCAAGAGTTGGGTGTCGTTCCTTGTGCTAGTGATCCAGTACCGTTGTACTGTGATAACACCGGAGCCTTGGCGCAAGCTAGGGAGCCGAGATCTTATCAGAAGTCGAAGCATATTCTGAGAAAGTATCATGTGATCCGAGATATCATTGATAGAGGTGAAGTTAAAGTAGAACGAGTCACCTCGGAAGAGAACGTTGCAGACCCCTTTACGAAGCCTTTACCGAGATCGGTCCATGAGAAACATCGAGAGTCGATGGGATTGCGATTCATGGGTAGTTGGCTTTAGGTCAAGTGGGAGATTGTTAGAGTAGGTGACCAACAAGCCAACTTGTGGCTGTGGTCTTTCGTATTTATTATGGTAATAAACGAACATTTATTCGTATTAATGATAAAAAACCTTGGCATTCTATATCTTTGTCCCTTTGTCACAAGCATAAATATAGTCCTTACAGTTATTACAAGTACTAGTAATTGATCGTTAGGATCGTGAGATATTTACTTAAGTATTATAACTGTTAAACGTGTTCCTAGTCGAAGGGTTACGCCACCAATGAGGATATCGGCCTTTCCCATTAGAAGACTAGCACTTAGTGTACGTGTACTGCATCTCATCAGTAAACGGTATTGTGATATCGGCATGCATAAGTGGGTGCTCGTAAGTTGACGAGTTCACTGAACTCCCTCACCCTAGAAATCTCTAAGTGGTTCCCAATAATCGAGTAGAGATATCTATGGTATAGTTGTACACCATTAGTCCTTATGACCTAGACATCACCGTGACTTCACTAGAGGACCAGCTGTATCGTGACCTGTCCCTGAGTTCCACCGAGGACCATCCCAAGGGCCAGTGTTCGTGCAGTCCGAAATCTAGTGGGAGGTCTGTGCATTGTAGTCGGGGATTCGATCGCTAGAATAGTCTTGGATGTCCTGTGTGTTCTGAAAGTTTGTAATCATTCTAAGTCTCTGGCCAGAGCTGACTAAAGTGATGATTAGAGAATTCGATTCTCTAAGTCATGCACGTAAGGATTACAACACTTGGAACGATCGCACCGTCATCGAACATATAAAGAGGTCTCGATGAACCAATGCCTCTAGTTCGATCGGGACATATGAATCGAAGGGACCGTACTGTACGTTAACTATATCTGAAGGTTCTTGCAGGCACTTCATTTGTATCTAGGGAATCATGATGCGTAGTTGCTAGACGCCAATCTTGATTCGTTGGGTGATTAAGGTGAAACGAGTTTCATCTTAATCGTAACTCTAAGGGGACGAGTTTTGACCACAAAGGGTTGTGGGCCCACGGCTAGCTTACACCTGAACCATCGAGGGTCACACTGCTCGTGCACATGAGATCTTTCAATAAACGGTCAAAGGTAAAATATGTTTATCTTTGCATGATTGGAAGTCAATATGATTGGGTCCAACATTCATAATTTGGAATTATGAATGAGAATAAGAAAAGGAAAAGAATAGGCGAACGTATTAGTGAACCTTCTAAATCGGGAAGTTTCCGAATTTAGAAAGTGCACTGAATTAAGGTTTCCACTTTTGGAAAGTTGGAAATCGAGAGTTGGCACTCGTAATGACGAGGACATTATAATGATTCCAAAAATGTAATCGTTACAGTTTTCCGATCATCGAATTGAGAGAGATGAGCAAGTAAAAGAACTAACGAACTTAAGCTGTTGGGCCCGGTCCAACTTAAGCCCGTTAGGGTTTTATGAAAGACATATAAATACTTGATTTATAGGTCTTGCACACATACAATTAAGAGAACACACGTTCATAACCCTAGCCGCTGCCTCTCTCGATCAGCCACCCTCTCCCACGGCCACCACCACCGCGCCGTCGCCGGAAATTCGCCGGAATCGGCCACCCGTTGGCCGATCTCTTTTGGTATTCCTTTCCTTCTTTCTTTTCTTCCGTTATTCTGACTATTACGTGTCTAGTGCCACGTGTTTAGTAGATCGAAGTATACGAGGTGAAATCCAAGAGGAGGAAGATCGAGGAATCGAAGATGCGAGAAGGCAATTCCGAAAAACTGCTCTCGGATTTTCTGCGCTGCCCAGCGAGAAAATTTGCCATATATCAACCGGTCATCCGATGGACGTGAAATTTTGACAGAAGCTTCACAACTCATAAATCTACCATATTCCAGAAGGAATTGTTTATTTAGTAAATACGCATGGAGATACTGAAGTCGGAGCAAGGCTGTAATTTCAGATCAGCAAACAGGTTGGATCAATAGGAGTGGAAGAGCAGCTAGCCATCTTCTCTGCGCGTGAATCACATGCGCCGCCGTAGCTCGGATCATCGCCGTCGCTGCATTGCCGTTGCTGCCCCGGATTGCACGGATTGGTTTCCGTAGCAATCTCGTCTTGCTTAGCGCTCCTACCTCACGCTTCAAGAGGTAAACCTTTCGAATCAATCATTGATGAATTCGATTATGTTTAAATTAAATAAGTATGTTCGTTCTTGTATGATTTTATGTGGCTACATGAAATTGATTTATATATTACGAGCATGTTATTTGATTTAAACGCGAGCATGCTAATTGATTTAAATTCGGTTAAATAATTTAGCATGTACGTTGTTTTTAATTTCGCTGGAAGCGCAAAGGTACGCAATTAATTGATTAATATTATCGGGCATGTGCTTATGTGTTTTAAAGTCGTTTAAATCGCATAAAATTTTTGTTTTCCGCTGCGTACGCGTGCCCGAAACCCAACATTTACAAAGTGAAATATTAAATTGTTGAGCAATTTGGGAAGTGATTTGGGCCATCTTTGAACCGTTTGAGCCTTTCAAGCTTACCTTTAAATTTTTATCATTCGAACCTTGATTGAGCCTTGGAGAAACGGTGTTCTTTCTTTTAGCCGAAATAAAGTGGGTAGATTAGATGGAGATTTCTTGATAAATTATCCCTTGGAGTTTAGTTGAATATTTGTTACGTTTTTCGTCTTCTTCTCAAAAAAAAAAAAAAAAAAAAAAAAAAAGAAAGAGAAAAGAGAAAAAAAAAAGAGAAGAAGAAGAAAATTAGAATAGAAGGGGAATAAAGGACTTGAGAAAGATTTTGAAGTAAAAACTCGAACCATCATGTTAAGAGCAAAAGTGGAGACTTTTGAACTTTTAACAAATCGAGTTAGGTTATAAGTCCTTCGAGGTGAAACAATGACTCCAAAAGCTAAATCCTAGCGAAAACACCTTCAGTCAAGAACAAGAGTTAAAAATTCCGTCAAGTGCCACTCTTAGTGACTAATTGTGAGATGAAAGGAGATGAGTAGCCACTTTTACCCATATGTTCTACCTTGTACCAAAAGCCCAACATTTGAAAGCCAAAAAGTCCCAATGATCCCAAGAGCTCAAATTTTTTGATACTAGCCGAGTAAAGAATTTGGTGAGTCTTTGGAGTTGAATATTATTATGTAAGTATAAATTTTCTCCACTTTTAATTTACAAATATGGAATACTTGAAGCGATAGCATGGTTTGTGGTTTTTAGCAAGGGTGATTGAATACGTATCTTTGAATTACGAGCTTATAAATTTTTGAGAATTGTCATGATAATTGCAAGTTCTGAAAACATGAAATTGACCATTAATCTATGTGATGAGAGGCATTTGTTGAAAGTATTGCTTTAATGGTTGCTAGTTTTTGTTTGGGGGTGTGTTGAGGACAAGCAAAAGTTCAAGTTTGGGGGTGTGTTGATTGTGTATTTCACACTCAATGTATACTTTCTTACGAGGATTTTTGTATACTTTTGTTGATTTAATGATTCTTAATGAGTGGTTTATTGTATTTTAGGTACAAATTGAAGAATTGGAAAAGTATGGGGTCAAAAATGCAATTTTGGAGAAAATATGGGCCAAAAGTGAAATAATCAGAAATATGCTGAAAATTGGCTGAAAACAGGCCCGCGCGGCCGTGCCAAAATTAGCCTATTTTTGGCACGGCCGTGCCAACTGCAGAAGTTGGGCAGAACGTTTCGGCGATTCTCGTGCGGCCGTGGGAGATTTTAACTGATTTTCGCGCGGCCGCGCCAACACACGCTGGAGACAATTTTGGAGTTTTAATCACACAAGGAAACCTAAAATCATCTACCATGTTGGGACATCTATTTAAGGGCAAACCAAGCACGAATTAAAGAATTTTTGAGACAATCTCAGAGGAAGAGGAGCGAGAGAACGAAGAAACGAAGACGAAGAATTGACAAATCTTCATCACAATTCTTCTTTCATCTATCTTTTCTTAATCTATGTCGTTTTATATTTTTATTATGTTTTTCGTAGAGAACATGCGTAGCTAAGTTTTTAATCTAGGATTTTGTTGGAACCCTATGTGGGGATGGTGAACCCGTTTTCTTGAGATTTGATAAGTGTTCGTTTTGCACGATTTTTGCTTATCGAATCTTCGAGTTTTGGTCTTCATTCGTCCGAGTTTCGGCGTTATTTGTATATATTATTGCGTTTCTTGTTTTATTTATATTTTCAGGTTTTGTTAGCTATTTTTGCCGATTCGAAACAATTTTGAAAGCGAAGCCGAGAATCAAGTCAAACAAGAGCAAAAATTGCAATACAGTGGATGGTGGCAGCGTTGGTATTTTATGCATAACTTGTTCATACGGCCTCCGATTGAGCTGATTCAAATTGATTTAGAAAGCCAACTGCAAGGGCTACAACTTTTGTGAAATGCAAAATTGTCAAATTCGGGCTGCAAAAGGGTCAGAACAGAGTTTGAAGTTATTGCAGCGACCATATCGCGATATTCCCTTCCATATCGCGAGGAGAAAACGAAACAGAGAGCTTGCATTTTTGCCATATCGCGCTATATGCCATTTCATATCGCGATATGGGGAGAAACGAAACAGAGAGCTTGCAATTTTACCATATCGCCCGATATTGCCGCTCATATCGCGATATGGGCCTTGGGATGCGTAAAAAATATCTTAAAAGGCAAAGCATACTATAAATAGATCCCTTGTGTCATTTAACAAAGGAGAACTTCTGAGAACTTCTTCTTCGACTTCACGCTTCGACTTCTTCTTCGGTTTTTTGTCGGTTTTCGTCAGTTCTTCGCGGGAAGCTTTGACGAGGGTTTCGACTCGGGTTTTTCATAAGCTTTTTCTTTACGTTTAGTTTATGGTTTCTCGTGTTCTTCATTTGGATGCTATGTTTGTAATGAACTGAGCATTTTCTTTTAGGGAAATGAAACCTTGTATATATTGATTTTGATTTCCAGATCTGTGATCTATTTGTCTTTCTTTGATTCTGTTTATGTTTTCCTGTATTAAATGCTTTCGATTGTTTGGCCAACAGTTGAATTGATTCTAAATGGGAATGAACTCGAGAGAGGATTTCTCGTTTGATTTTAGGAAAACATAGCTCGGGTTGTGGAAACGGAGACGTGATGCACCTCGAGTAGCCCTTAAGGACTTGACCTAAATGCTCTCTTAATATCAGGTTCTGAACGGAGACGTCGGACCTGTGGGTAGACTCTAACTACACTGGAGACGGGGGTTAGGGTATTTTAGTGTCTGGGTTAGCGAACATAGAATTGACAATAGATTCGGATTTATAGATCTTTATCGATAGTACACTGGTGGATTTTACCCTAGAAGCCATCACACGTCGGAATTCTTCGCTTATACTGGCGGACCGTTGTTTTTATTATTGTTTGTTTGTTTTTAGCTTCATTTCATCCCCCAATCCTTTTGATTGTCTAGATATAGTTTAGGATAGTATAATTACGGTACTTGGTAGATTTAGGAACTTAATTCCCTGTGGATCGATATCTGGAATTCACTATTCTACAAAACGCGATACTGTACACTTGCGGTTTTTTCATACGTAGGTTTTACGCGTATCAAATTTTTGGCGCCGTTGCCGGGGAATTAGTTAATCTTGAAATTACTAATATCGTTACCAACTATCCTTACTTTACTTTAGAATTTTTTTTTTCTTTTCTTTTTCTTTTGATTTTTTTTTTATTTGTATAGCAGATTTGTATACATCGATGGCCTCGATTTATGATCTCTCTCTTTGCAAGATTCAATCCAGAGCTGATTACATTCAACATGAGTTGGAGGATATTGAAAGACATCGAAGGTTGAACCCAGAAAATGGAATTGCACAAACAAATGAGCACTTCTGCTATCTACAAGAAGAACTCCGCTTTTTGGCAAATATTTTCGAAAATTTTCAGAGATGTCACATTCATAAACCACATCCGACCATCCTTTATGAAGACAACGAGGTATTTACAGATTTTCGTATGAACGATGAGGTTGAGCACCTTGAGGGAATTATTCATCCATTTATGTAGATACTTTTGCATGTGATGAGAGTGAGATGAAGATGATGGTAGAGGAACTTGACGAACAAAATCCTATCCACATTGTCACTTCGGATTTGATTGTGACCGAGGAGATGAGTATCAAATTCGACGTAGAGCTTACTCCAAAGCTCGAATATCTTGTATACGAGTTTGGGAGATCGGTAGGCAAGCAACCCATCCTAGTCTCCTACCGACTGATTTCCAAAGCAAACGAAAAGTACCATGGGTTGGGATGGTCGTTACAAGATTGCAATCTAGTCCATGATTTGATTGCAAAGTATATACCAAGACTGATGGATGGATGCGCAATCTACAAGGTTTTGGATTGGACATAATCCGTCCAAATTGTGTCGAGCCGTCGACAGTAAAACAGGCGCTAAATGGGAGGCTACCCATTATTTATTTCTCGTCATTTTGTTATTATTTGTTTTTGTCATTTTTGCATTTTTTTTCTTTATTAAAGCTAGATTTCACCCATTTTTCTTGATTTTTGCCGGTATCTCGTCCCCAAGGAAAGAAGAGTAAGAAGTCGGGAAGTCTAGACAACTCCGGCAAGTCGCCCTCGGTGCCAAAATCCACGGCACCCCGTGCAACCAAAGAACACTTTCGCAACCGTAGAACACTGATCAATCTGCGGCAAGACTGTTCAGGGCGTATTTCTTTCTCATATCTTTTATTTTTCGCATTGAGGGCAATGCATGATTTAAGTTTGGGGGTGAGTTTAGCTTATTTTTCTTTTTGGTCTTTTGCATGCATATCATATAATTTAGTTTCATTTATGTACTTCAATTTCCTTAATTGTGTTATTTTTGTCACATGCATTTCATTTAGGATCGAGTGTAAGTTGCATTTCCGGATTCTATTGAAGCAAAGCAATTAATGAATTAGTAGATGGGCTAGTTGATTTTAAAATTGAAATTATGGATAACCGGCTAATTATAGATGTACCTTCCGACTGCGTTTTTGCAACTTGTGTGGATAGCCTTTCGAATCCTTTCCGATTAAGCTTGAGCACACTTTTCTGAGGGGTATAATAGTCTGAGGTTTGGAGGGCGAGTTAGAATTGAATTATGTGTTCACGATTTCCAGTTGTTGGCTAAAAGTTCTATCAATGGTCTTTACATTTTTATTTTATGTTTATGTTTAAAAAAAAAAACAAAAAAAAAAACGAGAAAAGAGAGAAAAATAATAATTTATGGTATTGTTGTGATTCACGCTTTGATTTCCCCGCGTTTCTGACTCGAGCTTAACCCGTTGGGTGCACCTCGTCGCCTAAGTCTCTCGAGCTGTCGAGCTTGGGGGTTTCTTGGACTAAAGTTCGATACATGAATCAGGGAGATAACACAGTGGTGTCGAGCCTTGCACGAGTCACGATTATGCCCGTTTCAAAAAAAAAATGAGAAAAGAAAAAAAATGTGATGAAAATCACCAAAAATATTGTTGTTGTCATTTCTTATTTTGAATAAAGAGACCTACTTATGCCCAACTCGAGTTTTTGAATTTCAGAATCAAAACTTACTTTTCACCCACATTTCTACTCAAAACCCTCGATGATTGTGTTTATTGTTTAATTACGGATTCTTGAGTCTATCTTTCATTTTGGTGTTGAAACAACTAATTGCGTCGGTGAGAAAGTCGAATATCTTAAGCCGTATGCCATTCTGAGATTTTAGGTTATCTAGCTCGTTTTATCGTTGGAATTAATTGCAATGCTTTGACCAATCCGGCAACTTTGTGGGTGTGTTGTCTGAAAACCCTCACGAGACACAACTCGTCCTTTGGGGGTACCCAGGGGTTCAACGGCTTGTTGCATACGCTAAATGCAATCGTGATTCCCTACGTTAGTGGCCTAGTTTTAGTTTGTTGTTTTTATTTTCTTTTTGTTGTAGTTTCGTTTTGATTTACTCGGGACGAGTAAAGATCTAAGTTTGAGGGTGTGATAAGTGTTCGTTTTGCACGATTTTTGCTTATCGAATCTTCGAGTTTTGGTCTTCATTCGTCCGAGTTTCGGCGTTATTTGTATATATTATTGCGTTTCTTATTTTATTTATATTTTCAGGTTTTGTTAGCTATTTTTGCCGATTCGAAACGATTTTGAAAGCGAAGCCGAGAATCAAGTCAAACAAGAGCAAAAATTGCAATATAGTGGATGGTGGCAACGTACGGTATTTTATGCATAACTTGTTCATACGGCCTCCGATTGAGCTGATTCAAATTGATTTAGAAAGCCAACTGCAAGGGCTACAACTTTTGTGAATTTCAAAATTGTCAAATTCGGGCTGCAAAAGGGTCAAAACAGAGTTTGAAGTTATTGCAGCGACCATATCGCGATATTCCCTTCCATATCGCGATATGGGAGAAAACGAAACAGAGAGCTTGCATTTTTGCCATATCGCGCGATGTGCCATTCCATATCGCGATATGGGGAGAAACGAAACAGAGAGCTTGCAATTTTACCATATCGCCCGATATTGCCGCTCATATCGCGATATGGGCCTTGGGATGCGTAAAAAATATCTTAAAAGGCAAAGCATACTATAAATAGATCCCTTGTGTCATTTAACAAAGGATAACTTCTGAGAACTTCTTCTTCGACTTCACGCTTCGACTTCTTCTTCGGTTTTTCTTCGGTTTTCGTCAGTTCTTCGCGGGAAGCTTTGACGAGGGTTTCGACTCGGGTTTTTCATAAGCTTTTTCTTTACGTTTAGTTTATGGTTTCTCATGTTCTTCATTTGGATGCTATGTTTGTAATGAACTGAGCATTTTCTTTTAGGGAAATGAAACCTTGTATATATTGATTTTGATTTCCAGATCTGTGATCTATTTGTCGTTCTTTGATTCTGTTTATGTTTTCCTGTATTAAATGCTTTCGATTGTTTGGCCAACAGTTGAATTGATTCTAAATGGGAATGAACTCGAGAGAGGATTTCTCGTTTGATTTTAGGAAAACATAGCTCGGATTGTGGAAACGGAGACGTGATGCACCTCGAGTAGCCCTTAAGGACTTGACCTAAATGCTCTCTTAATATCAAGTTCTGAACGGAGACGTCGGACCTGTGGGTAGACTCTAACTACACTGGAGACGGGGGTTAGGGTATTTTAGTGTCTGGGTTAGCGAACATAGAATTGACAATAGATTCGGATTTATAGATCTTTATCGATAGTACACTGGTGGATTTTACCCTAGAAGCCATCACACGTCGGAATTCTTCGCTTATACTGGCGGACCGTTGTTTTTATTATTGTTTGTTTGTTTTTAGCTTCATTTCATCCCCCAATCCTTTTGATTGTCTAGATATAGTTTAGGATAGTATAATTACGGTACTTGGTAGATTTAGGAACTTAATTCCCTGTGGATCGATATCTGGAATTCACTATTCTACAAAACGCGATACTGTACACTTGCGGTTTTTTCATACGTAGGTTTTACGCGTATCAAGATTATGCAATTATGATTTTATGATTATTTCTTCTACTTGTTATGATTGTTAGTGCATGAACTTGATCAATTTATGTGCTTTATCTGTGATTAATGGGATTGACTCGACAGAGCTATTTTGATAATTAGACGGTAAGTAGAAGAGCCTTCGAGTAGTTTTCACCGGATGAGTGTGTCAATTGCATGTGGTGTCGTAGACATACATATATCACCTTAGGTAGCCATTTACGAGACTTGTTAGTGAATGCTTTATTTAAAATTGGTTTGCATAGACATATAGTGAATCGTTTATGAATAATAGACTCATAATACACGCGACAGCGGGTTATAAGTAAATTAGTGTCTCGGGTTAATAATCATGAATCATATATTTCATAATTGATGGGTTTTGGGTGAGCAATTCTTGCATAGGGGGAAGATAAAATCCTAGGTCCGTTTTTATTGATATATTCTCGTGTTTATTTGCTTTCATAATTAGTTTAATTATTTAGTTGATTAAATTTGACAACTTTGCGTAGGCTGGATAAAAATCATAATTGTTAGAATTTGGTACTTAGGATTAGATAATTTGAGCATTCCCTGTGGGATCGACATCCGACTCTCACGAGTCCACTTGTACTACTTGTTTGCGATACGTGCACTTGCGTGTTAGGTATTTCGCACTCAACAGTTACCCGAGGGGTAGCTACAGTATGCGCAGCGGTTTAGAATTTGAAATTGGTTAACCAAAATGGAAGCCCTCAACGTAGATAAATTGTTCGATAAAAGGTCCCTAAGAGCAAACTATTGTACAGATATTTGGCAGCCATACACCCAGCTCACTGTTTGCATTCGATTCTTCAGCACCTCGGATCGCAATCGTATAGCAGGGAAGTCTTCGAAATTTATAATGTCTTTCCTATGACGTGCGAAATAAGAATATTATGATTTGTTGATATCCTCTATATACGTGCAAGTTGTTATGACATGAGCATGTTAATGGTATAATGAACTCGGATCTTTGAATTCCCTTTAGGAAAATTTATGGTTTTTTCTGAAAATTGGATTTGGTGATATTTGGCTATATATTTATGGAAGTTAGATATTTTATAGTTCGATTGTCGAGCCAGGTTATTGTGCTATCCAATGCTTTCTAAACTAGTCTCAAAAGGTGTGGATACATGAAAATATAATCGTAATTTGAATTTTCGCTTGATTTTGATAAACTATAAAGTTGTACACGGGCTGACTTGAATTTATTTCGCTAGAGGTTCGATTTTATTTTACTGTTTTGTACAGGCATGTTAGTTAGTCGAAGTGAATTTTACTTGATTATCGCATAATATCTGTTAAGTTTGTCATTTTCATAGGAAAAGTACTCAATCATGACCATGATTATCTAATTGAACTCTTGAAGAAGCAAGTGAAGCTATTTTATGTCAATGCGTCTCTTGTTTGCGATTTGATTTCTATTTGTTGTTCGTTTTTTGTTGGGTATAGAGTAGAATAACTCGCGAATTATTCTATATAGATAGAAACTCGACGAGATGGATTTTCCTCAGAATAAGCTCAGCTTTAGTGGGATTTCTCGAAAGAGCTCACGGTGTTGGACATTCCCCTAACTTGCGAATGTATTGGAGCTCGGCTTTCTTGGGGGTCGGACTCTCTAGCTCTGATCACTTGGAGAGTTGCTCGGTTAGACTTTTTGAAACAACCCTGTATCGGACAACCCGGCTGGCTGATCTTCTCGATACTTCCGCGTTGGTCTATGAAGCTCGCGCCTACCTCTCGAGAACGAATTCATGTGATTTCAGGTTTCTCTTAGTCACACTACGAGGTGAGTTCTAATTTAATTGTGTGCATAAATCTCAAAGGCAATAAGGTTTATATTCTGAAAATTATTTTGAGGAATCTTATTGACCCGATAAGCAGTGCATCTTTACGCTATTATGTAAGATGATGAGTTTGAGATCTTGTATAACATGTTTATTACTTGAGTATGTTTAAGAGTTAGAATATGGATATTTTTGCTATAGGATTCGGTCATCAATTCGTGCGCATTGATTTTTCAAAAATTGGACTTTTTCGATATCTGTTAATCAAAATTACGTATTCAGTAGCTCGATTTTGATGTTGCGAGTAACTACTAGTTTGTGCATGTGCTAATTTTTGCAAGAGGTTTGAATTTGTTTCGCTATTTTGTACAAGTATTGTAGCTCGTCATTATATCACATACTATCTGTTAAATTTATTATTAAATATGTGTGATAACTGACAAGTGACTCTATCATGACCCCGATTATTGAATTGAATTCGTGAAGGAGCTCGCCTGTTGCGAGTGGGGCTATTTTATGTGAGAATAACTACCAAGAAGATTGTACACCTAATGTTTCTTGTTTATGATTTGATTCCTGCATTTTGTTCATTCTCCGTTGGTTGTAGAGTAGAATACTCGTAAATTACTCTAGAAAGTTAATGATTTGGTGAGGTGCGTAGAGTCGTATATATTTTAATTTTAGGTAATTGATTTGCGGGCTCCGGCCCCGTGGTTTATTTGACTTCTCTTGACATTGAGGGGTCTCCTCATAAAATGTTTTTCTAACTCAAACAATGGATATAACACGATCAGAATGCTACTGTGAAGTGGAGGATATGAAACGAAAGTCGAAATCGTTTGTCGAAATTTCTGAAAACAGAATCATACTAGAGTCGCAATCGCATGAGGCAGTCTTTTTCTTGACACGTTAGAACTGAGTTACAATTGACTGCAAAAAATCCGAGATGAACATATAAATAGCATCGAGCCACTTGAAGAACAACTACGGGAGAATGAACTCATACTTGACCTGTGAATGTATTGGAACCCGACTTTCTTGGAGCTCGGACTCTCTACCACTAATTGCTTGGAGGTAGGTATCCCATAACTCGACCCGATGGTTATTCGACAAGATCTGGTCGCCGATTAAGGTATTGGAGTTCGGATTTTAATATAGCGATGAGGTACAGTATGACTGGTTAATTAGAGAGGACAAATGTTAAAACTTCAATGAATTATTTGATACTAGTGGACATGTTAATATTATAGTGATATTTGCAGACTAATATTAATACTCATGTGCTTATGATTTATCATATTTTTCTGGCTTAGGAATCTGTCAAGAAAGCTCGGTTTGAGGTTTTACCGGCTTGCCGGTTTGCCGAGCAAGTCCGGATTCACCTCTCGAGATCGGATTTGATCGGATTTGTGGAAGCCGCATTTGCTTTTAAGGGCTCATATGGATCTTGTCCATCTCCTAGTAGCTCAAGTTTCGTCTGTGAGGTCGATTCGAATATAATAAATGCGATGTATGACTTAATATTTATTTATATACAGAGGGAAACTTTTATGATTTCTAATCAGTCGGCAAGTGCTAGAGCTTTGCCATGAAAAGAATGTGAGATGTTGAAAAATATATTTTCGGTAGTCTCGATTTGTAAATGAAAACTCGCGAGTATTGGGAAGCACGAGCTTCTCATAATTCACGATAATGAGCACGAGTTCGACGAGACGAAACGAAAAATCTATTGGAATATTGGGAAGCATGAGCTTCTCATACTTCACGATAGCGAGCACGAGCTCAATGAGGCGAAATGAAAAATCTACTGGAATATTGGGAAACACTTGTTAGAGTAGGTGACCAACAAGCTAACTTGTGGCTGTGGTCTTTCCATTTATTATTGTAATAAACAAACCTTTTTTTTTGTATTAATGATAAAACACCTTGGCATTCTATATCTCTGTCCCTTTCTCACAAGAATAGATATAGTCCTTACAATTATTACAAGTACGAGTAATTGATCGTTAGGATCGTGAGATATTTACTTTAGTATTATAACTGTTAAACATGTACCTAGTTGAAGGGTTACGCCACAAAAGAGGATATCGGCCTTTCCCATTCAGAGACTAGCACTTAGTGTATGTGTACTGCATCTCATCAGTAAACGGTATTGTGATATCGGCATGCATAAGTGGGTGCTTGTAAGTTGAGGAGTTCACTAAACTCCCTCACCCTAGAAATCTCTAAGTGGTTCCCAATAATCGAGTAGAGATATCTGTGGTATAGTTGTATACCGTTAGTCCTTATGACCTAGACATCACCGCTAGAGGACCAGCTTATCGTGACCTGTCCCTGAGTTCCACCGAGGACCATCCCAAGGGCCAGTGTTCGTGCAGTCCGAAATCTAGTGGGAGGTCTGTGCATTGTAGTCGGGGATTCGATTGCTAGAATAGTCTTGGATGTCCTGTGTGTTCTTATAGTTTGTAATCTCTCTAAGTCTCTGGCAAGAGCTGACTAAGTGATGATTAGAGAATTCGATTCTCTAAGCTATGCACGTAACGATTACAACACTTAGAACGATCGTACAGTCATTGAACTACTAAGGAGGTCTCGATGAACCAATGCCTCTAGTTCAATCGGGACATATGAATCGAAGGGATCGTATTGTACGCTAACTATATCAAAAGGTTCTTGCAGACACTTCATTTGTATCTAGGGAATCATGACGCATTGTTGCTAAACGCCAATCTTGATTTGTTGGGTGGTTAAGGTGAAACGAGCTTCATCTTAATCGTAACTCTAAGGGACGAGTTTTGACCACAAAAGGTTGTGGGTCCACGGCTATCTTAAACCTGAACCATCGAGGGTCACACTGCTCGTGCACATAAGATCTTTGAATAAACGGTCAGAGATAAAATGGTTTATCTTTGCATGATTGGAAGTCAATATGATTGGGTCCAACATTCGCAATTTGGAATTATGAATGAGAATAAGAAAAAGAAAAGAATAGGCGAACATCTTAGTGGACTTTCTAAATCGGGAAGCTTCCAAATTTAGAAAGTGCACTGAATTAGGGTTTCCACTTTTGGAAAGTTGGAAATCTAGAGTTGGCACTCGTAATGACGAGGACATTATAATGATTCCAAAAATGTAATCGTTACAATTTTTCGATCATTGAATTGAGAGAAACGAGCGAATAAAAGACTAACGAACTTAAGCTGTTGGGCCCGGTCCAACTTACGCCTAACCTAAGCTAGCCGCTCCCTCTTTCTCTCGACTATCTTCTCCCGTGGCCACCACCGCCATCGCCGTCGCCAACTCGCCGGAATCGACCACCCCTTGGCCGGTCCCTTTTTGTAATTCTTTCCTCTTTTCTATTCTTCCGTTATTCTAACTACTTCGTGCCACATTTTAGTAGATCGAAGTATACGAGGTGAAATTCGAGAGGAGAAAGATCGAAGATTGAAGAATCAAGGAGCAACACACGAGCCGACGCCGCACGCAATCCCACGCGCCGCCCGAAGACAGCGCGTGAGCCACACGCGCCGCCGTAGCTCGCCTAGCCGGTGCTGCCAATTCGCCGTTACTTCCCCGGATTGCACAGATGGGTTTCCGTGGAAATCTTGCTTCGACTCGTACGCTTACCTCACGCTTCAAGAGGTACTAATTCGAATCCTTGTTTATTCGATTAGTCTTTATTTAAATTAAATATGCATGTTCGTTAGTAAGCAAACTTGTATGATTTTATGTGACTACATGAAATTGTTTATATTAATGCGAGCATGATTATTTGATTTAAACGTGAACATGCTAGTTAATTTAATTTCGATTAAGTTATTAAGCATGTATGTTGTTTTTAATTTCGCTGGAAGCGCAAAGGTAAGCAATTAATTGTTTTCAATTATCGGGCATGTGTTTATGTGTTTTAAATTCGTTTAATTCGCATAATTTTTTTGTTTTCCGCTGTGTACACGTGTCCGATTCCCAAAAGTGGTATCAGAGCTCGTTGCGCAATTAATTGCGTCGTATTTAATATGCTATATTTTTATGCATGTTCGATTTATTAAAGTAGCGATTGTTGTATTATGTAATTGGGAGTTTTCTAAAGTTTAAAATATTTTTGAAATATAGTTTAGAATTTTTCCAACTTTAAAATGGTTTAAAATTTGAAAATCGGATCTGAAATTAATTTTTAAACATCGGTTTTGTTAATTGTTCGGATCGAACTGGTCGAACCGGCAGGTTTGATGGTTGTGTGCGATCCAATTGACCGAATCCACGTGGATTCGGGTCGGTCAGACCGGTTCTCGGTCCGACTGACCCGGCCCACTGATTTGGGTCAACTGGACCGGGCAGAACCGGACCATTTCGGTCCGAACCGGTCAGATCGGTCGGCCGAACCGGTTCACTGAAAATAATTCAAAAAAAAAAAAATTTCAGATTTCTAAAATTAAACTTAAAACAAATTGATTTTATTTTTTGGAAAATTATTTTTAATTAATCCCAATTAGATAACCGATTCAACAATCATCTATTTTAGTAAATAGGTGTTAGATTAATTAATTAATTTAAATTGTTAAATTGGTTTTAGTTGATAGAACACATATATAATATTGATTATAATTCAACTTAATTACTAGTACCTCAACATTATTTGAATGATTTATGCTAGTTGAGGTTCTATAATTATTTTGAAAAACTCGATAATTAATTAATGTAATTAATTATATAGTTAGGTCATATGTTTCTCTTAGGACAATATGCGCTTCCATATACCTTTAGAGAATATAGATGTATGAATCATATAGACCAATCCGAACCTTGTGATGAGATAAATTTTGTAATGAAAATCTCTCATTCTTAATCTAATTAAGAATTATTTCAAGCTATAAAGAAAAACCAATTTGTTGAATTTTTCTTTCCTCTGCCAACGGTTGAGTTATGTGTAGCCCTTTACCGTAGTGCAGTAAGCCGTGTTAGCGGGGAGTGCTATGGTAAACTAAGCTATAATTCAATTGACATAACGATGAAGGTAGCCATAGAAAAGGGTTATGCTAGATTAACGTGGTCGACTAGATTAACTAGGGACTGCATTAATTTGGCATAATCAAGTTCTATGAGCATCTTTGATTGGTAGGTTAGTTGACACACGACGATTTTGAATTCGCGAGATTAACTTAGGTCATTATCAAGTGTGAGGAAAATTAATTTATGGTCATATGGTGGATATGATTGATTGTGATCTACCTTTGGGAAAATATAATCGTGCTAGATTAACTACGGGTTATATTTGTCTATTGGACCTAAAGCCCATTAAAGAAAAATCGGTTTTCTCGTTTGTCTACTAGAGGGAAGTGGAACTTGATAAAATTAGTGGGAGAACAATTAAATAACATAACTCCAAACATTTAATTGTAACAATCATTTAATACGAATCTCTAATAATCCTGTTCTCTATACCTCTCAGATAATCATGTCTAAGAATCCCATAATGTCAATCCTCCACAATAAACTCAATGGCCCTAATTATCTAGATTGTTTGCGTAGTCTTAAGCTTGTGCTAACCGTTGAGGGGCGTCTCTATGTTCTTAACGAGAGACTTCCTGCTACGATACCTGACACAACGACTGATGCTGAAAAGGAAATTTATGAAGCATGGAAGAAAGATGACGATCATGCTAGGTGTTATATGATAGCCGCCATGGAGCCCACGCTTGCGAGGAAATATGAGTCTCACATGTATGCTTTCGATATAAAGGCTCATCTCGATAGTATGCATAGTGAGAATATTAGGGCGTCAAGGTATGCTGCTACAAAGGAGTTGATCACGGCGAGACTGCGCGAAGGGACTTCGGTCCACGAGCACTGTCTCAAAATGATCACTCTCGTTGAAAAGGTAGTGAATCTCGATGTCACCCTCCCGGCCGAGCTCTCGTTGGATTTGATCATGTTGTCTCTTCCTAGTTCCTATGAATCATTCATAGTGAACTTCAACATGAACAAACTAGATCCTCTCTTGGATGAGTTAATGAACATGTTGGTCAGCTTCGAGTCCACCATTAAGAAAGAGAAGTCTGTTCTCGTTGCTGCTACTTCTCGAAAGAAGAGTTCTTCCTAAAAGAAGAGAAAGGAAATAGTTCCCTTTTCGAACAACAAGTTCGAAGTGGGTGAAGGTAGTGGAGGCCCCAAGGCAAAGGTCAGCAAGCAAGTTGATGATGCTTGCCATCATTGTGGAAAGAAAGGACATTGGCGCCGCAACTGCAAGGCTTACCTAAAGCAGAAAAGTTCTGAAAAGGGTATGCATTTCATTGACGTAAATTTTTCTGCCAATTCTTCTTCTTGGGTATTGGATACTGGCTGTGGCTCACACTTATGTAATGATTTGTAACTCATGACAAGAAGTAGAAAGCTTAGAGCAGGTGAGACCTACCTAAGGACGGGGAATGGAGCAAGAGTTGCTGCTGAAGCCATTGGCACAATTTACTTAAGTGTTTTGGATTCTAGTTTTCCTCTTGTTTTGAACGATTGCTTATTTGTTCTGTCTCTCATTAGAAACCTTATTTCTATTCATGCATTAGATATTGAAGGTTTTACTTTTGTTTTTGGAAATTTGATTTGCATTATACAAAAGAATGAAAATTTGATTGCAAAGGACGACTATTAAACAACTTGTATGAACTAAATCCAAATAAAATTACCTATTAATTTTATATCAGCAAAACGTAAAGTGATAGATCAAAACCCCGCACAACTTTGGCACACTAGATTAGGTCATGTCTCCTTAAGAAGGATGAACGATTTTGTTAGTGAAGGATTGTTCTCTTTGGAAGACGTGAAATCACTACAAACTTGTGAATCTTGCCTTAAAGGGAAAATGACCAAGTCACCCTACAAAGGAAAAACTGAACGAGCCGAAGGTCTTTTGGATTTGATCCATACAGACGTATGTGGTCATCTAAGTGTTAGTGCGAAAAGTGGATACAACTACTTCGCTACCTTTACCGACGATTATTCTAGGTATGGGTACATGTACTTGATGAAGTACATGTCCGAAACATTTGAAAGGTTAAAAGATTTTAGACACGAAGTAGAGAAGCAACTCGGACGAAGTATTAAGAAGCTGCGATCCAATCGTGGTTGAGAGTACTTGAGCATTGAGTTTATTGACTATCTAAAAGGGAATGGAATACAATCTCAATGGACTCCACCTGGAACTCCTCAACTTAATGGAGTTTGCGAACGTCGGAATAGAACCTTATTAGATATGGTTCGATCTATGATGGGGTTCACCAACTTACCGGCATAATTGTGGGGTCATGCACTTCGCACTGCCGCGTATTTGCTGAATAGAGTTAACATCACTGAATAGAGTTAACACCAAAGCACTTAAATCCACACCTTATGAACTTTGGCATTCCCGGAAACCCAACTACAAACATATTAGGATATGGGGTTGTGCCGCTTATGTGAAGCGATTAGTGGGAGATAAGTTGGATAGTAAATCCAACTTGTGCTATTTTGTGGGGTATCCCGAAGACTCAATGGGATACGAATTCTATTATGTAAAGGAAGCAAAGATGTTTGTTTCAAGAAATGCCACTTTTTTGGAAAGGGAGTTTCTATCCGATAGAAAATGCAGCATGGTAGAACTTGAAGTAGTTCAAGAACCGCAAAATGAAGTTCAAGCGCAAGAACAAGTAATCGAACCAATACAACAATCCACTAATATACCTCCTGAACCTACGGTCCGTACATCCGAAAGAGTTTTGAGAATGCCGAATAGGTTATTTCTCCTCGAAAATGATGAAGATCATGTTGATCTTGGACAAGATCCAAGAACATACAATGAGGCCGTATCGGATGCGGACATGGGACATTGGCTAACTGCCATGAAATCCGAAATGAACTCCATGTACTCCAACAAGGTGTAGACCTTGGTAGATCCACCTAAGGGAATTGTTCCCATAGGCTGCAAGTGGATCTATAAGAAGAAAATTGGAGTGGATGGAAATGTATCGACCTGTAAAGCTAGATTGGTAGCGAAAGGATATACTCAAAGGCAAGGTGTTGACTATGAGGAAACTTTTTCGCCAGTCGCGATGCTGAAGTCCTTTAGGATTTTGCTGGCCATAGCTGCGTGGTATGACGACACGATATGGCAAATGGATGTGAAGACCGCCTTCCTTAATGGAGACATTGAGGAAGAAATTTACATGGCGCAACCGGAAGGTTTCATATCTTCTGGAAGTGAGCAAAAGGTTTGCAAGCTCCAGCGATCCAATTTTGGATTGAAACAAGCATCCCGTAGTTGGAACATTAGGTTCGACTCAACTATCAAAGAGTTTGATTTTGAGAAGAATCCCGAGGAACCTTGTGTATACAAGAAGGTTAGTGGGAGGGCAGTGATATTTTTGGTGCTTTATGTTGATTACATTCTACTCATTGGGAATGACGTAGGAATGTTGCAACAAACAAAAGCATGGTTGTCCACACGTTTCTCAATGAAGGATTTGGGTGAAGCATCTTATGTATTAGGAATACGCATCTATAGAGATAGAGCTAGAAAGATGCTTGGCTTATCCCAAAGCCTGTACATAGACACCGTTATGAAACGGTTTAGCATGGAAGAATCCAAGAAGGGATTCTTGCCAATGTCCTATGGGGTTCATCTCTCGAAATCTATGTGTCCTCAAACACCTAGTGAAATCGAGATGATGAAAAAGACGCCTTATGCTTCTGCCATAGGAAGTATAATGTATGGCATGCTGTGTACGAGACCCGATATTGCGTATGCTGTGAGTTTCACAAGCCGATATCAGTCTAACCCCGGTCCAGCTCACTGGAAGGTCGTGAAAGATATCCTCAAGTACTTATGAAGGACTAAGGATATATTTTTGGTCTATGGGGGTGCCGAGTTGAAATTAGAGGGCTTCACCGACTCTAGTTTTCAATCGGATGTGGATGACTGGAAGTCGAACTGGGGATTTATATTCACGCATAATGGTGGTGCCGTGTGTTGGAAGAGTTCCAAGCAAAGCACGACGGCTGATTCCACTACCGAAGCGCAATACATTGCAGTGTCCGAAGCTGCAAAAGAAGGGACTTGGATAAGGAAGTTCATCCAAGAGTTGGGTGTTATTCCTAATGCTAATGATCCAGTACCGTTGTATTGTGATAACACCGGAGCCGTGGTGCAAGCTAAGGAGCCGAGATCTCATCAGAAGTCGAAGCATATTTGGAGGAAGTATCATGTGACCCGAGAAATCATTGATAGATGTGAAGTTAAAGTAGAATGAGTTACCTCGGAAGAGAACGTTGCAGACCCCTTCATGAAGCCTTTACCGAGATCGGTCCACGAGAAACATCGAGAGTCGATGGGATTGCGATTCATGGGTAGTCGGCTTTAGTTCAAGTGGGAGATTGTTAGAGTAGGTGACCAACAAGCCAACTTGTGGCTATGGTCTTTCAATTTATTATTGTAATAAACAAACCTTTTTTTCGTATTAATGATAAAACACCTTGGCATTCTATATCTTTGTCCCTTTGTCACAAGCATAGATATAGTCCTAACAGTTATTACAAGTACGAGTAATTGATCGTTAGGATCGTGAGATATTTACTTAAGTATTATAACCGTTTAAAATGTTCCCAGTCGAAGGGTTACGCCACAAATGAGGATATCGGCCTTTCCTATTAAGAGACTAGCACTTAGTGTATGTGTACTGCATCTCATCAGTAAACGGTATTGTGATATCGGCATGCATAAGTGGGTGCTCATAAGTTGACGAGTTCACTGAACTCCCTCACCCTAGAAATCTCTGAGTTGTTCCCAATAATCGAGTAGAGATATATGTGGTATAGTTGTACACCATTAGTCCTTATGAACTAGACATCACCGTGACTTCACTAGAGGACCAGCTTTATCGTGACCTGTCCCTGAGTTCCACCGAGGACCATCCCAACGGCCAGTGTTCGAGCAATGCGAAATCTAGTGGGAGGTATGTGCATTGTAGTAAGGGATTCGATCACTTAGTCAGTCATGGATATCCTATGTGTTCTAGCGATTTATAATCTATGAAGTCTGTGGCCACAGCTGAAAGTGTCATAATTAGAGAAATATGTTTCTCTAAGTCAAACACGAACGGATTATATAATCAAGAACGTCCACACAGTTATTGAACTCATAAAGCGGTCTCGAATAACCAATGCCTCTAGTTCACTCGGGATATATGTATCGAAGGGATCGTACTGTACGTTAACTATATCACAGAGTTCATGCAGAGACTTCATTTGTATCTAGGGAATCATGACGTGTATTTGCTAGACGCCAATCATGATTCGTTGGGTAGTTAAGTTGAAACTAGATTCGACTTAATGATAACTCTAGGGACGAGTTTAAACCACAATGGGTTGTGGGCCCACAACTAGCTTACACCTGAACCATCGAGGGTCACACTACTCGTATACCTGAGATCCTTAATGCAACAAGCTATGATTAATTAGTTAATCTTAGTGTAATTGGAAGTCAATGTGATTGAGTCCAACATTTGTAATTGTTAATTACGGATAAGAATAAGTAGAGGAAAAGAATCCGACGGAAATTTTGTGAACTTTCTATATTGGGAAGTTTCCCGATATGGCAAGTCCTAATTTAGGGTTTCCAATTTCGGAAATTAGTAAATGGCAAAGTGGTACTCGTATCGACGAGAATTTGTGCTTGTCGTCAAAATATAATTTTTTGTATTTTTACGAGCATTTTTTTGTTAGAAACGAGCCGAGAAAGAGAGTGGACTTAAGTTGTTGGGCCTAGCCCAACTTAAGGCCTGTTAGGGTTTTCACAAGGAGCATATAAATGGGATTTATATGTCCTGTGAAAGACACACAACAACGAAACGTAAGAATGATGAAACCCTAGCCTCTCTCCCTCCATCAAGCAGCCGAAACCCTACCTCCGCCACTAGCCGTCGCGCCGCCGCCAGTCGCCGCCGCATCGGCATCTTCCTTTTCCCTTCGTTCTTCTTTGTTGTATTTAGCCTATCACGTATCTAGTGCTGCGTAGATAGTTGATTGAATATACATTGTGAAACTAAACAGGACGAAGATTGTTCTGCCGGCAACGCAACCACCAGGGTTGTCTCCATGCACCCCCACGCGCCGCCACAAGCTGGTGATGTGAGAAGACAATTTTGAAAAACTGCTCCCGAATTTTCTGCGCAGTCCTGCGAGAAAATTGGCCATAAATCACCTCGTAAAATTTTGATAACAACTTCAAGAATCATAGAAATACAATCAGAAAACCATGGAGATATTAAAGTCGGATCATGCCTGTAGTTTCAAATCAGAAAACATGTTGGATCAGTAGGAGTGGGAAGAGCAGCTAGCCATCTTCTCGAGTCTTCGTTCGATTTACGCTTCAAGGGTAAAATATCATTTTCCCTAACTAATATAAATAGTAATTAATTTATATTAATTATGATTAATGTATGTTAATTGATTATTGAATTACATGAATCTATATGTTCAATTGTGTGTTTATGTGAATCGTTCGTTGAGCATGTTTATTATTTGATTTAATTTCGCGAGCATGCTACGATGATTTAATTTATGTTATTTAAATTAATTATATACGTGAGCATGTTTGTCGGTGATTGGAACCAAAAAGGTACGAATTAATTGTAATTATTGTGCACTTGATTGTTTATATAAATAAAATAAAAAAAATTATTTTCTGCTGCGTACACGAGCCTGATCTCCAACATACTGCACTATTGGTGAAGAAGTATAGAGCTCAAGATAATATGAATACTCAGAAGAAAGAAAATGTTTAGCACCACACCCTTTTTTATAGTGAAAAAATATAGTTATTGGGAAGATAATAAAATTAATATCCAAATTAATTTTGCATTAATTACAATTTTAAATTTATTTGAATTCAAAAGAAAAACCGATCAATGCTCTTAAAACAAATAATTGATGCAAATTGTCACTCCACAAAATTGACCAAATCTTTCAAATGAAATTATTAAAAAGAAACGTGTGGGAATATATGTTAAGCGACAATTAGAAAAATAATGGGAATTTGATTTAATTTTTTATTAAAATATCCAACAGTTTCTAACTAGAATAAAACAACCATACAGAAAGCACCAAATGTCCCAAATAAATAATATGTTCTCTTCAACAAATGCCTAAATACCTTGCAAACAATCTCCTACTATTATGATTAGGGTGGAAAACAGACGGGCGGAACAAATAGGATCAATAATAAGCTTTTTAGGTTTTTTTTTGAGGAATCTTAATTTTTTTTTGATTATTTTGGAATCTTAAAGTTTTTTTTTTTTATTATTATTTTGGAATCTTAAAGTTTTTTTTTTTGGAAATTCGGAAGTTTTCGAAATTTTCTAAAAAGGGAAGAAAAAGAAAAAAAAAATCGATGACACCTTCATGTTTGTGCAATCACAATCACCCATCAACTATGAATCTTCTTACACGTCCACCCTTATTATCATAATCTTCTAGAATGTATGGAATGATCTCTTGTTTGTATTCATTTTGTGCAAAAAAAAATTTTTAGATGTACCACAATCTCATATTTACTAGCCAAGAGACACATCTTATTATCATCTTGTTTGAATATGTGAAGCCGAAATGGTGTAAAACGGGTACAAATTGGAGAATATTCCACATAATCTAGAAGATTCCACTAAATTTAACACATAAGACTAATAGTTCAGGGATGGTTGTAATTATACAAACATGAGGTTTATTTTATTTATTTATTTATTTTTATTTTTTATTTTTATTTTTATTTTTGTAATTTAACCTTAACACGAAGAGTTGGCCGTAGTTTATCCTCAAGACTAACCAACCCAACGACGAACGAATATCTCGAGTGCTACACAATTAAGAACTTTCATTCTCTTTAAATAAATAAATTAACAAATAACACATGAATAATTCCTAATATTAGAAATTTTCATTCACACGGTTATAATTTTTTTTCACCCAAATGCCCTCCATTTTTCTCATGAAGTGCACCAATCACCTGGTCATGCCCATTCCACTCAACATGATATGCAATGCTGTCTTGTTTGAGTATATTCAGATTCAGTTTGATTATTGGATACAATTTGCTACTACTTTTACTAGCTAAGTCCCTTTGTCGACGAATTCTCTTCATTAAGATTATTCTGATCATGTTAACCATCAAAATTATTGGTTCTTCTCTATCTTTTCTTATCATTCCATTAAAGCTGTCACATAGGTAGTTATGAAACATATCACGCTTCAGGTAAGTACTAAAATAAGCTCTGTACCAATGTTGAGGTAATCTAGCAGACAACCACTGAAATGTCTTACTATCAACATTCTATAACTCATTCATCATCGCATTGAAGTCCACAATTCATGTTGATAATTTCGCCCTCCAGAAAAGTTCCTTCAAACGCAATTCTTTGTGACTCAGCTTGAAATTATCGTACAAATGCACAACACAAAATTTGTGCTCAACGCCCGTTAACAATTTTTCAACAACTTCCAGTAATCCTATCTGCTTATCTAACATTATAGTCCACTTATTACTATTACTAACGTCCACATCTTCAATTAAAAGCTCCAGAAACCACAACCATGAATTGGTCTTCTCTTTCTCAATAATAACATATTCAAAAGGGTACATACTGTTACCTAAAATGCTATTCATAGAACGTTTTTTACTTGCTTGCTTGCAGTGCAATTTGTTTCATTTGTAACTTTCCCCAAAAAAACCAAAATTCGCCCGCTATTCGTGGGTTATATTACGAAATGAATTCAACAATTTCGTGTATTTGTACACGAACTATACGTGTTTATCAGTATAGAACAAGGAGGACGAAACTGAGGGTTTGAAAACGTTCTTTTGTTTCGTGGCAAAGAACACGAAATAGCAACTTACATTTCGTGGTATTTTACACGAAATGTAAGCTAAGGATTCGTACAATATGGTACGGAATCGCTAATTGAGTTTTTTTATTTAACACTCAAATAAATACAATAAATTAACATAAATATTCTTAAACTCAAGTAAAAAAATTGACCTAAAATTAAAATACAAATACAACTTGAACTAAAATTCAAATACAAATATAAATTACAGGAAAATAACATTTTGTAAACTATCGACCAGACTTTAATTGTTCGTACAAGAGTAGTCGGGGTTTGAACATTTTGAGTAAGTGCCTCAGGTTTTTAGCTCTATGATGTACCCATGCCGGATGGATAGGCGGTAGATGACTATTCGCGACCAAATTAACAAGCATGAAATGATTGTTGTGCAATGTCACAACAATCATACATGTTAAGTGACCACTTCCAAACATAAGAAGGTAAGTCGTACTCCCTACTTGGGTCAAAAGTACCACTATTTCACTATATTTGGTAACAATGTCCAATTCCATTTCATTCATGTCCATCCAATAAGCTTGTGCACAAGGGCCTGAGGGCCAGTCACACTTGCGTATCACCTCAACGTATCTAGTACTGCCAAACATCACCGTGTACACATTAACTGTTAGAGTAGGTGACCGGCAAGCCAACTTGTGGCTGTGGTCTTTCTCTTTTCTTTGTAATAAAACAATCGTTTTTCGTTCGTAATAATAAAATATCTTATTTGGCATTCTATATCTGTTATCCCATGCAAGCAGCATAGATATAGTCCTAACGAGTTACTCTATTACTGTGAGTTGATCTAGTAGAATCGTGAGATAACTCAGCAATGTAATGTAACTGTTAAACCTTGTTCCTAGTCGATGGGTTACGCCAATAATGAGGATACCGGCCTTTCCCTTTTGAGACTAGCACTTAGTGTATGTGTACTGCGTCTCATCAGTCCTCGGTGTTGTGACATCGGCATACTTGAGTGGGTGCTCATACTGGATGAGTTCACTGAACTCCCTCGCCCTAGAAATCTATAAGTGGTTCTCATTCATCGAGTAATAGGTTTCTAAGATATAGTTGTACACCATTAGTCCTTAAGACCCAGACATCACCGTGACTTCACTAGAGGACCGATTGTATCGTGACCTGTCCCTGAGTCCCACCGCGGACCGCTCCAAGGGCCAACGTTCGTGCAATCCGAAATCTAGTGTGAAGTCTGTGCATTGTAGTAGGGGATTCGAGCGCTTGAGTGGTCATGGATGTCCTGTGTGTTCTGACGGTTTATAATCCATGGAATCTCTGGCCAGAGTTGATAGTGGGGTGATTAGGGAAATGTGTTTCCCTAAGTCGCACACGAACGGATTTATAATACCTAGAACGTGCGCACGGTTATTGAACTTTATAAGAGGTCTCGGTGAACCAATGCCTCTAGTTCAATCGGGACATGTGCTACGAAGGGATCGTACTGTACGCTAACTATATCATAAGGTTCTTGCAGGCACTTCATTTGTATCTAGGGAATCATGATGCGTAGTTGCTAGACGCCAATCTTGATTCGTTGGGCACCGATTTGATCGGGATTAGGTAAAATGAGTTTTACTCTAATCGGGACTCTTGGGAGGAGTTCGTATAAGAACAATGTGTTGTTCGAATCACAAAGAGTTGTGAGCCCACGGCTAGCATACACCTGAACCATTGAGGGTCACACTTCTCGTGTAATATAGATCCTTGATAACAACAAGCATAGATTAATGTGTTAATCTATGAACGATTGGATGTCGATATGATTGAATCCAAGATTCGCAATTGTGAATTGCGAATTGGAATAAACGTAGAGAAAGAGAGACATGCGGAATTTAGTGAACTTTCTAAATTGGGAAGCTTCCCGATTTAGCAAGTCCACTGAAGTGGAAGTTTCCAATTTTGGAAATTGGAAATTTCGAAGAGGCACTCGTATCGACGAGGACTTTGAGCTCGTCACAAATATAATTTTGTTATAATTTTGTGGACGATCGTTTGTTAGAAACGAGGCCGACAAGGGGATGGGCTTAATGCATCAGTGGGTCAAGCCCAATGACTTAAGCCCGCTAGGGTTGAAAACCCTAGGTATAAATAGACCTCAAAAGGAGTTTTGAGTTCAGATTTTTCAGCACAAAAACCCTAGCCGCTCAACACCTCTCGGCCGTTGCATCTCCGCCGCGCCACCGCCGACCACCGCCGGAAACGCCGCCGGTTTTCTCCTCTTTCTCCTTCGTTTTATTCGTGTTGTTATCTAACTCGTTTATATCTAGTGCTATAGTTCGAGTGGGTCGAAAATACGAGGTGAAACCTAATTGGAGAGGAGCTGCTGCCCCGACGAATCCGTGCACCACCGCACGCGCCGCACCGCCGCTCACGCGCCGCCGCTGCCGCTGCCACGCGCCGCCGCTGCTGCTGCCGTTCGTCGCCGTTCGTTGCCTGCTGGATCAGCTCGGTCCAGCCGTGAGGTGCAGCCCCGTGGATTGGTAATTAGCAGCTTGTACGTGACTCGTTCTAGGATTTCGATTCGTCGAAATCGCACGCTACAAGAGGTAATTAAATCGGAACTTTCGTAATTCGATTCGAACATGTTTGTATGATTATTAATTTGCGAGCATGAGTAATACGTGATTACATGTTTCGATTTTGTTAAATGATGAATAAGCATGTTTCGTGATTTTTCGGTTTTATGTATTTTTCAATTAAATCGAAAATTACCATATGTATGGCGGAAGCGTTAAGGTACGTTGACTATGTGATTAGTATTGCATGTAATCGAAACTAGTTCGATATAAAATTTTTAAATTCCGCTGCGTATACATGCACGATCCCCAACAGTGGTATCAGAGCCACGGGTTAATCGTTTATTTGTCAACGTGTTTATCGTTTTCGAAAGCATGCTTCGATTTGTTGAATTGTTGAATTTTTGGTGTTATCAAATTGGGTGGTTTAATATTAATTAATATTTTGAATATTTCAGAAAATATAAAATTTTTAAAATTCATTTTTCTGCTGTTTTTCCAGCTGACCGAACCGGTCCGGTCGGACCGGTCCGACCGGTCCGGTCAGCGCAAACAAAAAAAAAAAAAAAAAAAAAAAAAAAAAAAAAAAAAAAAAATTTATTTGATTTTCTGAGAATTAATATTAAAATTAATTGATTTTTAATTTTTGAAATTATTTATCAATTAAACCCAATTAGATAATTGATCCATTAATTTAATTTGAATTCAAAGGATAGTGTTGGATTAATTATTTAATTTAATCGTTAAATTAGTTTAATTAATAGAACACAAATTAGATGGCAAATAATTAATGGACTTCATTCTTATTTGAATGATTTATGAATGAAAGAAGTCCGTTAATTATATTTGCAATTAATCGTATTTATTAATTAATTCATGAGATGAATAATTGTGATTAAGTACGATGATGATCGTATGTCTCTCTTAGGATCAATATGCGTTTCCACATACCTAGAGAACATAGTTGTAGGAATCACAAACGATCATAACCTAAAACTTCCGATGAGCTAATAAGATTTAATAAATAAAATCCCTCATTCTTAATCAAGAATAATTATCAAGCTATAAAGAAAAACCAAATTGTTGAATTTTTCTTTCCTTCTACCAACAATTAAATTATGTGTAGCCTCTCATGATAGTGCAGTAAGCCGTGTTAGCGGGGAGTGCTACTGTGGGATAAGCTGTAATTTAATTGACATTAGATGGAGATACGGTCATAGATAAAATTATGTTGGATTAATGTGGTCGGCTAGATTAACTAGGGATTGCATTAGTTTGATATAGTTGGATCTATGACATCTCATATTGGTAGGCTAGACTTGACACACGAAGATTTTGATATTCGCTAGATTAACTTAGGTCATTATCAAGTGTGAGGTAAATCGATCTTTAGGGTCACATAGTGATGTGATTGATAGTACTCTACCTTTAGGCTTATGTAATCGGGATAGATTAACTACGGGTTACATTTGCGCTATTGGACCTAAAGCCCATTAAAGAAAAACAAGTTTTCTCGATTGTCTGCTAGAGGGTGGTGGAATTCGATAAAATTAGTGGGAGAACAATTAAAACATACAAGTCCAAAATTTTAATTGTAACGATTATTACGAACTAAACTCTAATTATTGTCTTCTTAAAATTTTCTCAGCAACAATGTCCAAACATCCCCTTTCCTCAATCCTCGACCAAAACAAACTCACCGGTCCAAACTATTTGGATTGGCTTCGCAATCTGAAACTTGTGCTCCAAGTCGAGGAGCGTCTCTATGTGCTCAATGAACGTCCCCCCGCTGCTCTTCCTGCGACTGCTACTGCTGACGAGACTGCCACTTTCGAGGCATGGAAGAAGGACGACCTCCATGCGAGGTGCTACATGCTAGCATCCATGGTGCCAGAGCTCGCGAGGAAGTATGAGTCTCACGTGCATGCTTATGATATCAAGCACCATCTTGAAAGCATGTACAGTGAGAATACTAGGGCATCGAGGTACTCAGCTACCAAGGAGTTGATCACCATGAGGTTGCGTGAAGGGGCTTCGGTCCACGAGCACGGTCTCAAGATGATCACTCTCCTTGAGAAGCTGGTGAACCTTGATGTCACCCTCCCGGCCGAGCTCTCGGTGGATTTGATCCTACTGTCCCTTCCTAGTTCTTATGAATCGTTCATAGTGAACTTCAACATGAACAAGCTCGATCCACCATTGGATGAGTTGTTGAACATGTTGGTCAGCTATGAGTCCACGATCAAGAAGGAGAAATCTGTTCTCCTAGTTGCTCCTTCTGCGAAGAAAGGTTCTTTGCAGAAGAAAAGGAAAGAAAGGAGTTTCGGCCCGAGCAAGAAACTTGAGAAGGGCGAGTCGAGCGGAGTGAAGAATGACAAGGTCACCAAGCAAGTTGATGACGCTTGCCATCATTGTGGAAAGAAGGGCCATTGGCGACGCAACTGCAAGGCTTACCTCGATCAGAAACGTTCTGAAAAGGGTACGTATTTAGTTGAAGTTAACTTGTCCGTTAAATCTTCTGCTTGGGTATTGGATACTGGTTGTGGCTCACATCTTTGTAATGATTTGCAGCTCATGACAAGAAGTAGGAAGCTTAATGTGGGTGAGACCTACCTAAGAATGGGCAACGGAGCAAGAGTTGCTGCTGAAGCCATTGGGACAATTTATCTTTCTGTTTTGGATTCTAGTTTTTCCATTGTTTTGAACAATTGTTTATTTGTTCCGTCACTTATTCGAAACCTTATTTCTATTCCTGTTTTGGATAATGAAGGTTTTACTTTTGTTTTTGGAAATTCGATTTGCATTATACAAAAGGAACAAAATATGATTTGTAAGGGACAACTTATAAACAACTTATATGAACTAAATCCAAGTGAAATACCTATTAACATTATATCAGCAAAACGAAAAGATATAAGTCTTAACCCCGCACAACTTTGGCACGCTCGACTAGGTCACATTTCCTTGAGAAGGATGAACGAGTTTGTTAGTGAAGGAATGTTCTCCTTGGAGGACGTTAAATCACTTCAAACTTGTGTATCCTGCCTTAAAGGAAAAATGACCAAGACTCCCTTCAAAGGGAAGATGGAACGGGCCGAGGGTCTTTTGGATTTGATCCATTCAGACGTGTGTGGTCCACTAAGCGTTAGTGCTAGGGGTGGTTTTAACTACTTCGTTACCTTTACCGACGATTATTCTAGGTATGGTTTCGTGTACTTAATGAAGTATAAGTCTGAAACTTTTGAAAGGTTCAAAGATTTTAGACACCAAGTAGAAAACCAACTCGGTAGACGTATTAAGAAACTACGATCCGATCGTGGTGGCGAATACTTAAGTACTGAGTTTATAGACTATCTTAAAGAGAATGGGATTCTTTCTCAATGGACTCCTCCTGGAACTCCTCAACTTAATGGAGTTTCCGAACGTCGGAATCGAACACTGTTAGACATGGTTCGATCTATGATGGGGTTCACCGAGCTACCGGCATACCTGTGGGGTCATGCACTCCTAACTGCCGTGTATTTGCTGAATAGGGTTAATACCAAAGCAGTTAACTCCACACCTTATGAACTTTGGCACTCCAAGAAACCCACGTTTAAACATATTAGGATATGGGGTTGTCCCGCTTACGTGAAGCGGCTAGTGGGAGATAAGTTGGATACAAAATCCGACCTATGCTATTTTGTGGGGTATCCCGAGGATTCCATGGGATACGAATTCTACTATGTTTCCGAGGCAAAGGTGTTCGTCTCGAGAAATGCCGTGTTCCTTGAGAAGGAATTTCTATCGGATAGAAAGGGCAGTGTAGTTGATCTCGAAGAAGTTCGAGAACCACAATCTGAAGTTCAAGCACAACAATCAGATAATGAACCAATTCAACAAACCACTAACATACCTCCTGAACCGTCGCTGCGTAGATCCGAAAGAGTTCGGAGAGCGCCCGATAGGTTATTCCTCGTTGATGAAGTTGACCAAGGATGTGATCCTAGAACTTTCAACGAAGCTGTATCGGATACAGACAAGGGACATTGGCTTAATGCCATGAAATCCGAAATGGACTCTATGTACTCCAACAAGGTATGGACCTTGGTAGATCCACCCGAGGGAATTGTTCCCATAGGCTGCAAGTGGATCTATAAGAAGAAAATTGGAGTAGATGGAAAGGTATCGACCTACAAGGCTAGATTGGTAGCGAAGGGTTATACTCAAAAGCAAGGAGTTGACTATGAGGAAACCTTCTCTCCAGTTGCTATGCTTAAGTCCATTAGGATTTTGCTGGCCATCTCTGCGTGGTATGACTACGAGATATGGCAAATGGATGTGAAGACCGCTTTCCTTAATGGGGACATTGAGGAAGAAATTTACATGGCGCAACCGGAAGGCTTCATATCTTCTGGAGATGAGCAAAAGGTTTGCAAACTCCAGCGATCCATTTATGGATTGAAACAAGCATCCCGTAGTTGGAACAAAAGGTTTGACACAACTATCAAAGAGTTTGAATTTGTGAAAAACCCGGAGGAACCTTGTGTCTACAAGAAGGTTAGTGGGAGTGCAGTGACTTTCCTTGTACTTTATGTTGATGACATACTACTCATTGGGAATGATGTAGGGATGTTGCAGTCAACTAAAGTATGGTTATCCACACGTTTCTCGATGAAGGATTTGGGAGAAGCATCCTACGTATTGGGAATACGGATCTATAGAGATAGATCGAGGAGATTGCTTGGCTTGTCCCAATCCATGTACATAGACACCGTTCTCAAACGGTTTAGCATGGAAGAATCCAAGAAGGGATTCTTGCCAATGTCCCATGGGGTTCGTCTCTCGAAATCCATGCGTCCTCAAACGCAAATGGAAATCGAGGAGATGAAAAGGACACCTTATGCATCCGCTATAGGAAGCATAATGTATGGCATGCTGTGTACACGACCTGATATTGCGTATGCTGTGAGCGTCACAAGCAGATATCAGTCCGACCCCGGCCCAGCCCATTGGAAGGCTGTGAAAGACATTCTCAAGTACTTGCGAAGAACTCGAGATTTGTTTTTGGTCTATGGGGATACCGAGTTGAAATTAGAAGGGTTCACGGATTCTAGTTTTCAATCGGACGTGGATGACTCAAAGTCAAACTCGGGGTATATATTCAAAGTCAACGGAGGTGCCGTGTGTTGGAAGAGTTCCAAACAAGGCACGACGGCTGATTCCACCACCGAGGCTGAATATATTGCAGCATCAGATGCTTCAAAGGAAGGGTCATGGATTAGGAAATTCATCCAAGAGTTGGGTGTATTTCCGAACGCTAGCGATCCAGTACGGCTGTACTGCGATAACAACGGAGCCGTAGCGCAAGCTAAGGAACCAAGAGCTCATCAGAAGTCGAAGCACGTGTTGAGAAAATACCATGTGATCCGAGAGATCATAGAGAGAGGTGAAGTCAAGCTAGACAGAGTCACCTCGGAGGACAATATTGCAGATCCCTTCACCAAGCCATTGTCAGGATCAGTCCACGAGAAACATCGAGAGTCGATGGGACTTAGATTTATGAGTAGTTGGCTTTAGGTCAAGTGGGAGATTGTTAGAGTAGGTGACCGGCAAGCCAACTTGTGGCTGTGGTCTTTCTCTTTTCTTTGTAATAAAACAATCGTTTTTCGTTCGTAATAATAAAATATCTTATTTGGCATTCTATATCTGTTATCCCATGCAAGCAGCATAGATATAGTCCTAACGAGTTACTCTATTACTGTGAGTTGATCTAGTAGAATCGTGAGATAACTCAGCAATGTAATGTAACTGTTAAACCTTGTTCCTAGTCGATGGGTTACGCCAATAATGAGGATACCGGCCTTTCCCTTTTGAGACTAGCACTTAGTGTATGTGTACTGCGTCTCATCAGTCCTCGGTGTTGTGACATCGGCATACTTGAGTGGGTGCTCATACTGGATGAGTTCACTGAACTCCCTCGCCCTAGAAATCTATAAGTGGTTCTCATTCATCGAGTAATAGGTTTCTAAGATATAGTTGTACACCATTAGTCCTTAAGACCCAGACATCACCGTGACTTCACTAGAGGACCGATTGTATCGTGACCTGTCCCTGAGTCCCACCGCGGACCGCTCCAAGGGCCAACGTTCGTGCAATCCGAAATCTAGTGTGAAGTCTGTGCATTGTAGTAGGGGATTCGAGCGCTTGAGTGGTCATGGATGTCCTGTGTGTTCTGACGGTTTATAATCCATGGAATCTCTGGCCAGAGTTGATAGTGGGGTGATTAGGGAAATGTGTTTCCCTAAGTCGCACACGAACGGATTTATAATACCTAGAACGTGCGCACGGTTATTGAACTTTATAAGAGGTCTCGGTGAACCAATGCCTCTAGTTCAATCGGGACATGTGCTACGAAGGGATCGTACTGTACGCTAACTATATCATAAGGTTCTTGCAGGCACTTCATTTGTATCTAGGGAATCATGATGCGTAGTTGCTAGACGCCAATCTTGATTCGTTGGGCACCGATTTGATCGGGATTAGGTAAAATGAGTTTTACTCTAATCGGGACTCTTGGGAGGAGTTCGTATAAGAACAATGTGTTGTTCGAATCACAAAGAGTTGTGAGCCCACGGCTAGCATACACCTGAACCATTGAGGGTCACACTTCTCGTGTAATATAGATCCTTGATAACAACAAGCATAGATTAATGTGTTAATCTATGAACGATTGGATGTCGATATGATTGAATCCAAGATTCGCAATTGTGAATTGCGAATTGGAATAAACGTAGAGAAAGAGAGACATGCGGAATTTAGTGAACTTTCTAAATTGGGAAGCTTCCCGATTTAGCAAGTCCACTGAAGTGGAAGTTTCCAATTTTGGAAATTGGAAATTTCGAAGAGGCACTCGTATCGACGAGGACTTTGAGCTCGTCACAAATATAATTTTGTTATAATTTTGTGGACGATCGTTTGTTAGAAACGAGGCCGACAAGGGGATGGGCTTAATGCATCAGTGGGTCAAGCCCAATGACTTAAGCCCGCTAGGGTTGAAAACCCTAGGTATAAATAGACCTCAAAAGGAGTTTTGAGTTCAGATTTTTCAGCACAAAAACCCTAGCCGCTCAACACCTCTCGGCCGTTGCATCTCCGCCGCGCCACCGCCGACCACCGCCGGAAACGCCGCCGGTTTTCTCCTCTTTCTCCTTCGTTTTATTCGTGTTGTTATCTAACTCGTTTATATCTAGTGCTATAGTTCGAGTGGGTCGAAAATACGAGGTGAAACCTAATTGGAGAGGAGCTGCTGCCCCGACGAATCCGTGCACCACCGCACGCGCCGCACCGCCGCTCACGCGCCGCCGCTGCCGCTGCCACGCGCCGCCGCTGCTGCTGCCGTTCGTCGCCGTTCGTTGCCTGCTGGATCAGCTCGGTCCAGCCGTGAGGTGCAGCCCCGTGGATTGGTAATTAGCAGCTTGTACGTGACTCGTTCTAGGATTTCGATTCGTCGAAATCGCACGCTACAAGAGGTAATTAAATCGGAACTTTCGTAATTCGATTCGAACATGTTTGTATGATTATTAATTTGCGAGCATGAGTAATACGTGATTACATGTTTCGATTTTGTTAAATGATGAATAAGCATGTTTCGTGATTTTTCGGTTTTATGTATTTTTCAATTAAATCGAAAATTACCATATGTATGGCGGAAGCGTTAAGGTACGTTGACTATGTGATTAGTATTGCATGTAATCGAAACTAGTTCGATATAAAATTTTTAAATTCCGCTGCGTATACATGCACGATCCCCAACATTAACATGTTCATATATCTCAATAAGAAACTCCCTTCTCACTTGTGGCCATCTTTCTTGATCCCCGTACACGGCTTGAGCAACGCACGGTACCCACAGTTGCCATCATCCATCACGTTAACATAATCTTGAATAAGACGGACCATAAATCTGGGCACGAAAGAATAAAAGTTGATTCCTCCACGTGCATGTATTGTAGGGGTAGCAGATTCTTGTGTGGGAATACGAAAACCACGAGCTTTCATCTTCGATTAAGGCGGTCCATATATGTTTCTATCAATCTTTGCTTTAGGAATCTTTGTAGCAGGGGAGGATTGACGACCCATGGAATCACAAGACGACTTAATTGTCTCCTCATCAATATGATACTACCATCCGGAAGGGTCTCTCTTTGCCGAGTTATTCTTTGGTCGTCCTGTGGTCTTAACAAATGATGGCTCGGGCAGATGTGACGTAGCCGGATAAAAGATACCACACAATGAGGCCACGACATTTATCTTGCTCATGTAATTCATCTTCTTCAAATGGAAATTCAGGTCATCAATCTGTCTATCCACAATCGCGTTGCGGTTTACTTGATATTCAGGTAGATCCGAAGGTTCAACTGCCATGGTACTCCATAATGGATGTAAGTATGAAATGACGAATGTGTCATTATCTTCCATTTTCTGCACAATTTTTCATGCGTAAGGGATCCCATGAGTATTCCAAAGATAGTGTATGCAAATACTCGAATCTTGTATCGCAGGGGACTCCATCTCTTGATCCAATATCTCAAATGCCAGATGCGTAACGTAACAAATTAAACCCTGAAAACACAGCCACGCTGCAGTATGCTTCTTTATCTTGGATGATAATGAAAAAGCGCACTTCAGCTGACAAATTTGGATATAAACTTGGTCCCGAAGTTTGCCTTGCACGTTATCCAAACCTCCGGTCGAAGCATTTAACCAACCCTTTGGAGAAGAATGAGCACTCTCCACCCCTATCCGATTATAACGACAATCAGATTACAATATAAATATTCTTTTTATATAATATATTTTATCATTTAAATAACTAAAACATGTAATACTTGTTGGTTCTCGTGTTGCCAACATGATACACATTGCAGGTATAGGTTCGGATAAACTTCTCCTTGTATATCCACCACACATCATTCAAACACTGTATCAATCTAGGATATCCTGCACACCGTCCAACAATTTCATTGTAATTGTAATGATACTCATCTTCAGTTTTTGGTTTCACCAGCTTAGCCCACACCCCACTTCGGAATATTAGACCTTGGTCTTTGTTGCCTCCCATAAATTTCGTCGCATTTGCCTCAACATTTATGTTTATATGGAATATTCACATCATATGATACGAAATTGGAAAGACCCAACTCCCCGTCTGTCAGGATCGCATCAGGTTCGACACCATCTAACAACTCTCTAAAACAATTCAAAGTCCACTCGTAGGTGTTTGCATCTTCATGTGACATAAATGCAACAACAATCGTAAAATTACTCCAAACGGGAGTTATCCCAATTATTTACAAAACAGGCATTCCATACCTACATCAATGTTTTTTTTTACACATATTTAAACATTATAATACATTATAAAACTACAATCATAATTTAAACAATCGTACTTTTTACTTACTTAATGGTTCTGTATGTGCAGTCCATTAATATAACATACAGGAACAACCGTAGTAACTTAATAGATTCGGGGCATGCAAACATAACATCCGTTATTGTGTTACTCGTTTCACTATCGATGCAATGCCAATATCGATACTCGCCTTGTTGAAAGTTATGCATTAGAAACTGAATAACAGTCATCCTCTCCATTTCCTCAGATTTAATCTTGGCCAACTCACAGTAAACATGCTTCATAGAGGTTTGTATCGTCGAATCATCCTTCCTCAATCTATCCATGATTAACATTGGCTACACGTGAGAATTTCTCAACTCTTTAATTCTTGCTTTCTGTTGTGGACTTATACGACTAGTCTCACATGTCCGTGAGGAAACAAAGCCGGAGGATGAGTATACTTGCCATCGCTGACAGTCAACCGCCATAATTCATCAAACCTTGAAGTTTTGCCAATCAATTTGAACGGAAAACTACATTTTTTTGATCCATTGTTTCTAGCATCTTCCACACCAATATTCGTTTGTCGGCCATGTCCATATTTGTCACATGTCAAATATTGTGCCTTCTCCCGTCTAGAATGACAAATCAAATGGTGAGAATGACTAACTGCAGTTTCTTTGGCCCCCTTGATTAACTCTTCCCTACTATCGAACACAATATCGACTTATAAGAAGTCAGAGAAATCTTCATATTTGTTTCGCTCCAAAACTGCGGGATCAAAATACAAGTTGTCTTCATATGGCTGCTTAAAATAGATAAATTACTTAAATACTTGCACAAAAAAAAAAAAAAAAAAAAAAGAAAAAGAAAAAAGGGGAAACACTAGGGATTTCGTGTATAAGTACACGAACTAAGTGTGTACATTTCGTGTACAAATGTACGAAACACACAGCAAAAACAGTTTACTGTTTGTTTCGTATTGTTTTGTACGAAATATGAGTTAACATATTGTTTTGTATTGTTTTCTACGAAATTATTGGTAAAACATAATATGATGTTAATTTCCTATAGAAAACCACAAAATTCAATGAAGAATTTCGTGATATCTTACACGAAACGACTAAGAATCGACAATTACCAGACAAAAACGTAATTTTTTACCTCATTAACGCGATCGATGTTGGCCATCTTGATAATTGTTGTGTTATAACTGATTGTAGAAAAAAAAATCACGATCTACAAAGTTCGGTATATTTGGAGGTCGAGAGAATTTGGAAAATGTTAAAAGGTTTATCTACAAATGAATTATTTTGCAGTGTAACTGGGAAAAATTGCAGTGATAATAGAAAACCCCTACTGTTATGCCCATCTTTGCCAACTACATTAAGAAGGATCTGTTAATTTATATGCCTATAAATTAAGTTAATCCCGAGTTGTAACAACTTGAGTTGTCGAAAAAATATTTGAGTTACAACTATAATTCTTATGTTAACACAATTATATTCTACTGCAACCAGATAAAAAGAACACAATAATTAATGTGGTTCAGACACAATTGTGCTCTACATCCACGTGGACCGCAAACACGATTTCACTAGTTCAGATTTACAATGTACATTAATAGGACTTATTAAAATAATTAAGACTCTCTCTTTAATTCTTTATGCCGTTCTTGTACACAACTTGAACTCCATGTCTCTTCCAACAACAGCTCCACACCGCGTGCCTCGAACTCCTTTCAGACATGAACTCCCTTCAGAAACGTGGTTGATCTCCCTTGAGATCTATACAGCAAATTTGTATATGTTGACACATGCAACGATGTATTCCCTTATAACGCGGGCCAGGCGGCGGGCGCGGGAGGAAGAAACCTAAAAGACTAAGAGAAGACGCTCAACTCTTAGGTCCTTCAGTCCAACACAGGAAAGCGCCCTCTGTTCCTAATCTTATCCGTAAGTAAGATCTATTCATAGTTGGTCAGTCCCCTACGACACGTCTTCTCGCTTTTCATGAATGTGTCTCACCCTCCGCTTATGCAGGTTTGACCCGCCTCTGACTCTGCTTGCTTCTGGCGTCCCTCTATCTTGTCTTGCTGGAGGTAGATTTGATAAAAAAAACGGTTGATTATTCGGATTGGTTCTCGCATCCCTGTGCCCAAAAGGATGGGCGAGTTCGGTTTGAGTCTTCATCGATCGGGTGAATCTATATGCTCCGGGGTGGTGAGACGAGGTGTAGGGCAGTCTGGTCAGCGCATCATCCTGATCTTGGATCGAGCCCAAGTCATTTTAGAGAAAGTGGAGCGGTGAACCGCCTAGAAACATGGAATTAGAATCTTTTCCTGATCTTCGTGAGGTTAGTTGTAGCTTTGAGATCTCCTGTGCCGGATTATACCAAATCCTATGAGCCCTTGGGGAACCATCTAATGCTTTACTAGACTAGCTGCTGTATGGCGCAAAAAAGAGCTCGTTAGGATGTGGTGAATCCAAACGCTTGCGAGAGGAAGATATGCTCTTTGGAGAGCACATTACGATGAAAGTTCTAAGCTGCAGAAACAAGATTATTAATGTTCATAGACGCTTTGATACTAATTGTGTTTCATCCTCCTGGCCTTTCGAATGAAACACATGTTAAACAATTTAATAAAATAAAATAAAAAAAATATCCGGACCTGGTCCAGGGTCCAAGAGTGGATGGACAATTCTTGAACTCTACCCACACAATGGTTGTTTGGACCAAAGTGGAGTTGATGGCAGAACCCGATCTTGGATTTGCTCGCGTTAAGCATTCGATTTCCTTGTCAAGATTCCACGTGGCTGGTACTCTCCCTCTTTAGGGCTTGACACACTCCATAGATCTTATCCGCAACAAATGGATATTCTTAAGAGAAGGTCTCTCTCTTGTTACGCGATGCTATCTTATGGAAGGTCTGCACGAGCCTCAGAGCTAGCCTACTATCAAGAAGCTCCGATAGTATTGACCGGGTGAGAGCAATGAAGCCGAGAAGCTAAGCTTGACCTACAGCGTTCGGAGACCAGGAACAAAGCTCAAAAGAAGACTCTGGATCGCCTTGCATGGACAAAGAGAGATAAATAAGACAGAGGGGGGTCTTCAGCTATGCCACTTTTGGTATAGTTAGGGCTGTCCCCTCCGCCCAAAGTGCTAATGTGCCACTCCACCCGTAGAGCCCGCGGGTCCCATTTTCGATGGCGTCCCCGTCTCTTTTGAATGGGTCGTCAACACGCCTCAGGCGTATGAGTGGTACTTTTTTAACCAGGTGCACATACCAGGGGCTATTACCAACGCGACAACGATAGAGAAACTCTTAGAATTGAATGGGCTACACTTATACAGCCAGGCCAAACATATTGTGATTCGCCTAGCTGGGTAATACCTTTTTGAATAGATCCCACCCAGACATACTAGAATGCCACTTATATCCTTTAAGGGGTGAGCTAGATCTTTCCTCTGCCATAGAGTGTCCATGCATGGATTCAAAGCATTGAATCGACCGAAAGCCTTTCTTTAGTGTGGAGGGGGAAACCTTGACTCTCCCAGTCATGTCAATCATTGCGATTGGCCGAAGACTAAAGCGAAGAGTGTTCTTCTCCATGTGGATTCTTAAACTGAAACCTTCTTTTCCGCTTTTCCCTCTTAAATGGTCGAATCAGGTTCAGTGCGAATCTCCTATACTAATCTGTCCACTGATTACCAGTGTCATCACCTTCAGGAGTTCAAGGTAGTTCGCCCGAGGAGCGGCTATGGAAGACAAGAAGCGATTTCCTAACTCCCACGCATGGAAGCATAGGTTCAAGCTGCTCTTGGGTCCTTATCACGTCACAAGACGATGAGGATGCAAGGTCCTCAGGAAGATCGAACTGGTACAATGGATTTACCAGGGCTAGAGTCATCATCATCCATTCCTGCAGATAAGATTTCATTAAAGCTTACATTTATAAATCCCATGACAGTCATTGGTCGTTCATTATAAACGCGGTAGGCCCTGCTGTTCAGAGAGTAACCAAGAAACATACCTTTATCTCCTCTTGCAGAAAACTTACCGAGTTGTTCTCTATCATTCAAGATGTAACATTCACACCCAAAAATATGAAAGTAACTCATGTTGGGTTTCTTACCTTTCCATACTTGATATGGAGTTTTCTTAGTACCTGGTCTGAGATATACACGGTTTATAGTAAGAAAGCAATACTCATAACTTCAGGCCATAACTTTGTGGCTACTCGTGCTGAAATAAGCATTACTCGTGTCATCTCTTGGAGAGTTCTGTTCTTTCTTTCTGCCACACCATTCTGTTGTGGTGTCTATGGTGCTGAGAACTCATGTGAAATACCATGTTTATCACAGAACTTTGAGATTGTTGAGTTTTCAAGTTCTCTTCCATGATCACTTCGAATTCTTCCAATATTGCTGAATTTCTCAATTCACAATTTTTTACATATAGTTTTGAATTCATAAAAAGTTTCTGACTTTTCCTTAATGAAACGTATCCAAGTGAACCTTGAGAAATCAACACTCACTAAAACATACCTTTTTACACCAATGCTCTCCGTCTGCATTGGGCCCATTAAATCCATATGAATGAGTTCCAAGGTTCTGCTAGTCCCTGCATGATCTGTGCTCTTATGAGATGTCCGCACTTGTTTCCCCAACGGACAGTCACCACATGACTCTTGTTATTAGGGATCACTTGGGGTACTCCCTTCACACAACCTGTATTAACAAGACGAATTAGATCATAAAAAAAAATGACCTAGTTTCCGATGCCACAGATCAGTGAGATCAGAGGTGGTGTGATGACATTGGTTTGATTGATCTATCTGATAAATTTTGTAGCAATTGTCTGATGATCTGTAACAAATTAGAACGCACCTTTTGTTTTCATTTAACACTTCACACTTACGCTTTGTGAACAATACCGAGTCGTATTTATCACACAGCTGACTTACACTCAGGAGGTTTGACTTCAAACCTTCGACAAACAGAACATTGTCTAGATTTGGTAACCCTCCAACACTCAAGTTTCCTTTTCCTTTCACGTAAGCCTTATTTCCATCTCCAAAGGTGGCATCTCCACTAGACATGTTATGCAAATTTTTCAAGTGGTTCTTTTCACCTGTCATGTGTTTGGAGCCTCCACTGTCAAAATACCAAGACTTAGTAGCACATGCATTTAAAGATAAGATAGCCAACCAACAGTTTGTATTATTTTTAGTCATCCATTTTGTATTAGAGTTTTTTCTTTGGGAATAGATATCCCACGCAGCGGAACTGGATGATTGATATGCTAACTGTTTATTAATCAGTATCCATCTTCTAAAGCATTTAGGCCTAACATGCCCCAATTTGTGACATAAGTGACAAGTTGGAACAAACTTAGTTGCATGAGTTTGGGTGGTCACACGATGTGAGGTAGGATTCACGAATCTAATTATATAGTTCAAACTAGTGTTAACATTAGACCGTCCTCCTGTATATCCGAGACCAACTTTCTTGGGATTAGAAGGATGAGAATTTATGATTTCATCTAATCTATTTGAGGGAGGAAATGCAGTACGATTTAACTTACGAACTGGAGCCTCAGACATTGTTGCAACATGTGGTGGAATATTTTGTTAATCATGCTTCGACTGTATCTTTGGAAAATGATTTTTCCTGATCTTCTTTGGTCTTTCACCATCATAATCCTGCAAATATTTTAACAGGTCTTTCATATTGTCAATGTCTCTCTGAGCAAAGTCCTGTTCTACTTCAAAAAATTTAATTTCCATCTCAGTTTATCGATTCTGTCCTTCGGATCCTATTAACAACTTCATTTTCTTCCTCCTGTTCCTTGATTCTTTTTTTGAATACTTTGTTTTCATCACCAACTTCATGACATTGTTTTAGAAGGTCATTCAACTGTTTTTGAATTTGCTGGATAGAATGTTCACCATCTTCCTCTGATTCATCATCCCCTGTGGACAGAAAAGATGGATTCAAATTTTTGTGATTCTCATTTTTATGCATGACACGCATACTTGAGATGTGATGGTTCAGTGCATATATTATCATCTGGTGTGTGTTCAGTGATTCTGCATGTTCCACAGAAATCGTTGTTTGATTCATCATCACTAACTTCACTCTCATCATCAGACTCTGAGTTGTCATCACTCCAGGTTGTGGCAAGTTATTTTCCTTGTTTTTTCAGTGTGTTTACACATTTTGCATGGATATGATCATACCCATGACATTCTCTACATCGAATTCCCTTCCTGACTTCTTGCTTATCTGTAGGAATCCTGGATATTCTTTCGAGATTTGTAGGATGTCCATTCCTTTTCACGAACTTCCAAAAGTTTTTTGCTATAAGTGACATGGATTTTGTTCAGCTTTACTCCAGCCTTTTTCATGCTTCTCAGTTTCGATTCCTTTTTCATCTGTGGCAACGAGTCGTTTCCATCCAGTCAGAACTGTGCGCCAAGCGTCTTCATCCATTGATTTTATGAACATCTTCAGCTTGGTCTTCCTATAAGAGTAGTTGGTTCCCGTAAGCAGTGGTGGGAGAGTGGTGGAACCTCCTTCCATATGAGAACTCATAGTACCTGTTGGCGCCAGATTTCCGACTATTGAAGATCGAGCAAATTCGCCGAGTTTTTGGAATTAAAAGATTGGCAAAGATTTGTTTTCCATATTTATTTTGGAATTTATTAGAGTCCCATTCTTATAATAATTCTATTTGGACTTAGATTTATTCCATGTATTTTATTCTAGTTAGTTATCTTTTGTACTTATCTAGAATATAAGTAGAAATCAACTAGGATTCTATTAGCTAGTTAAATAGATTTCTTGGGGTTCAAGTTAGGTTTTAGAGGTTATTTTCGTGGCTATATAATCCTCCAATACATAAAAGAACCGTGTGCATTATTTGGAAGAAAAACCACTTCATAGCATCGAATGTTTGCTAAGGCGTTCTGCGGAGAAGGACTGTGCCATTGTTGCACTGTGCCGTCGCTGTGTGTGCCAACATATATAGATCTGCTGTATATATCTCAAGGGAGATCAATCGCGTTTCTGAAGGGAGTTCAGGCCTGAAGGGAGTTCGAGGCACGCGGTATGGAGCTGCTATTGGAAGAGACACAGAGTTCAAGTTGTGAACAAGAACGACATAAAGAATTAAAGAGGGATTCTTAATTATTTTAATAACTCCTATTCATGTACACTGTAAATCTGAACTATTGAAATCGTGTTTGCAAGTCCACGTGGATGTAGGGCACATTTGTGTCTGAACCACATTAATTCTTGTGTTTGTTTACTAACTTTCAGTAGTTTATAACTGTGTTAACACAAGAACTGTAGTTGTAACTGAATATTGTTCCCACAACAACTGTTACAACTTAGGTTAATAGATTTTCATAGGCATATAAATCTACAATTGGCATCAAGAGCCGGTCACTAGATATACTTAGTGTCTCATTTTGGGAATTTGATATATTTGCTTTACTTGTTGTAGGATGAGTATTCACAAGGAAGGCAGTTCAACTACACGTCTCCCAATGCTAGATGGAACGAACTATACGTATTGGAAAACCAAGATGAAGATGTTCATCAAAACAATGGATGAAGATTCATGGCGTACAGTTCTAACAGGGTGGACGAGACCTGTGGCCAAAACCAGAGAAGGTGTTGAGTATGAAAAACACGAAGAAAACTGGAGCAAGAAAGAACAGACAGTGGCAAATACCAATTCAAAGGATTTAAATTATACATTTAATGCGGTTGACACCAACCAATTTAAATTGATATCTTGGTTGTGAATGTGCCAAAAGGGCATGGGATATTCTTCAGACAACCTATGAAGGAACAACCTCAGTAAGACTGTCAAAACTCCAGATGCTTTCCATTGGCTTCGAAGAGCTTAGAATGAAAGAAGATGAGACCGTAGCCGAATTCAATTCGAAGTTGTGCGACATTGCTAATGAAGCTCATGGCCTTGGAGAAACATATCTTGAAGAGAAACTTGTGCGCAAAGTTCTAAGATCTCTTCCAGATCGATTTTCATACAAGATAACTGCGACTGAAGAGGCTAATGATGTTGATGAACTCCATTTTGACGAGCTCATAGGAAACTTGCAGACATTTGAGAACAAGCTGAGTATGAGTAGAATGGACAAAGAAAGAAATTTAGCTCTGCAGTCAACCAATGTTCCAACTTCTGTTGTTCTGACTACTGTTATTTCCACTCCTGTTGTCCCAACATTGTCTGCTATTGAAGTAGAACTTATCAAATTAATGCCATGTATTGCTGAAAATTTTGATAAGATGGTCAAAGTAAATGAGAATCCCTCAAAGGCTGACACACGCCTCAAGAAAAAAAGAATTAAGTGTAAAGAATGTCAAGGATTTGGTCATACTCATTACGAGTGTACAAATAGACTAAAGAAGCAGGGAAAATCGGTTACTACTGCCAAGAGTGATGACATGAAAGACTCCTACGAGGAGGAAGACAAAAAGGATGGAAACCTTTTCTGTGGGACTAGCACGATTGTTCAACCGATAGCTGAGGCTATAATGCCAGTGCAGACATCCGTCAGGTATGAACATTCCCTGTCTGATCACCTTGTTAGTCTAAACTCTTCTTCTAATACATGTGAACCAGCTCAGATGATAAAGAGGAGATTACTGCAGCAATGATTCAACAACAACAAGATGAATTGCTAAAAACATGTCTTGCTGTAGATGAAATGAATAATACCTTGAAGACACAAGTTGCTGAGCTCGAGAAAGATAAAGAGGTACTTTTGTTCAAATTGAATACTGCTGCAAAAGATGTTGAGAAACTAAAACAACAGTTAAATTTAAAAAAATCTCAACCTCCTGCGAGTAAGAAAAAGAATGTGTGTAAGTTTGACAAAGAGGTTGATCCTAAAAACACTTTTTTGAAGAAAACTGATTGTCCTAACAACTCGCATGGCTTAAAAAACCAAAAGTTTTCTCGTAAAACTATTGGAAAAAGGTTTATTCCAACTTGTCACTTTTGCCATAAATAGGGTCACATCAGACCAAATGTTTTTTAAGATGGAAGTTGATAAATAAGAGTTTGTCACAACATTTACCCAATTCCGCTGCGTTGCAACATGCCCCTAAGATGGGACACTCTGATATAAAATAAAAATGGGTGAAAAAAGATGACATTAACTGTTTTTCCGCTGCAACTACTCTTAATGCTTGTGCTAGTAACTTGTGGTAATGTGATAGTGGTTGTTCTAAGTATATAACAGGTAATCTGAAGCACTTGAAGGACTATCAGAAATGTGCAAGTGGACATGCAACTCTTGGTGATGGAACTAAGAAACATGTAAGAGGTAAAAGAACTATTAATCTTTGTAGAGATCTAGTGGAACAAAAGGTTGTGTCAATAGACTGTGTGTCAATAGATAATCAGTTTGCCGGTTCTTTTACAAAACCTTTAGATTCCCCTCGATTTGATTCCTTGCGTAAATCGCTTGGAACTTGTTGTATTCATAAATGAACACAAAAATGATAGTGTAACCATCCTTCTTCTATGTCCGGTTTATACTTGAAAGTTTGACAGGACATACTGAGTTATCACACATATCTTGTGGTAACATGTTTCAGCCTTTGTTGATCCTTGTTTTACTTTGAAATGTTTGATTGTTTATTCTTGTTATCTGAATTTGGGTCAATAATTTTTGTCAATTAATTTTTTGTTCCTGCAAGGACTCTAGACTGAGGAGAGCTGCCACCCTCTATCGGGAGGGATCAATGCCTATGACCTCATTCATCTCAAAGATAATACTTCTATAGGAAGAATTATGCTATTTCCATACACATTACCGACTTCTAATTTGCATATGCATTCTCAAATACTCAATTAATCATTAAAAAATTTCCATTAAAATAGGCCAAATTGGCAACCTATTTATAAGATCTAAAAAGACTCATTTTTCACAAGGAAAAAGACTCCTACCTATACAATAATAAAGAAACATCTAATTAACTAATTCTAGCTATAAAAGGACTCTAAAATAAAAAATAATGTAAATCCTAAATAAATACGTAATTTAATAAAATATAAACTCCAAACGTCAATTCGATCACACGAACATTCTTCATAACTCGAGTAGACACTTGGTTGTGCACGTGTGTTGATTTCAAGCTCCATTTATGACCTCTTCTACTACACATCTATCTCGGATCAAAATACCAAAGGTTTAGATTTTCCAATTGGCTTCCATAGGAATTCGAATCACCTCAATTGGACGTGATATGAGAGAGTTACAGCCCACATTGTAAAACTGCCAAAAATAGGCGAGAATCTCGGATGCATGGAGTTCGGCTAGTTCAATGAATTCCCAAGAACTCTTCAAACAACCCACTTGTACAAATTATTGTCAATACCAACACGAACATCTCCATTAATTCCACCCTCTTTCTCTTCTTCCAATTCTTCATCTTTAAGCTTGCTTGTATCGTATCATACTCCCCCTATTTAAAATGATTCGTCCTCGAATCTAGAATATAAAAAGGAGTATAAATCAATTCAATCTCATGACTGATCTCTCTCTTTAGCAACCAATTAACATAACTCTCAAACTCAATGACATCCCTCCAAGTGCGATCTTGATCATCGTTTTGTTGAGCCAAGACGAAAATCAACTTCACAATCACCGCAATCTCATCAAGATGCACAATGTGAGTTTGCACATTATCCAGCTCGTCCTTAACTTGGATGCATGGATAGATCATATCATTATCCACCTCTTCAAAAGGATTCGCCCTCGAATCCGAACCTTCGATTTCTTCGATTGGTGGCGCGGGTTTGCAATTTTCTTCCACCTTGGACTCGACCTCAACGTTCTCACTTACTTCTTCCTCAACTAGCACATTATCACTTCCCAGATCGGCTATTTCTTCAGTCTCATATGGAGGATTGAACGTGGCCTCTCTTAGTATTGATTCCCTATCTCGGCTTGATGAACCACTCCACCGTGATTTTTGACTCGACGGTATCCTTTCTTTTAACTCAGTAGCATAGGATGAATGAACTGAGTACCTACTTGATCTTGGATAATCATCTAACTCTCGCTCATAACAATCAGAATGACCTCGTCTTGGTCGATCGAACTGAGCCGCTCGCCGCAAATAAACATCTCTTGGTGTTGCAGCTTTCACACCATACCTTCCATCACCATATACCTCCTTGTCACGATGAGGTATAACCGGTTGATGAACATCACGCCGTACGTATGACCCTCGAACATGTTGATCTCTGCATAGTTCCTTTAGTTGGGTAACAATTCATTCCATCCGATCATGGAGTTCCTGGAAGCGTTTATCCATTGGCGATATCCTACGCTGCTCAACTCTTTCTCCTTTATAACAGGCCTTCTCGGACATGATCAAAATAATTTGTTTTTCCTTTTTTTTGTCAATAATAAACACTAACTTGAGCTAGACGAAAAAAACAAAAATAAAATACGAATTTTTTTCTGCTCATTTTTTTTATTTATTTATTTTTTATTTTTTTATAGTTTGTAGACAAAACCTAACTTAGACTCTAAGAAAGTTCACAAACAAAATAAATTTCTAATTCTTTATTTTTTTTTGTGTTTTATGGACTCTTAATAAACAAAACAAAAGAGAAGAAAAGAGATAAACTAGAAGACTCGATAAAATAACAACAACGAACAAAAATACACAGACACGACAGACTCGATGAAAATAAAGAGTGGTGAAACCTGTTTTGGATGTTGGCTCTGATACCAACTGATATGAACCCCGTAGAATTCGTTACGAGACCCAATACCTTACGTGGAAGCAAGATAAAAAAACATCCAAAAACAAAGAACATACGGAATCCTCTGATGTGTTCGAAGAGTTCTTAAAGAACCAAAGAGAAAAATCTCAAAATTATTAATCAAATTCGTCCATTAAAATAGGCCAAATTGGCAACCTAATTATGAGATCTAAAAAGACTCATTTATCACAAGGAAAAGGACTCCTACCTAAACTATAAGAAAGAAACATCTAATTAAGTTAATTCTAACTATAAAAGGACTGTAAAAATAACAAAATAAGGTAAATTCTAAATAAATACGTAATTTAATAAAATCTAAACTCCAAACATCAAATCGATTACACGAACACTCTTCATAACTTGAGTAGACACTTGGTTGTGCACGTGTGTTGACGTCAAGCTCAATTTATGACCTCTTCCACTCCAAATCCCTCTCAGATCAAAACATCAAAGTTTTAGATCTTCCAGTTCGCTTTCCGTAGCAATTAGAATAACCTTAATTGGAGGTAATATGAGAGAGTTATAGTCCCCATGGTAAAACTGCCAGAAATAGGAGAGAATCTCGGATGCATGAAATTCGGCTAGTCCAATGAATTCCCTTTTTCTTTTCTTCCAATCTCTCACCAAGAACTTTTCAAACAACCCACTTGTACAGATTATTCTCAATACCAACACGAACATATCCATGAATTCCACTAGCTTTCTCTTCTTCCAATTCTTCATCTTTAAGCTTGCTTGGATCGTATCATACGCCCCCTCTTTAAAAGGATTCGTCCCCGAATCGGGAAAAATATAAAAAGGAGTATACATCAATTCAATCTCATGATTGATCTCTCTCTTTGGCAACCAATTAACAAAACTCTCAAACTTAATGACATCCCTCCAAGTGCGATCTTGATCATCGTTTTGTTGAGCCAAGACGAAAGTCAACTTCACAATCACCGCAATCTCATCAACAAGCACAATGTGAGTTTGCATATTGTTCAGCTCGTCCTTAACTTGGATGCATGGATGGATCATATGACAATGCCTCTAGTTCAATATGGACATATTAATCGAAGTGATCGTACTGTACGTTAACTATATCAGAAGGTTCTTGCAGACACTTCATTTGTATCTAGGGAATCATGACGCATAATTGCTAGACGCCAATCTTGATTCATTGGGTGATTAAGTTGAAACGAGGTTCATCTTAATCGTAACTCTAGGGACGAGTTTAAACCACAAAGGGTTGTGGACCCACGACTAGCTTACAAATGAACCATCGAGGGTCACACTGCTCGTACACTTAAGATCTTTGAATAAACGGTCAAAGATAAAAATGTTCAATATTTTCGTGACTGGAAGTCAATGTGATTGAGTCCAACATTCGTAATTTACAATTATGAATGAGAATAAGAAAATAAAAGAATCGGCGAACATCTAAGTGAACTTTCTAAATTGGGAAGTGTCCAAATTTAGAAAGTCCACTGAATTAGGGTTTCTACTTTTAGAAATTGGAAATCGAGAATTTGCACTCGTAATAAGACGACGTTACAACGATTCTGAAAATGTAATCGTTACAATTTTCTGATCATTGAGTTGTGAGAAACGAGCGAGTAAATAAATAACGAACTTAAGCTGTTGGGCCTGGTCCAACTTAAGCCCGTTAGGGCTTTTATACAAGACACTATAAATACAAGATTTATAGGTCTTGCACACACACTTAAGAACATGTGCCCGGTTCCCAACAGTGGTATCAGAGTCAGGTTGCGCAATTAATTGCGTTTTTAATATGCTATGCTTAATTTGATGCATGTTCAATTTATTAAAATTGTGGTTGTTGTATTATTTAATTGGGTGTTTTCGAAAGTTTAAAATATTTTTGAAATATTATTTAGAATTTTTTCCAGCTTCAAAATTGTTTAAAATTGGAAAATCGGATATGAAATTTAATTAAAAATGTCGTTTTTAATTTGTTCGGATCGAACCGGCCGAACTGGCGGGTTCGATGGTTCTATTTGATCCAACTGATTGAATCGATGTGGATTCAGGTCGGTTAGACCGGTTCTCGGTCTGACTGATCCGACCCACTGATTTGGGTCAGCTAGACCTGTCAGAACCGGACCATTTCGGTCGGAACCGGTCAGACCGGTCGGGCCGAACCGGGTCACTTAAAATATTTTTTTTTCCAAATTTCTAAAATTGAACTTAAAACAAATTGATTTTAATTTTTAGAAAATTATTTTCAATTAAACCCAATTAGATAACCGACTCAACAATCGTCTATTTTAGTAAATAGGTGTTCGATTGATTAATTAATTTAAATTATTAAATTGATCTTAATTAATAGAACACATGTATAATATTGATTATACATCAACTTAATTACTAGTACATCAATATTATTTGATTGATTTATGCTAGTTGAGGTCCTATAAGTATTTTGAAAAATCCGATAATTAATTAATGTAATTAATTATATTATTGAGTGTAGAAATTACACTCAATACGTTTACTTCTACATGCTTTTTTTAATATCAATTTATATTTGTAGTTTATTTAGTAGATTTTATGTTTTATAGGTACAAACTTAAAATTAGCTATCCATGAAGGAAAATTGATAAAAAAGAACCAAAGAAGTTGCAATTAAGAAAATATAAATGAAATTGGAAGAAGAAATCCCTCAACATCTTTGGCAATGTCCATTATGTTGAGCATATCTCTCTCATCTGGACTCCAATTTACCTGATTCTTAATGGATTACACTATGTCAATGGATTACATTTCCTATGTCATGAAATATCCCCAGTTTGAACTCAAACATGGTCAAAGTATGATACCAATAAGGCTCATGAAAAAAGATATGCACAAAAGTAAAATCACAAACGCATGCACACACGTACTCACGCTAAAGTGCATTCGCAAAAATGGTCACAAAAATCTGAACTACTGGGACATGAATACGCATCAAGAAACATGCACAAAATCACTTGCTAAAAACGACATGCTCAAACATACACATACAAAACCATGCACAAAAGTAACCATACAAAAGTGCATTCGCAGCAACGCTCGTGAAAACACGAACTACAATAATAGGAATTTATTACGCATGAACAAACATGTAGAAAAGCACTCGCTCAAAAAAATATTGTTGAGTGTAGAAAGTACACACAATACATTTAGTTTTACGTGCACTTTTTTATATTAATTTATATTTGTGGTTTATTTGGTCGATGTTGTGTTTTACATGTGAAAATCGAAAAATAGTTATTCGTGAAGGAAAAATAATCAAAAAGAAAAGAAAAAGTTGCAATTAAGAAAATAAAATCAAATTTAAAGAAGGAATCCTTCAACATCATTGGCACTGTCCATTATGCCGAGATATCTCCCTACTCTAGACTCCAAATTACCGGATTCTTACGGCAATCTAAAGTTATGTCAATGGGTTACATTTCATATGTCATGAAATATTCCCCAGTTCGAACTCAAACAGGGTCAATATGTATACACCAATAAGGGTCATGAAAATCTGAACTATAATACTAGGACATGAATACGCATCATGAAACATGCACAAAAACACTCGCTAAAAAAGATATGCACCGAAGTAAAATTACAAAAGCATGCATAAACGTTCTCGCGCTAAAGTGCATTCACAAAAAAGGTCATGACAATCTGAACTATAATACTAGGACATGAATACGCATGAAGAAACTTGTACAATAGGACTCACTAAAAATGACATGCACAAATGTACACGTACAAACCATGCACAAATGTACTCGTGCAAACGTGCATTCATAGCAACGCTCGTGAAATCACAAACTACAATACTAGAACTATAATACGCATCAACAAACATGTAAAAAAACATTCGATCAAAAAAAAACATTTTTGAGTGTAAAAATTACACTCGATACGTTTACTTTTATGTGCATTTATTAGATTAATTTAAATTTCTGGTTTATTTTGTAGATGTTGTGTTTTATAGGTACAAACCGAAACATAGGTGTCCATCAAGGAAAAATGATCAAAAATAAAGGAAAAGGTTGCAATTAAAAAAAAATAAAATCAAATCTGAAGAAGGAATACATCAACATCTTTGGCAATGTCCATTATGTCGAGCATATCTCTCCCCTACGGACTCCAAATCACCTGATTATAGCGGCATTGTAAAGCAAGCTCAATGGTTTAGATTTCCTAACTCAAGAAATATTCCCCGATTCGAACTCAAACTTGGTCTGAATAGGATACCAAAAAGACTCGCGAAAATACGAACTACAATACAAGGACGTGAATGCGCATCAAGAAACATGCATCAAAACCACTCGCTAAAAAGGATATGCACAAAAGTAAAATTACAAAAGCATGCACAAAAGTACTCGCGTTAAAGTGCATCCGCAAAAACGGTCATGAAAACACGAACTACAATACTAGGTCATGAACATCAACAAACATGCACAAAAACACTCGCTCAAAATGACATGCACTAACGTCCTCACAAAACCATGCACAAAATTACTCGTTCAAAAGTTCATTCGCAACCGCGCTGATGAAAACACGAACTACAATACTGGGACTTGAATACGCATCAAAAAACATGTACAAATCACTCGCTCAGAAAGACCTTGGTGAGTGTAGAAATTAAACTCAATACCTTTACTTTTACGTGAATATTATTTTTTATGAATTTATATTTGTGGTTTAATTGGTAGATTTTGTGTTTTATATGTGCAAATAAAAAATTAGAACACCATGAAGGAAAATGATCAAAAAGAAAGGAAAAGGTTGCAATACAAAAAATCAAATTGGAAGAAGGAATCCCTCTTCATCTTTTGCAGTGTCCACTATGTCGAGCATATCTCTCTCCTCAGAACTCCAAATCACTTGATTCTAGCGGCATTGGAATGCTAAATCAATGGAATAACTTTCCTATCTCTAGAAAAATTCCCAATTCGAATTAAAGAAGGGTCAAAATAGGATACAAACAAAACGCTCGTGAAAACACAAACTACAATACAAGGACATGAGTACGCAGTGCACAAAAACACTCGCTCAAAAGTATATGCACAAAAGTAAAATTAAAAAAACATGAACAAAAGTACTCGTGCTAAAGTGCATTCGTAAGTAAGCTCATGAAAACACGAAATACAATACTAGAACTTGAATACGCATTAACAAACATTTACAAATCAGTCGCTCATAAAGACATTGTTGAGTGTAGAAATAACACTCAATATGTTTACTTTTATGTGCATTTGTTATACGAGTTTATAGTTGTGTTTATTTGGTAGATTTTGTGTTTTATAGGTGCAAATCGAAAATTAGGTGTCCATGAAGGAAAAATGATCAAAAATAAAGGAAAAGGTTGCAATTAAGAAAATAAAATCAAATATGAAGAAGGAATCCTTCTACATCTTTGGCAATGTCCATTATGTCAAGCATATCTCTCTTCTACGGACTCCAAATCAGTTAACTCTAGCGGCGCGTGGGAAAGCTATGTCAATGGGTTACATTTCCTATCTCAAGAAATATTCCCCAATTAGAACTCAAACATTGTAGAAATAGGATACCAAAAAGGATCATGAAAAAACGAACAACAATACCAGGACATGAATACGCATCAAGAAATATGCACAAAAACACTAGCTAAAAAATATATCCACAAAAGTAAAAGTACAAAAACAAGCACAACAGTACTCGCGCTAAAGTGCATTCGCAAAAACAGTCATGAAAAAACGAACAACACTACTAGAACATGAACATTAATAGTGTTGCACAAAAACACTAGTTCAAAACGACATGCATCAACTTTCACGCAAAAACATGCACAAACGTACTCCTGCAAAAGTGCATTAGATACAACGATCATGAAACATGAACTACAATATTAGGACCTGAATACACATCAACAAACATATATAGATGCACTCCCTCAGAAAGACCTTGTTGAGTGTAGAAATTAAACTCAATAAGTTTACTATTACATGATTTTTCTTAGATGATTCATTTTGTGGTTTAATTGGTAGATTTGTTTTTTATGGGTGCGAATCGAAAATTACGTGTCCATGAAGGAAAATAATTAAAAAGAAACTAAAATGTTGCAATAAAGAAAATAAAATCAAATTGGAAGAGGGAATCCCTCTTCATCTTTTAGAGTCTCCACTATCTCGAGCATATGTCTCTCCACCAGACTCCAAATCACTTGATTCTAGCGGCATTGAAATACTAAGTCAATGGAATACATTTCCTATCTCTATAAATATTTCCTAATTGGAATTAAAAAATAGTCTAAATAGGATACTAAAAAGGCCCATGAAGACACAAACTACAATACAAAGAAAGACATGAATACCAACAAACATGCACAAAAGTATTCGCTCAAAACGACATGCACAAAGGTACACATACAAAACCATGCACAAAATTTCTCATGCAAAACTGTATTCACAACAACGCTCATGACAACACAAACTACAATACTAGGAGTTGAATACGCGTCAACAAACAAGTACACAAGCACTTGCACAAAAAGACATTGTTCAATGTAGAAATTACTCTCAATATGTTTACTTTTACGTTAACATTTTTTATATTAATATATATTTTTGGTTTCATTAGTAGATTTTGTGTTTTATAGGTGCAAATTGAAAATTAGGTGTGCATGAAGGAAAAAAATATCAAAGAGAAAGGAACAAATTACAATTAAGAAAAAATAAATCAAATTGGAAGAAGGAATCCCTCAACATCTTTTGCAGTGTACATGATGTCGGGCATATCTCTCTTCTCCAGCCTCCAAATCACTTGATTCTAGTGGCATTGGGAAGCAAAGTCAATGTAATACATTTTAAATCTCAATAAATATTCCTCAATTCGAACCCAAACATGGTCAAAATAGGTTACCAAAAAGGCTCATGAAAATACAAACTACAATACTAGAACTTTAATACGCATCAAGAAACATGCACAAATACAATCCCTGAGAAAGATATACACAAAAGTAAAAGTATAAAAGAATGAACAAAAGTACTCGCGCTAAAGTGCATCTGCAAAAACGGTGATCAAAGCACATACTAATATACTTGGACATAAATAAGCATCAATAAACATGCTAAATAACACTCGCTCAAAACGACATACACAAATGTCCACGTCAAAAACCATGCACAACGGTACTCGTGTAAAAGTGCATTCGCAACAACGCTTATGAAAACACGAAGTACAATACTGGAATTTTAAATCGCATCAACAATCATGTACAAAACCACTTGCTCAAAATGACATTGTTGAGTTAAGAAATTACAGTCAATACATTTACTTCTACGTGAATTATTTTTTAAATTAATTTATATTTGTTGTTTAATTTGTAGATTTTGTTTTTTATTGGTGGAAATCGAAAATTAGGTGTCCATGAAGAAAAAATGATAAAAAAGAAACGAAATCGTTGCAATTAAGAAAATAAAATTGAATTGGAATAAGGAATCCCTCAACATCTTTTGCAAAGTCCATTATGTCGAGCATATATCTCTCATCCGGACTCCAAATAATGTGATTCTAGCGGCATTGTAAAGCTAATTCAATGGGTTACATTTCCTATCTCAATAAATATTCCCTAGATCGAATCCAAGTATGGTCAAAATAGGATACAATAAAGGTTCATGAAAATACGAACTACAGTACTAGGAATTGAATACAAAATAAGAAACATACACAAAAACACTAGCTCAAAAATATATGCACAAAAGTAAAAGTACAAAAGTATTAAGAAATGTACTCGGGATAAAGTGCATTCGTAAAACACCCACTACAATACTAGGACATGAATACCCATGAACAAACATGCACATATACACTAGCTCAAAACGCCATGCACAAACGACACGTAAAACACCATGCATAAAAGTACTCATGCAAAAGTGCATTTGCAACAACGATCATGAAAACACGAACTACAATACTAGTACATGAACGCATCAACAAACACGTATCAGAACTACTCGCTCAAAAAACATTGTTGAGTGTAGAAATTGCACTCAATACGTTCACTTTTTCTCAGATTGATTTTAGATTAATTTATATTTGTCGTTTAATTGGTAGATTTTGTGTTTTACATGTGCAAATCGAAAATAATGTAGCCATGAAAGAAAAATTAAAAAAAGAAATGAATGAAATATAATTAAGAAAATAAAATCAAATTGGAAGAAGGAATCTCTTAACATCTTTGACAGGGTCCATAATGTTGAGCATTTTTTTTTTATCTAGACTGCAAATCACATGATTGTAGGGACATTGGAATGGTAAGTAAATGGGTTACATTTCCTAACTCTCGTAAACTCATGAAATATTCCCTCATTCGAACTCAACCATGGTACAAATATAATACCAAAAGGCTAATGAAAATACGAACTAGAATACAAGATTATGAATACACATCAAGAAGCATGCACAAAAACACTCGATAAAAAAAAATATGTACAAAAGTGAAAGTAAAAAATTATTCACAAAAGCACTCGAGCTGAAGTGAATTCGCAAAAAATATAATTAACACGGATTACAATACTAGGACATGAATATGAATCAACAAACATGCACAAGAACACTCTCAAAAGGAATGCACAAAAACACTCTCTCAAAAGGACATGATTTTTTTCGATTAATTTATGTGTGTGGTTTGACTGGTAGATTTTGTGTTTTGTAGGTGCAAATCCAAAATTAGGTGTCCATGAAGGAAACATGATACAAAAGAAAGGAAAAAGTTGTCTCTAAGAAAATAATATAAAATTGGAAGAGGGAATCAAGCAACATCTTTGGTAGTGTCAATTTTTTTCGAGCATATCTCTCTCATTCGTACTCCAAATCACCTCACTCTAGCGGCATTGGAAATCTTAGACAGTGGGTTATATTCCTATCCTAAGAAATATTCCCCAATTCGAACTGAAATATGGTCAAAATATGAAACCAAAAACACTTATTAAAATACGAACTACAATAGGATGGGATTGACAACAATTGGTAGAATTTAGCATATAGGATTAGATAATTAAATACTTTCTGAGGGATCGATACTTGGACTTAAAAATCTACTTTATTACTCGATACTTGAGCATTTATCTCTCCTTCGGACTATAAATCACCTGATTCTAGCGGCATTGTAAAGTTAAAAAAAAAAAGATATCCACAAAAGTAAAATTACAAAAGCATGCACAAATGTACTCGCACTACATTGCATTGGCAAAAAGGTCATGAAAACATGAACTACTATACAAGGACGTGAATAGGCATCAACAAATATGCTGAAAAAACACTTGTTCAAAATGACATGCCCAAACGCACACATACAAAACCATGCACAAATGTCCTCGTGCACAAGCGCATTCCCATCAACACTCATGGAAACACGAACTACAACACTAGGACTTGAATACGCATAAACAAACATGTAAAAAAACTCTCGCTCAAAAAGACATTATTGAATGTAGAAATTACACTCAATACGTTTACTTTTATCAGATTTTTTTTAGATTAACTTATATTTATAGTTTGATTGGTGGATTTTGTGTTTTATTGGTGATAATCGAAAATTAGGTGTCCGTGAAGCAAAAATTATCAAAAAGAAAGAAAAAAGTTGCAATTAAGAAAATAAAATGAAATTGGAAGAAGGAATCCTTCTACATGTTTTGCAATGTTCATTATGTCGAGAATATCTCTCTCCTCCGGACTCCAAATCATCTGATTCTAGAGACTTTGTAAAGCTAAGTCAATGGGTTACATTTCCTTTCCCAAGATATATTCAAACATTGTACAAATAGGATAACAAAAAGGCTCATGAAAATACGAACTACAATACAAGAACATGAACACGCATCAAGAAAGATGCTCAAAATTAAAAGTACAAAAGCATGGATAATGTACTCGCGCTAAAGTGCATTAGCAAAACCGGTCATGAAAACACTAACTACAGTACTTGGACAAGAATAAGCTGTTAGAGTAGGTGACCAACAAGCCAACATGTGGCTGTGGTCTTTCGTATTTATTATTGTAATAAACGAACCTTTATTCGTATTAATGATAAAACACCTTGGCATTCTATATCTTTGTCCCTTTGTCACAAGCATAGATATAGTCCTTGCAGTTATTACAAGTACTAGTAATTGATCGTTAGGATCGTGAGATATTTACTTAAGTATTATAACTGTTAAACATGTTCCTAGTCGAAGGGTTACGCCACTAATGAGGATATCGGCCTTTCCCGTTAAGACTAGCACTTAGTGTATGTGTACTGCATCTCATAAGTAAACGGTATTGTGATATCGGCATGCATAAGTGGGTGCTCGTAAGTTGACGAGTTCACTGAACTCCCTCACCCTAGAAATCTCTAAGTGGTTCCCAATAATCTAGTAGAGATATCTATGGTATAGTTGTACACCATTAGTCCTTATGACCTAGACATCACCGTGACTTCACTAGAGGACCAGCTGTATCGTGACCTATCCCTGAGTTCCACCGAGGACCATCCCAAGGGCCAGTGTTCGTGCAGTCCGAAATCTAGTGGGAGGTCTGTGCATTGTAGTCGGGGATTCGATCGCTAGAAAAGTCTTGGATGTCCTGTGTGTTCTGAAAGTTTGTAATCATTCTAAGTCTCTGGCCAGAGCTGACTAAGTGATGATTAGAGAATTCGATTCTCTAAGTCTTGCACGTGACGATTACAACACGTGGAACGATCGCACCGTCATCGAACATATAAAGAGGTCTCGATGAACCAATGCCTCTAGTTCGATCGGGACATATGAATCGAAGGGACCGTACTGTACGTTAACTATATCTGAAGGTTCTTGCAGGCACTTCATTTGTATCTAGGGAATCATGACGCGTAGTTGCTAGACGCCAATCTTGATTCGTTGGGTGATTAAGGTGAAACGAGCTTCATCTTAATTGTAACTCTAAGGGACGAGTTTTGACCACAAAGAGTTGTGGGCCCACGGCTAGCTTACACCTGAACCATCGAGGGTCACACTGCTCGTGCACATGAGATCTTTGAATAAACGGTCAGAGATAAAATAGTTTATCTTTGCATAATTGGAAGTCAATACGATTGAATCCAACATTCGTAATTTGGAATTACGAATGAGAATAAGAAAAGGAAAAGAATAGCCGAACGTTGTAGTGGACTTTCTAAATCGGGAAGTTTCCAAATTTAGAAAGTGCACTGAACTAGGGTTTCCACTTTTGGAAAGTTGGAAAATGGAAGATGGCACTCGTAATGACGAGGATGTTATAATGATTCCGAAAATGTAATTGTTGCAATTTTCCGATCATTGGATTGAGAGAAACGAGCAAGTAAAAGTACTAGCGAACTTAAGCTGTTGGGCCCGGTCCAACTTAAGCCCGCTAGGGTTTTATGCAAGACACTATAAATACAAGATTTATAGGTCTTGCACACACAAGTGAAAACCCTAACCCTAGCGGCCGTCCACCTCTCTCTCTCGGCCACTCTCCCCGCGGCCACCACCGCGCCGTCGCCGCTCCTCCGTCGCCGGAATCGGCCATCTATTGGCCGATCCCTTTCGGTACTCCTTTCTTCTTTCTTTTTCTTCCGTTAATTCTAACTATTACGTGTCTAGTGCCACGTGTTTAGTAGATCGAAGTATACGAGGTGAAATCCGAGAGGATGAAGATCGAAGATCGAGGAATCGAAGAGCAGCGCACGAGCCGAAGCCGCACGCTGCCCCACGCGCCGCCCTGGAAGACCGCGCGTGAAATTCACGCGCCGCCGTGGCCTTCTCACCGCCGCTGCTGCTGCACCATTGCTGCCCCGATTGTACGGATTGGTTTCCGTAGCAATCTCGACTTGCTAAACGCTTCTACCTCACGCTTCAAGAGTTAAACACTCGAATCCCTTGTTTCGATTCGTCTATGTTTAAACTATGAATTCATGTTTGCTATCGTATGATTTTATGTGATTATGTGTAATCGTTTTAATCGTTGCAAGCATGTTAATTGGTTTAAACGCGAGCATGTTAATTGATTTAAATTCGGTTAAATTATTTAGCATGTATGTTGTTTTTAATTTCGCTGGAAGCGCAAAGGTACGCAATTAATTGATTTAATTTATCGGGCGTGTGCTTATGTGATTTAAAGTCGGTTAAATCGCATAAAATTTTTGTTTTCCGCTGCGTACACGTGCCCGAAACCCAACATAAGCATCAACCAACATGCAAAAAAACACTCACTCAAAACGATATGCACAAAGGTACACGTACAATACCATGCACAAAAGTACTCGTGCAAAAGTGCATTCGCAACAATGCTTATGAAAACACGAAGTACAATACGAGGTCTTGAATACGCATCAAGAAACATGCACACAAACGTCCGTGTACAACTATGGTCGTGAAAACACGAACTACAATACTAGGACTTGAATAAACATGAACAAACATGTACAAAAACACTCGCTCAAAAAAACATTGTTGATTGCAGAAATTATACTCAATACAATTCATTTACGTCATTTTTTTTCGATTAATTTATATTTGTGGTTTAATTGGTAGATTTGGTGTTTTATAGGTGCAAATCCAAAATTTGTTGTCCATGAAGGAAAAAGAAACAAAAATGTTGCAAATAAGAAAATAAAGTCAAATGAGAAGAAAGAATCCCACAACATCTTGGGCAGTGATAATTATGTCGAGCATTTCTCTCTCCTCCGGACACGAAATTTCGTATCATTGGGGACTTAGAATAGGTGAATTCATTGTTTCAAACGCCTATCTTTCAAATTTTGGCGTAATCACCTAAATTCAAGAAGAATAGCCACAAAGCCGCAATGATCCCAATAGCTTAATGTTCGATATTAGTAGAGTAGAATAATTTGGTGAGTATGTGGAGTCAAGCATATGCATGTAAGTATAAATTCTTTCTATATTTAATTTGCAAATATTGGATGCTTGAAGCAATTGTATGAATTGTGGTTTTTAGTAATGGTGAGTGACTAAGTGTTGTTGAATTTTGAGCTTGCGAATGCCTAAGAATTGTCATTATAATTACAAGTTCTGAAAACGTGAAGTTGATCATTGATCTATGTGATGAGATGTTATCGTTGAGTTATTTGCTTATTGGTAGATTTTGCTTGAGGACAAGCAAAAGTTCAAGTTTGGGGGTGTGTTAAGTGTATATTTTTACACTTTATCGTATCTTTTTATTTGAGCTTTTGGTGTGTTTTAACGACAATTGGTGCTTAAAAAGTTGATTAGTGTATTTTCGGTACAAATTGAAGAATTGGAAAAGTATGGGGTAAAAACTGCAATTTTGGAGAAAATATGGGCCAAAAGTGAAAAAATCAAAATTCCGAAGATTTAAAGCTCGGACCCCCGTCCGAGTTTTAGCTCAAATTTTGGGACCCCCGTCCGAGACTCTGAAGCTGCGCAGTAAAGGGATTTTAATTGTACAAGGAAACTGCCTTCTTCCCCAAGTTCTTCACCCTATATAAGACCAAGCCAAGCACACAATTGGGGATCTTTTTACGCAATTTCAAGAAAAACAAAGCAATAACGAAGACGAAGAATTTGAAGACTTCAAGCATAGATTTATCGTCTATGATTTATTTTATTTGCGTTTTTCCTTTAATCATGAGTAGCTTATTTTCTTATTTCTAGGATTTTATTTGGAACCCTATGTGGGATTTATGAACCCAATTCTATGATTTTATGCAAGTTTTAATTCCAGATTATTTCTTCTACTTGTTTTATTAAGTTCATGAAACTGGCCACTTTATGCGCTTTTATGTTATTGTTAATCGCATGAATCGGAAGATCGGGTTAATAATTAGAATTGTGGTAGAAGAGCCTTTGTGGTATTAACATAGGAATATAGTTAATCTCTTAGGTAGCCATTATTGAGATTTGTGTTTAATGTTGTGTTCTAGAATTGATTGCATAGGAATATAGCAATTGAATCTAGAGTATTAGAATCGTAATACACGCGGAAGCGGGTTATGATTAATTTAGCATCTCAAGTTAATAATCCGGGTTAATTACTTGCATAATTGAAGGAATTGGGGGAGTAATAATCACATAGGGGGAAGAATAAAATCCTAGGCTTGCTTATCTTGATTAAATTTTCGTTTTAAATTGATTTCTTGTTTTTGCTTGCTTTTAATTTAGTTTAATTTAGTTAATTCTCTCTAAAATTCGAGTGTGTAGGGTGGACTTGATAATAATTGGTAGAATTTAGCGTCTAGAATTAGATAATTAAATATTCCCTGTGGGTTCGATATCCGGACTTTTAGTCCACTATATTACTTGTACGATACGTGCACTTGCGTGTAGGTTTTCGGCCAACAGTTATCATGACAGTTTTTGCGAATGCACTTTTGCGCGAGTACTATTGTACATCCTTTTTTACTTTACTTTCGTGCATATATTTTTAGCGAGTGTTTTTGTGATTGTTTCTTGATTCGTATTCATTTCCTTCTATTGTAGTTCGTATTTTCATGATTTTTTGGTATCATATTTTGACAATGGTTGAGATCAAACTGGGGAATATTTCTTGAGATAGAAAATGCAACCCGCTAGAATCAGGTGATTTAAAGTATGAAGGAGAGTGATATGCCCGACACAATTGACAAATCCAAAGATTTTAAGCGATTCATTCTTCCAATTTGATTTTATCTTTTTAATTGCAACTTTTTCCTTTCTTTTTGATCATTTTTCTTTCATGGACACCAAATTTTCCAGTTCAACCTATAAACACCAAATTTACAAATTAAACCACAAATATAAATTAATGGAAAAAAATCACGTAAAAGTAGACGTATTGAGTGTAATATCTACACAATAATGTCTTTTTGAGCGAGTGTTTTTGTACATTTTTGTTGATGAGTATTCAAGTCCTAGTATTGTTGTTTGTGTTTCAATGTGCATTGTTTCCAATGCACTTTAGCACGATTGCATTTGTGCATGGTTTTGTACATGTACGTTTTTGCATGTTGTTTTGAGCGAGTATTTTTGTGCAAGTTTGTGGATGTGTATTGATCTGCTAGTAGTGTATTTCGTGTTTTATTAACTGTTTTTGTGAATGCACCTTAGCGTGAGTACTTTTCTGCATTCGTTTGTACTGTTAATATTTTGCAGATCTTTTTTAGCGAGTGTTTTTGTGCATGTTTCTTGATGCGTATTTGTGTCCTTGTATTGCAGTTCGTATTTTCATGAGCTTTTTTGGTATTATATTTTGACCATGTTTGAGTGCCAATTGGTGAATATTTCTTGAGCAAGGAAACGTAACCCATTAATTGAGCTTTCCAATGCCGTAATAATCAGGTTACTTGGAGTTCGACGGAGAGAGATGTGCTCGGCATAATTGACAATGGCAAAGATGTTGAGGGATTCCTTCATCCAATTTTATTTTATTTTCTTTATTGCAACTTTTTCCTTTCTTTTAGATCAATTTTTACTTCATGGACACCTAATACTCGATTTGCGCCCATAAAACACAAAATCTACCAATTAAACGACAATTATAAATTAATCGGAAAAAAAACTTCGTAAAAGTAAACGTATTGAGTGCAATTTCTACACTCATCAATGTCTTTTTGAGCGAGTGTTTATGTACATGTTTGATGATGCTTATTCAAGTCCTTGTATTGTAGTTCCTGTTTTCATGAGAGTTGATGCGATTGAACTTTTGCACGAGTACCTTTGTGCATGGTTTTGTACGTGTACGTTTGTGCATGTCCTTTTGAGCGATTATTTTTGTGCTTGTTTGTTGATGCGTATTCTTCATAGTATTGTATTTCACGTTTTCATGACCGTTTGAGCGAATGCACTTTAGGACAAATTATTTTGTGCATGCTTTTATACTTTTACTTTTGTGCATATCTTTTTAAGCGAGTGTTTTTGTGTATATTTCTTTATGCGTATTCATGTCCATTTATTGTAGTTCGTATTTTCATGACCCTTTTTGGTATCATACTTTGACCACATTCGAGTTCAAATTAGGAAATATTTCTTGAGATAGGAAATGTAACTCATTGACTTAACTTTAAAATGCCGCTAGAATCAGTTCATATGGAGTCCAGAGGAGAGAGAAATGCTTGACATAATGACACCGCCAAAGATGTTGCGGGATTCCTTCTTCTAGTTTGATTTTTTTTCTTCATTGCAACATTTTCCATTCTTTTCGATCATTTTCCTTCACGGAAATTTTTTTTATTATGTCCACATATAAAACAAAAAGTCTACCAATGAAACCACAAATATAAATTAATCGAAAAAAAAACTCTCGTAAAAGTAAACGTATTGAGTTTAAAAAAATCAGGTACTATAGAAAAAAAATGACGTAAATGTAATTGTATTGAGTATAATTTCTGCAATCAACAATGAATTCTAAGTCCCCAATGATACGAAATTTCGTGTCCGGAGGAGAGAGAAATGCTCGACATAATTATCACTGCCCAAGATGTTGTGGGATTCCTTCTTCTCATTTGACTTTATTTTCTTAATTGCAACATTTTCGTTTCTTTTTCCTTCATGGACAACAAATTTTGGATTTGCACCTATAAAACACCAAATCTACCAATTAAACCACAAATATAAATTAATCGAAAAAAATGACGTAAATGTAATTGTATTGAGTATAATTTCTGCAATCAACAATGTCTTTTTGAGCGAGTGTTTTTGTACATGTTTGTTCATGTTTATTCAAGTCCTAGTATTGTAGTTCGTGTTTTCAGGACCATAGTTGTACACGGACGTTTGTGTTCATGTTTCTTGATGCGTATTCAAGACCTCGTATTGTACTTCGTGTTTTCATAAGCATTGTTGCGAATGCACTTTTGCACGAGTACTTTTGTGCATGGTTTTGTACGTGTACATTTGTGCATATCGTTTTGAGTGAGTGTTTTTTTGCATGTTGTTTGATGCTTATTCTTGTCCTAGTACTGTAGTTAGTGTTTTCATGACCGGTTTTGCTAATGCACTTTAGCGCGAGTACATTATCCATGCTTTTGTACTTTTAATTTTGAGCATCTTTCTTGATGCGTGTTCATGTTCTTGTATTGTAGTTCGTATTTTCATGAGCCTTTTTGCTATCCTATTTGTACAATGTTTGAATATATCTTGGGAAAGGAAATGTAACCCATTGACTTAGCTTTACAAAGTCTCTAGAATCAGATGATTTGGAGTCCGGAGGAGAGAGATATTCTCGACATATTGAACATTGCAAAACATGTAGAAGGATTCCTTCTTCCAATTTCATTTTATTTTCTTAATTGCAACTTTTTTCTTTCTTTTTGATAATTTTTGCTTCATGGACACCTAATTTTCGATTATAACCAATAAAACACAAAATCCACCAATCAAACTATAAATATAAGTTAATCTAAAAAAAATCTGATAAAAGTAAACGTATTGAGTGTAATTTCTACATTCAATAATGTCTTTTTGAGCGAGAGTTTTTTTACATGTTTGTTTATGCGTATTCAAGTCCTAGTATTGTAGTTCGTGTTTCCATGAGTGTTGATGGGAATGCGCTTGTGCACGAGGACATTTGTGCATGGTTTTGTATGTGTGCGTTTGGGCATGTCATTTTGAACGAGTGTTTTTTCAGCATATTTGTTGATGCCTATTCACGTCCTTGTATAGTAGTTCGTGTTTTCATGACCTTTTTGCCAATGCAATGTAGTGCGAGTACATTTGTGCATGCTTTTCTAATTTTACTTTTGTGGATATCTTTTTTTTTTTAACTTTACAATGCCGCTAGAATCAGGTGATTTATAGTCCGAAGGAGAGATAAATGCTCAAGTATCGAGTAATAAAGTAGATTTTTAAGTCCAAGTATCGATTCCTCAGAAAGTATTTAATTATCTAATCCTATATGTTAAATTCTACCAATTGTTGTCAATCCCATCCTTCGTAGTCGACTTTAGAGAAAATTACTAAATTAAACTAAACTAAATTAAAGAAAATTAAACAGATAAAAGCAAGAAACAAATAAAAACGAAGAATGATCAGAGAAAGCAAGCCTAGGATTTTATTCTCCCCCCAATGTGATTATTAATCCCCCAATTCCTTCAATTATGCAAGTAATTAACTCTGATTATTAACCTGAGATGCTTATTTAATCATAACCCGCTTCCACGTGTATTCCGATTCTAATACTCTAGATTCAATTACTGTATTCCTACGCAACTAATTCTAGAACACAACATTAAGCACAAATCTCACTAATGGCTACCTAAGAGATTAACTATATTCCTATGTTAATACCACGAAGGCTCTTCTACTACAGTTCTATTTATTAACCCGATCTTCCGATTCATGCGATTAACAATAACACAAAAACATATAAGGCGATCAAGTTCATGCACTTAATAAAACAGGTAGAAGAAATAATCCGGAATAAAAACTAACATAAACTCATAGAATTGGGTTCATCAATCCCACATAGGGTTCGAAATAAAATCCTAGAAATAAAAGAGTTAGCTACTCATGGTTAAAGTAAAAACAAAATAATAATTCATGAAAAGATAAACAATACTTGTAGTCTTCGAATTCTTCGTCTTCGTTATTGATTCTTTGCTCTAGAAATCGCGTAATAATTAGTATGCATGCCTCCAACTCCGCTCGGCTGTGCCACTCTGATTACATCAAAAACATGAAAAGGGGATTTGCATAAAGCGTGAGCCTAACCACTGGCTCAGTAAGAACATTGGTCTGACGATACTCACACCTCTCTCAATGTGTACTCACGCCCTAAGGGAGTCCTAAAGTCCTCGTCTATGATCTTTTCATCTATGTCTTTTATGGCATAACTATATTCATTTATCCAATATCATGACATTCATTCACATCACACATATTTGGCCACGTAAGAACCTTAATATATAAAGTTATGCATATAATAAACTTACAATCATTTATACTTACACTTCACATGAATCTCTCAGGCCTGTTACTTTAAACCTTTCACGGATACGTAACATCAAACTTTCTTTTATAATCGGGTACTTAACACCCTCGTAACATGTAAGGGTACTTAACACCCCTTTTAACTTTAATATGCAATATGAAACTTTAGACCTCTAGACGTTTCATGAAATAATGCATGAGAAAACATTGGGCCCGTTTGGAAAAACAATCATGGAGTTCGGCAATAAGCCGTGTAATTTGGAGCATGTGATCTATAAATTTACTATAGTCACGGCTATAACTTTACTATAACCAAGTTAGTGGTTTATAATCCATGTTCCTATGTGAATCAGTCCCTTTGTGGACAGGTCCCTATTTAGACCCCAACTATCAACCACTAACGGAATACCAGCCCCTATATCCCATACTTCTTCACTTAGATCCACAACCAATTTCTAAACATTTTTAACTTTGAAAAATCGTCATTTATGCATCTTAGACTTACTAATGAATCATATAAAGCTGACATGATCTATCTATGTTTACGTTCACATAAACAAGCATAAAAGTAACAAGTAAGAAAACAACTATACTTCACATCTTCAATCAAATCACTGAGCACATAATCACATAGAACGTAACACTTTTGTTTCACATTTCATTTCATAAGTACACGTAACAATTTAGTATCACATAGTAGCATCAAGAAGGTCATTCTTCACCTTTGACCATATCATAACCACATAATCACATAATTACATAATCAAACAATCACATAATCACATATTACTATCATTAAAATATCACTTATATCACATTTAGATTCACCTTAGGCCATAGCTGTCTAATATTTCACATAAAGTATCCAATACTTTACCTTTATCACAATATCACATAACAACATTTTAGACATATAAATATAATTCATAAGCCATTGATTGGAGTAAAATCACGACCACGGAGTAATAAATATATATATATCTATATATAGTAGCATACTTATAATACATAAGCCATGGGTTGGAGTATAATCACAACCACGTAGGCCTAAGTACATATATAGATATATATGCATATGATATGTATAGAAACTTGTACAAGATTAAACAACAATCAAGCATATCTTTAATTTATCACACTTCATATTCTAATCCACATTATTTCATTCAAGTACATAATTTAAAACACATAATCATAATCAAGAACTTTTGGATCATATAAATAGCACATAAGTTCTATAAACAATTTATCATCATTCCTTATATTATAATCATACTCTAACTTATCCCCGATCACTAATTTATTCAAGAATTATTCTATAAGAATACCCAAAATATGTTTTTCTAAGTTCAGTCATGCTATTAAGGTTACGCATCAAGAGTTTAAAACAAGCTCACATTTAATTCCATCAAGTCAAAGAAATTCATTTTTAGAAAATTGGGCAGTTTTAGTACTTTAGCTTTGAAAATTCATTTCTCTTGAATCATATATCCAAAAACTCTGAAACTTTAAAATCAAACTTTTTCCGGTGTTATAAATACCCATTTATAACAGTTTTCTATAATACTTAAAACCGTACAACTTTGTTGTCGAAATTCTAGAAACAGAGCGGTGACTTCAAAAATAGCAAATAAAACTATTTTCTATTCACAACACCGTGAGATGTTTAAAGATATTACATTTACAAGTATAATATCTAATCCAAGTAGAATTACGTTAATCGGAGTAGTAGAATATCAAATTTAACATGCATTTCTTGCATGACTCACAGTCTGTGCAGTTTCAGAAAATAAATCACAACTTAATCATTTTAAATCCGAATAATACAAAATGTATATCGAATTTTAGATAACAGAGAGATCTATATTCTTTAGAAATTTTACATTTTTATAAAAATAAATCGTCTACAAAATGTGGCTTAAACTCCGTGACTATGAATCTGGAAATTTCAATCTAATCATATAGTTCAAGATTCTAAACTCAATAATCCTATAATCATAAAATCCAACCTTAAACACATAATATTAACATAACAACATCAATAATCTTAGCATGCAATTTAATTTCAGTAAAGACCAAGGGGTCCTTGCCCATTTCAAGAAAATCGAAGACAAGAGAAGGAGAAATCAAAGGATTCATGGATGTCTTCGAGTTTTGGCCATGGATGATCTTGGGATGCATTGGGCTAACTTCGAAGGCTGTGGGAGGGCTGTTTCTTGGAGGTTATTGATGAGAGAAACCTTTTTATGAGTATATGTTGAATTATTGGGGGGAAAGAAGAAGGAGAAGAGCTAGATTCTTTGTGATAAACAAGAGAAGCCTTTGAGATTATTTCAAGGAGAGGGTTGTCGTGGGTTAGAGAGGAGAGAGGGGAGAGGAATTTTGGCTGATATTTGGTGTGCGGAAATGAACAGGAGAGGGTAGTATTTATAGAATTGGAGAGGCTTGGATCGTATGAGTAAGTATTGAAGATGGGTCTTTTTGCAATTTGGAGAAAGTATGAATTATCTAGAGGGACTTCTTGGCAATTTTATTTAAGTTACATTAAAATAAAATGCTAAATGAAAAGCCAAGTGGAAATGGATATGGAATAAGTGTATGCATGCAACATAGCCAATTTAAAGAGAGGAGGATGTAGAGAGTTTCTATAAAAAAATACTATTTTAATTATCCGTGCTTAGAGTATTATTTATTTCATGACCAACTTCACGTAGCATAAAATCGGTTAACACATGTATGCATGTACATAGAATTAGGCATTTAGATACATAATCAAAAAATTAGTCACTTAAATCGAAATTAACACATAGGGAATGAGTTACTATCAATTAAGCATATAAAATTTCTCGTGTGAAGAATAAATTCTTATGTCACTAAAATTATATCCACATAGATCACATAATTTCGCGTGTTCAATTATATTAAACACGTGAAAAACATTTTAGTTGCACAATTAGAGAATATAATCAAGAATATTCATATATAATGTACATTAGTTCACATAATTTCACATAAATAGCAAATAAAGCTAATAAGCAGCTATTTAAATTCGCATATAATTCACAAATTCCAAGCAAATGTGACGTGACGAATGATAGATTACTAGGCTATCGAGAAATCGGGGTATTACAGCCTCACTGCTGGCTGTAATGGAAATCGAGCAGGTTGGTCTTGGATGCGAATTCCATTCGCATCGAGTAAATGACCATCTGCGTCTCTGCGTTCTTCGTCCGCCATTATATTATTTGCGCGTTCAAGTCTCCTAGCGGCTCGAATAGTACGTTCGATTTCGATATCAAACGGTTCTTTGTCGAGATCGAGCCTCCTACGCATAAAACGGTACCTAAAATAAAAATAAAATAAAATAAAATAAACATTAAAAGGGTGAATCGTGAAAATTATTTAAATTTTGAGCTAGAATAAAATAAATAATTAAAATATTCCCCGGCAACGGCGCCAAAAACTTGTTGGTTGGAAATACCTACACGCAAGTGCACGTATCGTACAAGTAATAAAGTGGATTTTTAAGTCCAAGTATCGATCCCATAGAGAATATTTAATTATCTAATCCTAGACGCTAAATTCTACCAATTGTTGTCAAGCCCACCCTACACAGTCGACTTTAGACAAAATTACTAAATTAAACTAAACCAATTTAAAGCAAATTAAACAGACAAAAGCGAGAAACAAAAAAAAAAGAAGATTGATCAGAGAAAGCAAGCCTAGGATCTTATTCTCGCCCCTATGTTGCCCCAATTCCTTCAATTATGCAAGTAATTAACTCGGACTATTACCTCGAGATGCTAATTTAATCATAATCCACTTCCGCGTGTATTATGATTCTAATACACTAGATTCAATTACTTTATTCCTACGCAATTAATTTTAGAACACAACATTAAGCACAAATCTCAATAATGGCTACCTAAGAGATTATCTATATTCCTATGTCAATACTACAAATTCTCTTCTACCACAGTTCTAATTATTATCATGCGATTAACAATAACATAAAAGCACATAAGGTGATCAAGTTCACGCACTTAATAAAACAGGTTGAAGAAATAATCCGGATTTAAAACTTTCATAAACTCATAGAATTGGATTCATAAATCCCACATAGGGTTCGAAATAAAATCATAGAAATAAAAGAGTTAGCTACTCTTGATTAAAGTAAAAACAAACCTAATAGTTCATGAAAAGATAAACTATACTTGTAGTCTTCGAATTCTTGGTCTTTGTTATTGCTTCTTTGCTCTAGAAATCGCGTAATAGATTGATGCCCAATTGTATCCTTGACATGGTCTTATATAGGGTGGAAAACTTGGAGAAGAAGGTAGTTTCCTTCTGCAATTAGAATTCTTTTATTGTGCCTACGCCTTCTCGGACGGCCGTCTGAATTTTCAGCTATAATTCCAGACGGCTGTCTCACTTCCAGAGACTTTATTGTTCAACAGCTTAAATTTGGACGGCCGTCTGAGATTTAAGTGTATTTATCAGACGGCCGCATGTGCTCTTATTCTTCAGGTTTTTGACTTCTTCACTTTTCGCCAATATTTTCTCCAAAATTGCAGTTTTTGGACCCCCTTATTTATCCAATTCTTCGATTTGCAATAAAACAACATTTTAAGCACTAATTATTATAAAAACACACCAAAAGCTCCAATTAAAAGGTACGATTAAGTGTTAACATATGTACTTAATAGCGTGTACTTTTGTGCAGGCCTTTGTACTTTTCTTTTTGTGTATATCTTTTTTAGCGAGTGTTTTTGTGCATGTTTCTTGATATGTATTTGTGTTCTTGTATTGAAGTTTGAATTTTGATGAACTTTTTTGGTATTATATTTTGACCATGTTTGAGTGTGAATTGGGGAATATTTCTTGAGCTAGGAAACGTAACCCATTGATTGAGCTTTCCAACGCCGTAATAATCCGGTGACTTGGAGTCCGACACAGAGAGATATGCTTGGCATAATTCACACTGGCAAAGATGTTGAGGGATTCCTTTTTCGAATTTATTTTATATTCTTAATTGCAACTTTTTCCTTTCTTTTAGATAATGTTTACTTCATGGACACCTAATTACTCGATTTACGTCTCTTAAACACAAAATCTACCAATTAAACCACAATTATAAGTTAATCGGAAAAAAAAAAAAAACTACGTAAAAGTAACCGTATTAAGTGTAATTCCTACACTCATCAATATCTTTTTGAGCAAGTGTTTTGGAACACGTTTGTTGATATCTATTCAAGTCCTTCTATTGTAGTTTTTGTTTTCACGAGCGTTGTTGCAATTGAACTTCTGCACAAGTACCTTGGTTCTGTACGTCTACATTTGTGGATGTCATTTTGAGCGATTGTTTAAGTGCATGTTTGTTGATGCATTCGTCCTAGTATTGTATTTCGTGTATTCATGACCGTTTGAGCGAATGCCCTTTAGCGCGAGTTATTTTGTGCATCCTTTTGTACTTTTACTTTTGTGTATATCTCTTTTAGCGAGTGTTTTTGTGCATATTTCTTTATGCGTATTCATGTCATGTTATTGTAGTTCGTATGTTCGTGAGCCTTGGTATCATATTTTGACCATGTTCGAGTTCAATTTACGGAATATTTTTTGAGATTGGAAATGTAACTCATTGACAAAGCTTTAAAATGCTGCTAGAATCAGGTGATATGGAGTTCGGATGAGAGAGAAATGCTCGATATAATGGACACTGCCAAAGATGTTGCGGGATTCCTTCTTCTAGTTCGATTTTATTTGCTTAATTGCAAAATTTTCATTCTTTTTTATCCTTTCCTCATGGACAACAAATTTTTGATTTGCCTATTGTTGGGTGCTAAATACCTAACACTCAAGTGCACGTATAGCAAACAAGTAGTAAAAGTAGACTCGTGAGAGTCGGATGTCGATCCCACAGGGAATACTCAAATTATCTAATCCTAAGTACCAAATTCTAACAACTATGATTTTTATCCAGCCTACGCAAGTTTGTCGAATTAAATCAATTAAACAATTAAACTAATTAAGAAAGCAATTAAACACGATAAAATATATATAAAAATGGACCTAGGATTTTATCTTCCGCCTATGCAAGAATTGCTCACCCAAAACCCCTCAATTATGAAATATATGATTCATGATTATTAACCCGAGACACTAATTTACTCATAACCCGCTGTCGCGTGTATTATGAGTCTATTATTCATAAACGGTTCACTCTATGTCTATGCAAACAAATTATGAATAAAGCATTAACTAACAAGTCTCGTAAATGGCTACCTAAGGTGATATCTGTATGTCTACGACACCACATGCAATTGACACACTCATCCGATGAAAACTACTTGAAGGCTCTTATACTTACCGTCTAATTATGAAAATAGCTCTGTCGATTCAATCCCAATAATCACAAATAAACCACATAAATTGATTAAGTTCATGCACTAACAATCATAACAAGTAGAAGAAATAATCATAAAATCATAATTGCATAATTGCATAATCTCAAGAAAACGGGTTCACCATCCCCACATAGGGTTCAAATAAAATCCTAGATTAAAAACTTAGCTACACGCAATTCTTATGCTAAACGAAATAGAATAAATAAAATAAATAAGAAAAACTATGCTTGAGTCTTCGTCCATCTTCGTTCTTCGCGCTCCTCTTCCTCCAAGATTGTGTTCAAAAGTCCCCTAATTCGTGCTTGGTTTGGGCTTAAATAGATGTCCCAACTTGGTAGATGATTTTAGGTTTCCTTGTGTGATTAAAAGTCCAAAATTGTCTCCAGCGTGTGTTGGCGCGGCCGCGCGAAAATCAGTGCAATTCTCAAACGGCCGGGCGAGAATCGCTGAAACCTTCTGCCCAATTTCTGCAGTTGGCACGGCCGTGCCTGTTTTAGGTGTAAATCAGGGACGGCCGTCCCGTGATAATTTCTTCAGTTTTTTGATTATTTCACTTTTGGCCCATATTTTCTCCAAAACTGCAGTTTTGACCCCAATTATTCAATTTGTACCTAAAATACAATAAATCAACTTTTTAAGCACCAATTATTGTTACATCACACCAAAAGCTCAAATAAAAAGGTACGATAAAGCGTAAAAATATACACTTAACACACCCCCAAACTTGATCTTTTGTTTGTCCTCAAGCAAAAACTAGCAACTTTCACAGCAACACTCTCAACAAATGCCTCTCATCACATAGATTAATGGTCAACTTTCATTTTTTCAGAACTTGCAATTATCATGACAATTCTCAAAAATTTACAAGCTCGCAATTCAAAGATACGTATTCACTCATCATTGCTAAAAACCACAAACCATGCTATCGCTTCAAGTATCCCATATTTGTAAATTAAAAATGGAGAAAATTTATACTTACATAATAATATTCAACTCCAAAGACTCACCAAATTTCTTTACTCGGCTAATATCAAATAATTGAGCTATTGGGATCATTGGGACTTTTTGGCTTTCAAATGTTGGGCTTTTGGTCCAAGGTAGAAAATATGGGTAAAAGGGGCTACTCTTCTCCTTTCATCTCACAATCAGTCACTAAGAGTTGCACTTGACGGAATTTTTAACTCTCGTTCTTGACTAGAGGTGTTTTCTCTAAGATTTAGCTTTTGGACTTATTTCTTCACCTCAAAGGACTTATTCCTTAACTCGATCTATTAAGAGTTCAAAAGTCTCCACTTTTGCTCTCAACATGATTGTTCGAGTTTTTACCTTAAAATATTTCTCAAGTCCTTTCTTCCCCCTTCTATCTTTCTTCTTCTTCTTCTTCTTCTTCTTTTTTTTTTTTTTTTTTTTTTTTTTGCTGAGAAGAAGACGAAAAACGTAACAAATATTCAACTAAACTTCAAGGGATAATTTATCAAGAAATCTCCATCTAATCTACCCACTTTATTTTGGCTAAAAGAAAGAACACCATTTCTCCAAGGCTCAATCAAGGTTCGAATGATAAAAATTTAAAGGTAGGCTTGAAAGGCTCAAACGGTTCAAAGATGGCCCAAATCACTTCCCAAATTGCTCAACAATTTAGTATTTCACTTTGTAAATTCCTAAGGCAAATTCTAAAACCGAATAGCATATGATATAGCATAAATTAATTCCACGTTTTAAAACACAAAACTTTCAACCAAAGCAAGGCATAATTCGTGATTCCTAACAAGGACTCCTTCCTACGACACTTTGAATCAAAAGCTCACCAAAATTCAATCACAATCAAGATAAAGCAAGCAATTTCATCATTAAACATCAACCATCTTTCATCATCATGATTCATCGAAGCATTTATCTCAACACAAATTTTTTTTTTCTAAAAAGCAATAAATAAACCAAAACAACTAAACATAAAAAAAAATCCTAAGGCATGCAAACAAAAACAATTAAAGCACATAAAAATAAGTAATTTTCCACCCCCAAACTTAAAATTTACATTGCCCTCAATGTAATTAACACGGAGTTTAAGGATAGAATACACCTGAATTAGTCGTCTTGGCCATGTCCGGTTTGCTCTCCACCCTCGCCTTTTTAATGCTTCTGTTGAGGTTCGCACGGCCGTGCGAAACTTAAATTCTGGGCAGTAGCCTTTTCTTTTTTTTTTTTTTTTTTTTTTTTCGGACGGCCGTGCGAAAAATTCAATGTAAATTCCGCACGACCGCGCCCCTTCTCAATTTTGGGCAGTAGCCTCTCAAATTCTCGGACGGCCGTGCGAGAATTCAGTTATTTTTTCGCACGGCCGCGCCCCTCGCCGATTTTATCCAGTAGCACCTCGAGAATCTCACACGGCCGTGTGAGATCGATTTCTGCTTTTTTTTCTTGCACGGCCGTGTGAATAATTGCAGAAATTGCAATTTAACCCCTGAAAATAAAAATTTCTTATTAGTGTGCATGCTTTTTTTTTTTTTGTTTAAATAAATAAAAACTAAAACTAACAAAACTAAAATAAAATAAAAGAAAGAAAAACGAAATCTCGGGTTGCATCCCGAGAAGCGCTAAGTTTACAGTCTTCAGCCAGACTTTGCTCTTGTTCTTCAATTCTTTAGCTTTTGAACCCATCTCCTTACTTCCTTTTGGAGAAAGTCTTGAATAAATGGGTTGATCCGATTCTTCTTTCGACTGGTTCGCTTAGGAATGCCCTTGAATTTATTTTTCTTGATGTCACAAGGCGTGCCAACATCGTCTTTTATCACGGTGTTTTGAGTAGGTGTTGTAACCAACTCAACCTTTTTCTTTTGTTCTCCTACATGCACATTAGTATCCAAAAAAAAAATTAAATCATGTAATTTAACAGGAAAAAGTTTAGAATCACTTACCTCATCAAGAAGATAACATCCATTAGCCGTAATAAGCTTTTCATCCACCCGGTACACCTTGAAGATCACTGTTTCTTCCCCCACACTCATTCTTAGCTCTCTCTTTCCTACATCAATAATTGATCTACCGGTTGCTAAAAAGGGGCGTCCTTATTTCACTTTTGGCCCATATTTTCTCCAAAACTGCAGTTTTGACCCCATACTTTTCCAATTCTTCAATTTGTACCTAAAATACAATAAATCAACTTTTTAAGCACCAATTATTGTTACATCACACCAAAAGCAGAAATAAAAAGGTACGATAAAGCGTAAAAATATATACTTAACACCTATAAAACAAAAAATCTATCAATGAAACCAAAAATATAAATTAATCAAAAAAACCTCACGTAAAAGTAAACGTATTGAGTATACTTTCTACACTCCAAAATGTATTTTTGAGCGAGTGTTTTTGTACATGCTTGTTGATGGGTATCAAGTCCTAGTATTGTAGTTCGTGTTCTTACGAACGTTGTTGCGAATGCAATTTTGCACGAGTACTATTGTGCATGGGTTTGTACGTGGGCATTTATGCATGTTGTTTTGAGCGAGTACTTTCGTGGATGTTTGTTGATGCGTATTCATTTCCTAGTCTTGTATTTTGTGTTTTCATCACCGATTCTGCGAGTGCACTTAGCGCGTGTACTTTCGTTCATGCATTTGTAGTTTTACTTTTCTGCATGTCTTTTTTGGTTAGTGCTTTTGTGCATGTTTTTTCAATGTGTATTCATGTCCTTGTATTGTAGTTCGTATTTTCATGAGGCATTTTGGTATCATAATTTTGACCATGTTCGAGTTCGAATTGGGGAATATTTCTTGAGATAAAAAATGTAACATGTTTACTTAAGTTTACAATGCCGCTAGAATCAAGTAATTTGGTGTCCGGAGGAAAGAGAAATGTTCGACATAATAATCACTGGCAAAGATGTTGTGGGATTCCTTCTTCTAATTTGATTTTATTTTCTTAATTGCAACCTTTTTGTTTATTTTTGATCATTTTCCTTCACGGACAACAAATTCTCGATTTGCAGATATAAAACACAAAATCTACCAATTAAACAACAAATATAAATTAATCTAAACAAAATGACGTAAAAGTAATTGTATTGATTATAATTTCTACAATGAACAATGTGTTTTTGAGCGAGTCTTTTTTAACATGTTTGTTCATGCGCATTCAAGTCCTAGTGTTGTAGTTCGTGTCTTCAGGAACTTTGTTGCAAATGCACCTTTACACGAGTACTTTTTTGCATTGCTTTGTGCACGGACGTTTGTCAATGTCGTTTTGAGCGAGTATTTTTGCGGATGTTTGTTGATGCGTATTCATGTCCTAGTATTGTATTTCGTGTTTCCATGACCGTTTTTGCGAATGCATTTAGCCGAGCACTTTCTTGCATACTTTTGTACTTTTACTTTTGTGCATTTCTTTTTTAGCGAGTAATTTTCGGCATGCTTCTTGATACGTATTCATGTCCCTGCAGTTGACTTTAGAGAAAATTACTAAATTAAACTAAACTAAATTAAAGAAAATTAAACAGATAAAAGAAAGAAACAAATAAAAACGAAGAATGATCAGAGAGAGCAAGCCTAGGATTTTATTCTCCCCCCAATGTGATTATTACTCCCCCAATTCCTTCAATTATGCAAGTAATTAACTCTGATTATTAACCTGAGATGCTTATTTAATCATAACCCGCTCAAACCGTATTGGGAAGCGAGTGAAGATTGCCAAGTGACTTCGGTGACTTTTGCTTGAAATTGAAGAGAAGCAACGTCCAACTGAAGACTTTAAACTTAGCGCTTCTCGGGAGGCAACCCGAGCTTTATTGTTTTTCATAGTTTTCTTTAATTTTTCGTTTCGTTTTCATTATCATAGGCATGCATTCTAATTAATTTATTTGAATTTTAATTTTCAGGGTCGAAAACATGGTCAGGGGGTCCAGACGGCCGTCTGAAATTGCAAGAAAAATCCCAGACGGCCGTCCGGGAAACAGAAGGCACAATCGAGCATCACAGCATGTGGGACGACCGTCCCAAGACATGCCTAATTTGTGGGACGGCCGTCCCAAAACCAGTAACGAGAGAAACATCTCGGACGGCCGTTCGACAATCAGCACAAACACCGGGACGGCCGTCCGACTATTTTTAGGGCGTTTTAACGTTAAAAAATTAGATTTTTTCCCCCATTATTTCCTAAACCCTCCTCTTTCCTTCTCTCAAACTCTCACACACAAAAGGAAGCTAGAGAATCAAATCAAATTCTCCAAAATCTACTCTTTCAAGGCACGCCCACAAGGTGTTCGATAATTTGCTCCAACCAAATTTTGAGTTCGATTGTCAACCAATTCTCACCGAATCTAATCCAACCTCTCTCCCAACTTTCTTGTCCAACAAAAGAAGCCGCACGAGTGAAGCTTCATCTTCTAAAGGCAAAGGAAAAGGCAAGAAAAGTGCCCCCAAAACGACGATTCCTCTTCCAAAGCAGATACTCAAGCCCGAGACGACCCCGAAGCCTCAAGCTCCCGTGCCGATCGACGATTCCGAATGAAGATGGAGCGAGAGAGCTTTCCGATGATGAGTAGCATGAGAGAGCTAGGGAGGAGCACCCCGATCACATCGACTCCAACTAAATCAGGTGTTTTCTATCCTTAAACTTTGTGCTAATTTCGTTGAGGGCAACGAAAATTTTAAGTTTGGGAATGAAAAACATGTTGAAACACGTGGATTATTTCCACATATTGTTTTTAACTTTCTTATTTTCTAACTAAATTTTAGTTATGGAACAAGTAGTGCTTAGTGGGTTAAGCATAGTGCTTAGTGGGTTAAGTATAGTGCTTAGTGGGTTTAATTATGGATATCTTTCTAACTTATTAATTAACTAACCCACTAACCCATTATCTTGAGTGCTCTTGTGGTTGGTTTTCTTGCAGATCATGGGCTAAGTAGTGGATGCTTGGAATGCCTATAAATACCGACTTCAATACTCAAGGAAGATGATCGATTCTACGAGATAAAAACCGAGAGCTGAAGAGAATACGTGATTGTTTTAGTGTGGTTTTAGAATCGGTTGTTTGTACTCTTCATGAGTACATTCTTTACGTACTCCTTATGAGTACATTATTTACGTACTTCTCACAAGTACATTCTTTGTAGTCTAGATTGTTTAGTATATATGTTTCTAGACTTGGTTGTAAGAATGATCAAGATAGTGATTCATTCATAAGTTCTTTACGTACTCCTCACGAGTACATCTTTGAAATCTAGAATTTTTAATATTTTTCTTCTTGTATCTAGATTTGAATGTAAGAATGATCATGAGAATGATTCATTCATAAGGAAGAAGTTTTCGCACCTCTTCTGTTTGTATTCTTGGAATACTGATTTTAATATATTTTTCCGTCCTGTAAAGGGCAAGTTCACAAGTCTTTACTTGTGAACATTTTTAATTCTGAGTATTGTCTTTTTATCTTTATATATCCGCTGCATGTTTTTTCAAGTGTCATAACACTTCAGATAACATCTCTGTATTAAACGAATTCGGGACCATAAATTCTTTCACATGTTTTTGTGCTTATTTGTTTTAGTTTGCATGCATTATGTTTTATTTGTTTTTATTGCGTTTATCGTTTTTTCCGGAATATTAAAAAAAAAAAAAAAAAAAAAAACATATTTGCTTGAGTCGAACGCATCGATGAGTTATGATGATCAGAGATGATCAATGTTTGATGATGAAATTGCTTGTTTTGTGTGATAAGGATTTGATGTTTGTTTAGCTTTCGATTCAACGGGACTTAGAAGCGAATTATTGCTAGGAATCACATTTTGTACATTGCTTTGGTTGAATGTTTTGTAATTTAAATTTGGATCTAATTTGTGCTAGATCATGCTATGTTCGGTTCTAAGGATAATTTCGATAAAAATGTATCATAAATTTCCTAAGGTGAGTCTCAAAATTTACTAGTCATAAATGTTATGTATCATAAATGTACTAGTCAATACTTCGTATCATAAATTTGTGCTAGATCATGCTATGTATCATAAATGTACTAGTCAATACTTCGTATCATAAATTTCCTAAGGTGAGTCTTAAAACCGAACATAGCATGATCTAGCACAAATTAGATCCAAATTTAAATTACAAAACATTCAACCAAAGCAATGTACAAAATGTGATTCCTAGCAATAATTCGCTTCTAAGTCCCGTTGAATCGAAAGCTAAACAAACATCAAATCCTTATCACACAAAACAAGCAATTTCATCATGAAACATTGATCATCTCTGATCATCATAACTCATCGATGCGTTCGACTCAAGCAAATATGTTTTTTTTTTTTTTTTTTTTTTTTTCTTTTTTTAATATTCCGGAAAAAACGATAAACGCAATAAAAACAAATAAAACCTAATGCATGCAAACTAAAAAAATAAGCACAAAAACATGTTTTTCATTCCCAAACTTGAAATTTTCGTTGCCCTCAACGAAATTAGCACAAAGTTTAAGGATAGAAATCACCTGATTTAGTTGGAGTCGATGTGATCGGGGTGCTGCTCCCTAGCTCTCTCATGCTACTCATCATCGGAAAGCTCTCTCGCTCCATCTTCATTCGAAATCGTCGATCGGCACGGGAGCTTGAGGCTTCGGGGTCGTCTCGGGCTTGAGGAGCGGCTTTGGAAGAGGAATCGTCGTTTTGGGGGCACTTTTCTTGCCTTTTCCTTTGCCTTTAGAAGATGAAGCTGTTGGGTTTCGGGCACGCGTACGCAGCGGAAAACAAAAATTTTATGCGATTTAAACAACTTTAAAGCACATAAACACATGCCCGATAATTTAAATCAATTAATTGCGTACCTTTGCGCTTCCAGCGAAATTAAAAACAACATACATGCTAATAAATTTAACCGAATTTAAATCAATTATCATGCTCGCGTTTAAACCAAATAACATGCTTGTAATGATTTAAAACGATTACACATAATCACATAAAATCATACGAAACAAACATGAAATCATAGTTTAAACCTAATCGAATCGAAACTAGGGTTTCGTGTATTTACCTCTTGACGCGTGAGGTAGGAGCGTTTAACACGTCGAGATTGCTACGGAAACCAATCCGTACAATCGGGGCAGCAGCGGTGCAGCGGCAGCAGCGGCGCGTGGGGTTCACGGCGGCGCGTGTGGTATACGCGCGGCTTCGGGGCGGCGCGTGGGGCAGCGTGCGGCTTCGGCTCGTGCGTTGCTCCTCGATTCTTCGATCTACGATCTTCCTCCTCTCGGATTTCACCTCGTATACTTCGATCTACTACAACGTGGCACTAGACACGAAGTAGTTAGAATAAAACGGAAGAGAAAGAGAAGGAAAAACAATACCGAAAGGATAACGGCCGATGGACGGCCGATTCCGGCGACGGAGCGGCGACGGTGGCGCGGTGATGGCCGCGGAAAGAGAGGCCGAGAGAGAGAGGGGTCGGCCGCTTAGGGTTAGGGTTTTGTGTGTTTGTGCAAGGCCTCTAAATCATGTATTTATAGTCCCTTGCATAAAACCCTAGCGGGCTTAAGTTGGACTGGGCCCAACAGCTTAAGTCCGTTAGTACTTTCACTTGCTCGTCTCTCTTAATTTCAATGACCGAAAAATTGCAACGATTACATTTTCGGAATCATTATAATTTCCTCGTCATTACGAGTGCCATCTTTCTTTTTCCAACTTTCCAAAAGTGGAAACCCTAGTTCAGTGCACTTTCTAAATTTGGAAACTTCCCGATTTAGAAAGTTCACTAACACTTTCGCCTATTCTTTTCCTTTTCTTATTCTCATTCATAATTCCAAATTACGAATGTTGGACTCAATCATATTGACTTCCAATCATGCAAAGATAAACTATTTTATCTCTGACCGTTTATTCAAAGATCTCATGTGCACGAGCAGTGTGACCCTCGATGGTTCAGGTGTAAGCTAGCCGTGGGCCCACAACCCTTTGTGGTCAAAACTCGTCCCCTTCGAGTTACGATTAAGATGAAACTCGTTTCACCTTAATCACCCAACGAATCAAAATTGGCGTCTAGCAACTACGCGTCATGATTCCCTAGATACAAATGAAGTGCCTGCAAGAACCTTCAGATATAGTTAACGTACAGTACGGTCCCTTCGATTCATATGTCCCGATCGAACTAGAGGCATTGGTTCATCGAGACCTCTTTATATGTTCGATGACGGTGCGATCGTTCTAAGAGTTGTAATCCTTACGTGCATGACTTAGAGAATCGAATTCTCTAATCATCACTTAGTCAGCTCTGGCCAGAGACTTAGAATGATTACAAACTTTCAGAACACACAGGACATCCAAGACTTTTCTAGCGATCGAATCCCCGACTACAATGCACAGACCTCCCACTAGATTTCGGACTGCACGAACACTGGCCCTTGGGATGGTCCTCGGTGGAACTCAGGGACAGGTCACGATACAGCTGGTCCTCTAGTGAAGTCACGGTGATGTCTAGCTCATAAGGACTAATGGTGTACAACTATACCATAGATATCTCTACTCGATTATTGGGAACCACTTAGAGATTTCTAGGGTGAGGGAGTTCAGTGAACTCGTCAACTTACGAGCACCCACTTATGCATGCCGATATCACAATACCGTTTACTGATGAGATGCAGTACACATACACTAAGTGCTAGTCTTAATGGGAAAGGCCGATATCCTCATTAGTGGCGTAACCCTTCGACTAGGAACACGTTTAACAGTTATAATACTTAAGTAAATATCTCACGATCCTAACGATCAATTACTAGTACTTGTAATAACTGTAAGGACTATATCTATGCTTGTGACAAAGGGACAAAGATATAGAATGCCAATGTGTTTTATCATTAATACGAATAAAGGTTCGTTTATTACAATAATAAATACGAAAGACCACAGCCACAGGTTGGCTTGTTGGTCACCTACTCTAACAATCTCCCACTTGACCTAAAGCCAACTACCCATAAACCGCAATCCCGTCGACTCTCGATGTTTCTCATGGACCGATCTTGGTAAAGGCTTCGTGAAGGGGTCTGCAACGTTCTCTTCCGAGGTGACTCGTTCTACCTTAACTTCACCTCTATCAATGATCTCTCGGATCACGTGATACTTCCTCAGAATATGCTTCGACTTCTGATGAGATCGTGGCTCCTTAGCTTGCGCCACGGCTCCGGTGTTATCATAGTACAACGGTACTGGATCACTAGCATCAGGAATGACACCCAACTCTTGGATGAATTTCCTTATCCAAGTCCCTTCTTTCGCAGCTTCAGACGCTGCAATGTATTCCGCTTCGGTAGTGGAATCGGCCGTCGTGCTTTGCTTGGAACTCTTCCAACACACGGCACCACCATTAAGCGTGAATATAAATCCAGAATTCGACTTTGAGTCGTCCACGTCCGATTGAAAACTAGAGACAGTGAAACCCTCTAATTTCAACTCGGCACCCCCATAGACCAAAAATATATCCTTAGTCCTTCGCAAGTACTTGAGGATATCTTTCACGGCTTTCCAGTGAGCCGGGCCGGGGTTAGACTGATATCTGCTTGTGACGCTCACATCATACGCAATATCGGGTCTCGTACATAGCATGCCATACATTATGCTTCCTATGGCAGAAGCATAGGGCGTCCTTTTCATCTCCTCGATTTCACTAGGTGTTTGGGGACACATAGATTTCGAGAGACGAACCCCATGGGACATTGGTAAGAATCCCTTCTTGGATTCTTCCATGCTAAACCGTTTCATAACGGTGTCTATGTACAGGCTTTGGGATAAGCCTAGCATCTTTCTTGCTCTATCTCTATAGATGCGTATTCCCAATACATAAGATGCTTCTCCCAAATCCTTCATTGAGAAACGTGTGGACAACCATGCCTTCGTTTGCTGTAACATTCCTACGTCATTCCCAATGAGTAGAATGTCATCAACGTAAAGCACTAGAAATATTACTGCCCTCCCACTAACCTTCTTGTATACACAAGGTTCCTCCGGATTCTTCTCAAAATCAAACTCTTTGATAGTTGAGTCGAACCTAATGTTCCAACTACGGGATGCTTGCTTCAATCCATAAATGGGTCGCTGGAGCTTGCAAACCTTTTGCTCACTTCCAGAAGATATGAAGCCTTCCGGCTGCGCCATGTAAATTTCTTCCTCAATATCTCCATTAAGGAAGGCGGTCTTCACATCCATTTGCCATATCTCGTAGTCGTACCACGCAGCTATGGCCAGCAAAATCCTAATGGACTTCAGCATCGCGACTGGCGAAAAGGTTTCCTCATAGTCAACGCCATGCCTTTGAGTGTATCCTTTTGCTACCAATCTAGCTTTATAGGTCGATACCTTTCCATCTACTCCAATTTTCTTCTTATAGATCCACTTGCAGCCTATAGGAACAATTCCTTTGGGTGGATCTACCAAGGTCCATACCTTGTTGGAGTACATGGAGTCCATTTCGGATTTCATGGCAGTTAGCCAATGTCCCATGTTCGCATCCGATACGGCCTCATTGTATGTTCTTGGATCTCGTCCAAGATCAACATGATCTTCATCATTTTCGAGGAGGAATAACCTATCCGGCATTTTCCGAACTCTTTCGGATCTACGTACCGTAGGTTCAGGAGGTATATCAGTGGTTTGTTGTATTGGTTCGATTACTTGTTCTTGCGTTTGAACTTCACTTTGTGGTTCTTGAACTACTTCAAGTTCTATCATGCTGCCCTTTCTATCGGATAGAAACTCCCTTTCCAAAAAGGTGGAATTTCTCGAAACAAACGTCTTTGCTTCTTTGACATAGTAGAACTCGTATCCCATCGAGTCTTCGGGATACCCCACAAAATAGCACAAGTCGGATTTACTATCCAACTTATCTCCCACTAATCGCTTCACATAAGCGGGACAACCCCATATCCTAATATGTTTGTAATTGGGTTTCCGGGAATGCCAAAGTTCATAAGGTGTGGATTTGACTGCTTTGGTGTTAACTCTATTCAGCAAATACGCGGCAGTACGGAGTGCATGACCCCACAAGTATGCCGGTAAGTTTGTGAACCCCATCATTGATCGAACCATATCTAATAAAGTTCGATTCCGACGTTCGGACACTCCATTAAGTTGAGGAGTTCCCGGTGGAGTCCATTGGGACTGTATCCCATTTTCTTTTAGATAGTCAATGAACTCGATGCTCAAGTATTCTCCACCACGATCGGATCGCAGCTTCTTAATACTTCGTCCGAGTTGCTTTTCTACTTCATGTCTAAAATCTTTGAACCTTTCAAATGTTTCAGACTTGTACTTCATCAAGTACACATACCCATACCTAGAATAATCGTCGGTAAAGGTGGCGAAGTAGTTATATCCACCCTTCGCACTAACACTTAGTGGACCACATACGTCTGTATGGATCAAATCCAAAAGACCCTCGGCTCGTTCCATTTTCCCTTTGTAGGGCGACTTGGTCATTTTCCCTTTAAGGCAAGATTCACAAGTTTGTAGTGATTTCACGTCCTCCAAAGAGAACAATCCTTCACTAACAAAATCGTTCATCCTTCTTAAAGAGACATGACCTAATCTAGCGTGCCAAAGTTGTGCGGGGTTTTGATCTATCTCCTTACGTTTTGCTGATATAACATTAATAGGTATTTCACTTGGATTTAGTTCGTACAAGTTGTTTAATAGTCGTCCTTTGCAAATTAAGTTCTCATTCTTTTGTATAATGCAAATCGAATTTCCAAAAACAAAAGTAAAACCTTCAATATCTAATACAGGAATAGAAATAAGGTTTCTAATGAGCGACGGAACAAATAAACAATTGTTCAAAACAATAGGAAAACTAGAATCCAAAACATTTAAGTAAATTGTGCCAATGGCTTCAGCAGCAACTCTTGCTCCATTCCCCATCCTTAGGTAGGTCTCACCCGCTCTAAGTCTTCGACTTCTTGTCACTAGCTGCAAATCATTGCACAAATGTGAGCCACAGCCCGTATCCAATACCCAAGAAGAAGAGTTGACAGACAAATTTACGTCAATGAAATACGTACCCTTTTCAGAACCTTTCTGCTTCAGGTAAGCCTTGCAGTTGCGGCGCCAATGTCCTTTCTTTCCACAGTGATGGCAAGCATCATCAACTTGCTTACAAACCTTTGCTTTGGGGCCCCCACTACCTTCACCCACTTCGAACTTGCTGTTTGGGAAGGGAACTCTTTCCTTTCTCTTCTTTTGGAAAGAATTCTTCTTTCCAGAAGTAGCAGCAATGAGAACAGACTTCTCTTTCTTAATGGTGGACTCGAAGCTGACCAACATGTTCATTAACTCATCCAAGGGAGGATCTAGTTTGTTCATGTTGAAGTTCACTATGAACGATTCATAGGAACTAGGAAGAGTTCGGCCGGGAGGGTGACATCAAGATTCACTAGCTTTTCAAGGAGAGTGATCATTTTGAGACAGTGCTCGTGGACCGAAGTCCCCTCGCGCAATCTCGCCGTGATCAACTCCTTTGTAGCAGCGTACCTTGATGCCCTAATATTCTCACTATACATGCTATCGAGATGAGCCTTTATATCGAAAGCATGCAAGTGAGACTCATATTTCCTCGCAAGCGCGGGCTCCATGGCGGCTATCATATAGCACCTAGCATGAGTGTCATCTTTCTTCCAAACTTCATAAGTTTCCTTTTCAGCATCAGTCGCTGTGGCAGGTATTGTGGCGGGAAGTCTCTCGTTCAAAACATAGAGACGCCCCTCAACAGTTAGCACAAGCTTAAGACTACGCAACCAATCTAGGTAATTAGGGCCATTGAGTTTATTGTCGAGGATTGACATTATGGGATTCTTAGACATGATTATCTGAGACATATAGAGAAGAGGATTATTAGAGATTCGCGTTAAATGATTGTTACAATTAAATGTTTGGACTTATGTTATTTAATTGTTCTCCCACTAATTTTATCGAGTTCCACTTCCCTCTAGTAGACAAACGAGAAAACTGACTTTTCTTAATGGGCTTTAGGTCCAATAGACAAATATAACCCGTAGTTAATCTAGCCCGATTATATTTGCCCAAAGGTAGATCACAATCAATCATATCCACAATATGACCCTAAATTAATTTTCCTCACACTTGATAATGACCTAAGTTAATCTCGCGAATATCAAAATCGTCGTGTGTCAAGTCTAACCTACCAATTAAAGATGCTCACAGAACTTGATTATGCCAAACTAATGCAGTCCCTAGTTAATCTAGCCGACCACGTTAATTCAACATAACCCTTTTCTACGGCTACCTTCATCATTATGTCAATTGAATTACAGCTTACTCTACCATAGCACTCCCCGCTAACACGGCTTACTGCACTATAGTAAAGGGCTACACATAATCCAACCGTTGGCAGAAGGAAAGAAATAACTCAACAGATTGGGTTTTTCTTTATAGCTTGAAATGATTCTTAATTAAAAGAATGAGAGATTTTTATTAAAAAGTTTTATATCATCAGAAGGTTTTGGATTGGTCTATGTGATTCCTACATCTATGTTCTCTAAAGGTATATGGAAGCGCATATTGTCCTAAGAGGAACATACGACCTAATTTCATAATTAATTACATTAATTAATTATCGGGTTTTTCAAAATAATTATAGAACCTCAACTAACATAAATCAATCAAATAATGTTGAGGTACTTTTCTTGCCTTTTCCTTTGCCTTTAGAAGATGAAGCTGTTGGGTTTCGGGCACGCGTACGCAGCGGAAAACAAAAATTTTATGCGATTTAAACAACTTTAAAGCACATAAACACATGCCCGATAATTTAAATCAATTAATTGCGTACCTTTGCGCTTCCAGCGAAATTAAAAACAACATACATGCTAATAAATTTAACCGAATTTAAATCAATTATCATGCTCGCGTTTAAACCAAATAACATGCTTGTAATGATTTAAAACGATTACACATAATCACATAAAATCATACGAAACAAACATGAAATCATAGTTTAAACCTAATCGAATCGAAACTAGGGTTTCGTGTATTTACCTCTTGACGCGTGAGGTAGGAGCGTTTAACACGTCGAGATTGCTACGGAAACCAATCCGTACAATCGGGGCAGCAGCGGTGCAGCGGCAGCAGCGGCGCGTGGGGTTCACGGCGGCGCGTGTGGTATACGCGCGGCTTCGGGGCGGCGCGTGGGGCAGCGTGCGGCTTCGGCTCGTGCGTTGCTCCTCGATTCTTCGATCTACGATCTTCCTCCTCTCGGATTTCACCTCGTATACTTCGATCTACTACAACGTGGCACTAGACACGAAGTAGTTAGAATAAAACGGAAGAGAAAGAGAAGGAAAAACAATACCGAAAGGATAACGGCCGATGGACGGCCGATTCCGGCGACGGAGCGGCGACGGTGGCGCGGTGATGGCCGCGGAAAGAGAGGCCGAGAGAGAGAGGGGTCGGCCGCTTAGGGTTAGGGTTTTGTGTGTTTGTGCAAGGCCTATAAATCATGTATTTATAGTCCCTTGCATAAAACCCTAGCGGGCTTAAGTTGGACTGGGCCCAACAGCTTAAGTCCGTTAGTACTTTCACTTGCTCGTCTCTCTTAATTTCAATGACCGAAAAATTGCAACGATTACATTTTCGGAATCATTATAATTTCCTCGTCATTACGAGTGCCATCTTTCTTTTTCCAACTTTCCAAAAGTGGAAACCCTAGTTCAGTGCACTTTCTAAATTTGGAAACTTCCTGATTTAGAAAGTTCACTAACACTTTCGCCTATTCTTTTCCTTTTCTTATTCTCATTCATAATTCCAAATTACGAATGTTGGACTCAATCATATTGACTTCCAATCATGCAAAGATAAACTATTTTATCTCTGACCGTTTATTCAAAGATCTCATGTGCACGAGCAGTGTGACCCTCGATGGTTCAGGTGTAAGCTAGCCGTGGGCCCACAACCCTTTGTGGTCAAAACTCGTCCCCTTCGAGTTACGATTAAGATGAAACTCGTTTCACCTTAATCACCCAACGAATCAAGATTGGCGTCTAGCAACTACGCGTCATGATTCCCTAGATACAAATGAAGTGCCTGCAAGAACCTTCAGATATAGTTAACGTACAGTACGGTCCCTTCGATTCATATGTCCCGATCGAACTAGAGGCATTGGTTCATCGAGACCTCTTTATATGTTCGATGACGGTGCGATCGTTCTAAGTGTTGTAATCCTTACGTGCATGACTTAGAGAATCGAATTCTCTAATCATCACTTAGTCAGCTCTGGCCAGAGACTTAGAATGATTACAAACTTTCAGAACACACAGGACATCCAAGACTTTTCTAGCGATCGAATCCCCGACTACAATGCACAGACCTCCCACTAGATTTCGGACTGCACGAACACTGGCCCTTGGGATGGTCCTCGGTGGAACTCAGGGACAGGTCACGATACAGCTGGTCCTCTAGTGAAGTCACGGTGATGTCTAGGTCATAAGGACTAATGGTGTACAACTATACCATAGATATCTCTACTCGATTATTGGGAACCACTTAGAGATTTCTAGGGTGAGGGAGTTCAGTGAACTCGTCAACTTACGAGCACCCACTTATGCATTCCGATATCACAATACCGTTTACTGATGAGATGCAGTACACATACACTAAGTGCTAGTCTTAATGGGAAAGGCCGATATCCTCATTAGTGGCGTAACCCTTCGACTAGGAACACGTTTAACAGTTATAATACTTAAGTAAATATCTCACGATCCTAACGATCAATTACTAGTACTTGTAATAACTGTAAGGACTATATTTATGCTTGTGACAAAGGGACAAAGATATAGAATGCCAATGTGTTTTATCATTAATACGAATAAAGGTTCGTTTATTACAATAATAAATACGAAAGACCACAGCCACAGGTTGGCTTGTTGGTCACCTACTGTAACAGAAGCTTCACTCGTGCGGCTTCTTTTTTTGGACAAGAAAGTTGGGAGAGAGGTTGGAATAGATTCGGTGAGAATTGGTTGACAATCGAACTCAAAATTTGGTTGGAGCAAATTATCGAACACCTTGTAGGCGTGCCTTGGAAAAGTAGATTTTGGAGAATTTGATTTGATTCTCTAGCTTCCTTTTGTGTGTGAGAGTTTGAGAGAAGGAAAGAGGAGGGTTTAGGAAATAATGGGGGAAAAAATCTAATTTTTTAAAGTTAAAACGCCCTAAAAATAGTCGGACGGCCGTTCCGGTGTTTGTGCTGATTGTCGAACGGCCGTCCGAAATGTTTCTCTCGTTACTGGTTTTGGGACGGCCGTCCCACAAATTAGGCATGTCTTGGGACGGTCGTCCCACATGCTGTGATGCTCGATTGTGCCTTCTGTTTCCCGGACGGCCGTCTGGGATTTTTCTTGCAATTTTAGACGGCCGTCTGGACCCCCTGACCATGTTTTCGACCCTGAAAATTAAAATTCAAATAAATTAATTAGAATGCATGCCTATGATAATGAAAACGAAACGAAAAATTAAAGAAAACTATGAAAAACAATAAAGCTCGGGTTGCCTCCCGAGAAGCGCTAAGTTTAAAGTCTTCAGCCGGACGTTGCTTCTCTTTAATTTCAAGCAAAAGTCACCGAAGTCACTTGGCAATCTTCACTCGCTTCCCAATACGGTTTGAGCCGGCTCCGTTTCACGTTGAACGTACGATTTGAATCTCGCTCCTTTATTTTGACCACCTCGTGAGGAAGAATTTCTTGGACCATACACGGCCGCGACCACTTTGATTTGCGCTTCATTGGAAATAACCAAAGACGGGATTTGCACAATAACACCAATTGTACTTTGTGCAATTCCTTTTTGATTTTCTCCTTACGACCACAATAACTTGACTCATCCTTCTCTCGTGACTTGCTCAAGTCTTTGGGTGGCAATATCTTCCTTGCATTCTCATCGTCGTTAAGACCTCGACTCATATGAATTTCTCTAGGAGAAGTTGAAATTGAGCCCATGAAGTAAACTTGCTCCTTCTGATTCTCGTTTCCGCCATCATCTCCTGCACTCAAAGATGCTTTTCCATTGTCCAAGATCAAAACATCAAACTTTTCATTATTTGCAAAATCCATAAGCTTAATAGCAAAACAATCATTATTATCACATGGATTTTTATTAGCACTAAAAACATTGAATTTGATTGTTTGATCATGCACAGTCATTGTAAGATCACCACTAGCACAGTCAATAAGTGTTTTCGACGTGGCTAAAAATGGCCTCCCTACGATAAGAGGTATCTCCCTATCCTCATCTATATAAAGTATAACGAAAATCGACAGGGAAGATAAATTTATTGACTTTCACTAGCATATTCTCTAAAATACTTTTTGGGTAAACTAAAGATCTATCGGCTAATTGAAGAGTTATAGCCGTCGGTTCAATTTCTCCTAACCCAAGGTTTTTAAAAGTAGAGTATTAATGCTAGCACCTAAATCAATGAGGGATCTAAAATTTTTACCTCATATAGTACAAGGAATAGTAAACATACCTGATCGCCGAGCTTTTGTGGAAGAGGCCGAGTAAGAATTGCACTAATTTGCTCCGTGAGTTGGATCATCTCGTTCCCTTGCAATTTCTTACTTTTCTTCACGAGGTCCTTGAGGAACTTCACCCACTTTGGCATCTTTTGAAGTGCTTCAATGAAAGGAATATTTATGCGAATTTCCTTCAACTTGTCCAAAAACATTTTATATTCGGCGTCGAGCTTCTTCTTTATAAACTTTTGAGGATAAGGAATTGGAGGGACTTGTGAAGGCACCGTTGATGGTGGCTCTTCATGAGTTGATTCTTTTTCCTCATTCACTTTCCGCTTCTCGATTACCGTGTTTCTCTTTTCTTTTCGTGGGGCTTCCTCCAATTGCTTACCGTTCTTCAACGTGACTTCTTGGCACGTCTCGACCTCGATCTTTTTCGTTAGCAATCTTTGTGGATATGGGATTGGCTCGACCCATTCGGCTACAATGACTTGCGGCTTTATTTGAATTGCTTCCCTTTTTTTCGATCTTGACATCGATAGCTTGGCACGTCTCGAACTTTTGAATTCGAGGATCTTCCGTATTCGATGGCAATGCTCCCGGCGGGCGTCATTCACAACGAATTGAGCGAATTGATTCTCCAAATTCCGCAGCGAGGCTTGGGTAGCGGTCATGACTTCGAATTACACTAATATTAACTAATTAATCTAAGCTCGTTGCATTAAGGATCTCAAGCACACGAGTAGTGTGACCCTCGATGGTTCAGGTGTAAGCTAGAGGTGGGCCCACAACCTATTGTGATTTAAACTCGTCCCTAGAGCTACAATTAAGTTGTATTTAGTTTCAACTTAACTACCCAACAAATCAAGATTGGCTTATAGCAACTACGCGTCATGATTCCCTAGATATAAATGAAATGCCTGCAAGTACATTGTGATATAGTTAATGTACAGTACGATCCCTTCGATACATATATCCCGATTGAACTAGATGCATTGGTTCGTCGTGGCCTCTTTATGTGTTCAATAACTGTGTGGACGTTCTTGATCATATAATCCGTTTGTGTTTGACTTAGAGAAACACAGTTCTCTAATCACGACACTTTCAGCTGTGGCCACAGACTTAATGGATTATTAATCGCAAGAACACACAGGATATCCACGACGGATCAAGCGATCGAATCCCCTACTACAATGCACAGAACACACACTAGATTTCGGACTGCACGAACACTAGCGCTTGGGGCGGTCCTCGGTGGAACTTAGGGACAGGTCACAATACAGCTGGTCCTCTAGTGAAGTCACGGTGATGTCTGGTTCTTAAGGATTAATGGTGTACAACTATATAATGGAAACCTCTACTCGATTATTGCGAACCACTTAGAGATGTCTAGATTGATGGAGTTCAGTGAACCTCATCAACTTAAGAACATCCACTTATGTATGTCGATGTCACAACACCATTGACTGATGAGACGCAGTACACATACACTATGTGCTAGTCTCGAATGGGAAAGTCCGATTTCCTCATTAGTGGCGTAACCTATTGACTAGGAACGGTGTCTAACAGTTACTATACTTAAATAAATAATCTCATGATTCTACTAGATCTATTTACAGTAATTAAGTAACTGCAAGGACTACATCTATGCTTATGCAAGGGATAAGGATATAGAATGCCAAAGGGGTTTTTTTATCATTAATACGAAATAGATTATTTACGAGTAGTGTGAGAAAACAAAATAATTAGTTGGCTCTTCGGTCACCTACTCTAACAATCTCTCACTTGACCTAAAGCCAACTACTCATTACCTAAGTCCCATCGACTCTCGATGTTTCTCATGGACCGGTACAGGTAAAGTCTATGTTCAGGGATCTAATACGTTGTCTGCCGAGGCAACTCTTTCGAACTGAAGTTCGCCTCTATTAATTATCTTACAATTGAGATAATTATGATTCAATATATGCTTGGATTTCTGATTAGACCTTTTGAAATCATACATTCAACACTTGAATGTAATTTCGAATCCAAACTGCTACATTTGCGTCATCTAATGCCGCAATATATTAAGACTCGGTGGTGGAATCCATCGTCATGTTTCACTTGGAACACATACGACACCTCGTTAATAAGCATGAATATAAATCCCAATGTCCTTTTTTAGTCGTCCACTTCCGATTGAAACACTAATGTCATCGAACGACTTTATTTTCAACTCGGAATCCCCATAGACTATATATGAACAATTCCTTAGTTTTTCGCAAGTATTTAAGGATTTGTTTCATAGCTATCCAACTACGTTTTTTTTTTTTTTTTTTTTTGAGTAAATTCGAGTCCATTACAAGGGGAAATAGGGGTGGGGGGGACTCGAACCCTAGACCGTTACCCTATTGGTAAAGGCTAGGTACCAACTCTCCTAATGAGGGTTGGTGCTATCCAACTACGTTGGTTGGGGTTAGATTGATATCTATAGTGACGTTTCGTTACATACGTTATATCATATCTATAATATGAAATGCGATAACTAAGCGACCTCTTCTATTTATCTAAATAAATACATAGGAAGGTTATCCCAAATTCATGTAATGAGAAATACGTGGACAATCGTGCTTTAGTTGACTGTAGCATCCCTACGACATTCCCAATGAGTAGGATGCTATCAACACAAAGTACTGGGAAACGCAATGGCACTCCCACTAACCTTCTTGTAAACTTAAGGCTCTTTCGAATTCATTACTAAATCAATTGCTTGATTTTTGTGTCGAATCGAACATTCTAATTTATGGGATGCTAGGTTCAATCCATAAATGGATCGATGGAATTTTGCAACCATTTTGCTAATTTGCAGAAGATATGAAGCGTTTCGGCTGCACCACTCTGATTTCCTCAATCTCTCCATTGAGGAAGGTGATCTTCATATCCATTTTCCATATCTCGTAGTCATACTACGCAGAAATGGCTAGCAAAATCCTAATGGAATTATAGCATAGTGTTTCGTGAAAAGTTATCTCACAAACAACAACTTGTCTTAGAGTATCACTCATTTTCACGTGTCTAGCTTTATAGGTCGATACCTTTCCATCTATTCCAACTTAAAGATTATAGATCCACTTGCATCCACCGGGAAAGATTCCGTTGTCCATACCTTGTTGGAGTATATGGAATCCATTTTGGATTTCATGGCGTTAAGACAATATCCCTTACTGCATCAAATACAGCCTCATTGAAGGTTCTTGGATCACATCTCTTGTCAAATTTATTTTAACTACCTTCAATGAGGGTTAGCCTATTGAGTTCTATACGGATCCTTTCGAATCTACACATCGATGGTTGAGAAGGTACATTAATAGGTGATTTGATTTTGATTGGCTCTTGTTCTATTTATGGTGTTGGAACTTCAATTCGTGGTTCTCGAATTTCTTCGAGTTCTACCATACACCTATTCTATCGCATAGAACCTTCTTCTTTAAGAATGTGGCATTCCCCGAGATAAACACATTTGTTTCAAGGGATAGTAGAATAAGTATCTACAACAAATTTTGAGATACCCCACGAAATGGCATAAGTTGGATTGACTATTCAACTCGTCTCCCACTAGCCACTTCATGTAAGTGGATTATCGGGAATGCCAAAGTTCATATGGTGTGGAACTAACTGCTTTGGTGTTAACGCTATTCAGCAAATACGCGGCGGTATGGAGTGCATGACCCTATAAGTAAGCCGGTAACTTAGTGAATCACGTTCTCTCTAAGATAGTCGATAAACTCATCATTTAAGTATTTTCCACTACGATCGGATTGTAATTTCTTAATACTTCGTATGAGTTTCTTTTCTACTTCATTTCTGAAATGTTTAAACATTTCATATAATTCAAATTTGTACTTCATCAAGTATACGTAACCATACCTTGAGTAATCACCGGTAAATGTTACGAATTAGTTAAAACCACCCGTGGCACTAACACATAGTGGACCACACATGTCTGTATAGATCAAATCCAAGAGACCTTTAACACGCTCCATTTGTCCCTTAATGGTAATTTGGACATTTTTCATTTTAAACAAAATTTACAAGCCCACATTGAGTTCACATCATCCAACATGAACAATCCCTCACATGCAAACTCATTCATTCATCTTAAAGAAATATGTCCTAATCTAACATGCCAAAGTTGTGTTGAGTTATCTTCTATATTGAGTTCAGGTTAAACGACAAATGCTTCTTTCTCAGAACGTTTCCGACCAAGATACTCCGTGCAGTTTACAAAGCCCAATGCTCTGTCTTTGCACATTGGAAGCAAGCATCACTTATATGCTTGTTTTCCTTATCCTTGCGAATACTCGAATCACCCCTAATCTATTGTTTGCTCGACTAGGAACTATTTTCCTTTTACCTTCTTCTTCCACTTTGAACTATTCATAGAAAAATATATAGAAGGTGCCGACGGTAAAACAAACGTTTCTTTGTTTTTAACTCACTCGTATTTCAACATGTTGACCAACTCTTTCAAAAAGAGATTCAACCATATTCTCATTGAAATTAATTATGAACGTTTCATAAGAGGTAGTTAGTGATGGAAGCATGAGATTCACCGAGAACTTTGGTGGGAGAACGGCATCGTGTTCATGTAACTTCTTTGGGAGCGAGTCATCTTATACCATGCTCATGGATCGGAGTCCTTTCGCGTAGCGTAAGAGACATCAACTCCTTAGTCATCACAAACCTCATTGTCATAATGCTCTCAACACACACGATCTCGAGGTGAGACTTTGTGTCAACAACATAAAGGTCATTCTCATAATTCATCGCTAACTTGGGAGACTAGGTGCCATCATATAACACTTCGCCAATACGGACACCCATCTTTCACTTCTAATAAGTGGTCGTCTCCTACTGAGTTGAGTTATCATGAAGTTTGGTCGGGGTATAATTGAGTATGCACAATTGATCTTGGAGCAAAAGCACGAAACGAATGTTTATTGAGCCAATCAAGGTAATTATTGCCATTAAGTTTTATTGGTGTCGAGAATTGACGATGAGGGATTCATAGCATTTAAACTGAAAAAGCTTTAAGTAGACTTACATAAAAGATAATTCATTATTAATGATTGCAATTAAAGATTTGAAATTTAATCATTTAATTGTACTCCCACTATATTTTATCGAATTCCACTACCCTCTAGCAGACAAACGAGAAAACTTATTTTTCTTTTAATGGGCTTTAGGTCCAGTAGGCAAATGTAACGCGTAGTTAATCTAGCCCGATTACATTAGTCCATAGGTAGATCTCCATACATCATATCGTTATATGACCCTAAAGATATATTTTCCTCACACTTGATAATGACCTAAGTTAATCTCGCGAATTCAAAATTTTCGTGTGTCAAGTCTAATCTACCAAGCAAAGATGCTCATAGAACTAATTGTACCAAACTAATGTAGCCCCTAGTTAATAGAGCCGACCACATTAATCTAGCATAACCGTTTCTATGGCTACCTTTATCATTATTTCAATTAAATTACAACTTACTCTACTATAGCGCTTCCCGCTAACACAACTTACTGCACTATTGCAAGGGGCTACACATAATTTAACCGTTGTAGAAGGAAAGAAAAATTCAACAAATTGGTTTTTCTTTATAGCTTGAAATTAATTAAGAATAAATGATTTATTATTGTTTTGTTGTTATCTCATTAGAATTATTGGACAGGTCGATTGGATTCCTACAACTATGTTCTCTAAAGGTACATGGAAACTCATATTGTTCTAAGAGGAACATTCGACCTAAACTATAATTAATTACAATAATTAATTATGAAGATTTGTTTCAAAATAACTAAAGGACCTTAATCAACATAAATCAATCAAATAAGATTAAGATACAATTAATTAAGTTGAAGTATAATCACTATTATACATGTGTTCTATTAATGAAACTAATTTAATGTTTAAATTAATTAATTAATCAAACACTCATTTATCGAACAACATTGACTAATGGATCGAATATATGGATTTGGATTTAATTGATAATTAATTTCAAAAAAATAAAAATCAATTTTGATTTAATTTTAATTTCTGGAAAAAAGAATTAATTATTTATTTATTTATGGATGTCTGAACCGGCTAGACCCGGTCGGACCGGTTGAACCAGCATGACCGAGCTTTCCGGCCCAAATAGTTTTTAGAAAATCATTTTGGAATTTAAAACTCTCAAATTCCATTTTAATTGTAAATCCAATATCCATTTCCAATTTTAAAATCGATCAAAATCCAATTTTAAAATGAAAATTCAATTTTCTAATTCCAATTTCAAAATTGATCAAATACAGTTTTACTATTAAATCTAATTTTCTAATTCCAATTTTATAATCGATCAAATCCAAGTTTAAAATCAAATCCAATTTTCTAATTCTAATTTTAACATCGATCAAATCCAATTTTAAAATCAAATGAAAATTAAACCAATCCAATTTCAATTTCACCAATTCAATCAATTCAATAAACTATTCACATGCAATCGAAAGCAATAAACACGTAGGCAATTAATTGCGCTTAATTGCGCAACCGTAGCTCTGATACCACTGTTGAAGATCAAGCACGTGTACCGGCGGAAAACAAAAATTTTATTTTACTATATATAAACTAATTTATATAAACAAGCATGTGCACAATAGATTACAATTAATTCCGTACCTTTTCGCTTCCAATCACCGACAAACATGTTCGCATATATAAATAATTTAAATAACATAAATTAAATCATCATAGCATGCACGCGAAATTAAAACAAATAATAAACATGCTCAACGAACGATTTACATAAACTCATAATCCAACATATAGATTCATATGATCAATAATCAATTAACATACATTAATCTCAATTAATATAAATTAATTAATACATGTGTATTAATAAGGAAAAACAATATGTTACCCTTGAAGCGTGAATCGAACGAAGACTCGAGAAGATGGCTAGCTGCTCTTCCCACTCCTACTGATCCAACCTGTTTGCTGATCTGAAATTACAGCCCTGCTCTGACTTCAATATCACCATGGTTATTTACTGGATGGACAATTCCTTCGTAAAGATTGTAGATTTATGAGTCGTGAAGCTTCTGTCAAAATTTCACGTCCATTCGATTAACTCGTATATTCAATCCACTATCCATACAACACTAGATACGTGCTAGGCTAAGTACAACGAAGAAGAACGAAGGGAAAAGGAAGAAGCCGATACGGTGGCGACTTGCGGCGGCGCGACAGCTGGTGGCGGAGGTAGGGTTTCGGCTGCAAGGTGGACGACCGTGAGGAGATAAGTTAGGGTTTCAAGTTTGTGTTATGTCATTTTTTGTAGTGTGTCTTTGACAAGACATATAAATCCTATTTATATGCCACTTGTGAAAACCCTAACAGGCCTTAAATTGAGCTAGGCTCAACTCCTTAAGTTCACTCTCTTTCTCGGCTCGGTTCTAACAAACGATTGATCTGAAAAATATAACCATTATATTTTGACAATGAGCACAAATTCTCGTCGATACGAGTACCACTTTGCAATTTACCAATTTCTGAAATTGGAAACCCTAATTTAGGACTTGCCAAATTGGGAAACTTCCGAAAATAGAAAGTTCACTAAATTTCCGTTGGATTCTTTTCCTCTACTTATTCTCATCCGTAATTAACAATTACGAATGTTGGACTCAATCACATTGACTTCAAATTACACAAAGATTAACTAATTAATCTTAGCTCATTGCATTAAGGATCTCAAGTACACGAGCAGTGTAACCCTCGATGGTTCAGGTGTAAGCTAGCGGTGGGCCCACAACCTATTGTTGTTTAAACTCGTCCCTAGAGTTACAATTAAGATGAATCTAGTTTCAACTTAACTACCCAACGAATCAAGATTGGCGTCTAGCAACTACGCGTCATGATTCACTAGATACAAATGAAGTGCCTGCTAGAACCTTGTGACATAGTTAATGTACACTACGATCGTTTCGATACATATATCCAGATTCAACTAGAGGCATTGGTTCGTCGAGTCCTCTTTATGTGTTCAATAACTGTGTGGACGTTCTTGATTATATAATCCATTCGTGTTTGTCTTAGAGAAACAAATTTATGTAATCACGACACTTTCAGTTGTGGCCACATACTTCATGGATTATATTTCGCAAGAACACAACGGATATCCATGACTGATCAAGCGATCGAATCCCCTAATACAATGCACAGACCTCCCACTAGATTTCGGACTGCACGAACACTAGCCCTTGGGGCGGTCCTCGGTGGAACTCAGGATAGGTGACGATACACCTGGTCCTCTAGTAAAGTCACGGTGATGTCTGGGTCTTAAGGATTAATGGTGTACAACTATATCATAGAAACCTCTACTCGATTATTGCGAACCACTTAGAGATGTCTAGATTGATGGAGTTCAGTGAACTCATCAACTTATGAACACCCACTTATCACTACAAGAAAAAATAGGTTTAGTGACCAAATTCTCAGCGACGATATAAACATGGTCACTGAATACATAGATTTAGCCACCAATAGTGTTTTGGTTGCAAATGTTGAATGACGCATATATTTTTGCGACCAAGTAGCATTGGGTTGTAAAAAATGGTCACTGTAATTAAGCAAGCCTCGGAGAAGAGAACAACGACTGACATTGGATTCCTTAGCGAGAATTTTATATGGTCGCTATAAATAAACCGTAACAATGACCAATATTAATAAACTACACAGTTGTTACTATAACTCTTAAAGAACAATAGATAACAACCACCCGTGTGGTTGCTATCAAGTACTCATAGCAACCACCTCGTCCATAGTTGCTAGAAAATACTTCTAGCGACCAAATGCACATTGTCATTGTTCTTTTATTACAAAAATTATTTAACTGATTTTTTTTTTTTAAATTTCAAATAAAACTAGAATTTTAACCTTATAAATTATACGTGGTTCGCTATATCAACGATATTACCAATTTCAACTTCATTCACATTAGCTTAACTCATGTTTTATCATCTCTTTTGATGAAGAAACTGAAAATAAAATATTTTTTTGAATATCAACCAACCATGATTTGTTTTATAAGAAAATCTGCAAATAATATTTTGAATAGGAAACCTCTGTCATTATCTTTTCAAGTCGTCATACAAAACCAACAATTAAATTAGGATTTTTCTCTTTTTTTTAGCTAGGAGAAAACAATGTAGTAAATTAGAAGAAGACAGAGTAGTACAAATCCTAAATGCATCAAAATAAATTAAACAAAGTAGTATAATAAAAAAGATAAAACTGAGTAGTAGCACAATAAAAAAGGGGAAACCAAATGCATTAAAGAAATTCTAAGAAAATCAACTGATGGTTACAAAAAATGAGTATGACCACAATGATGAAAAAGAAAAAGACAATATACAACAGCTAGAAAATGAGTACATAATCAGATAATAAACAATAAAGAACCATGTTATTATAATCATCCTCATTAAACACTAACAATTCAGAAAAAAAAATATAATCGTTCATATTTAAAGCATGAAATATAAGAGTTGATACGAAACATGTGAAAACTAAAACGAATCAAGGGATAAACATTCCCTCGTGTTAAATAGTTCATGAACTTCAAAACATAAATAAAATATTGCTCTTAGAAACAATTAATCTAATTAATCTAAATATACCTCAATCCAATAACTGTATCCATGTGATGGTATTAATCTGCATCAAGAAGCACACAAAGTATAATGAGTGCAAAAATTTGATCATCAATTATTTCTTGATTAAAACAATATAGTTTAAATTTATTTGAATATACATTTTACCAGAAAATGTTTCGGTATCAATTATTTCAGAAAAGATTCTACCGGTCATCTTCTCAACACAATTCACCACAGCCTCTACTGTGGTCTTTTGAATAGCTAATTCAGCTTTTGCACTTGCCAAATCTGCTTGTGTGGTCGCTAACTCTTCTTCTAATCGTGCTCCACTAGTAGATAATTCATAAGGTAAAGAAACATTACTACGTGATGAATTTTTGTTGAGACCTTTTGATTTTGCATATGATGAATTTTCTCCAAGGACAGTAATGCAAATCTTTACTGCGTTCATACGTTCACCTTCTGCCAAAGCTTGTTGTTGTTCTTTCAATTCCTTCATTTGAACCTATTTCAAAGAAAAAATATTAGAATTAGTTCGTGCATAAAATACTTACTCTTAGTACATACATATAATGGGTAAAGAATAAAATAAAACTTGGGTTACACTTACACTTTTAGCCTCGGCATCTTTGACGGACCATCCATTCTTTGCATTGTAGAATTGAACCGTGTACATATCAACATCATCCAGGCTCTGTTATAAAGTAATAAAAAAGTATAAGTTTATAGTTATAATTAAATATTTACAATGAAGAAAATATATACATGACTAATATTCTCATGTTGATGAGCAGCACGAGATTTAGTCCCCAATTTATGACTATATTTCAGCTTATCTCTATTGTTAGATTGAGTCTCTGAAATTTTCTGCAAATATTTAAATAAACAATTAACACGGTAACTTGCTTTTTGGATCAACAACATTAAAGTAAAAACGTATACATTAAATGTGTCTGTCTCCCAGAAATCGCATAACCAAAGCCAATCATCACGGCGATTGGCAAGTTTTTCATAAGTACTTTGTCTAGCTAGTCTCACACCACTTTTATCTCTGATCGTTTGATAATGCTTATGAGCATTGGATCGAAACGTGGAGTACTGTTTAGCAAAAGACTTCCAAATACAAGTCACAACATGAGGTTCATCTACTTCATAGCTGAGCTTATTCTTTACCATTTAGGAGATTTAATATACTCAAGTTAGATATTATTGCATTGTTAACATCTGAACTAAAATAGAAAATACAAATGAAGAAAATCGAATGAGTCACTTATAATCAACTTTCTGAAAAGATCTTCTTTTTCCTCAACTGGAATTTTTGCCCAACGCGCTACTTGCATTGGAGCGTCAAGCCTAATCAATACCCCAATTTGAGTTGCGTGCTTCGAGCTGTGCTCCCCAATAGGCTTGTTGACTCCTCTCGGAATCACAATTTTTGGCTTCTCTCCACATTTGCGTACATACTTTTGTGTATTTAACCCTCGAGTAAGACCGCAACCTCGTTTCTCAGCCACTAATCCTGTAAAAAATTCTAGGAGAAGTGAAATCGATAATTAATAATTTTAGAATAATCTTAAGAAAGATATAATATGTTTAAACATTACCGTTGGTGGCATCAAAAGTGTTATCAACCACATCTGCTATTGACTCTACAAATAAATGTTTTTTATTGCATATGATAATAAGTGAAATAAACCCAAAACAAAAAAAAAACATTAATTTTAGCCAATCATGCCTCCAACATTAATTCTGATTTACCATCTAACGCATTAGGCGCAAGTTGCACTATAAGCTCTTCCATTTGCACTCTAGTGGTTTTGGGCGCATGAAGTGACACTCTCTTTCTCTTACCTAGAATTACAATATTCAAAGTCGAAAAATTAGAGTGAAAAACTACTGTAACTAAAATAACACAAATAATGGAATTATCGCCCCTAGTGAAATCAATAATTAATAACTGTGGAATAATCTTTTAAGAAAGATAAAATATATTTAAACATTACCATTGGTGGCGTTAGATGTGTTTTCAACTACATCTACAATTAGATCTGTAAAAAAAATATTGAAAGTGAGATAAACAAGAAATGACTAAAAGTAGTTGTAGTCAATAATACCTCTACCGTTAATTATGATATTCCCGTTTGATGCTTTATGCACATGTTGTTGTGCAAGATCTTCCATTTACACTCTAGAAGTTTTTGCCGCATGAAGTGATGCTTTGTTTCTCTTATCTAGAATTACAACATTCGATGTACAACACATTAGATTATATTAACTAGAAAAACTATTGTATCTAAAATAACATAAATAACAATATTATCACCCGAAGATTGATGCAGAGAATGCATAGTTGGATCATCGTATTTGTCGCTTGTTGCAGCTGCTAATGCCTTGGATAACTCAATTTTACGCTTTAAATCCCTACTTTTACTAGCCGTTGTCAATGCTCTTGTCAATTCCATTTTACGCTTACTATTGATACTCATTATCAAACCTAATATTTAAATATAAGTAGATGATCAAAATCTATAAATCTTATCAAAACAGATAAAATAATTGTAAAACTTGGTTTTGTAATATATTTTATCTAGTTATAATTATCTTTAAAAAATATGTACTGAAATTATTAGAAATTATGATTAACTTTTAACTAGCCATAACTTAGATGACACACATAAAACACATCTGAAGCATTTGGAACATGTTGATTTTTGTAAGGAACATATATGTTATAATTGAAATTGTAACATAACCTATTCATATTCTCTCAAGTAAATAATGATATGACTCTATGTTTTATATGTAAAAAAATTTAAATATTCAATAACCTATTCATATTCTCTCAAGTAAATATTGAAATTACTCTTTGTTTTATATGTACAAAAATTTAAATATTCAATAACGAGTACATCGAAAAAAGAAAAAAAAATCTAAAAAAACACCTTTCACCACTTATCTGCGTGAATTAATAAATAGGTATAGGTGTTACCAGTACGATTGAGTTGATTATACTCGCAGTGGAAGCTACGAAATTCGTGGTCAGAGTTTACCCACAAACCCACAATATCTATATGTGCTTCTTTAGTAAAGATTGATGAGAAGCAAAGTCACCTTTTATAGCAGAGAAGAACAGAGGAGATCGCAGGTGATAAGGAAAGATGGTGATTTGGTTGAAGACGTGCATAATCGTGATCCATTACCGCCAATTTCTATCAATTGCCGCCAGCTTTTTAGATAAAAAATGAAGAAGAAACGAGGTAAAAAAATAAGGGCTAGATTTTATCTTTTTGGTTTTATGGGCTGGACTATATCCATATGCTCTGTATAATCTTAATTAATTAACATTTTGATACATTAAATAATATACTTATTCGTATTGTATTGCTCTCACTCAACAGATTAATCATTAATTATAAATGAAAAATTGAGTTGTAGTGTTAGTACATGAAGTAAAATATTAATATTTAATCTACACAATTCCCTTTTTTTTATATATATATGTAATATTAGTATTTATACAAAAAATCCTTTTCTTTTATCGTGCAATTTATAAAAATAAATAAAAACTCAAAGATTTTAAATGTTTTAGTAAAATTTGGTTATTTACCGAAGCAAACCGCATATTTTGGTTCGGTAAACGGTATGACAGTTTTGCTTACCGAAATTTCGGTATTAATTCACCAAATCAGCAAACCAAGTCACGAGACTAAAATCATCGGAATCTAAAACTCCATCTACTTGTTTTCATTAATCACGAGGCTAAAATCATCGAGATCTTGAAATCCATCTTTTTATTTTCATTAATCACGAGGCTAAAATCATCGAAATCCATTCTAATTCTATAAGTTTCGGATAATACGAAATTTTGAAATTTCAGATATCATATTAATTATGAAATTTTCCAGAGTTCAGAATTTTTCGGCTATTTTGTAAAACTTCAGTAACTAAGAACGCACACTTTGACAAGCATCAATCACACGAACTTCATTGATTTTAACTAATTCTAAAAATCATGTTCTTTTGAAATCATGAGTAGACGTGCTCATACGGTCGGTAAACCGACCAACCTAAACATAATTGAGCCGACAATTTGCTACGTGCCAAATATCGAACCGTTAATTCACTTCGGTATTTGGATTTTTTGTTTTTATTTTATATTTATATTTTTATATGTAATATTGATATTTATACTAAAATTCCTTTTTTATACTACAATTTATAAAAATAAATAAAACCTCAAAACTTTACCACAATTTTAATACAATTTCAGTAATTTGGTTATTTACCGAAGCAAACCGCATATTTCGGTTCGTTAAACGGTATGAAATTTTGGCGTACCGAAATTTCGGTATGGTTTTACCAAATGAACAACCCAAGTCACGAGGCTAAAATCATCGGAATCTAGAAATCCATCTACTTATGTTCATTAATCACGAGGCTAAAATCATCAGAATCTAGAAATCTATCTACTTATGTTCATTAATCACGAGGCTAAGATCACCGAAATCTAGAAAATCATTCTAATTAAAAGTTTCGAAAATTTCAAAATTTTGAAATTTTCCAGAGTTCTGAAATTTTTAAGATGTTGTAAAACTTCAGAAAATAAGAACACGAGCTTCATCATACGAAGTAATTTTAAAAATCATCTCATTTTGAAATCAAGAGTAGGCGGTAAACCGACCAACCTAAACATAATCGAGTCGAAAAATTTCTACGTGCCAAATACCGAACCGATAACTCGGTTCGATATTCGGTTTTTTTGGGTTTTTTTTATATTTATATTTATATATGATGTAATATCAATATGTATACTAAAATTCCTTTTTTATACTACAATTTATAATAATAAATAAACACTCAAAATTCTAATAATCATACAAATTAAAGATGAATTGGTTAGATCATTAAAAAAATCATATCTACGTGTCAAGTTAATTAAAATAAGAAGGTTTTGAGATATTAGTAAAATATTTAATTAGTTGTCCTTTTTTTTTTGAGGAAAGAAAGGAAATTTTATTCGGCTAAATTAGCCAAAATTAGAGGAAGGAACTGACCCTCCGAGTTGCGAGCTCAATAATGTTTGCTAATGCATGAGCTAAATTATTACAAGTGCGAGGAATAATAGAAAATTGACACGAAATGAACGATGAAATAAGAGCCTGAATGTCCTCTAGATATGCTCTAAACGGGCTTAAACTAGCGTCTTCATCCCTAAGAGCCGTAATGAGTTGCTGACAATCCCCTTCGAGGATAATCGAGTTCCAACATTTAGCCTTCGCCATTTGGATCGCTTTGAGGGCTGCGTGGGCTTCTCCTTCTACCGCTTGGACAGTTTTTGTGAATTTTTTAACGCACCACCAAAGTACAACCTTCTCTGAATTTCGGGCCACCATACTAACTCTGTAGAAAGATTGGGATGGCGGTAGAGCGGCATCAAAATTTACCTTGATGAAACCGTCCGGTGGTGGGCTCCAATTTCGTCGTGGGACGGGATCTTTGGGCGTAGGCGGGACATGGCATGCAGCTCTGAAAACAGAAAGGTAGTTTTCGCTCCAACTACAAAACTCCCAACCTCTTAATCCCACCTCTCCATGAGCCTCGCGATTCCTTGAATCCCAAAATTTCCAGCAGTGAATCATTGCTAGGTAGAAAAGATCTTTCGATAGCTTTTTCCTTATTTGCTCAATCCATTGACGGAAGGAAGCCGGCTCGATTGCCCCGTTGAGTTCGAACGGTTGGCCCAACCAAACCTTAGTTAAGCTCCTACATTGGACCAAAGCATGAACGGTTGTTTCGGGTTTAATCCTACACCTGCCACAAAATGGGTTAGATGAAACATGTCGTCGGAATAGAGCAGCGTTGGCCGGGATAAGATCTCCAACAGCTCTCCAAATGAAGATTTTGATCTTTGGTGGAATACTCAAATGCCAAATAAATTTCCAAAACTCTTTGTCTTCACTCTGCGAAGAGTTCTCGTATTCATGGTCTCCGCTACCAGTGTTGTGGCGTTGCATAATGTTATGGAAACAAGATTTGACCGTGAAATCTCCGGAGCGTGAATAGTGCCACACCAGCCGGTCATTTGCGTGGGTACTACCAATGGGGGTCGTGAGTATTCTGTGGCGGTCGATTGGCCAAAACTTCTCGTCGATGGCTCCAAATTCCATGTACGAGAGTCGGGCATAATTAGATCTTCCACTTTGTCCAGGAAAGCGTAGTATATCGGCCTGCGTGTTATTATACAGAAGTTACCATCCTCTTTAATCCATGGATCACCTCAGATGGAGGTGTGCTCACCGTTACCAATACGAAACCGTAGGCCATCTTTGACGTGGAGGCGAGCAAGGAGGAGGCTCCGCCAAGTGGCCGACGGGCGGAGCCCCATTGGTGCTGACCAGAAGTTGCCCGACGGGAGGTACTTTGCACGAAGCAGCCTGGACAACAATAGCTCCGGATTTGTAACTATCCTCCATACTTTTTTAGCCAGCATTGCAAGGTTGAACGAACGAAGGTGCCGAAACCCCATGCCCCCGTTTTCTTTAGGAGCACACATCTTGACCCACGGTGCCCAAGACATCGAACGAGATTTTCCGTTACTCCACCAAAACCTTTGAATCGCCTTCTCCAAATCATAGATAAGACCCACTAGGAGACTAAAAAGACTCATGAGATACGAGGGAATAGATTGGAGCGCCGCTTTGATGAGGAATTCCTTTCCTGCTTTCGATAATTGTTTTTCACCCCATCCCTCTATGCGAGCGAGAATCCGATCCCTTAGGAACCCAAAAATGGCCTGCTTTGATTTCCCCATAGAAAACGACATACCGAGATATTTTTCATGCCTCGCTACTATTTGAAAACCCAAGGTGGATTGATTCAAGTGTTGCGTCTCTTGTGGTGTCATGGGGCAAAAGTTCATTGTGGATTTTTCAAGATTAACAACTTGGCCCAAAGCAAGTGCATAATATTGTAGTATCCGGTGTAGGGTCATAGCACTCTCCGGTGTTGCCTGACAGAACACGATGGTGTCGTCCGCAAAGCAGAGGCATGAAACACTTGGCGCGGTGGGAGCTATTTTGATTCCTTTGAGAGATCCGTCAATTTCAGCCTGGCGAATCATTGCTAGGAGAGCCTCCGTGCACAAAATGAAGAGGTATGGGGAGAGTGGGTCCCCCTGTCGAAGTCCTCGATTCGGCTTTAACGATCGAAACTGGCATCCGTTGAAAAGAAAAGAATAATTCACAGAACAAACACATAGCATAATCAGCTCTGTCACAGATGTAGGGAAACCAAGTCCATATAAAATTTTCCGTAAGAAAGACCATTCGATTCGATCGTACGCTTTACTAATATCCAACTTAGCCGCCATAAAGTTTGTGTGTTTTTTAGTATTAGATTTAATATAGTGGTTTACTTCATACGCGACAAGAACATTATCAGTGATAAGGCGCTTGGGCACAAAGGCTAATTGGGTGGGGGAGACAATATTCAACAGAAAGGGTTTAATACGATTAGCAATGGTTTTCGACCCAAATTTGTATATAACGTTACACAAACTTATCGGCCTGTACTCGGAGATTTTTTCCGGAGTTTTAACCTTAGGAATGAGAACAATGAAGGTGTAGTTTAGTTTTCTAGGGAGCTTTTTGTTATTAAGAAAATCTAGAACACATTTAAGCACATTATTCCCTAGCACATGCCAACATTTAGTAAAGAACAAAACCGGGAAGCCGTCAGGGCTTGGGGATTTGGTGGGAGACATTTGGGAAATAGCTCGTATTACCTTGTCCGCTGTAAAAGGTAGAGAAAGTAACTAGCTAGCCTCATTGGATACCCTTGGCTCGATGTTCTGCAGCACTCTCTCAATCACACTCTCCGTTGGATGGGTGGACTGAAAAATCGATGAGAAATACTTTGCAATCACCTGCTCAATATCGGTTTTGTTTTATTTCCATTCTCCCGAGTCATCTTTGAGCTTGTGAACCCAGTTCGTCCGTTTCCTATTTATGGCCTTCGCATGGAAAAAGCCCGTGTTCCGGTCTCCTTCCCTCATCCACTGCACTCGGCTCCGTTGTTTCCAATAAGTGTCAAGATCTGATAGGCATGTTCGAGCTCCATCTGTAACTCTCTCCTTTCCCTAATTTCATCTGTCGAGCTCCTTGTCATGTTCAAAAGGTGAAGTCTTTGCTGCATATGCGCAATGCGTTTCCTAGGGTTGTGGATACCAACCCAGCTCCACCGCATAAGCGCTGCTCGACAGCTCTCCGTTTTGGTCAACAAATCTTCGATCGGATCAGTTTCCGTTTGCTCACTCCATTGCTCATGGATAATGTCTACACAATCTTCATGTCGGATCCACATGGCCTCGAATTGAAATGGTCGGCGTCTCCTTTCCCTCTTAGTTGTGTCCCGGGTTTTAAGGGTGAGCAAAATCGGCACGTGATCAGACCCTCCAAACTCCAAGTGCTGAACTTGGGCCTGTGGAAAAAGGGATCGCCAGTTGTCATTTCCACACACCCGATCGAGTCTACATCTCACGGTTAGTGGTGTTTCTCGTTTATTCGACCATGTGTAAATTGATCGTGAGTAACCCAAGTCAGTGAGTTTGCAGTCCTGTAAAGCCTCTATGAAACTCAATATCATTGAGAGTGGTCTAGGGTTTCCTCCGTCCTTCTCAGACGCAGAGAGCGTATCGTTGAAGTCATCGCCCACAATCTATGGAAGATTTCGTTGTCCCGACAACAAACGGAGAAGGTCCCATGTTAAATGTCGCCGAGCGTGCTCCGGATAGCCATAAATACCTGTAATCCTCCATTTCTCTAATGTGTCCGAATAAGTGATCTCCACATCGATGTGATGATTCGAGAGAGAGATAAGGTCTACTTGCACGTTCTTTTGCCAGAAAAGTGCGAGCCCTCCCGCTCGTCCGTTTTTGTCAACCGATACCCCAAATAGGTTCCATTTCTTCTTTAGTCTCTCTACCAAGTCTGATGTCGCTTTCGTTTCCGAAATAAACATCACTGAGGGGTGGTGAATTCGGAGGATATCTCTGAATGAGTGAATTGTCAAGGGCACCCCCAACCCTTGACAATTCCAAAATAGACAACTCATTGGTATCGGCGGGACTGCGAGGCAGTCTCCGCCGTTGAGCTTGTTTCTTCGTCGCGTAAACAATGGGTGTGCTGTCTTTTTCCACCTCTCGTGTCTCCAATAGTAGCTTCTCCATTTGCTCTTTTGGCCTTATTTTTCTTTGATACCGCTATCTTCTTTATTGGAAACGGTCCAATGGGAATTGTGGGCGATACTTGGATAGGATTATTAATCAGGCTGCATTCCATCAGCCCCGTAGGCTCATTGTTCTCCTTTCCACCATTCGAGCTCTGCTGGATTGCTGTCCCAGGGGTTCTCTGATCAAAATCAAAAATGCCTCGTCCTCGTGAGGTCGATCCCTGCTGATGGTTCAGGAAGTTAGCAGACGCGGGTAATATCGGTTGGAGAGGTAATCTGACGGTTTGGGTTGTTGTGGTCTGATTGGCTCAGAGCCAAGTTCCATACGGGAAGTTCTCAGCAGGTTCTTCAAACTCATCCTCGTATCTCCTCGGGCACTTCTGTTCTCCATGCCCAAGAACGCCGCATAAGAAACAGAAGTTCGGTAATTGTTTGTAGGTAAAATTCAACCAGACCCTAGCGTCGTTCGTATCGTGGATAAAAAAGCCTCTTTTGAGACTTTTAGATGTGTCGATCTCCACTTTGATTGGCATATAGCTAGCGATATCTAGCTGCTGAGGGTTCATAATCTGTATAAAGAAGCCTATCCGATTGCCGATAAGATTAGCCGTCTCTGTGGATCTGTACGCCATTGGAATATTGTGGCACGAACTATGATCTTCATCAGTTTCACCTCCACTTCGTTAACATCCTCCCCATCCGCCAGATCGTGAAATAATAGGGCGTGTCTGTCCAGTAGCCACGGAAAACAACTTATGACATACAAATTTAGGAAATACGTCAAAACATAATATAATAATAATAAACTTAAAATACGAGAAATAAGACGTGCCACCGCCCCTTTTCCCATCTTTATTTTTTCTTTTTTGTTTTCTTCTCTTCCGTCGCCGTCAATGAAACAAACTAGTGGTGCGGTTGAAAAAATTCAAGAAGTAAAAGGAATTCACCACCAACTATCAAAGATCTGATATTGTTGCTTCGTCTGGCTACTTTTTCCCCAAAAATTGATTGACACAAAGTCTACGGTTCAAACATTGGGGAAAATCTTTTAGTTTTAATTTTGGAGAATTAGCATTGCCGGTCGTATTCTATTGTTTCCGACTTACTGCTTGTCGGCCTGAGTTATTTGGGTTAGTATTAGTTGTCTATTGAATCTTTGCTACAAGATTTGTACAATTTCATGATATTAGCTTTCCAATTAGAAGATGCGTATATCCTTGATTGATGTTGAAACAAAATGTGATGTTGGTGATGTCTATAGTCTTACTTCACTAATCGGTTGTATTATTATATTTACAAGCACTTTTTATATTTCACTGCAGAAAAATACAAATGGATAGGAGTTGGATCAAACTCAAACAATTTACTTCAAAGGAGTATGTTGATGGAGTCAAAAGTTTCATGCAATTTTCTTCACAGCATATTGAAGAGAAAAATAATATGCTTTGTCCGTGCGGAAAATGCTTGAATCAAATTTTTCATTCACCTTACTTGGTAAAAATGCATTTACTGATCAATGGTATAGATGTTGATTACATTGAATGGGTGTACCATGGTGAAAGTTTTAATCAGTATGTAGAAGATGACCCTAAGGAAGATGACGTTGCTCGTGAGAATGATGAAACATTTGAAGAGGAAGAGATGTTAGAGGACTTGAATTTTGGTATGCATAATTTTGTTTATAATGAAAATGTGTTCGATTCTTCAGACGATTGCCATTTTGATCAACCAAATATTATTTTCGATGAGGAATTGGAAAATTTTCAGAAATCATTGAGCTGTGCACAACGCAAATTATATCCTGGTTGCTCCAAAACATTGTTATCTTTCCTTGTCAAATTTCTTCACATCAAACTCCTAAATCGAATGACTAATAAATTCCATGACATGCTTGTTGATTTATTCAAAAAATATCTGCCTGAAGGTGATATCATTCCTTCATCATTTTACAAGGCGAGAAATATGTTAAAAGGCATTAGGTTGGGCTATGAGTTAATTCATGCATGTAAAAATGATTGTGTTCTCTTCTGGAAAGAATATAAAAGCTTAAATGATTGTCCCATCTGCAAAGAGTCTAGATGGAAAATAAATGATGGTAAAGGAAAGAAAATTCCTCACTAAATTTTGCGTTATTTTCCTGTTAAGCCAAGATTACAGAGGTTATATTTGTCGAGGAAGACATCCTCTGATACGAGATGGCATAAAGACCGTAAAATTGAGGAAGATGATACGTTGATTCATCCTGCAGATTCTGAAGTTTGTAAGGATATTGATAAACAGTACCCCTTGTTTGCTCAAGATCCTCAAAATGTACGGCTTGGACTAGCCACTGATGGATTTAATTATTTTGGTAACATGAGCAAATCTTATAGTATTTGGCCCGTGATCTTAATAGTATTTTGGTAACATGAGCAATTCGTTTTTGGTGTTATGACGTGGCATGTCGACTTTCTCAAATTAATCTTTTTTGACATTTTTACCACTTACTTGTTATATTTATATGTATAAAGATAAATATATTTTGCCCCATAATATTTTATGTTTTCTTAACCTATTAATATAGTAAAATATTTAATTTATATTTTCATTTAGTTAATAAAATTGGTCTCACATACTCATCATCATCTCCATTTTTTGTCCAAAATTAAGATTTATTTGATACTCAATTTATTGCCTAAACTTAGTATTTTATTTACTCATGAGCTTGTTTTTTCTTTTGAAGAACTCATTTTTTTAGAAAAAAAGATGTGCAAAGAACTCATATTGGGGCAACAAAAAAAGAACAAAATAAATTATAATTTTAAAAAGGTAATTTCCCCCCAAAAACTAGTAAAGATATTTTTTTAACGTTTGACTAGAAAACGCAGGGGCTATTTTGTACATTTTGTAATTTAGGGGGGTCTTTGATACATACCCCATAATCCAGGGGTGCACACTGAATTTTTCCCTTCAATATATATATATATATATATATATATATATATATATATATATATATATATATATATATATATATATATATATATATATATATATATATATATATATATGTTGGGTTTCAGGCACGCATACGCAGCGGAAAACAAAAATTTTATGCGAATTAAATGAGTTTAAATCACATAAACACATGCCCGATAAATTAAATCAATTAATTGCGTACCTTTGCGCTTCCAGCGAAATTAAACAACAACATACATGCTAATTATTTAATCGAATTTAAAAAAATTAACATGCTCGCGTTTAAACCAAATAACATGCTCACAATGATTTAAATCGATTACACATAATCACATAAAATCATACGAAACAAACATGAATACATAGGTTTAAACGAAACTCAAATCGAAACTAGGGTTTCGCGTATTTACCTCTTGAAGCGTGAGGTAGGAGCGTTTAGCACGTCGAGATTGCTACGGAAACCAATCCGTACAATCGGGGCAGCAGCGGTGCAGCGGCAGCAGCGGCGCGTGAGGTCACGGCGGCGCGTGAGTTTCACGCGCGAACTTCCGGGCGGCGCGTGGGGCAGCGTGCGGCTTCGGCTCGTGCGTTGCTCCTCGATTCTTCGATCTACAGTCTTCCTCCTCTCGGATTTCACCTCGTATACTTCGATCTACTACAATGTGGCACTAGACACGAAGTAGTTAGAATAAAACGGAAGAAAAGAGAAGGAAAAACAATACCGAAAGGAGAACGGCCGATGGACGGCCGATTCCGGCGACGGAGGGGCGACGGCGGCGCGGTGGTGGCCGCGGAAAGAGAGGCCGAGAGAGAGAGGGGTCGGCCGCTTAGGGTTAGGGTTTGATGTGTCTGTGCAAGGTCTATAAATCATGTATTTATAGTCCCTTGCATAAAACCCTAGCGGGCTTAAGTTGGACCGGGCCCAACAGCTTAAGTCCGTTAGTACTTTCTCTTGCTCGTCTCTCTTAATTCAATGACCGAAAAATTGCAACGATTACATTTTTGGAATCATTATAATTCCCTCGTCATTACGAGTGCCATCTTTCATTTTCCAACTTTCCAAAAGTGGAAACCCTAGTTCAGTGCACTTTCTAAATTTGGAAACTTCCCGATTTAGAAAGTTCACTAACACGTTCGCCTATTCTTTTCCTTTTCTTATTCTCATTCGTAATTCCAAATTACGAATGTTGGACTCAATCGTATTGACCTCCAATTACGCAAAGATAAACTATTTTATCTCTGACCGTTTATTCAAAGATCTCATGTGCACGAGCAGTGTGACCCTCGATGGTTCAGGTGTAAGCTAGCCGTGGGCCCACAACTCTTTGTGGTCAAAACTCGTCCCTTAGAGTTACGATTAAGATGAAGATCGTTTCACCTTAATCACCCAACGAATCAAGATTGGCGTCTAGCAACTACGCGTCATGATTCCCTAGATACAAATGAAGTGCCTGCAAGAACCTTCAGATATAGTTAACGTACAGTACGGTCCCTTCGATGCATATGTCCCGATCGAACTAGAGGCATTGGTTCATCGAGACCTCTTTATATGTTCGATGACAGTGCGATCGTTCTAAGTGTTGTAATCCTTACGTGCATGACTTAGAGAATCGAATTCTCTAATCATCACTCAGTCAGCTCTGGCCAGAGACTTAGAATGATTACAAACTTTCAGAACACACAGGACATCCAAGACTATTCTAGCGATTGAATCCCCGACTACAATGCACAGACCTCCCACTAGATTTCGGACTGCACGAACACTGGCCCTTGGGATGGTCCTCGGTGGAACTCAGGGACAGGTCACGATACAGCTGGTCCTCTAGTGAAGTCACGGTGATGTCTAGGTCATAAGGACTAATGGTGTACAACTATACCATAGATATCTCTACTCGATTGTTGGGAACCACTTAGAGATTTCTAGGGTGAGGGAGTTCAGTGAACTCGTCAACTTACGAGCACCCACTTATGCATGCCGATATCACAATACCGTTTACTGATGAGATGCAGTACACATACACTAAGTGCTAGTCTTCTAATGGGAAAGGCCGATATCCTCATTGGTGGCGTAACCCTTCGACTAGGAACACGTTTAACAGTTATAATACTTAAGTAAATATCTCACGATCCTAACGATCAATTACTAGTACTTGTAATAACTGTAAGGACTATATCTATGCTTGTGACAAAGGGACAAAGATATAGAATGCCAAGGTGTTTTATCATTAATACGAATAAAGGTTCGTTTATTACCATAATAAATACGAAAGACCACAGCCAAAAGTTGGCTTGTTGGTCACCTACTCTAACAATATATATATATATATATATAATATATATATATATATATATATATATATATATATATATATATATATATATATTTTATAATTCAATGTAATATGAATAAAAAAATAATTTGGAAAAATCTTAAATAAGCCAGTGCGATCGATATCGATAGCACTCTTCCATTTGATGCGCGGTGGATACCGACCTCGACTTATATCACTACCGTTTTGATGGTTTTGATACGTTTCCAAAGTTATTTTCCATATTGGTTTACATCACAAAGCATATTGGTTCATACCTTTCTTCATTTGCAAAAGAGGGAGTGCGTAGCCCGAGAAAGAGTATAGGTATTTAAATCCTCTCAACAAAGTATCCAACAATAATACGACACAAATCTCCCTTACGGAAAAAACTTCTTCAAGTGACACACATCCCAAGGTCGTGGGAGCCTTTTTCCTAGTGTGTTTTCAATCCAATATGCTCCTCCCGTGAGTCGCTGCACAACTTTATAGGGCCCTTCCCAGTTTGCTTCAAGCTTGCCTGTTAACTTAAGAGCGTCAGCTAGCGTAATACCAAGTCGCCTATCTCAAATCGTCAGTTACGAACTTTCCTATCGTACGCCACCTTCATAATTTTTTTATCCTTATCAATCTTTGTTGCTGCTGTCACTCGTGCTTCTACAATCGTATCCAAACTCTCTTTAACCAGGAGCTCATTCTGTGCCGGATCAAAAGACTGGATTATTTGTCTTTGCATTGTTATCTCGATTGGTAATACCGCCTCCATTCCATAGACTAACGAAAATGGCGACTCGCCCGTTGCGGACTTGAACATGCACCCCTTGTTGGGAATCGGACACGTGTACGCAGCGGAAAACAAAAATTTTATGCGATTTAAAGAACTTTAAAGCACATAAACACATGCCCGATAATTGAAAACAATTAATTACGTACCTTTGCGCTTCCAGCGAAATTAAAAACAACATACATGCTTAATAATTTAACAAAATTTAAATCAATTAGCATGCGCGCGTTTAAATCAAATATTCATGCTCGCAATAAATAAACAATTCCATGTAGTCACATAAAATCATACAAGAACGAACATAAACATTCTACTTAAACGTCAACGAATCAAAGAACAATGAATTCGTAAGTTTACCTCTTGAAGCGTGAGGTAGGCGCACTAAGCAAAGCGAGATTGCTACGGAAACCAATCCGTACAATCCGGGGCAGGAGCGGCGGAACGGCAGCATTGGTGGCGTAACCTTTCGACTAGGAACACGTTTAACAGTTACAATACTTAAGTAAATATCTCACAATCCTAACGATCAATACTAGTACTTGTAATAACTGTAATGTCTATATCTATGCTTGTGACAAAGGGACAAAGATATAGAATGCCAAGGTATTTTGTCATTAATACGAATAAAGGTTCGTTTATTACCATAATAAATACGAAAGACCACAACCACATGTTGGCTTCTTGGTCACCTACTCTAACACCCCTAGCCTCTTCTAGATGCTTCTTAATGCCCGACACAATTATCCTATTGCTCACCTCTACCTGATCCTTAGCTTGGGGATGTGCCACTGAGCAGAACCGCTGGGTGATGCCCATCTCAACACACCATGCGCGAACCTTAGACCCACTAAACTGTGTTGTATTATCCGAGATGAGTGTACAAGGTATTCCATACCTGCCGCATATGCTCTCCCACAAAAATTTAACGACATTGGCTTCAGTAATTAGTGTCAGTGGTTCAACCTCTGCCCATTTAGAAAAATAATCAACCGCTACCATCAGAAACTTGCGTTGAATAGAAGCCATAGGGAGCGGTCCAACGATATCTATACCCCATTGGGCAAATGGGCATGGCAACGTCAGGATACCAAGCTCTTCCGCCTGAAAGTGTATCAACGGGGCATGCTCTTGGCACTCGGAACATCGTTTCACAAAATCCCCCGAGTCCTTCTTCATTAATGGCCAAAAATCCCCTGCTTGTAAGAGCCGCTTTGCTAGACTCTTAGAACCGGCATGATTACCGCAGCACCCTTCATGCATCTCCCTCATAGCATACTCCACCTCTTCCATCCCGAGATATTTTAATGGGTCCGAGATGAACGGCTGTTTTTATAGGTCTCCATTAATCTCTACAAAGTAACAGGCCCGCGTGGTTATTCTTTCCTGCTCTTTCTTGGAAGACGCCTTCTCACCCCATATATGCGCCAATAATGGTTATCGCTAGTGTCCCCACACTTCGATGTTCAAAACCTCGTCCATTCTTGTTTCACACCCCAACTCAACCCTTAGAGATATCTTTCGTTCTCCTATCCTTGTTGCTTAACTAGCCATTTTTGGTAAAAAAATCTGCCATCTTATTCTCATCTCGAGGAATCTCAGTTATCTCGCAGTGGTCAAATTAAGATTTAAGCTCAGCTATCTGAGTTACATATCGACCCATTCGTTCGTCCTTGACCTCGAACGCCGCGTTAATATGTTGAACAACCAATTGAGAATCATAAAAGACCTTAGTAAATACCGCTCCTTGATCCTAGGCGATTTTATGCCCCTCTTTAATTGCCTCATACTCCGCCTCGTTATTGGATGCTTTGAATCCCTACATGGACATACACATGGACACTCCACACCTCGTTCTCAAGCCCCCCTCCTACTTGTGTAGCTTCTAGAACGAAATATGCAAACACTTACCCTTTTATAGAGATGCGAGGTTGGAACTCCACATCATACTCTCCTAATTCCACCGCCCATTTTACCATCCTCCCCGACACCTCCGGATTGCTCAGCGTTTGCTTCAAAGGAAGATTGAACCTCCCTATGACTGTGTGAGATAAGAAACACGGCTTTAACTTCGAGATGTGACACCATTGGTGCATATACGACCTTCTCGATGTCGGTATACCTTGCTCCGCCCCCTGCAAGACCTTTTTAACGAAATAAACATGAAATTGCTTGTGTTGCTCCTCTCGCACCAACACCAAACTAACAACTCCTTACCCCACTTCGACATATAGGAAAAGAGGTTCATGATTTACTGGCTTTGCAAGCAGAGGAACCAGGACGAGATACTCCTTCAATTGATCGAATGCAAGCTGACAGTCTGATGTCCAATTAATGGACTTATTTTTCTTTAAGACTTCGAAGAAGGGTAAGCTCCTAGCTTCGGATCGCGAAATAAATTGTTCCAACGCTGCCATTCTTCCTGTTAAAATTTGAACCTCCTTAATCTCCGTGGTGGTTTCATATCCAACACGGCTTGGACCCGTTGGGGATCGATGCATGTATACGCAGCGGAAAACAAAAATTTAATCGAACTCAATGTTCAATCACATGCATAAATAAATTAATTGAACGTACCTTAACGCTTCCGCCATACACATGGTAATATTTCATATTTTAATCGAAATTAAATAAAACGAAAGACTAAGATGAGCATGCTTGCATACGACATCATGAAATCGAAAACATACATTCTTCACATAATTGTCATGCTCACAAATTAATTCACATAATCCAATTACGAATTAATTCGCAGGGGTTTTCGATTTTACCTCTTGAAGCGTGAGATTTCGACGAATCGAAATCTATGAATTAAGACACGTACAAGCTGCTATTAAACAACTCCAAGGCTGCGAAGAACCGACCGAACAGCAGCTGGTCCGATTTGATCTCGACGGCGGCACATGAGGTGCAGTGGCGGCAGCGCGTGGCAACGGCGACGGCGCGTGCGGGGCTGGCGGTGGTGGAGTTGCATTATTCCTCTCCAATTAGGTTTCAACTCGTACAACTAGACCCACTCTAACTACAGCACTAGATAAAGAAGAGTTAGAAAAAGAACGGGAATAAAGACGAGGAAGAAAAGAGAAGAAACCGGCAGCAGCGGCGGCGGCAGAGCGGCGGCGCGACGGCGGTGCAGCGGTGCAACGGCAGGGCTGCAGCCGTGAGGCGGAGGACGGACGTGCTTCATGCGGCTAGGGTTTGGGGTTGTCAAATCTGATCTCAACTCATCATATGAGTTGTATTTATACTAGGGTTCATAACCCTCATGGGCTTAAGTCATTGGGCTTGACCCACTGATCCATTAAGCCCACCCCTTCGTCGGCCTCATTTCTTACAAACGATCGTCCACAAAATTATAACAAAATTATATTTGGGATGAGCATAAAGACCTCGTCGATACGAGTGCCTCTTTGAAATTTTCAATTTCCAAAATTGGAAACTTCTAATTTAGTGGACCTGCTAAATCGGGAAACTTCCCAATTTAGAAAGTTCACTAAATTTCCGCATATCTCTTTCTCTCAGTTTATTCTAACTCGTAATCCACAATTACGAATCTTAGATTCAATCATATTGACATCCAACTATGCAAAGATTAACACATTAATCTATGCTTGTTGTTTTTCAAGGATCCATGTTACACGAGAAGTGTGACCCTCAATGGTTCAGGTGTAAGCTAGCCGTGGTCTCACAACTCTTTGTGATTCGAACAACACATTGTTCTTATACGAACTCCTCCCAAGAGTCCCGATTAGAGTAAAACTCATTTTACTCAATCGCCGATCAAATCGGTGCCCAACGAATCAAGATTGGCGTCTAGCAACTACGCATCATGATTCCCTAGATACAAATGAAGTGCTTGCAAGAACCTTGTGATATAGTTAACGTACAGTACGATCCCTTCGCAGCAAATGTCCCGATTGAACTAGAGGTATTGGTCCATCGAGACCTCTTATTAAGTTCAATAACCGTGCGAATGTTCCAGGTGTTATAATCCGTTCGTGTGTGACTTAGAGAAACACATTTCCCTAATCACCCCACTATCAACTCCGGCCGGAGATTCCATGGATTACAAACCGACAGAACACACAGGACATCCATGACTACTCAAGCGCTCGAATCCCCTACTACAATGCACAGACTTCAAACTAGATTTCGGACTGCACGAACGTTGGCCCTTGGAGCGGTCCGCGGTGGGACTCAGGGACAGGTCACGATACAGTCGGTCCTCTAGTGAAGGCACGGTGATGTCTGGGTCTTAAGGACTAATGGTACACAACTATATCATAGAAACCTATTACTCGATGAATGGGAACCACTTATAGATTTCTAGGCGAGGGAGTTCAGTGAACTCATCTAATATGAGCACCCACTCAAGTATGCCGATGTCACAACACCGATGACTAATGAGACGCAGTACACATACACTAAGTGCTAGTCTCAAAAGGGAAAGGCCGGTATCCTCATTATTGGCGTAACCCATCGACTAGGAACAAGGTTTAACAGTTACATTACATTGCTGAGTTATCTCACGATTCTACTAGATCAACTCACAGTAATAGAGTAACTCGTTAGGACTCTATGCTGCTCACATGGGATAAGAGATATAGAATGCCAAATGAAATATTTTATTATTACAAACGAAAAACGATTGTTTTACAATATAAAAGGCAAGACCACTGCCACAAGTTGGCTTGTTGGTCACCTACTCCAACAATCTCCCACTTGACCTAAAGCCAACTACTCATTAATCTAAGTCCCATCGACTCTCGATGTTTCTCGTGGACTGATCCTGACAATGGCTTGGTGAAGGGATCTGCAATATTGTCCTCCGAGGTGACTCTGTCTAGCTTGAGTTCACCTCTCTCTATGATCTCTCGGATCACATGGTATTTTCTCAACACGTGCTTCGACTTCTGATGAGCTCTTGGTTCCTTTGCTTGCGCTACGGCTCCGTTGTTATCGCAGTACATCCGTACTGGATCGCTAGCGTTTGGAAATACACCCAACTCTTGGATGAATTTCCTAATCCATGACCCTTCCTTTGAAGCATCTGATGCTGCAATATATTCAGCCTCGGTGGTGGAATCAGCCGTCGTGCCTTGTTTAGAACTTTTCCAACACACGGCACCCCCGTTGACTTTGAATATATACCCCGAGTTTGACTTCGAGTCATCCACGTCCGATTGAAAACTAGAATCCGTGAAGCCTTCTAATTTCAACTCGGTATCCCCATAGACCAAAAACAAATCTCGAGTTCTTCGCAAGTACTTGAGAATGTCCTTCACAGCCTTCCAATGGGCTGGGCCGGGGTCGGACTGATATCTGCTTGTGACGCTCACAGCATACGCAATATCAGGTCGTGTACACATCATGCCATACATTATGCTTCCTATAGCGGATGCATAAGGTGTCCTTTTCATCTCCTCGATTTCCATTTGCGTTTGAGGACGCATGGATTTCGTGAGACGAACCCCATGGGACATTGGCAAGAATCCCTTCTTGGATTCTTCCATGCTAAACCGTTTAAGAACGGTGTCTATGTACATGGATTGGGACAAGCCAAGTAATCTCCTCGATCTATCTCTATTGATCCGTATTCCCAATACGTAGGATGCTTCTCCCAAATCCTTCATCGAGAAATGTGTGGATAACCATACTTTAGTTGACTGCAACATCCCTACATCATTCCCAATGAGTAGTATGCCATCAACATAAAGTACAAGGAAAGTCACTACACTCCCACTAACCTTCTTGTAGACACAACGTTCCTCCGGGTTTTTCACAAATTCAAACTCTTTGATAGTTGTGTCGAACCTTTTGTTCCAACTTTGGGATGCTTGTTTCAATCCATAAATGGATCGCTGGAGTTTGCAAACCTTTTGCTCATCTCAAGAAGATATGAAGCCTTCCGGCTTCGCCATGTAAATTTCTTCCTCAATGTCCCCATTAAGGAAAGCGGTCTTCACATCCATTTGCCATATCTCGTAGTCATACCACGCAGAGATGGCCAGCAAAATCCTACTGGACTTAAGCATAGCAACTGGAGAGAAGGTTTCCTCATAGTCAACTCCTTGCTTTTGAGTATAACCCTTCGCTACCAATCTAGCCTTGTAGGTTGATACCTTTCCATCTAATCCAATTTTCTTCCTATAGATCCACTTGCAGCCTATGGGAACGATACCCTCGGGTGGATCTACCAAGGTCCATACCTTGTTGGAGTACATAGAGTCCATTTCGGATTTCATGGCATTAAGCGAATGTCCCTTGTCTGTATCTGATACAACTTCGTTGAAATTTCTAGGATCACATCCTTGGTCAACTTCATCAACGAGGAATAACCTATCGGGCGCTCTCCGAACTCTTTCGGATATACGCAGCAACGGTTCAGGAGGTATATTAGTGGTTTGTTGAATTGGTTCATTATCTGATTGTTGTGCTTGAACTTCAGATTGTGGTTCTCGAACTTCTTCGAGATCAACTACACTGCCCTTTCTATCTGATAGAAATTCCTTCTCAAGGAACACGGCATTTCTCGAGACGAACACCTTTGCCTCGGAAACATAGTAGAACTCGTATCCCATGGAATCCTCGGGATACCCCACAAAATAGCATAAGTCGGATTTTCTATCCAACTTATCTCCCACTAGAAGCTTCACGTAAGCGGGACAACCCCATATCCTAATATGTTTAAACGTGGGTTTCTTGGAGTGCCAAAGTTCATAAGGTGTGGAGTTAACTGCTTTGGTATTAACCCTATTCAGCAAATATACGGCAGTTAGGAAAGCATGACCCCACATGTATGCCATTAGATCGGTGAACCCCATCATGGATCGAACCATATCTAACAGTGTTCGATTCCGACGTTCGGAAACTCCATTAAGTTGAGGAGTTCCAGGAGGAGTCCATTGAGACAGAATCCCATTCTCTTTAAGATAGTCTATAAACTCAGTACTTAAGTATTCGCCACCACGATCGGATCATAGTTTCTTAATACGTCTACCGAGTTGGTTTTCTACTTGGTGTCTAAAATCCTTGAACTTTTCAAAAGTCTCAGACTTATACTTCATTAAGTACACGAAACCATACCTAGAATAATCGTCGGTAAAGGTAACGAAGTAGTTAAAACCACCCCTAGCACTAACGCTTAGTGGACCACACACGTCTGAATGGATCAAATCCAAAAGACCCTCGGCTCGTTCCATCTTCCCTTTGAAGGGAGTCTTGGTCATTTTTCCTTTGAGGCAGGATACACAAGTTTGAAGTTATTTCACGTCCTCTAAGGAGAACAATCCTTCACTTACAAATTTGTTCATCCTTCTCAAGGAAATATGACCCAGTCGAGCGTGCCAAAGTTGTGCATCTTTTCGTTTTGCTGATATAACGTTAATTGGTATTTCACTTGGATTTAGTTCATATAAGTTGTTTATAAGTTGTCCCTTACAAATCTTATTTTGATCCTTTTGTATAATGCAAATCGAATTTCCAAAAACAAAAGTAAAACCTTCATTATCCAAAACATGAATAGAAATAAGGTTTCGAATAAGTGACGGAACAAATAAACTATTGTTCAAAACAATGGAAAAACTAGAATCCAAAACATAAAGATAAATCGTCCCAATGGCTTCAGCAGCAACCCTTGCTCCGTTGCCCATTCGTAGGTAGGTCTCACCCAGATTAAGCCTCCTACTTCTTGTCATGAGCTGCAAATCATTACAAAGATGTGAGCCACAACCAGTATCCAATACCCAAGAAGAAGATTTAACGGACAAATTAACTTCTATTAAATACGTACCTTTTTCAGAACGTTTCTGATCGAGGTAAGCCTTGCAGTTGCGTCGCCAATGGCCCTTTTTTCCACAATGATGGCAAGCGTCATCAACTTGCTTGGTGACCTTGTCATTCTTCACTCCGCTCGACTCGCCCTTCTCAAGTTTCTTGCTCGGGTCGAAACTCCTTTCTTTCCTTTTCTTCTGAAAAGAATCTTTCTTCGCAGAAGGAGCAACTAGGAGAACAGATTTCTCCTTCTTGATCGGGGACTCTTAGCTGACCAACATGTTCAACAACTCATCCAATGGTGGATCGAGCTTGTTCATGTTGAAGTTCACTATGAACGATTCATAAGAACTAGGAATGGACAGTAGGATCAAATCCACCGAGAGCTCGGCCGAGAGGGTGACATCAAGGCTCACCAGTTTCTCAAGGAGTGTGATCATCTTGAGACCGTGCTCGTGGACCGAAGCCCCTTCACGCAGCCTCATGGTGATCAACTCCTTGGTAGCTGAGTACCTCGATGCCCTAGTATTCTCACTGTACATGCTTTCAAGATGATTCTTGATTTCATAAGCATGCACGTGAGACTCATACTTCCTCGCGAGCTCTGGCACCATGGATGCTAGCATGTAGCACTTCGCATGGAGGTCGTCCTTCTTCCATGCCTCAAAAGTGGTAGTCTCGTCAGCAGTAGCAGTTGCAGGGAGAGCAGCGGGGGGACGTTCATTGAGCACATAGAGACGCTCCTCGACTTGGAGCACAAGTTTCAGATTGCGAAGCCAATCCAAATAGTTTGGACTGGTGAGTTTGTTATGGTCGAGGATAGAGGAAAGGGGATGTTTGGACATTGTTGCTGAGAAAATTTCAAGAAGACAAGAATTAGAGTTTAGTTCGTAATAATCGTTACAATTAAAATTTTGAACTTTTATGTTTTAATTGTTCTCCCACTAATTTTATCGAATTCCACCACCCTCTAGCAGACAATCGAGAAAACTTATTTTTCTTTAATGGGCTTTAGGTCCAATAGCGCTAATGTAACCCGTAGTTAATCTATCCCGATTACACAAGCCTAAAGGTAGAGTACTATCAATCACATCACTATGTGACCCTAAAGTTCGATTTACCTCACACTTGATAATGACCTAAGTTAATCTAGCGAATATCAAAATCTTCGTGTGTCAAGTCCAGCCTACCAATATGAGATGTCACAGATCCAACTATATCAAACTAATGCAATCCCTAGTTAATCTAGCCGACCACATTAATCCAATATAATTTTATCTATGACCGTATCTCCATCTAATGTCAATTAAATTACAGCTTATCCCACAATAGCACTCCCCGCTAACACGGCTTACTGCACTATTATGAGAGGCTACACATAATTTCATTGTTGGTAGAAGGAAACAAAAATTCAACAATTTGGTTTTTCTTTATAGCTTGATAATTATTCTTGATTAAGAATGAGGGATTTTATTTATTAAATCTTATTAGCTCATCGGAAGTTTTAGGTTATGATCGTTTGTGATTCCTACAACTATGTTCTCTATGTATGTGGAAACGCATATTGATCCTAAGAGAGACATACGATCATCATCGTACTTAATTACAATCATTCATCTCATGAATTAATTAATTAATACGATTAATTGCAAATATAATTAACGGACTCCCTTCATTCATAAATCAATCAAATAAGAATGAAGTCCATTAATTATTTGCCATTTAATTTGTGTTCCATTAATTAAACTAATTTAACGATTAAATTAAATAATTAATCCAACACTATTCTTTGAATTCAAATTAAATTAATGGATGAATTATCTAATTGGGTTTAATTGATAAATAATTTCAAAAATTAAAAATCAATTAATTTTAATATTAATATCTGAAAATCAATAAATTTTTTAATTTTTTTTTTATTTTTTTTTGTGTGCGCTGACCGGACCGGTCAGACCGGTCCGCCGGACCGGTTCGGTCAGCTGAAAACCGACAGCAGCAGCAGAAAAATCCGAGTTTAAAAAATAAATAAAATTTTATATTTTCTGAAATGTTCAAAATATTTAATTAATATTAAACCACCCAATTGGATAACACCAATAATTCAACAATTCAACAAATCGAAGCATGCTTTCGAAAGCGATAAACACGTTGACAAATAAACGATTAACCCGTGGCACTGATACCAGTGTTGGGGATCGTGCATGTATACGCAGCGGAATTTAAAAATTTTAAGATCGAACTAGTTTCGATTACATGCATAAACTAATCACATAGTCAACGTACCTTAACGCTTCCGGCATACATATGGTAATTATCGATTTTATTAAAAACATGTAAAACCGAAAATTATAAAACATGCTTGTTCATCATACAATAAAATCGAAACACGTAATCACATATTACTCATGCTCATAAATTGAAATTCATACAAATATCACTAGGCCAAAACACAACACTGGCGACGAAATATTGCGACGAAAAAGGGGCATTGGCGACGAAATTTCAACCCTTGCGACGAAAAATAAAACGTCGCAAATGCTTCAAAAAAGAGTCGCCAAACGGCCCGTCGCAAGGTGTGCGACGGAATTTTATTTTAGTCGCAAAAAGTTGCGACGCTTTCATGTTTCGTCGCAACAAATCGTTTCTGCCAATTTATTTTTTTAGCTTCGAAATTTGACAATCGTCGCAAATCTCCTAATCATCTTGCGACGTTTGTGCAAAAAACGTCGCAATTGTTTTGTACAAATATGCGACGAAAATAGTATTCGTCGCAAAAATTTATCCACTCATTTGAAACGTTTTTACAAAAACGTCGCTAGATTTTTTTTTCTTTGGCACTACATATTAAATGATAAATTAACCTGTAATAGATTTTCAGTTCTTTATCTTTACAATAATTAATTACCAATTTTAATAATTCGAAATTAACTATTGGGTCAAATAACACATCACATTAAAATTTATTCCATCACATTAAAATCAAAATAGTATGTGAAATACACTAACACTAGAACAAATTTGAAAGTACATTAAAACTTAAAAAATATTTAAGCATAGCAAAAAAAGATTTGATCCATACTTTCTTCATTGTTCATTAGATGTGGTTTGATATGGTGAAATACTTGACTTTGTCGTTTCAAATGCTGGATCAAGGAGTTGAATGTTTTGCTGAAGTTATCCACTTGATCCTAATAAGCTCTTTCCATCCGTGCCTGAAAAAAATGTATGCGTACATAAGCGTGACATAAATACAAATAAGCACAAGCTAAACAAAAAATATAGCACCATAACGACTAAAGCATGAAGACACAAAAAGTGTTTATGCTAATACAAAACACCCAACCGATCTTGCAACATATAAAACAAAAGTTTCAACATATAAGTATATAACGAAAAAAATTTCCCAACACTACGCAATATATACCAAACACTTTATACAATATATACCGAACATTATAAGGTGGCGCAATATACCAAATAATATATCTCAAATACCACGGACTCAACCTGCATAACTATATAAACCCTGCGAAGTAAAGTGACAAGCCAGCCCCACCTCATCCCCCTAATGTCTAAGATAGCATATGACACAATCATTGCTCTCTTGTAATATGGCAGCATAGATACAACACGTAGAAATGATATCCTCAATGAAAGCCAAGAGCAACAAATTGAGTTCATAAAATATAAATTATACGAAAACTACTAAATTAACCCATGTCGCAAACCAATCATATTAGTTTTTTTTTAAATGCACATAATATGAACTCAACCAACAATACAGAACAAGGCATACAAATAACCAAACTAAATCGTCTCAGATCGTATAATAATCAATATATCCCAACAAATTTCTAGAACAATTCACACAATAAGATGGCATTTAAACATATAGTAGACGTAAGCTGATATCGGGACATATATATATATATATATATATATATATATACATTATACATACTTACATACATAATAATGCATCAAGAATAAACACTACAGCAATATCAGTCTGCAGACACAACACATTAACAGTGAACATAAAAAAAAGCATACGAAATCAAAACGATACCTTAGTGATCAGCTTCCTCTTCTTGTCGAGCTTCTCCTGCTTAGCCTTGACCCTCTGCGCCTCAGCCAATAGAGCCATCCTCTTGGCAGCCTTAGCATACGGGTTGAGCTTCAACATCACGTTGATATTCTTCAATGGGTTCTTCTTCAGCTGAGCTCTCTTGATATCCTTCTTAATAGCCATTGGATCACCCTTAGCAGAATCAGCTTCTTCATCTTTTTCACCATCTCGCTCCTCAGCAAGTTTCTTCCTGTGCAATTCTTCAGCTTCGAGCATTGCTGCTTTCTGCTCCGACTGAAGCCTCTGAATCTCCTGTTCTAGCTGCTGCCTTTCGAACCACGTGTCAGCATCCGCCCAAACTGACATTTTTTTTCAACCAAACGTAAATGTCAGAAATTCAATCAATTGTATTAAGATGGTGATTAACGAACAGCCGTTAGTAATAAGCAGGTCTTTTTTAGCTTAATGATGGAATAAATTGCAACCAATCCTAGAAGAAAACAAACATCAAACAAACGAAAACCATGTTATATAGCCCATTACAAGTATAACACTTCCCGTTTATCCTAAAATCAAAGAAAAATGCATAAACAATTTAAGCAACTCAAATCATGGAGACCCTAGTTCATACATCAAGGCACAGAACACCTAACAAATTGAAGAAACCAAAAACACATCGAAAACTAAACCAATAAAGCAAGCTCTACCAGAAATGCCTTGTTAATCAAAGCTTTTAAGCAAGTGTTAGGGTTCCAAATATTTAACTGACAAACAAATTATTTTTTGCCCCCCAATTTGTTACATCCAATAAATTGCATCAATAATTGATTGTTTAAAGCTCCAACCCTAACTATACATTAGGCATTCCAACAAGTAATGGTCAGTCGAATGATTTAATGTTTTCTTTTATGAAATTAACCTAAAAAAGAAGAGAAGAAGAATAAGAAAGCAATTGAATTAGGCTTACTGGGTTGTGCTGCCCAGCCGACTTCTCCACCCTTAATTTTCTCCGGCAGCGCATAATTAACGGTGAGTACACGGCCGTAAAGCTCGGCTCCGTCCATGTTGTCCATTGCGGCGGCGGCGTCCTCTCTTTCGAGGAAGGTGACGAATCAGAGGGAGGAGAGCATTCACGGAGAGATAGTTCCGCGGGAAAAAGAACAAAGGGGCGATGGCTATGTCCAGGGAGAAGACAATCGAGGCGACGACAACCTGATATAATCATGGCGGCGAATCGTGGAGCCGAAGGGACGGCGAATCGTGGCGGCAAAGCAACGGCGGCGAAGGGGCGGCGAACCGTGGAGGCGAAGGGGCGGCGAACCGTGGATGCGAAGGGGCGGCAAACCGTGGAGGCAAAGGGACGGCTAAGAGACGGCGAATCATAGGGGCGAAGTGCACCGGTGAAGTGTGGGGGCGAAGTGTGGCGGCAAAGAGAAAATCAATGAGGGAGAGAAAAGAGCAGGGAGATTAAATTAGGGCTTTGCTTTTAATAGTACTTGAGAATAAATATACATCTAACTATTACGACGAATTCAATAACTAATCGTCGCAATAGAGAACCTATTAAACTTTGTCAAACTCGTGTGCGACTATTTTGCAAAATTCATCGCATTAATTTGTTATATTTTATAAACCAAAGCATATTGCGACGAAAACTACCTATTCGTCGCAAGCATAATTTTTTTTAAATAAATATTATTAGAATAATGCGACGAATCATTTATAATCGTCGTAGAACGCGAGGAAATTTATTTTTTCACCAAATTTCGCGACGATTACTACATAATTGTCGCAAAGATTAAAAAAAAAAATATTAAAAAAAAAACATTTTACTTGTTTGCTACGAAAATCATGATTTGGTCGCAAGAATTTTCTTTTTAAGGGGAGGTTATTTGTGTTGCGACGAATGGTGGCAATAATCGTCGCGAGCGGGAGACGAAATCAGTTTTCGTCGCTATAAAATCGTCGCGAAAATGCAGTTTTGGCCTAGTGTATGTTCAAATCAATTTACGAAAGTTTCGATTTAATTACCTCTTGTAGCGTGAGATTTCGACGAATCGAAACCTAGAACCAAACACGTACAAGCTGTGAATTACCACTCCCTGGAGCAGCAACTCACGGCTGGAGAAAACTTATCCAGCAGGCGGCGGACGGCGGCGCGTGCTGCGTAACAGCGGCGCGTGCTGCGTAACAGCGGCGTGTGCGGCTTCGGCGGCGGGGCAGCGGCGTTCCTCTCCGACAATTAGGTTTCACCTCGTATATTTTGACCCACTCGAACTACAGCACTAGATGTAAACGAGTTAGATAAACAACAAGAATAAACGAAGGAATAGAGAGGAGAAAACCGGCGACAATCGGCGGCGATCGGCGGCGGCGCGGCGGGGCTGCAACGGCCGAGAGGGCTGAGTGGCTAGGGCTTGGACGGCTAGGGTTTTTTTTGGTGCAAAAATCTGATCTCAAACTCATGTTTGAGGTCTATTTATACTAGGGTTTTCAACCCTTGTGGGCTTAAGTCATTGGGCTTGACCCACTGATGCATTAAGCCCATTCCCTCGTCGGCCACGTTTTTAATAAACGATCGTTCACAAAATTATAACAAAGTTATATTTGTGACGAGCTCAAAGTCCTCGTCAATACGAGTGCCTCTTCGAAATTTCCAATTTCCAAAATTGGAAACTTCCACTTCAGTGAACCTGCTAAACCGGGAAACTTCCCAATTTAGAAAGTTCACTAAATTCCGCATTTCTCTCTTTCTCTACGTTTATTTCGATTCGCAATTCAGAATTACGAATCTTGGATTCAATCATATCGACATCCAATCGTTCAAAGATTAACATATTAATCTATGCTTGTTGTTATCAAGGATCTATATTACACGAGAAGTGTGACCCTCAATGGTTCAGGTGTATGCTAGCCGTGGGCTCACAACTCTTTGTGATTCGAACAACACATTGTTCTTATACGAACTCCTCCCAAGAGTCCCGATTAGAGTAAAACTCATTTTACCTAATCCCTGATCAAATCGGTGCCCAACAAATCAAGATTGGCGTCTAGTAACTACGCATCATGATTCCCTAGATACAAGTGAAGTGCCTGCTGTTGGGGATCGTGCATGTATACGCAGCGGAATTTAAAATTTTTTACATCGAACTAGTTTCGATTACATGCATAAACTAATCACATAGTCAACGTACCTTAACGCTTCCGCCATACATATGGTAATTTTCGATTTAATTGAAAAATACGTAAAACCGAAAATCACGAAACATGCTTATACTTCATTTCACAAAATCGAAACATGTAATCACGTATTACTCATGCTCATGAATAGGGGTGGGTTTGGTAGGGCAACCGTACCAAACCCGCCGAATCACTACCACTACCGAACTTTCGGTATTATAAAATCCATTACCATTGCCCTGCCAAAAAGTTCGGTATACCGAAATTCGGTATACCAAAAGTTCGGTACGGTAGGGTATGGTAATGATAATTACCAATTTATGTTATCTACTATTTAAGTCTAAATTGAATATCATTTTTTCAAAGCAATTCAAGGTATATACGTTTAAAATGTACAAAACTAGTTTTTTAAAATATAAGTATTATAAATATATGTTATTAATTTACCCAATATAAAATATTTATTAAATAAAATTATAACATAAATTTTTCTAAGATCAATTATATCATTATTAATGAAAGCAACTTAAAATAGTTTTGACATATCTAAAGAGTATAATTAATTTTAACTAATAGTAGTTAATTAGGATACTATATTAACTTTTTATATATGATAAATGAATTATTAAAATAAAAGTTTATTTATTAATAATATTTCGGTACGGTAGGGCAATATACCATTTTAATAATATTGAGTGCCGTTGCCCTACCAAAACATTTCGGTAGGGTACGGTAGGGTACGGTAATAATTCGGTAGTAATATTTCGGTAGAGAATCGGTAGGGCTCGGTAGGGCAACGGGTTGGTAGGGCAATTTGGTAAAAAAAACCCACCCCTACTCATGAATCATAATTAATACAGAACATGCTCGAATTAATTTACGAAAGTTTCAATTCATTTACCTCTTGTAGCGTGCGATTTCGACGAATCGAAATCCTAGAACGAGTCACGTACAAGCTGCTATATACCACTCCTAGGGGTTGCAGGAACACCACCAAACGGCAGCTGGTCCGAAAGTGAGGCGACGGCGGCGCGTGTGTGTCAGCGGCGGCGGTGCGTGGGCGGTGCAGCGGCGCGTGCGGCGGTGCAGCGGCGGCGTGGCAATTCCGTCGGGGCAGCAGCTCCTCTCCAATTAGGTTTCACCTCGAATAAACGGATCTCCCCCTACTGTAGCACTAGATACAAAGGGGTTAGATAACAAAGGGAATACGATAGAGAAAGGAGAGGAAAAACCGGCGGATTCCAGCGGTGATCGGCGCCGGAGCGGCGGGGCAGCAGCGGCCGAGAGGCTGGACGGCTAGGGCTGGACGGCTAGGGTTTTTGTGTGTAAAAATCTGATCTCAAACTCTTGTTTGAGGTCTATTTATACTTAGGGTTTTCAACCCTAGCGGGCTTAAGTCATTGGGCTTGACCCACTGATGCATTAAGCCCATTCCCTCGTCGGCCTCGTTTCTAATAAACGATCGTCCACAAAATTATAACAAAATTATATTTGTGACGAGCTCAAAGTCCTCGTCGATACGAGTGCCTCTTCGAAATTTCCAATTTCCAAAATTTGAAACTTCCACTTCAGTGGACCTGCTAAATTGGGAAACTTCTCAATTTAGGAAGTTCACTAATTTCCGCATATCTCTTTCTCTACGTTTATTCCGACTCGTAATCCACAATCACGAATCTTGGACTCAATCATATTGACCTCCAACTTTGCAAAGATTAACATATTAATCTATGCTCATTGTTATCAAGGATCCATGTTACACGAGAAGTGTGACCCTCAATGGTTCAGGTGTATGCTAGCCGTGGGCTCACAACTCTTTGTGATTCGAACAACACATTGTTCTTATACGAACTCCTCCCAAGAGTCCTGATTAGAGTAAAACTCATTTTACCTAATCCCGATCAAATCGGTGCCCAACGAATCAAGATTGGCGTCTAGCAACTACGCATCATGATTCCCTAGATACAAATGAAGTGCCTGCAAGAAACTTATGATATAGTTAGCGTACAGTACGATCCTTTCGTAGCACATGTCCCGATTGAACTAGAGGCATTGGTTCACCGAGACCTCTTATAAAGTTCAATAACCGTGCGAACGTTCTAGGTATTATAAATCCGTTCGTGTGCGACTTAGGGAAACACATTTCCCTAATCACCCCACTATCAACTCTGGCCAGAGATTCCATGGATTATAAACCGTCAGAACACACAGGACATCCATGACTACTCAAGCGCTCGAATCCCCTACTACAATGCACAGACTTCACACTAGATTTCGGATTGCACGAACGTTGGCCCTTGGAGCGGTCCGCAGTGGGACTCAGGGACAGGTCACGATACAATCGGTCCTCTAGTGAAGTCACGGTGATGTCTGGGTCTTAAGGACTAATGGTGTACAACTATATCTTAGAAACCTATTACTCGATGAATGAGAACCACTTATAGATTTATAGGGCGAGAGAGTTCAGTGAACTCATCCAGTATGAGCACCCACTCAAGTATGCCGATGTCACAACACCGAGGACTGATGAGACGCAGTACACATACACTAAGTGCTAGTCTCAAAAGGGAAAGGCCGGTATCCTCATTATTGGTGTAACCCATCGACTAGGAACAAGGTTTAACAGTTACATTACATTGCTGAGTTATCTCACGATTCTACTAGACCAACTCACAGTAATAGAGTAACTCGTTAGGACTATATCTATGCTGCTTGCATGGGATAACAGATATAGAATGCCAAATAAGATATTTTATTATTAAGAACGAAAAACGATTGTTTTATTACAAGGAAAAGAGAAAGACCACAACCACAAGTTGGCTTGCCGGTCACCTACTCTAACAATCTCCCACTTGACCTAAAGCCAACTACTCATAAATCTAAGTCCCATCGACTCTCGATGTTTCTCGTGGACTGATCCTGACAATGGCTTGGTGAAGGGATCTGCAATATTGTCCTCCGAGGTGACTCTGTCTAGCTTGACTTCACCTCTCTCTATGATCTCTCGGATCACATGGTATTTTCTCAACACGTGCTTCGACTTCTGATGAGCTCTTGGTTCCTTAGCTTGCGCTACGGCTCCGTTGTTATCGCAGTACAGCCGTACTGGATCGCTAGCGTTCGGAAATACACCCAACTCTTGGATGAATTTCCTAATCCATGACCCTTCCTTTGAAGCATCTGATGCTGCAATATATTCAGCCTCGGTGGTGGAATCAGCCGTCGTGCCTTGTTTGGAACTCTTCCAACACACGGCACCTCCGTTGACTTTGAATATATACCCCGAGTTTGACTTTGAGTCATCCACGTCCGATTGAAAACTAGAATCCGTGAAGCCTTCTAATTTCAACTCGGTATCCCCATAGACCAAAAACAAATCTCGAGTTCTTCGCAAGTACTTGAGAATGTCCTTCACAGCCTTCCAATGGGCTGGGCCGGGGTCGGACTGATATCTGCTTGTGACGCTCACAGCATACGCAATATCAGGTCGTGTACACAGCATGCCATACATTATGCTTCCTATAGCGGATGCATAAGGTGTCCTTTTCATCTCCTCGATTTCCATTTGCGTTTGAGGACGCATGGATTTCGAGAGACGAACCCCATGGGACATTGGCAAGAATCCCTTCTTGGATTCTTCCATGCTAAACCGTTTAAGAACGGTGTCTATGTACATGGATTGGGACAAGCCAAGCAATCTCCTCGATCTATCTCTATAGATCCGTATTCCCAATACGTAGGATGCTTCTCCCAAATCCTTCATCGAGAAACGTGTGGATAACCATACTTTAGTCGACTGCAACATCCCTACATCATTCCCAATGAGTAGTATGTCATCAACATAAAGTACAAGAAAAGTCACTGCACTCCCACTAACCTTCTTGTAGACACAAGGTTCCTCCGGGTTTTTCACAAATTCAAACTCTTTGATAGTTGTGTCGAACCTTTTGTTCCAACTACGGGATGCTTGTTTCAATCCATAAATGGATCGCTGGAGTTTGCAAACCTTTTGCTCATCTCCAGAAGATATGAAGCCTTCCGGCTGCGCCATATAAATTTCTTCCTCAATGTCCCCATTAAGGAAAGCGGTCTTCACATCCATTTGCCATATCTCGTAGTCATACCACGCAGAGATGGCCAGCAAAATCCTAATGGACTTAAGCATAGCAACTGGAGAGAAGGTTTCTTCATAGTCAACTCCTTGCTTTTGAGTATAACCCTTCGCTACCAATCTAGCCTTGTAGGTCGATACCTTTCCATCTACTCCAATTTTCTTCTTATAGATCCACTTGCAGCCTATGGGAACGATTCCCTCGGGTGGATCTACCAAGGTCCATACCTTGTTGGAGTACATAGAGTCCATTTCGGATTTCATGGCATTTAGCCAATGTCCCTTGTCTGTATCCGATACAGCTTCGTTGAAAGTTCTAGGATCACATCCTTGGTCAACTTCATCAACGAGGAATAACCTATCGGGCGCTCTCCGAACTCTTTCGGATCTACGCAGCGACTGTTCAGGAGGTATATTAGTGGTTTGTTGAATTGGTTCATTATCTGATTGTTGTGCTTGAACTTCAGATTGTGGTTCTCGAACTTCTTCGAGATCAACTACACTGCCCTTTCTATCCGATAGAAATTCCTTCTCAAGGAACACGGCATTTCTCGAGACGAACACCTTTGCCTCGGAAACATAGTAGAATTCGTATCCCATGGAATCCTCGGGATACCCCACAAAATAGCATAGGTCGGATTTTGTATCCAACTTATCTCCCACAAGCCGCTTCACGTAAGCGGGACAACCCCATATCCTAATATGTTTAAACGTGGGTTTCTTGGAGTGCCAAAGTTCATAAGGTGTGGAGTTAACTGCTTTGGTATTAACCCTATTCAGCAAATACACGGCAGTTAGGAGTGCATGACCCCATAGGTATGCCGGTAGCTCGGTGAACCCCATCATAGATCGAACCATGTCTAACAGTGTTCGATTCCGACGTTCGGAAACTCCATTAAGTTGAGGAGTTCCAGGAGGAGTCCATTGAGACAGAATCCCATTCTCTTTAAGATAGTCTATAAACTCAGTACTTAAGTATTCGCCGCCACGATCGGATCGTAGTTTCTTAATACGTCTACCGAGTTGGTTTTCTACTTGGTGTCTAAAATCTTTGAACCTTTCAAAAGTTTCAGACTTATACTTCATTAAGTACACGAAACCATACCTAGAATAATCATCGGTAAAGGTAACGAAGTAGTTAAAACCACCCCTAGCACTAACGCTTAGTGGACCACACACGTCTGAATGGATCAAATCCAAAAGACCCTCGGCCCGTTCCATCTTCCCTTTGAAGGGAGTCTTGGTCATTTTTCCTTTAAGGCAGGATACACAAGTTTGAAGTGATTTAACGTCCTCCATGGAGAACATTCCTTCACTAACAAACTTGTTCATCCTTCTCAAGGAAATGTGACCTAGTCGAGCGTGCCAAAGTTGTGCGGGGTTAAGAGTTATATCTTTTCGTTTTGCTGATATAACGTTAATAGGTATTTCACTTGGATTCAGTTCATATAAGTTGTTTATAAGTTGTCCCTTACAAATCATATTTTGTTCCTTTTGTATAATGCAAATCGAATTTCCAAAAACAAAAGTAAAACCTTCATTATCCAAAACAGGAATAGAAATAAGGTTTCGAATAAGTGACAGAACAAATAAACAATTGTTCAAAACAATGGAAAAACTAGAATCCAAAACAAAAAGATAAATTGTCCCAATGGCTTCAGCAGCAACCCTTGCTCCGTTGCCCATTCTTAGGTAGGTCTCACCCACATTAAGCTTCCTACTTCTTGTCATGAGCTGCAAATCATTACAAAGATGTGAGCCACAACCAGTATCCAATACCCAAGCAGAAGATTTAACGGACAAGTTAACTTCAACTAAATACGTACCCTTTTCAGAACGTTTCTGATCGAGGTAAGCCTTGCAGTTGCGTCGCCAATGGCCCTTCTTTCCACAATGATGGCAAGCGTCATCAACTTGCTTGGTGACCTTGTTATTCTTCACTCCGCTCGACTCGCCCTTCTCAAGTTTCTTGCTCGGGCCGAAACTCCTTTCTTTCCTTTTCTTCTGGAAAGAACCTTTCTTTGCAGAAGGAGCAACTAGGAGAACAGATTTCTCCTTCTTGATCGTGGACTCATAGCTGACCAACATGTTCAACAACTCATCCAATGGTGGATCGAGCTTGTTCATGTTGAAGTTCACTATGAACGATTCATAAGAACTAGGAAGAGACAGTAGGATCAAATCCACCGAGAGCTCGGCCGGGAGGGTGACATCGAGGCTCACCAGCTTCTCAAGGAGAGTGATCATCTTGAGACCGTGCTCGTGGACCGAAGCCCCTTCACGCAGCCTCATGGTGATCAACTCCTTGGTAGTTGAGTACCTCGATGCCCTAGTATTCTCACTGTACATGCTTTCAAGATGGTGCTTGATATCATAAGCATGCACGTGAGACTCATACTTCCTCGCGAGCTCTGGCACCATGGATGCTAGCATGTAGCACCTCGCATGGAGGTCGTCCTTCTTCCATGCCTCGAAAGTGGCAGTCTCGTCAGCAGTAGCAGTCGTAGGAAGAGCAGCGGGGGGACGTTCATTGAGCACATAGAGACGCTCCTCGACTTGGAGCACAAGTTTCAGATTGCGAAGCCAATCCAAATAGTTTGGACCGGTGAGTTTGTTTTGGTCGAGGATTGAGGAAAGGGGATGTTTGGACATTGTTGCTGAGAAAATTTTAAGAAGACAATAATTAGAGTTTAGTTCGTAATAATCGTTACAATTAAAATTTTGGACTTTTATGTTTTAATTGTTCTCCCACTAATTTTATCGAATTCCACCACCCTCTAGCAGACAATCGAGAAAACTTATTTTTCTTTAATGGGCTTTAGGTCCAATAGCGCTAATGTAACCCGTAGTTAATCTATCCCGATTACATAAGCCTAAAGGTAGAGTACTATCAATCACATCACTATGTGACCCTAAAGATCGATTTACCTCACACTTGATAATGACCTAAGTTAATCTAGCGAATATCAAAATCTTCGTGTGTCAAGTCTAGCCTACCAATATGAGATGTCATAGATCCAACTATATCAAACTAATGCAATCCCTAGTTAATCTAGCCGACCACATTAATCCAACATAATTTTATCTATGACCGTATCTCCATCTAATGTCAATTAAATTACAGCTTATCCCACAATAGCACTCCCCGCTAACACGGCTTACTGCACTATTATGAGAGGCTGCACATAATTTCATTGTTGGTAGAAGGAAAGAAAAATTCAACAATTTGGTTTTTCTTTATAGCTTGATAATTATTCTTAATAAAGAATGAGGGATTTTATTTATTAAATCTTATTAGCTCATCGGAAGTTTTAGGTTATGATCGTTTGTGATTCCTACAACTATGTTCTCTAGGTATGTGGAAACGCATATTGATCCTAAGAGAGACATACGATCATCATCGTACTTAATCACAATTATTCATCTCATGAATTATTTAATTAATACGATTAATTGCAAATATAATTAACGGACTCCCTTCATTCATAAATCAATCAAATAAGAATGATGTCCATTAGTTATTTGCTATCTAATTTGTGTTCCATTAATTAAACTAATTTAACGATTAAATTAAATAATTTATCCAACACTATTCTTTGAATTCAAATTAAATTAATGGGTCAATTATCTAATTTGGGTTTAATTGATAAATAATTTCATAAATTAAAAATCAATTAATTTTTAATATTAATTTCAGAAAATCGAATTAAATTTTTTTTTTTTTTTTTTTTTTTTTTTGTTGTGCTGACTGGACCGGTCGGACCGGTCCGACCGGACCGGTTCGGTCAGCTGAAAAACAGCAGCAAAAATCGAATTTTTCAAAATTAAATTTTTTTATATTTTCTGAAATATTCAAAATATTTAATTAATATTAAAACACCCAATTAGATAACACCAATAATTTAACAATTCAACAAATCGAAGCATGCTTTCGAAAACGATAAACACGTTGACAAATAAACGATTAACCCGTGGCTCTGATACCACTGTTGGGGATCGTGCATGTATACGCAGCGGAATTTAAAATTTTTTTACATCGAACTAGTTTCGATTACATGCATAAACTAATCACATAGTCAACGTACCTTAACGCTTCCGCCATACATATGGTAATTTTCGATTTAATTGAAAAATACGTAAAACCGAAAATCACGAAACATGCTTATACTTCATTTCACAAAATCGAAACATGTAATCATGTATTACTCATGCTCATGAATCATAATTCATACAGAACATGCTCGAATTAATTTACGAAAGTTTCAATTCATTTACCTCTTGTAGCGTGCGATTTCGACGAATCGAAATCCTAGAACGAGTCACGTACAAGCTGCTATATACCACTCCTAGGGGCTGCAGGAACACCACCAAACGGCAGCTGGTCCGAAAGTGAGGCGACGGCGGCGCGTGTGTGTCAGCGGCGGCGGCGCGTGCGGCGGTGCAGCGGCGGCATGGCAATTCCGTCGGGGCAGCAGCTCCTCTCCAATTAGGTTTCACCTCGAATAAACGGATCTCCCCCTACTGTAGCACTAGATACAAAGGGGTTAGATAACAAAGGGAATACGATAGAGAAAGGAGAGGAAAAACCGGCGGATTCCAGCGGTGATCGGCGCCGGAGCGGCGGGGCAGCAGCGGCCGAGAGGCTGGACGGCTAGGGCTGGACGGCTAGGGTTTTTGTGTGTAAAAATCTGATCTCAAACTCTTGTTTGAGGTCTATTTATACTTAGGGTTTTCAACCCTAGCGGGCTTAAGTCATTGGGCTTGACCCACTGATGCATTAAGCCCATTCCCTCGTCGGCCTCGTTTCTAATAAACGATCGTCCACAAAATTATAACAAAATTATATTTGTGACGAGCTCAAAGTCCTCGTCGATACGAGTGCCTCTTCGAAATTTCCAATTTCCAAAATTGGAAACTTCCACTTCAGTGGACCTGCTAAATTGGGAAACTTCTCAATTTAGGAAGTTCACTAATTTCCGCATATCTCTTTCTCTACGTTTATTCCGACTCGTAATCCACAATCACGAATCTTGGACTCAATCATATTGACCTCCAACTTTGCAAAGATTAACATATTAATCTATGCTCATTGTTATCAAGGATCCATGTTACACGAGAAGTGTGACCCTCAATGGTTCAGGTGTATGCTAGCCGTGGGCTCACAACTCTTTGTGATTCGAACAACACATTGTTCTTATACGAACTCCTCCCAAGAGTCCTGATTAGAGTAAAACTCATTTTACCTAATCCTGATCAAATCGGTGCCCAACGAATCAAGATTGGCGTCTAGCAACTACGCATCATGATTCCCTAGATACAAATGAAGTGCCTGCAAGAACCTTATGATATAGTTAGCGTACAGTACGATCCTTTCGTAGCACATGTCCCGATTGAACTAGAGGCATTGGTTCACCGAGACCTCTTATAAAGTTCAATAACCGTGCGAACGTTCTAGGTATTATAAATCCGTTCGTGTGCGACTTAGGGAAACACATTTCCCTAATCACCCAACTATCAACTCTGGCCCGAGATTCCATGGATTAGAAACCGTCAGAACACACAGGACATCCATGACTACTCAAGCGCTCGAATCCCCTACTACAATGCACAGACTTCACACTAGATTTCGGATTGCACGAACGTTGGCCCTTGGAGCGGTCCGCAGTGGGACTCAGGGACAGGTCACGATACAATCGGTCCTCTAGTGAAGTCACGGTGATGTCTGGGTCTTAAGGACTAATGGTGTACAACTATATCTTAGAAACCTATTACTCGATGAATGAGAACCACTTATAGATTTCTAGGGCGAGGGAGTTCAGTGAACTCATCCAGTATGAGCACCCACTCAAGTATGCCGATGTCACAACACCGAGGACTGATGAGACGCAGTACACATACACTAAGTGCTAGTCTCAAAAGGGAAAGGCCGGTATCCTCATTATTGGCGTAACCCATCGACTAGGAACAAGGTTTAACAGTTACATTACATTGCTGAGTTATCTCACGATTCTACTAGACCAACTCACAGTAATAGAGTAACTCGTTAGGACTATATCTATGGTGCTTGCATGGGATAACAGATATAGAATGCCAAATAAGATATTTTATTATTAAGAACGAAAAACGATTGTTTTATTACAAGGAAAAGAGAAAGACCACAACCACAAGTTGGCTTGCCGGTCACCTACTCTAACAAACTGAAGAATTGCAATTCTGAAGGTGGAGTAGTTCATAGTTTGATAGTGTTGAATCTAGTAATATTTGTAGTCTACATGCTATGTAAAACCTATGTACTGTTGTTTAATTAGTGAACATAAGAGTACGGTAAACTTAGGGTTATTCGTGAATATAGTACGCTTTGTTCACCAAATAAGTATAATGTATAAGCTGGTAAAGTTCGGGTTATTCGTGAATATAGTACGCTTTGTTCACCAAATAAGTACAATGTAATGGCTGGTAAAGTTCGGGTTATTCGTGAATATAGTACGCTTTGTTCACCAAATAAGTACAGTGTATAAGCTGGTAAAGTTCGGGTTATTCTTCAATATAGTACGCTTTGTTCATCAAATAAGTATAATGTATAAGCTGGTAAAGTTCGGGTTATTCGTCAATATAGTACGCTTTGTTCATCAAATAAGTATGATGTAAAAACCGGTAAAGTTCGGATTATTCGTGAATATAATACGCTTTGTTCACCAAGTAAGTTTAATGTTTATACTGGTAAAATTCGGGTTGTTCGTGCATATAGTACGCTTAGTTCATCAAGTAAGTACAATGTGAAAACAGGTAAAATTATGGTTATTCATGAATAGTACGCTTTGTTCATCAAGTAAGTACAATGAATACACATGTGAAGTACAAGTTATTCGTGAATATAGTACGCCTTGTTCATTGATAAAGTATATGTTTGCCATTTATATAGTATTGTTACACTTTATATATTATTGTGGGGCCAATGCATCCATCTAATCGCATTTTAAGACACAATTATTCATAGTAAGACTATTATAAATGAATAGAGACAATGTGGGAGTCGATCAATATCGATTATGGTAACATTTGAGGAAAATATTAGCTTTACACTTGAGCATTGTACACTTATATGAGTATCTTGTATAATATATGAGTATCATGTATGAAATTCTACATATTTATGGGATCTTGTATTCCAAACGCAACAATAATGCTCACCTACCTTAGAATAATCATCTAAAACATAATTTATGCATCTCCCATACTTATTCATCATTAAAGTGTCAATGAAATTGGTACAATTCAATTCATCACAAAATATGGTACACTTTGTTCATCAAGTAAGTACAGTGAATACACATGTGAATTACATGTTATTTGTGAATATAGTACGCTTTGTTCACTGATAAACTATATCTTTGTCATTCATATAGTATTGTTACACTCTATATTATTGTGGGGTCAATGCATCCATATAATCGCATTTTAAGACACAATTCTTCATTTTAAGACTATTAAAAATTAATAGAGACAATGTGGGAGTCGATCAATATCGATTATGGTAACATTTGAGGAAAATATTAATTTTACACTTGAGCATTGTACACTTATATGAGTATATTGTATAGTATATGAGTATCATGTATGAAATTCAACATATTTATGGGATCTTGTATTCCAAACAGTCACCTACCTTAGAATAATCATCTAAAACATAATTTATGCATCTCCCATACTTAATGATCATTAAAGTGTCAATGAAATTGGTACAATTCAATTCATCACAAAATATGGTACGCTTTGTTCATCAAGTAAGTACAGTGAATACACATATGAAGTACAAGTTATTTGTGAATATAGTACGTTTTGTTCACTGATAAAGTATATGTTTGCCATTCATATATATTGTTTACACTCTATATATTATTGTAGGGCCACTATATCCATATAATTGTATTTTAAGACACAATTCTTCATTCTAAGACTATTAAAAATGAATGGAGACAATGTGGGAGTCGATCAACATCGATTATAGTAACATTTGAGGAAAATATAAGTTTTTCGTGAACGCACATCTGAAGTACAGGTTATTCGTGAATATAGTACGTTTTGTTCATCAAGTAAGTACAAGTCTAGTGTTGACAAGGTATCTTCGAATAGTCTAGAAAGTATTTGTTGCTCATTTTTATGGTACCCTTATATTCTTTACACAAACTCAATTCATCGCAAAATAAAGTACCATGTGTTCAAAAGGTAAGTACAATTCGTTGAAACATATAGTACGATGTATACAATGGAAAAGTACGAGTAGAGCTAACCAATAGTATTATTAGCTCTACAACAAAATGACATATTGTTTATGACACAAAAACACATTCTTCTGTTCATGAAAAAGAAAAAAAACACAAAAACGCCAAAACACTTCCACTCCCAGATTGTTTTACAATAACGCTACATCTCTTTCATCTTTAGCTTCCACTTCTACTCCCCGATGCCTCGGAAAGATAATTGTTAGTTTAGGGCGAAGTGTTTTGATATCGCAAGTTTTTGCCTTAAACCACATATATGTATTGTCTAAAGCATGACAATATGCCCACAAGCAGACAAACAAGTCGTAATTCATACACATAAAAGTACAATTATAACAAATACAACGTACTATAAAGTTCCACTATTAATACTTCCAGTAATTTCGTTCAATACCATTGTTGCATATGACACATACTACATTACATTCAAACATTATACTTCCAGTACCCATTGTCAATGCCATTCGAATGCACAAACAATACCATTCAAACATTATACTTCCTGTACCCTGTGTCAATACCATCCAAAGTCACTAGCAATACCATTCAAAGGCACTAGCAATGCTATTCTGGCAAATGACACATACTACAGAACCATCAAACATTATACTTCCAGTACCCTATGTCAATACCATCCAAGGTAACTAGCAATACCATTCAAAGCCACTAGCAATACGATTGTGGCATATGACACATCATACAGAACCATCAAACATTATATTTCCAGTACCCTGTGTAAATACCGTCCGACGTCAAGAGAAATACCATTATTAGGACTAAATACTTTCGGGACAGTACTTCGAGTACCCTGTGTCAATACCATCTAAATGCACTATTAATACCATTACTGCGCATGACACATACTATAGAACTAGTATGACAAATACAATAAGCCTATTTCCCGTATCCTATATGAAACCCTTGTTAGGACTCAAAATGTTTTGGGGACATGCTAATGTCGCCGAAGAATAATACCCAAGAGGAAACTGTTACAAAATCATGAAATTCGACAACAAATAAATGATCTTTGCAAACCCAAACATGCCGATTTAATGATTAGGGGAAACACCGAATAAAGTCGAGGCATAATACCCATGAGTGGATATGTTCGAAATCATGCAATTCTACAACAAATAAACCTTTTTGCAAGCTTAAGCAACACCCAAATGGGTCTGTTTCCAAGAAAGAAAAAAAAACAAAAAAAATAAAACAAACGTTGTTGCTTACCGTGCGTGCTTCACCATTGCCTAGAAATGGGTTTGTTTATTTTTATTTTTCCTTTCGCTTTATTATTTTTCTGCATATTTGTTGATTCTTCGTTCTTCATTGTTTCTCCCTTCTTTGTTGTTTCTTTCTTCTTTGTTTCTTCTTTGTCTGGAAATGGATATAAACTGATGAACGGTGGTTTTTTCTGCGCCTTTTTAGCTTCTTTCTTGTTATTTGATTTTTGAAATGTAACGGACAAAGAGCGTGTAATACAAACGGCGCGTTGGAGGTTGAAAATAAGTTATGTAAAATTAGTATAAAGTAAAGGGTATTTTAGTATTTACACATTTCATTAGGGACTGATCTGCATGTTAGGCGCGTGAGTAGGGACTAATTTGCATGGAGAAACTACCTAGGGACTGATCTGTGTTTTGTGTTTTGAATTAGGGATTTATCTGTAGTTTCCCCAAGAAAAAACCAAATTTCAAAAAAAAAATCAAAAACAAACAAGTCAACGCCAGAGACTGGCGGTTAATAGCGGTTGACTGGCTGGAAAAAATAAAAAAAAAAGTTTTCAAAAAAAAAGAAAAAGAAAAAGTCAACGCCGGAATCTGGCCAGAAATAAAAAAATGTCAAAAAAAAAAGTTTTTTTTTCGAAAAAATATTAAAATGGGGTTAATCTGATATATTTGTCTAAATTCGGGGTCAGTGTGTAACATTAAGGAAGTTAGAGAATAATGGATGTAATTGATAAAAAATATGTTATGGGAGGTATTTTAGACGAAAAACATGGGGATGAGTTTATTTGAAAGACTTTTTTTTTTTGTGGACCAATGTGCATTTAAGTCCCTTGTCATGTCTTTTTTTGCCATTTGCCCAAAAAATAAAATAAAGTATTGTCAATTGAATACAACAAAGAAAAATAATAAATGAGTCTAACAAATAGGATAAGAAAGTTAGGAATTTTAAGTTGGAACTACTAGCGAGTCCACCCTCAGGTAAGGATGAACTCATGTCCAACATCAAGTGAACAATTTCTACTATATTACACCTTTATATTTATTAAGTTCACCAATTTTTGTTATTATTTACTCCACTCAAAATCCAAACTAATGCAAAATAAAAAAAGTCTTAAGTTCTTGTTTTCACATCTTCTGGTTTTGTTAAAAAAAGAGAAGAAATCCTAATTTTCGAACCCTCGAAAATTAAAGTCAACTATGTAACAATATCCTAAACTCGCTACTCTTCGAACATTGTTGTCATAAAATTCCTTACATTATTTTTATTTAATTTTTTTTTTTGTATATTCGGCCGCCCAGTGGTAAAAAAAACCTGACTTCGCCACTGTGCACACTAAAACAATATGGATTTAAACTGAGAAAATAAGTATTCATGCATTCTAAGTGTTTGAGATATTGTGCTATTTATAGCACTGAATACACGTGAGCATTCCCTTATTGGACGATGCTGAACTGTCGCTTCGCTGGCGTGACTAATGAGCTGGCGAGTCCCTATTGGTACACGTCATTCGGTTACAAGAAAACAAATAAAACGAATAAAACAATTAAAAGAAACCTTACTAGCTAAATATGTTTTTATTAAGGAGTCATTAGCAATACACCCCTATAGATAAAAAAATGTGATATGTCTATACCATAATTCTTCCTTTGTGAAAACCCCCTAGAATATTTATTTCCAATCCTACCCCTCTATTACCTATCACGTTTTTTTTTTTTTTTTTTTTTTTTATACTCATCTAGTATTTTCAAGATCCCTATTAATGAGGCACCTAATCCCGCTAATTAGGCTTAATTATTTACTTTCCCTAATAAAACTGCTCCTAATTAAAACAAATAAAAGAATAAATTCAAACCGCATGCAGCGTTCTGAAGAAGACGCACAGATTGAGAATCTTCCCCAAAAATCGAAAACTCTAAAATAATCGAAATCTTCTCTTCGAATCTGCAGTCACATTCCAAAATCGAAGATATCTGGTACAAAATTGTCCACCCACTTTCCCATTAATAGTCGTATTCTATATTAGTTGTGTTTCGGTAGTCATAAACCAGTGTAGTTGAGTTGCGGTAGTCACATTCGAATCTGCGTTTTGAAATGAGGAAGAAAGCATCACATAAGCGTAAACGAAGACCCAATCCTCAGGACATTATGAATCTCGACGCCGGTTAGTCAGTATACCTAAATCCTATGTTTTTGCGAACCATTTTTTGTACAATATGAAAATTCAAAAAATATAGTTTTATATGCCCCTAGATCCAACTTAATTTCACTTACGGGGTTTTTGGGGGTGATTTACTTTTGCATACACAAAGTTTTTGAGACATCATTCACATTACTATCATGACTATATGTGACTATGCTACATACAACTTGAATTCATGGTTGTTCCGATTTTATTGAAGTTTATTATTCGGTATGTATGCCCAAATTGAAATTATATCCAATGTAAATGGTGTTATGAAATTTGAACTTTTGCAGTGGGAATATGATCGGAGTTGATCATGTTATAAATACTTGTAACTAAATTAGTGTATTGCTGTAGTAGTTTTATGTAGTCATGTTGATAGAATGACTTGTATATGTCTGCATGTTGATAGAATTACTTGTATATGTCTGCATATGTAACTGTAGATCCAAATTAGTTCCACTTTGTTGTTTTAGAGGAGATTTACTTTTGTATACACCGAGTTTTTGGGGCAGCAGTCATGTTTAGTATCCTTGCCAGATTAACTTGTTTTGTATGCGTTGATGTATTATATCTCAGTAGTGGATGTTGTGGTCTAGTCATATGGAGTCATGTTGTAGGCTTGTGTTTTTAATTTCCTCCAATAATATAGATGAATAATGTTCATTGAGTTGGTAAACTATTAATTACAAGATAGTTTATGATTATGTAGTTATATAGTCACATTACCATCATGACTATATGTGACTACGCCACATTATGTAGTTATATAGTCACATTACCACATTAGCATGTTATGAATTTTTAACTTTTGCAGTGGGAATGTGATCAGGTTTGATCATGTAATAAAAAACTGCAATTGCATTAGTGTATTTCTGTAGTAATCGTCAACAGTCATGTTGGTAGAATGATTTGTATATGGTTGTATGTGTGTTACATTGCTCCAAACATGTAAAAGTATTGATGAATATATGTAGTCATGCATATTATTGATTAGTGTGTAACAGACAGAAAATTGAATTTTTACAGATGAAACTCGAAACATGGCACGTGAAGTGCTTGACCATGGTACGCGGACCTCACAATTCAGAGGGAGCTTATTGTTTCATTCTTCGAGGATGTAACACTTGAACCAGCAAATTACGAATGCCTACGTCGTACACCCTTCTACAACTTCATACTCCTGTTTGCAAAGCATAAGATCACAAAAGATAGTGTGATCGGATCTTAAATTACAGCCCTAACGATCCTGTGGACATACGACAAATCAACGCGCACATACTCACTTGGTGGGAAGTCGCTCAGAATCACACCCTATGATTGCCAACTTATATTTGGGATACCTATCGGCATTCGCAGGATTGATTTTACAAAGTCATTTAAACCGAGAGACGGCCTGGCATTACGACCGTTCGCAGAAGATAGCGTGTGTTTTTCAGACAGAGTTGAAACTGAAGCTGCTTGAGTGCTTGCAGACTGAGTCTTTAGACGACGTTGAAGATGCAGTCCGACATGTAATTTTGCTTCTCATGTCTACAATTTTCTTCAAATAGTTGCATGGTGGATGTTCAAGTACATGCGAGATATTGATTAAACGATGGCGTACAACTGGCCAATGGGTATAACACAATTCCCGGAGCATCAAATACATATTGCAAAGGAAATAGACAAAACAAAGGGTTGTATCCCACTAATCCTGGTTAGAAGCTTATACTTCAATCTTTCGTCAAATGTTAGACCCACGTCATTTACTAAATAAAAAAAACTAATTATTCACGTTGTTTTCTCAAACGACAGTATTTCATATGTGAGCGAACCAAATTTGTTCAGCCAGTCACAGAAAATGCATTCTCTCGATTCCGGCGTTAGGTAATATAGGAGCTGGCTAATGTTATATCAACTACAACCATAAGAGACATTCAACCCGAGGATGTCAATAACCAAACATTGGTGCCAACACATACAGAAACTCAAATCCTAACCGGGCATTTAGCCATGGAAGAGAGCAGTGACGATGAAGCCAATGATACAAATGACGGCAGTACAGACAACGAAGAAAATGAAGCAATGGCTTCTTCTGCACTTCACAAAATCGCCAACCAGATGAGCACTGAAGGTGACAACATCACTAATCCATTCGCGCAAAAAGTCAACAAAATCGGGGAAAGGATTGTAGGATTGTTGCTGATAGTGAAACAGATGAAAAGAAATGTCCCAATTGTTGCTGACATAGATGTCGCGATTGCCGTATAGCTGAAGCAACATTACAAATAAATGCAACAAGAAGTAGATAAACTGAAAAATAAAATCGAGGCATGCCATTCTCGTGAATCATCCCTCAGAAGTCAGGTTACACAGCTAACGAATGAAGCACATGTACTGAGGGGTACAATCACAAGACTCGAGTCACAGAAAAGAGCAGACTCCATTCTATACCTTCACCAAGCAGTCAGGAGAAATAAAATCTTTTTTGGTTGTAGTCATATTACATAGTCACAATCTTTGATCGGTTAATCTTATCAACTCGCAGACTCCATTCTATACCTTCACCAAGCAGTCAGGAGAAGACAAAACATGTCATAATACTAGCAAAGCAAGTAGACAAAGTGAATCTAACGTTAGAAAATTCCATGAAGCATATCAATGTGCAAAACACTGAACTGTCAACCTTGAAAATAGAAAACTCACGCATGGCAGTAGAAATCCAACAACTAGAAGAAGTCCAGATGAGGATGACGTTACTAGGTAACACGGCTTAGGTGCTGCTTGATGAAAAAAGGCCACTCCAAGACAAACTCGCAAAACTTGAAGAGGAACGGGACCATGGAAATAGCGATTTGCCATCCTTTGAGATATTGACACCAACGGAATAATCCATTGCCCATAAAAATAAGGATATTGCCGATTCACACGCGCAAAACATCGAGCTACATGTGAGTTTGGTAGAGCTAGAACCTGCAAACAAATAGCTTGTCCAGAAGCTAGCAAATACGACGCCAAATCAATCTGCACACCACCCATCCAGAATATTAGTCAATCCCGCCTGCGAAGAATCCCATTCATTGCTGATGGAAGATGTGCAATTGACAAATATGAGTGAGTCCGTCGCTCAGATATTGTTCCTAGAAGCTGAAAAAACACTACTCAAGTCAGCAGAAAAGGAACATATGGCAACCGTCAAAGCAAGAGATGAAAAAATCTCTGAACTCGAGGCTATAATTGATCAATACTCCAGAGCACTTGACAACCGTGCGCTAGTCATATAAGTTCCAAAAATAGACTTCGAAATATTTGAGGAAAAGAACCTGAAGAATCCAAAATATGCTGTAGGGAACCGTACAAGATCGAAAAAGCCAACTGTAACACCTCGCAGCACAAAAAAGGCACGCCAAGATCTGAGGCACAAAAAACGAGATGAAGTATACTGAGATGAGTGGTACTGACCAGAAAAGGATTAATGCACTGGCGGATGAAATCTTGAACGGAGAGTAAGACATTGATCCATTATTGCTCTTTTTTTTCTTTTTTTTTTTGTACTCAGTTTATGCATTGTATATTTTGTGCACTCTAACCATGTACCTCGGCTTGACAATTTACTGCAGCAAATCAATATGGAAACATGATACTACCCATTTACTGATATCTGACATATTCCACTTGCTCAGGCTCGAACAGACATCGAAGAGCGTAAAGTTTTACAAACTTGTCTTATCTATATATATTTTATTTAACAGTCACATGAAATGTTACAAAAGTCACATAAAACTTTCAGTTCATAGATGGTTACTGCAAAATACTCATGCACCAACAAAAGATCGGATGTTACACAACTACCAAAGGAAATGAACTTGTCGGCTCAACGTTTGTGTTAAACAGCCTCCTGCTGGTGCATATTTTACCTTCACCTCTATTTTAATGTTGTAAAGATATAAACATAACTTATTACCGTTTAATGCAGACTATGTCGCGGAATACAAACGACAAAACTTTTGACATAGCCGTGGACATCGGCAACCACAAATACTTAATATTCCCATTGTTGTCCGTTGGCAACCCCGGTACTCGTGCTGGCCACTGGACAGTATTAATATTGCACTGTCACCTAAAAGAATGGCAATTTTATAACTCGTTACGCCCACGTGATGGAATAACAGACAAGTACCTGAAAAATGGCTCCAATATGGTATGTTATTCATTTGTTGGGTTTTTTTGTTTAACATTATTCCATATATATACATTCACATGCTATTCCAACACACAAAAAAAACTTTTCGAGTTCAACGCAACTGCATCGGGTATATCCGTTATTCCACATAATGCACCATTGTATGCAGTGGCTGACTCACCCCAGCAAAAGCCTGCAACAAACAATTGTGGCATAATCGTCTTGTACAATATCCATGAGACATTCCTGCAGCAGTAAATGATTATAGAAGAGACAGAAGAAGGTGTCGTACATATGCCCAAGACCATTGTCGAAGCATTTATATACTGCAAACTCTAATATGTTATTCTATTCTATTTTACTCTTCAAGAATTTGATTTGATTTGTGTTATTCTCACTTATATGTTGACCAGAACACGTTTTGGTTTTTTTTTTTTTTTTTTTTTGTGCTATGTAGTCATTATTAAATACACCTGAATGTTTATTATTTCTGAAGCTATTAGTATTGACATTTTATTATTGTTCAGAAAAATTATGGTTTACAAAGCAATCATATTACTATAGCATCTAAATATAACTATATTTAGCAAACTGTACATGCAGTGAGAAATATGACTAGCCTGTAACTATGTTGTGCATGACAGTGGAATTAGCATAATGTATCACAATTATTAGGATACCATTAAGAATATGACTACTACGTGACTATGCTTGTAAGTCATTCGAACATGATAGTGGGAAACAACATACAGTATAAGGAAAGTTACTTTACAAAACCACATTTCTTCATCAAAACATCAGGACGGATGTGACTATTATATGACTACGTTTTGAATAACATATGAATGGGAATATGACTATTATATGACTATGGTGACTACTATGTGACTACGACTGAATAATATGACTAACGAAGATGACTTCAAGTAGTCAGCACTTGAAATAGTTTGCAACATTAATAATGAAATTACATGTGAAGATAAAACAATCAAAATAAACGAATAAAAATATTAAGAAAATAATATCATGTTAAAGTAAATACATTGTCTGCTGGTGTAAAGAAAATAAAACAGTGAAATGACATTTATCCATAACACAATTTCAATTTCATGTTAAAGTAAATACATTGTCTGCTGCTGTTAATAGATAGTTTCAATTTCACATATTCAAAGTTTAGCTATCACGTAAGCATATTAATACACATATTTTCACATATTTCACAAAGGCACATAGTTTAGTCACATAACACAAAATCAAGTAAGGCACAAAATCACATATTTTACATGTATATCAAAAGTAGCTCAAAGCTTTCGATTATCTATAGTTACTACCTCCAAGTTTCATTAATTAAAGTCCAAGTCCTCTTTTTCTAGAAATTTGATGTAGCACCCCCCTTCTAGTCGGGCGATAAATCGAACCGGTTTATCGGAATGTTTATTGAAGTAGCGGAAGCAAAGGATCTCTTTGTAATTATTGAAACATTGGAATGGGGCGAAAATGCAATTATCAAAATATCTTCTTTTGAGTAATGAAAACTTTGCAGTTTCAAGAAAACTTTTTTCTTAGGTTACTATAGCCAAATGAAGATTTCGTTTGGAAACAAGTTTCGAGGGGAGGTTTTTAGTTCGAGTACTACAGTATCACTATCGGTTTTCGGTTCGAGGAGAAATCAGAGTTTGAAAAGGTTATTTTGGTGAATAATTCAGAAATCACCAACGGGGGCATGAAAATAGCAAATTACAAAACTTACTATATTATAGTAGGGGTTAAGTACGAATCATAATGAAAATGAGTTCAAAACGTACGAAAAGAAAATGTTACGTTTTTAATATTACATCACCAAAAGAAACCCAAAATATGGCATCGTTCATAGGTCCTCGTACGTCTTCCAAAAGTTCCGGGCAAGACCTCGATCCACTAATCGATCCATCCCGGTTGAGGATTATTACTACCTGCAATTAAAAGACATCTATATGAGCTATAAAGCTCTGTAAGAAATCCGATGAAATATCGAACCTTGAAAATACGTTATACATAATATATAATATTATATACCCATTTCTTACCCATATTTCACACAACAACACCAGATATCCGATAACATTACGTCACTCACGAAAACACATCATTTAACACAAAATCACGTAATCATGCAAAATGACTAAAATGCCCTTTTTGTGAAAATCATGAAAAACACATTTTCATTTTATCGGATCCGTGAAAGATTAATTTCTGTACCTGGATAATAAACCTGTTACGATCCCGTTTTCACTAACTGGATTCAAACCACTACACACATCATCCTAGTTGGATACCGGCCCACTATATCTGAGGTGTTTATTACCCGATATTCCATTAATCTTTCAAATAAAAATCATTTAATGCAACTTTTCGAAATAATGCTATAACCCACACATGCATGACATCACAAATATCAATCAAGTGCCACAAAATCACACACTCTTACAATTTACCACTTATTTGTAAATTGGGCATGCCACTACACCACAAAACGTCATCCATAGCGTTTGAAAAACGCTATCGTAGGCTATTATAGCGTTCTTACAAACGCTATGTCTGCCGGAGCTATAATAGGTCGGGACTTTTTAATAGCGCTGAATAAACGCTATCTTAAAATCTCTATACATAGCGTTTTTTATGTGCTATTGTCCACTCTGTTATAACATATTATACACGCTATACTTCACCAATTATAGCATTTTGTAAATGCTATGTTATCTATAGCGTTTGATATTGAGGCATTTTTGCGCCATTATTTATATTTCATAAATGCTATCGAACACAATGCTTTTACTATAACGATGTCCAACATAATAATGAAAAAAATAATAATCATACTTCTGTATAACACCAAAACAACATTATATAATATCCACAAAAATTGTCACTGGTATTCGGACCAAGTTAATATAATAACTACAAAAAACTAAACTATCTTTCAATATTTTTACAAAACAAAAAGGAAAAGATGTTACCCAATAAAAATATTTATATATTCTACAGTACTAAACATACATTTATCATTACTTGAAGAAAACAAAACTTCTAGTTTAATGATCTCCAATATTCTCATGTCTTTTAGTCAGCAAGCACTCTCGGTGATGTTCCAAGTTTCACTGTAAATGACGACACAAAAATACAATATTAAAAACATAGCAAGGTTATTTGTTAATTGCACTTCAGCTTAGTCTATTTAATTATACGTGTAAAGAATTTTTGAATAATTAAAATTGAAGTGACTTGGAAAATATGTACCTGTTATCGTTTTACCTCGCTTTCCAAAGGCAATAAACTTTGCAAAACACGAAGCTCAAAGCGAGAGGCTAACAGTTGTCCTCGTCTAGCATCATGAAGAGAAGGTAATTGACTTTCACTAGAAATACCAAAGTTGACAATTGTGAAAACATTAAGCCCTGCAAACAAGGACATAACACATTGAACAATTAGGAACGACTAAGATCCACAAGTAATGAGTTCAAATTCTGTACACTTGAAATACGAAACTTTTTAATGTTCTAAACTGCGAATAGTATAATCTATAAGTGATACACGAGAGAAAACAAAATGGAGACTTCCTATCAACAGAATACATAAAGTAAGATTTAATAGACAATAAATTAACACAAGGCTTTGTTACAAAAAAAATGTATTAAGAACTACAAGAACTAAAAGAAAATGAGTTAGACAAACTGTAATCAAACAACAAATGAATTGATAAAAATATAAATTAACAAATAAACAAAAAATCAACAACTCAATCTAAGAGTTTGATTCATGACAAGGAGTCCCATTAGAAGGCCACAACATAAATCAAAATTGGACTCAACCTGCAATGAGAATCGAGTTCGCATATCAGTATGCGAGTCGAAAAAATGATTTGAAAGCATAGAAAGGGCAACATATTTTTTGGTAATGAATCAATTATATTAAAATAATTGGAATAACATTCAAGAAATACCATTATCAAGATCAATAAATAATATTAAAAGAATAATACAGAGTGCTCATACACTTGCAGTTAGTAGACTAATTTTCAAGTCAGTAAAAAGAGTACTCACGGGAAATATTTATGCTTTTGGATTTATCAGTAATTTGATTATAATTTGGGCAAACAGTCGCTGCAAAGGGAGATGATGAAATTCGTATTTTCCTGTGAAATAAAATCAATAACAAATCATAATACTCATTATATGTATATAAATATCACGAGACGATACAAAATCTCAACCAAAATTGCTGAACAAATTATTTTAGTCGAAAGGATAAATCCGTCACCATAAAACAAGAAGTTTACCAATATTCCCATAGTCATCAGATTTGAAGAACCTTGTTCACATTTGAGATATTTGAAATTCACTTACCAAGCAATCGAAAGTCAAGATCAAATCATTTGACAAGAATTAGGGATTTCTGCAAATAAACTGAGAATTAGGGGTTTCTGCAAATAAATTGAAAATTGGACAAATTTACAAATAATGATAGAATGGGAGAGTTAGGGCTTGATACTGCCATACCGGGATCGGAAAAGAGAGAGAAACGGAAAAACTAGGGTCGGTAAATCAGCTAATGTGAGAAATCAGAAAAGAGTCGACTCGTAGACAAATGGTTTTTTCTTCACCAAACATTTATTTTATTTGAAGAAACTGCAAGGGAGCCCAATAACAAGCCCGGTGGATGACTAATGTAATAGCGTTTATTTTTAATAATTTTAATGCGTAAAGGCCATTATAGCACTTGTTAGAAAAATGCTATAACAAAGTGGTATTAAAAGTCAATTTTGTTGTAGTGGCAAAAATCCCAAATTCACACATATAAACACACAACCACACACGGCACACACACCATGCACAATCAGCACACACATATTCACACATTTTCAGTACACACATATGCACCCAACACATTAAACTTCACTATTTAATCATCAAACCATGCTTAAAACAAATACCCCTTTCTCACATCTCATTTAATGAACTTATTACAACTTCTAGGTAATAAGCCATTTCAATAACCTCTCACAGCCATTAAACCACATCCAACAGCAATTAAAAGTACAAAAATACCAAAACTCATCACTCATAACCATTAAATCAAAACATAACATTAAGGCACAAAACATATATAAATGACATGCAAATTATCCTAATTTTGAAATAATAGCAAACTATTTCCAAAAATTCTCAAATTAAATCCTAGAACTCCTAACTGATCCAAATTTCAGATTCTGAAATTATTTTAAATATTTACAAAGTTTTGAATTTTCTTGAAATAAAAAACTAGGAAAATCCCTTTTTCAATTTAAAAATCCAAAACTCTAATATAACTCTAATTGAAAAAAACTTGGTAATTAAAACTTTTTCCTATTTAATACTTGCTGGAAAACAGGTCCAAACTTTAAAAATGAGAGATTTTTCGAAAATTGCCGTTTGACCCAAAAGTTTCAAGATTTATACATGCAACCACACTAGAAGTTCAATTTTCACTTTTTTCATGAAAACCCCTAACAAATCTGAAATTCCACTTTATTAGATGCAGAAAATGAAGTTAAAAAGTTACTTTATGCAGAAATTTCGAAAATTACATAATTTACCCCAAAATCTCTAGATCTACACATGCAAGCCTACTAGAATTTCCAAAAATCAACTTTTCTTACAAAACTCCTTAAATCCGAAATTGTTGGTTCAATAAATGCTGAAAAACAGTTTTGAAAACACTTTTAGGACTTTCTTTACAAAAATTACAGATTTGACCCAAACTTTCGAAGATCTACACATGCAACCACATAAAAGTTCAAAAATTCATTCTTCTTGAAACTCTTTTTTGAAATCCAAAAATTTTAATGCTTTTGGCCAATGAAAGGTAAATCTACCCACTATCAACATAGATGATGCATGCAAGAACAAGAAATTAACAAGAAACACTCATTTTTCATTTTTTCCCAAAAAACCCTAAATTTTCGAAATCATTCCCAATCTTTTAATATTTTATGAAAATCATTTCAATACTATTGATACCCTTTAATTGCAGCAAGAAATCGAAATTTCTTACCTTAAAATTGAAGAAAGAAAATAACCGAAGGAAGAGAGGCTTTCAAGCACCGAAGTCCAACCAAGCTACCTTGATTGTGAATGAGATGGTGTGAGCTTCAAGGAGGGAGGAGTTGTGATCTCCCTAAAGGAGACAAGTGGTCTTGATGGTGTTCTTAGAGTAGTCTAAGGCAAGTGTTAAATAAGGAACTCTCATTTTAATTTGGGAATTTCTTTGTAAATAGAAGGTGAGGTGGAGAGAGGAGAGGCCGATGGTGGTGGTGATTTGTTTCGGTGGGGAAAGGAGAGAAAGACAAGCAAGGGTTGAGGTGTTGGAAGAAAAAAAGATGAAGGTGTCTCTTCATCTTACTAATGAGAGTGTGGAGTGTAGAATTAGAGAAAATGATTAGTATTTGCCAAGTGTAATTGCATGCCCAATTAATCATAATTTATTTATTTAAATCAAACCCAACTTGCATCACAACACACACACATTTCGGACATACACACACACATATATAAATATACCATATATATGTAAATACACTCTAATATATAATGCAAGTATTAGCATATATGTATGTGTACGTACGTATATACGCATGCATGTAAGTATGCATGTATGTATGTGTATGTATGTACGTATATATATATATATATATATATATATGATCACAATATAATTCACATAATTCACCAAATTTCAAACATATAAAAATAATCCACTAAATAAATAAGATATGCAATTATTCACATAAATCACTTAATTCACGAAATTCCTAGAATTTCAATTTACGAAAATTTAAATCATATAAATCACACATATAATTCACGTAAGTCACATAATTAATTTCACGTAAGGCATATAATTAATATTACGTAATAATATTACCCTAGGGTTCTCGAGTTAGGAATATTATTCTCGGGTTTTAGGTTTTCGGGTTTTGGAAAGGTGGGGTGTTACAATTGAAGTTTTCTTTCAGAGTAGCACCAAATTTCCATTTAGTTCATTTTCTTTTTAGATATTCATATGCAAGGTAAGATTAAGAGTTTTTAATACTCATTCTTGCTCTTACTACATGCATCGTCAAGAAGTTACTCCTATGAGCAATTTAAATATTTTACTCGATGTTTTCCAGTAAAATTCGAACCATCAACAATTATATCACACGAAATTTCACTTTTTTTTTTGAATCTTGTTCTCAATTTTTAGCCTCATACATTATCTTATTACTCATAGATTGTTGGGTTTCGGGCACGTGTACGCAGCGGAAAACAAAAATTTTATGCGATTTAAACGACTTTAAAGCACATAAGCACATGCCCGACAAATTAAATCAATTAATTGCGTACCTTTGCGCTTCCAGCGAAATTAAAACAACAACTTGCTTGATTACTTAATCGAAATTAAATCAATTAGCATGCTCGCGTTTAAATCAAATAATCATGCTCGCAATAATAAAACCAATTTCATGTAGACACATAAAGTCATACAAGTTTCTTATTAAAACGAACATGCATATATTAATTTAAACGTAACCGAATCGAATGACAATAGATTCGAAACATTACCTCTTGAAGCGTGAGGTAGGCGCACTTAGCAAGTCGAGATTGCTACGGAAACCAATCCGTACAATCGGGGCAGCAGCGGTGCAGCGGCAAGAGCGGCGAGACGGCCACGGCGGCGCGTGAATCTCACGCGCAGAGAAGATGGCTAGCTGCTCTTCCCACTCCTATTGATCCAATCTGTTTGCTGATCTGAAATTACAGCCTTGCTCCGACTTCCGTATCTCCATGCGTATTTACTGGATGAATAATTCCTTCTGGACGATGGTAGATTTATGAGTCGTGAAGCTTCTGTCAAAATTTCACGTCCATCCGATCACCGGTTGATTTATGGCGAATTTTCTCGCTGGACAGCGCAGAAAATCCGAGAGCAGTTTTTCAGAATTGCCTTCTCGCATCTTCGATTCTTCAATCTTCCTCCTCTTGGATTTCACCTCGTATACTTCGATCTACTAAACACGTGGCACTAGACACGTAATAGTCAGAATAACGGAAGAAAAGAAAGAAGGAAAGGAATACCGAAAGAGATCGGCCAACGGATGGCCGATTCCGGCGATTTTCCGGCGACGATGGCGCGGTGGCCGAGGGGAGATGGCCGAGCGTGAGAGAGGGAGTGGCTAGGGTTTTGGACGTGTTGTCTCTTAGTTGTGTGTGTGCAAGACCTATAAATCAAGTATTTATATGTCTTGCATGAAAACCCTAACGGGCTTAAGTTGGACCGGGCCCAACAGCTTAAGTTCGTTAGTTCTTTTACTTGCTCATCTCTCTCAATTCGATGATCGGAAAACTGTAACGATTACATTTTCGGAATCATTATAATGTCCTCGTCATTACGAGTGCCAACTCTCGATTTCCAACTTTCCAAAAGTGGAAACCCTAATTCAGTGCACTTTCTAAATTTGGAAACTTCCCGATTTAGAAGGTTCACTAATACGTTCGCCTATTCTTTTCCTTTTCTTATTCTCATTCATAATTCCAAATTACGAATGTTGGACCCAATCATATTGACTTCCAATCATGCAAAGATAAACATATTTTACCTTTGACCGTTTATTCAAAGATCTCATGTGCACGAGCAGTGTGACCCTCGATGGTTCAGGTGTAAGCTAGCCGTGGGCCCACAACCCTTTGTGGTCAAAACTCGTCCCCTTAGAGTTACGATTAAGATGAAACTCGTTTCACCTTAATCACCCAACGAATCAAGATTGGCGTCTAGCAACTACGCGTCATGATTCCCTAGATACAAATGAAGTGCCTGCAAGAACCTTCAGATATAGTTAACGTACAGTACGGTCCCTTCGATTCATATGTCCCGATTGAACTAGAGGCATTGGTTCATCGAGACCTCTTTATATGTTCAATGACGGTGCGATCGTTCTAAGTATTGTAATCGTCACGTGCATGACTTAGAGAATCGAATCCTCTAATCATCACTTAGTCAGCTCTGGCCAGAGACTTAGAATGATTACAAACTTTCAGAACACACAGGACATCCAAGACTATTCTAGCGATCGAATCCCCGACTACAATGCACAGACCTCCCACTAGATTTCGGACTGCACGAACACTGGCCCTTGGGATGGTCCTCGGTGGAACTCAGGGACAGGTCACGATACAGCTGGTCCTCTAGTGAAGTCACGGTGATGTCTAGGTCATAAGGACTAATGGTGTACAACTATACCATAGATATCTCTACTCGATTATTGGGAACCACTTAGAGATTTCTAGGGTGAGGGAGTTCAGTGAACTCGTCAACTTACGAGCACCCACTTATGCATGCCGATATCACAATACCGTTTACTGATGAGATGCAGTACACATACACTAAGTGCTAGTCTTAATGGGAAAGGCCGATATCCTCATTAGTGGCGTAACCCTTCGACTAGGAACACGTTTAACAGTTATAATACTTAAGTAAATATCTCACGATCCTAACGATCAATTACTAGTACTTGTAATAACTGTAAGGACTATATCTATGCTTGTGACAAAGGGACAAAGATATAGAATGCCAATGTGTTTTATCATTAATACGAATAAAGGTTCGTTTATTACAATAATAAATACGAAAGACCACAGCCACAGGTTGGCTTGTTGGTCACCTACTCTAACAATCTCCCACTTGACCTAAAGCCAACTACCCATAAACCGCAATCCCATCGACTCTCGATGTTTCTCATGGACCGATCTTCGTAAAGGCTTCGTGAAGGGGTCTGCAACGTTCTCTACCGAGGTGACTCGTGCTACTTTAACTTCACCTCTATCAATGATCTCTCGGATCACATGATACTTTCTCAGAATATGCTTCAACTTCTGATGAGATCTCGGCTCCTTAGCTTGCGCCAAGGCTCCGGTGTTATCACAGTACAACGGTACTGGATCACTAGCATTAGGAATGACACCCAACTCTTGGATGAACTTCCTTATCCAAGTCCCATCTTTTGCAGCTTCGGACGCTGCAATGTATTCCGCTTCGGTAGTGGAATCGGCCGTCGTGCTTTTCTTGGAACTCTTCCAACACACGGCACCACCATTAAGCGTGAATATAAATCCAGAATTCGACTTTGAGTCGTCCACGTCCGATTGAAAACTAGAGTCAGTGAAACCCTCTAATTTCAACTCGGCAACCCCATTGACCAAAAATATATCCTTAGTCCTTCGCAAGTACTTGAGGATATCTTTCACGGCTTTCCAGTGAGCCGGGCCGGGGTTAGACTGATATCTGCTTGTGACACTCACAGCATACGCAATATCGGGTCTCGTACATAGCATGCCATACATTATGCTTTCTATGGCAGAAGCATAGGGCGTCCTTTTCATCTCCTCGATTTCACTAGGTGTTTGGGGACACATAGATTTCGAGAGACGAACCCCATGGGACATTGGCAAGAATCCCTTCTTGGATTCTTCCATGCTAAACCGTTTCATAACGGTGTCTATGTACAGGCTTTGGGATAAGCCAAGCATCTTTCTTGCTCTATCTCTATAGATGCGTATTCCTAATACATAAGATGCTTCTCCCAAATCCTTCATTGAGAAACGTGTGGACAACCATGCTTTCGTTTGCTGTAACATTCCTACGTCATTCCCAATGAGTAGAATGTCATCAACGTAAAGCACTAGAAATATTACTGCCCTCCCACTAACCTTCTTGTATACACAAGGTTCCTCCGGATTCTTCTCAAAATCAAACTCTTTGATAGTTGAGTCGAACCTAATGTTCCAACTACGGGATGCTTGCTTCAATCCATAAATGGATCGCTGGAGCTTGCAAACCTTTTGCTCACTTCCACAAGATATGAAGCATTCCGGCTGCGCCATGTAAATTTCTTCCTCAATATCTCCATTAAGGAAGGCGGTCTTCACATCCATTTGCCATATCTCGTAGTCGTACCACGCAGCTATGGCCAGCAAAATCCTAATTGACTTCAGCATCGCGACTGGCGAAAAGGTTTCCTCATAGTCAACGCCTTGCCTTTGAGTGTATCCTTTCGCTACCAATCTAGCTTTATAGGTCGATACCTTTCCATCCACTCCAATTTTCTTCTTATAGATCCACTTGCAGCCAATAGGAACAATTCCCTTAGGTGGATCTACCAAGGTCCACACCTTGTTGGAGTACATGGAGTCCATTTCGGATTTCATGGCATTTAGCCAATGTCCCATGTCCGCATCCGATACGGCCTCATTGTATGTTCTTGGATCTTGTCCAAGATCAACATGATCTTCATCATTCTTGAGGAGGAATAACCTATCCGGCATTTTCCGAACTCTTTCGGATCTACGTACCGTAGGTTCAGGAGGTATATTAGTGGATTGTTGTATTGGTTCGATTACTTGTTCTTGCGCTTGAACTTCACTGTGTGGTTCTTGAACTACTTCAAGTTCTATCATGCTGCCTTTTCTATCGGATAGAAACTCCCTTTCCAAAAAGGTGGCATTTCTTGAAACAAACGTCTTTGCTTCCTTGACATAATAGAATTCGTATCCCATTGAATCTTTGGGATACCCCACAAAATAGCACAAGTCGGATTTACTATCCAACTTATCTCCCACTAATCGCTTCACATAAGCGGGAAAACCCCATATCCTAATATGTTTGTAGTTGGGTTTCCGGGAATGCCAAAGTTCTTTATCAGTAATATCTCACTACGTTTTGCTGAATTTCGCCTTAGGGGCCCCCACTACCTTCACCCACTTCGAACTTGCTGTATGGGAAGGGAACTCTTTCCTTTCTCTTCTTTTGGGGAGAACTATTCTTTCCAGAAGTAACAACAATGAGAACAGACTTCTCTTTCTTAACGGTGGACTCGAAACTGACCAACATGTTCATTAACTAATCCAAGGGAGGATCTAGTTTGTTCATGTTGAAGTTCACTATGGACAATTCATATGAACTAGGAAGAGACAACAGGATCAAATCCAACGAGCGCTCGGCCGGGAGGGTGACATCGAGATTCACTAGCTTTTCAAGGAGAGTGATCATTTTGAGACAGTGCTCGTGGACCGAAGTCCCTTCGCGCAGTCTCGCCGTGATCAACTCCTTTGTAGCAGCGTACCTCGATGCCCTAATATTCTCACTATACATGCTATCGAGATGAGCCTTTATATCGAAAGCATGCAAGTGAGACTCATATTTCCTCGCAAGCGCGGGCTCCATGGCGGCTATCATATAGCACCTAGCATGAGTGTCATCTTTCTTCCAAACTTCATAAGTTTCCTTTTCAGCATCAGTCGCTGTAGCAGGTATAGTGGCGGGAAGTCTCTTGTTCAAAACATAGAGACGCCCCTCAACAGTTAGCACAAGCTTAAGACTACGCAACCAATCTAGGTAATTAGGGCCATTGAGTTTATTGTCGAGGATTGACATTATGGGATTCTTAGACATAATTATCTGAGACATATAGAGAAGAGGATTATTAGAGATTCGCGTTAAATGATTGTTACAATTAAATGTTTGGACTTATGTTATTTAATTGTTCTCCCACTAATTTTATCGAGTTCCACTTCCCTCTAGTAGACAAACGAGAAAACTGATTTTTCTTAATGGGCTTTAGGTCCAATAGACAAATATAACCCGTAGTTAATCTAGCCCGATTATATTTGCCCAAAGGTAGATCACAATCAATCATATCCACAATATGACCCTAAATTAATTTTCCTCACACTTGATAATGACCTAAGTTAATCTCGCGAATATCAAAATCGTCGTGTGTCAAGTCTAACCTACCAATCAAAGATGCTCATAGAACTTGATTATGCCAAACTAATGCAGTCCCTAGTTAATCTAGCCGACCACGTTAATCCAACATAACCCTTTTCTATGGCTACCTTCATCATTATGTCAATTGAATTACAGCTTACTCTACCATAGCACTCCCCGCTAACACGACTTACTGCACTATAGTAAAGGGCTACACATAATCCAACCGTTGGCAGAAGGAAAGAAATAACACAACAGATTGGGTTTTTCTTTATAGCTTGAAATGATTCTTAATTGAATTAAGAATGAGGGATTTTATTTAAAAGTTTTATCTCATCAGAAGGTTTTGGATTGGTCTATGTGATTCCTACATCTATGTTCTCTAAAGGTATATGGAAGCGCATATTGTCCTAAGAGGAACATACGACCTAATTTCATAATTAATTACATTAATTAATTATCGAGTTTTCAAAATAATTATAGAACCTCAACTAGCATAAATCATTCATATAATGTTGAGGTACTACTAATTAAGTTGAACTTATAATCAATATTATATTTGTGTTCTATTAATTGAAATCAATTTAACAATTTAAATCAATTTGATTAATCTAACACCTATTTACTAAAATAGATGATTGTCGATCCAATTATCTAATTGGGATTAATTGAAAATAATTTTCCAAAAATTAAAATCAATTTGTTTTAAGTTTAATTTTAGAAATCTGAAATAATTTTTTTTTTTTTTTTTTTTTTTTTTTTCAGTGAACCGGTTCGGCCCTACCGGTCTGACCGGTTCGGACCGAAGCGGTCCGGTTCTGTCCGGTCCAGCTGACCCAAATCAGTGGGCCGGGTCAGTCGGACCGGGAACCGGTCTGACCGACCCGAATCCACGTGGATTCGGTCAACTAAATCGCACACAACCATCGAACCGGCCGGTTCGACCGGTTCGATCCGATTAAACAAAAACCGATGTTTTAAAAATAATTTCAGATCCGATTTTCCAATTTTAAACAATTTTAAAGCTGGAAAAATTCTAAACAATATTTCAAAAATATTTTAAACTTACGAAAACTCCCAATTACATAATACAACAATCACTACTTTAATAAATCGAACATGCATAAAATCATAGCATATTATACGACGCAATTAATTACGCAACGAGCTCTGATACCACTGTTGGGTTTCGGGCACGTGTACGCAGCGGAAAACAAAAATTTTATGCGATTTAAACGACTTTAAAGCACATAAGCACATGCCCGACAAATTAAATCAATTAATTGCGTACCTTTGCGCTTCCAGCGAAATTAAAACAACAACTTGCTTGATTACTTAATCGAAATTAAATCAATTAGCATGCTCGCGTTTAAATCAAATAATCATGCTCGCAATAATAAAACCAATTTCATGTAGACACATAAAGTCATACAAGTTTCTTATTAAAACGAACATGCATATATTAATTTAAACGTAACCGAATCGAATGACAATAGATTCGAAACATTACCTCTTGAAGCGTGAGGTAGGCGCACTTAGCAAGTCGAGATTGCTACGGAAACCAATCCGTACAATCGGGGCAGCAGCGGTGCAGCGGCAAGAGCGGCGAGACGGCCACGGCGGCGCGTGAATCTCACGCGCAGAGAAGATGGCTAGCTGCTCTTCCCACTCCTATTGATCCAATCTGTTTGCTGATCTGAAATTACAGCCTTGCTCCGACTTCCGTATCTCCATGCGTATTTACTGGATGAATAATTCCTTCTGGACGATGGTAGATTTATGAGTCGTGAAGCTTCTGTCAAAATTTCACGTCCATCCGATCACCGGTTGATTTATGGCGAATTTTCTCGCTGGACAGCGCAGAAAATCCGAGAGCAGTTTTTCAGAATTGCCTTCTCGCATCTTCGATTCTTCAATCTTCCTCCTCTTGGATTTCACCTCGTATACTTCGATCTACTAAACACGTGGCACTAGACACGTAATAGTCAGAATAACGGAAGAAAAGAAAGAAGGAAAGGAATACCGAAAGAGATCGGCCAACGGATGGCCGATTCCGGCGATTTTCCGGCGACGATGGCGCGGTGGCCGAGGGGAGATGGCCGAGCGTGAGAGAGGGAGTGGCTAGGGTTTTGGACGTGTTGTCTCTTAGTTGTGTGTGTGCAAGACCTATAAATCAAGTATTTATATGTCTTGCATAAAAACCCTAACGGGCTTAAGTTGGACCGGGCCCAACAGCTTAAGTTCGTTAGTTCTTTTACTTGCTCATCTCTCTCAATTCGATGATCGGAAAACTGTAACGATTACATTTTCGGAATCATTATAATGTCCTCGTCATTACGAGTGCCAACTCTCGATTTCCAACTTTCCAAAAGTGGAAACCCTAATTCAGTGCACTTTCTAAATTTGGAAACTTCCCGATTTAGAAGGTTCACTAATACGTTCGCCTATTCTTTTCCTTTTCTTATTCTCATTCATAATTCCAAATTACGAATGTTGGACCCAATCATATTGACTTCCAATCATGCAAAGATAAACATATTTTACCTTTGACCGTTTATTCAAAGATCTCATGTGCACGAGCAGTGTGACCCTCGATGGTTCAGGTGTAAGCTAGCCGTGGGCCCACAACCCTTTGTGGTCAAAACTCGTCCCCTTAGAGTTACGATTAAGATGAAACTCGTTTCACCTTAATCACCCAACGAATCAAGATTGGCGTCTAGCAACTACGCGTCATGATTCCCTAGATACAAATGAAGTGCCTGCAAGAACCTTCAGATATAGTTAACGTACAGTACGGTCCCTTCGATTCATATGTCCCGATTGAACTAGAGGCATTGGTTCATCGAGACCTCTTTATATGTTCAATGACGGTGCGATCGTTCTAAGTATTGTAATCGTCACGTGCATGACTTAGAGAATCGAATCCTCTAATCATCACTTAGTCAGCTCTGGCCAGAGACTTAGAATGATTACAAACTTTCAGAACACACAGGACATCCAAGACTATTCTAGCGATCGAATCCCCGACTACAATGCACAGACCTCCCACTAGATTTCGGACTGCACGAACACTGGCCCTTGGGATGGTCCTCGGTGGAACTCAGGGACAGGTCACGATACAGCTGGTCCTCTAGTGAAGTCACGGTGATGTCTAGGTCATAAGGACTAATGGTGTACAACTATACCATAGATATCTCTACTCGATTATTGGGAACCACTTAGAGATTTCTAGGGTGAGGGAGTTCAGTGAACTCGTCAACTTACGAGCACCCACTTATGCATGCCGATATCACAATACCGTTTACTGATGAGATGCAGTACACATACACTAAGTGCTAGTCTTAATGGGAAAGGCCGATATCCTCATTAGTGGCGTAACCCTTCGACTAGGAACACGTTTAACAGTTATAATACTTAAGTAAATATCTCACGATCCTAACGATCAATTACTAGTACTTGTAATAACTGTAAGGACTATATCTATGCTTGTGACAAAGGGACAAAGATATAGAATGCCAATGTGTTTTATCATTAATACGAATAAAGGTTCGTTTATTACAATAATAAATACGAAAGACCACAGCCACAGGTTGGCTTGTTGGTCACCTACTCTAACATAGATAACAAACCATGGATCGTAAGCTTCCTCGACCCGAAGGGAGTACACTTAGAACCATGTAGGTCGATATCTATACACATCGAAAGATACATTAAAGCTTAGATTATTACATACTAGATGATCAAGAATAAATTCAACACAAACTTTTATTTTCTTCCTCCTTTAGTTTTCGGTCATCACAAGAACATCAACAGGAATTAATGAGCAGAAAAATACTATTGGCGTTGAAGCACTTGTAGCAAGAATTCAAAAATTCTCACATTGTTTTTCTTAGAAATTTTGGAAGGGTGTTCTTTCCTTTCTACATGGAGAAGAAGCAGGAGTTTTACATAGAGTGGAAGAAGAAGCTTAGCTTCTTGAATTTTTTAAAATAAAGAAAAGAATGCAGAGGAAAAGACTTACTCCTTTATCTAAGACTATTACTCTTGAAAGAGATATTTTGTTTGATCTTTAGGATGTGTGTAGAGAATATGAGAAAACACATGAAGTCTTGGGTTTTATTTATAGAGTTGAGGGTCTTGCAAGCTTAATCATTAAGAATGGTGGAGTGGCATTTTTCAAATTTAGGAAAACTTAGAAAGTATCTAGAGAAGACATCTTTGCAATTTCATTTTACTGTCCTTAAAAATAATTTCAAAAAGTAATATCTCAATGCACATGGGCTCACCTAGACAAGGGTTGTACTGAAGAAAATTTTTTGGTCTTGTGTTGTACCATGGTGACCGAATATTGAGGGAGTACTAAGGATTTTTTTTTTATTTTTCTTACAAATAATTTTATTTAACAAAAAAAATAATTTCCAATTAAGCAAATATGTGGTTTAAAATTCTCCAAATAAATGTGTTCTAGAAAGTAGAGGAGTATGATTAATTTCTAGATTTAATAATTAACTAATACCATCAATTTCAATTCGTCCAAAATTATTTCAGTCTAATGCATTCTATATGAAATTTCATCGGTTATCACAAAAGTAACATCTTAAACTAATAAACGCACATAAGATATTAATCATGTTAACTAAATATATGTTAATTAATCTAAAATTATATTGTCAAAGACGCGGGGCATTACAAAATAAATTATCGGAAAAAAATTTCAATTACAAAAACTAAAATCAATTTGGAACAAGGAATCCCTCAACATCTTTGGAAGTGTCAATTATGTCGAGCATAACTATCTTCTTTAAACTCCAAATCACCTGATTCTAGCGGGCTTGGAAATATTCCCCAATTCGAACTAAAAAATGCTCAAAATATGATACAAAAAAAGCTCATAAAAATACGAACTACAATACAAGGACATGAATATGCATCAAGAAACAATGAGAAAAACACTCGCTAGAAAAGATAGACACAAAACTAAAACTACAATGCTAGGACATGAATGCTCATCAACAAACATGTACAAAAACAATCGCTCAAAACGACATGCACAAACGTGCATATACATAACCATGCAAATAAGTACACGTGCGAAAGTGCATTCACAACAATGCTTATGAAAACACTAACAAAACTACTAGGACTTGAATGTCTATCAACAAACATGTACAAAAACGCTCGCTCAAAAATACATTGTTGAGTGTAGAAATTGTATTCAAAATGATTATTTATATAGGGATTTTTTTTCAATTTATTTATATTTGAGGTTTAATTGGTAGATATTGTGTTTTGTAGGTACAAATCAAAAAAATTTTGTCCTTGAAGGAAAAAGGATAAAAAAGAAAGGAAAAAGTTGCAAGTACGAAAATAAAATCAAATTAGAAGAATGAATACCGCAACATCTTTGGCAGTGTCCATTATGTCGAGCATTTCTCTTTCCTCCCCACTCCATATAACAGGATTCTAGCGGCATTGTAAAGCTAAATCAATGGGTTACTTTTCCTTATCTCAAGAAATATTCCCCAATTCTAACTCGAACAGAGCCAAAGTATAATACCAAAAAGGATCATGAAACCACGAACTACAATACAAAGACAAGAATACACATCAAGAAACATGCACAAAAACACCTAAAAAAGATATGCACAAAAAGAAAAGTACAAAATCATGCACAAAAGAACTCGCTCTGAAGTGCATTCGCACAAGATGTCATGAATAAACGAAAAACATTACTAGGACATGTAAACACATCCATAAACATCCACAACAACACTAGATCAAAACGACATGCACAAATGTACACGTACATAACCATGCACAAAAGTACTCGTGCAACACTGCATTCGAAACAACGCTCAAGAAACCACGAACTTAAATGCTAGGACTTGAATGCGCATCAAAAAATATGTACAAAAACACTCGCTCGAAAAGACATCGTTGAGTGTAGGAATTACACTCAATACGTATACTTTTACGTGATTTTTTTTTTTTTTGATTAATTTATATTTTTGGTTTCATTGGTAGATTTTTTGTTTTATAGGTTCAAATCAAAAATTTGGTATCCTTGAAGGAAAAATGATCAAAAAGAAATGAAAAGGTTGCAATTAAGTAAATAAAATAAAATTTGAAGAAAGAATCCCTCAACATCTTCGGTAGTGTGAATTGTGTTAAGCATATCTCTCTAATTTACACTCCAAATCACCTACTTCTATTGGCCTTGGAAAGCTAAGTCAATGGGATATGTTTCATATCTTAAGAAGTATTCCCCAATTTGAACTCAAGCATGGTAAATATATGATACCGAAAAAGCTCATGAAAACAGGAACTACAATACAAGGATATGAATACGCATCAAGAAACATGCACAAAAAGAATCGCTACAAAAGATATACATAAAAGTAAAAGTACAAAAGTATGCATAGGAGTACTCGCGCTAAAGTGCATACGCAAAAACATACATGAAAACACGAACTACAATACTAGGAGATGAATACACATCAACAAACATACACAAAAACACTCGTTGAAAAGGACATGCACAAACGTACACGTATATAACAATGCACAAAAGTACTCGTGAAAAATCGCACTCGCAACAACGCTCCTGCAAGCACCAACAACAATACTAGGACTTGAATACACATCAACAAACATGTACAAAAACACTTGGTCAAAAAGACATTATTGAGTGTAGAAACTACACTCAATACATTTGCTTCTACGTGGATTTATTTTAGATTAATTTATATTTGTTGTTTAATTCGTATATTTTGCATTTTAGACATGCAAATTCAAAATTTGGTGTCCATGAAAGAAAAATGATCAAAAACGAAGGAAAATTTTGCAATTAAGAAAATAAAATCAAATTGGAAGAAAGAATCCCGCAACATCTTCGGAAGTGTCCATTATTACGAGCATTTCTCTCTCCTCCAGACTCCATATCACCTGATTCTAGCGGCATTGTAAAGTTAAGTCAATTCATCTAAAGAAATATTCCCCAATTCAAACTCGAACATGGTCAAATATGATACCAATAAAGCTCATGAAAATACGAACGACAATACAAGGACATGAATAGGCATCAAGAAACATGCCCAAAAGCACTCGCTGTTAAAGATATGCGCAAAAGTAAAAGTAAAAAAACATGTACAAAAGTCCTCGCGCTAAAGTATATTCGCAAAAACGGTCATGAAAACACGAAATGCAATACTAGGACATGAATACGCATCAACATACATGAAGAAAACAATTCGCTCAAAATGACGTGAACAAACGTATACGTACAAAACCATGCACAAAAGATCTAGCGCTAAACTGCATTCTCAAAAATAGTCATGAATACATGAAATACAATAGTAGGACATAAATACGCCTCAAGAAACATGCAGAAAAACACTCCCTCAAAACGACATGCACAAATGTACACGTACATAACCATGAACAAAAGTACTCGTGCAAAAGCGCATTCGCAATAAGGCTCATGAACACACGAACAACAATACTAAAACTTGAATACGCATCAACAAACATGTACAAAAATACTTGGCCAAAAAGACATTGTTGAGTGTAGAAACTAAACTCACTACGTTTACTTTTACATGGATTGTTTTTAGATTAAATTATATTTGTAGTTTAATTAGTAGATTATGTGTTTTAGAGGTGCAAATAGAAAATTTGGTGTCCATGAAGGAAAAATGATCATGGAAAGGAAAAAAATTGCGATTAATAAAATAAAATCAAATTGGAAGAAGGAATCCCTAAACATTTTTGGCAGTGTCAATTATGTCGAGCATATCTCTGTGTTGGACTCCAAGTCACATGATTCTAGCGGCATTGGAAACCTAAGACAATGGGTTATGTTTCCTATCTCAAGAAATATTCCCCAATTCGAACTCAAACATCGTCAAAATATGATAACAAAAAGCTCATGAAAATACGAACTACAACACAAGGACATCTATACGCATCAATAAACATGCACAAAAACATTCGCTAAAAAAGATATGCACAAAAGTAAAAGTACAAAAGCATGTTGTTAAATGTATATTTTTTCATATAATTATATCTTTTAATTGGAGCTTTTGGTCTATGTTATTGATATTTGGTGCGTATTGTTAATTTATTGCGTTTCAGGCACAAAGTGAAGAATCGGATAAATTGAGGGTCAAAACTGCAATTTATAAGAAAAGGTGGACAAAACTGGAGAAGTTAAAGCCAATAGAACCGGTCAAGATCTCGGACAGCCGTTCGAGAATTCCACTAGAAGTCCAGACGGCCAACCAAATCAAGAAAGAGGAAGAGAAAGCCACGGCATTTACGACGGCCGTCAGAAATGCAGTTCAAACCTCCAGATAGCCATCTGAGCAGGCGAAGTTGCACACTAAGGAACTTCCAATTGTATAAGGAAACTGCCTTTTCGCCAATTTCCCCACTTTTAAAAGGCCACTCTCAAGAATGAAATAAGGAGTCCTCTTTTTACACATTTTTTAGAGCAAAGAAGCAACAACAAAGACGAAGAATTTGAAGACTTCAAGCATAGTTTTATCTTTTCATGAATTATTATTTTGCTTTTATTTAATCATGAGTAGTTAAATTCTTTATGCCTAGGATTTTAATTCAAAATAGGGGATTTGTTAATCATTTTCTATGATTTTATGCAAGTTTTAATTCCAAATTATTTCTTCTAGTTATTTTATTAAGTGCATGAAACCTGCCACTTTATGTGCTTTTCTGTTATTGTTAAACGCATGAATTGGAAGATCGGTTTAATGATTAGCACTTTGGTACAAAAACCTTTGTTGTGCTATCATATGAATATAGTTAGCCTGTTAGGTAGCCATTATTGTGATCAATACTTAATGTTGTGTTCTAGAACTAATTGAGTAGGAATATGTTGGGGCAAAATACCTAACACGCAAGTGCACATATCGCAAACAAGTAGTAAAAGTGGACTCGTGAGAGTGGGATGTCGATCCCACAGGGAATACTCAAATTATCCAATCCTAAGTACCGAATTCTGGCAACTATGATTTTTATCCAGCCTACGCAAAGTTGTCACATATAATCAACTAAATATACGCAAAGTTGTCACATAAAACGGACCTAGGATTTTATCTTTCCCTATGCAAGAATTGCTCACCCAAAACCCCTCAATTATGAAATATATGATTCCTCATTATTAACCTGAGACACTATATTAATTATAACCTGTTGTTGCGTGTATTATAATTCTGTTATCCAAAACCAAATTACTATATGTCTATGCAATCCGATCATGAATAAAGCGTTAAAGCATAAGTCTCACCACTGATTACCTAAGGTGAATATATGTATGTTTATGATACCACATGCAATTAACACACTAATATAGTGAAAACTACTCGAAGGTTCTTTTACTTACCGTCTAATTATCAAAATAGCTCTGTCGAGTCAATCCCAATAATCACAGATAAAGCACATAAATTGATCAAGTTCATGCACTAACAATCATAACAAGTAGAAGAAATAATCATAAAATCATAATTGCATAATTTCAAGAAAACGGGCTCACTATCCCCACATACGGTTCCAACAAAATCCTAGACTAAAAAATTATCTACTCATGTTCTCTAAGAAAAACATAATAAAAGTAATAAAATTCATAGATTTAGAAAAGATAGATGAAAGAAGAATTATGATGAAGATTCGTCAGGTCTTCGTCTTCGTTTCTCCGTTCTCTCGCTCTTCTTCCCCTAAGATTATGTTCTTAAGTCCTTAATTCGTGCTTGGTTTGCCCTTAGATAGATGTCCCAACTTGGTAGAATATTTTAGGTTTCCTTGTGTGATAAAACCTCCAAAATTGTCTCCAGCGTGTTTTCACACGGCCGCGCGAGAATTAATAAAATTCCCTCACAGCCGCGCGAGAATTACCGAAATTTCTGCCAAAATTATGCAGTTGGCACGACCGCGCAAAAAATAGGCTAAATCTGGCACGGCCGCGCCAGGCCAATTTTCAGCTTCAAATTGTTTTCTTCCGTTTTTACCCGTTTTTGACCTTTTTTCGCTCGTTCCATCCTTGGAACTCCCAAATCTTCAAGTTGTTGTTGGGAATTATGCACGTGTACGCAGCGGGAAACAAAATTTTTATTTTATTTATATAAACATGCACGTGCACAATAAATTACAATTAATTGCGTACCTTTTCGCTTCCAATCACCGACAAACATGATCACATATATAATTAATTTAAATCTTGTGTTATGTCATTTTTTGTTGTGTGTCTTTGACAAGACATATAAATCCTATTTATATGCTCCTTGTGAAAACCCTAACAGGCCTTAAGTTGGGCTAGGCCCAACCGCTTAAGTCCACTCTCTTTCTCGACTCGTTTCTAGCAAACGAATGATCGCAAAAATATAACAATTATATTTTGACGATGAGCACAAATTCTCGTCGATACGAGTACCATTTTGCAATTTACCAATTTCCGAAATTGGAAACCCTAATTTAGGACTTGCCAGATTGGGAAACTTCCCAAAATAGAAAGTTCACTAAATTTCCGTTGGATACTTTTCCTCTACTTATTCTCATCCGCAATTAACAATTACGAATGTTGGACTCAATCACATGGACTTCGAATTACACTAAGATTAACTAATTAATCTTAGCTCGTTGCATTAAGGATCTCAAGCACACGAGTAGTGTGACCCTCGATGGTTCAGGTGTAAGCTAGAGGTGGGCCCACAACCTATTTTGGTTTAAACTCGTCCCTAGAGTTACAATTAAGTTGTATTTAGTTTCAACTTAACTACCCAACGAATCAAGATTGTCTTATAGCAACTACGCGTCATGATTCCCTAGATACAAATGATTTGCCTGCAAGTACCTTGTGATATAGTTAATGTACAGTACGATCCCTTCGATACATATATCCCGATTGAACTAGATGCATTGGTTCGTCGAGGCCTCTTTATGTGTTCAATAACTGTGTGGACGTTCTTGATTATATAATCGGTTCGTGTTTGACTTAGAGAAACACATTTCTCTAATCACGACACTTTCAGCTGTGGCCACAGACTTAATGGATTATTAATCGCAAGAACACACAGGATATCCACGACGGATCAAGCGATCGAATCCCCTACTACAATGCACATACCACACACTAGATACCGGACTGCACGAACACTAGCGCTTGGGGCAGTCCTCGGTGGAACTTAGGGACAGGTCACGATACAGCTGGTCCTCTAGTGAAGTCACGGTGATGTCTGGGTCTTATGGATTAATGGTGTACAACTATATAATGGAAACCTCTACTCGATTATTGCGAACCACTTAGAAATGTCTAGATTGATGGAGTTCAGTGAACTCATCAACTTAAGAACATCCACTTATGTATGTCGATGTCACAACACCATTGACTGATGAGACGCAGTACACATACACTAAGTGCTAGTCTCGAATGGGAAAGTCCGATATCCTCATTAGTGGCGTAACCTGTTGACTAGGAACGGTGTCTAACAGTTACTATACTTAAATAAATAATCTCATGATTCTACTAGATCTATTTACAGTAATTAAGTAACTGCAAGGACTACATCTATGCTTATGCAAGGGATAAGGATATAGAATGCCAAAGGGTTTTTTTTATCATTAATACGAAATAGATTATTTACGAGTAGTGTGAGAAAACAAAACATTTAGTTGGCTCTTCGGTCACCTACTCTAACAATCTCTCACTTGACCTAAAGCCAACTACTCATTACCTAAGTCCCATCGACTCTCGATGTATCTCATGGACCGGTACGGGTAAAGTCTATGTTCAGGGATCTAATACGTTGTCTGCCGAGGCAACTCTTTCGAACTAAAGTTCGCCTCTATTAATTATCTTACAATTGAGATAATTATGATTCAGTATATGCTTGGATTTCTGATTAGACCTTTTGAAATCATACATTCAACACTTGAATGTAATTTCGAATCCAAACTACTACATTTGCGTCATCTAATGCTGCAATATATTAAGACTCGGTGGTGGAATCCATCGTCATGTTTCACTTGGAACACATACGACACCTCGTTAATAAGCATGAATATAAATCCCAATGTCCTTTTTTAGTCGTCCACTTCCGATTGAAACACTAACGTCGTCGAACGACTTTATTTTCAACTCGGAATCCCCATAGACTATATATGAACAATTCCTTAGTACTTCACAAGTATTTAACGATTTGTTTCATAGCTATCCAACTACGTTGGTTGGGGTTAGATTGATATCTACAGTGACGTTTCGTTACATACGTTATATCATATCTATAATATGAAATGCGATAACTAAGCGACCTCTTCTATTTATCTCAATAAATACATATGAAGGTTATCCCAAATTCATGTAATGAGAAATACGTGGCAATCGTGCTTTAGTTGACTGTATCTTCCCTACGACATTCCCAATGAGTAGGATACTATCAACACAAAGTACTAGGAAACGCAATGGCACTCCCACTAACCTTCTTGTAAACTTAAGGCTCTTTCTAATTCATTACTAAATCAATTGCTTGATTTTTGTGTCGAATCGAACATTCTAATTTATGGGATGCTAGGTTCAATCCATAAATGGATCCATGGAATTTTGCAACCATTTTGCTAATTTGCAGAAGATATGAAGCGTTTCGGCTGCACCACTCTGATTTCCTCAATCTCTCCAATGAGAAAGGTGATCATCATATCCATTTTCCATATCTCGTAGTCATACTACGCAGAAATGGCTAGCAAAATCCTAATGGAATTATATCATAGTGTTTCGTGAAAAGTTATCTCACAAACAACAACTTGTCTTAGAGGATAAGTCATTTTCACGTGTCTAGCTTTATAGGTCGATACCTTTCCATCTATTCTTGCTTAAAGATTATAGATCCACTTGCATCCACCGGGAAAGATTCCGTTGGGTGGATCCATCAAGGTCCATACCTTGTTGGAGTATATGGAATCCATTTCGGATTTCATGGCGTTAAGACAATATACCTTACTGCATCAAATACAGCCTCATTGAAGGTTCTTGGATCACATCTCTTGTCAAATTGATTTTAACTACCTTCAATGAGGGTTAGCCTATTGAGTTCTCTATGGATCCTTTTGAATCTACACATCGATGGTTGAGAAGGTACATTAATAGGTGATTTGATTTTGATTGGCTATTGTTCTATTTATGGTGTTGGAACTTCAATTCGTGGTTCTCGAATTTCTTCGAGTTCTACCATACACCTATTCTATCGCATAG